>NC_086171.1:138371297-138983440 GCF_023053635.1 Elgaria multicarinata webbii
TGCCACCATTTATAATTATCCCAGGGCAGTTTGCAGTATAGTGAATGATACCCGGTTTACATTACACCACTTTAATAAGAGTTCATTTATACAACTGGACCTGTGCAATGAATAAATAAAATATGCTGCTTAATTTTTTATTAGAATAAATTCCTCATGGGTAGTGACCTAGATCTGTCATTATTGATAACAATGGAGACTTTACAAACCTTAATTAATTTAGGGTGACAGAATGTCCCTTGGTTTTTCAGTATTTTTAATTATTCTTGTCCTATTAATTTCCCAAGAGTAAAATTGAATATGGAAATAATATAGATAATGTAGTAAAGCGACTCATTATATGATTTAACACTGTTTGCTCAGATCAAATTTAAAACGATAGGATTATTATACTTAAATCGTCGTAACCTCAATTGTGCGTTATCAATGTGAAATTTCATATTTTATTCTGCCTGATTAAGATCCTATAAACTTATTAAACAAAAATGTATTTTTTCTTTATAGGAAACACTCCGTTACATCTTGCGGTGATGTTGGGGAATAAAGGTTGGTTATTGTGCTCTTATATCTGCTTTAAAAGAAAACATTGTCTCATATAGAGGTCGAAAAGAAAGGGAAAAGTTCCACCAACACTCCTGAAATTGATCTTTTCCCTTTCTTTTCAGTCTCACAGTGAGGGTTCCTCTTTTTTTGCTTTTCATATAGAGGTCAGCAACTAGAATCCCCAGGACGGATTTTTCGTTCCTTTGCACATCTGCTTGAAGAGAGCAACAGAACAAGAGGAGAATTCCTCTTTTTTAAAAAAACAAAAAGCCCTCCTCTCAACTTTCCAATCAGGAAATAGCTGGGGAAGATGGTGGTGAGGTTCACCAAGGAATAGTACAAGTGAGAAGAGAGTGGTCCCTTCTCTCCCTTCCCACATCTGTTCTTCCTTGTTCCTCCCTATCAGCTGTTTACTGTCATGAGGGGAGGAGAGTGGCAGCTGGACGTGCTAGGCATGGCCCACTCAATCCCCATTCATATTGACTTGCTAGTAAACTCATTGTTAGTCAGGCCGCTATAACAAATTTCTGTTATCTTATTTGGTACTTGTTGGGGAGGTACAATGGTGGCAAAGTATTTGTGGAATGAATTGGAGTTGTGGCGTGAAATGAAGGCATTGCTGCAGATCCAGGGGCTCTGTAAGGCCAAGAGGATGAGGAGGGTAAACTACTTGCTTATCTACAAACTTGGTGCTTGTCAGAAGGCTTTGTAAAGTACAATGCAGCAGCATCGATGCAAAGGGCAATGAAGTTGTGCTTCCTCTTAGTGGCTTCAGCAGGAGTAAGAACATGAGTGAGAACTGGAAATGTGCCTACCGCCATTTCCTCTGCCATCGATCCTTATTGCTAACAATAAGTGAGCGGGAGGGGTGGCAGTCATTCTGAGACTATGACAGAGGGATTTGGGGTTTGGATACTGCAACAGCAGTTTGCACACCATGGCAGAGGGAAATACCGGGGTGGGGGAAAGCCCTGTTTATCCCAGTAACCATTGTGGAAATGCTGTCAGTGCTGTGTTACTGTAAGCTAGAGACAGGACCACACTCTACATGCTTTCCATTTGCCCTTGCTTATTTAATGGCAATAGCTGTAGGAAGATTGTCATGTAAGAGAATTACTACCTGCATACTTCTACACACCACAGTCTTTCATTCTTTTGTTGTTATGTTGCAAAGGGTCAGATGGGACTCAGAACATGTTTATATAGCAGGGACTGAAACTGGGTAGAATAAAGTACTGTAAGAGAAGTACTGTAATTTTCAGAACTTTCTATCACTCATATGTAAAACCCCATGAATATTGACAAAGATACTGTTTTCAGTTCATTTTTTCCAGCATAGTTGTGTTAGCAAAAAGACTAATCATAATAATTCATTCTAAGGACTGGAATACATTTACTGTCCTTTTGTTATGTTATTTTTTCAAAGCCCCTATTGACTAGGTTCATGCAACACCACAACTTACACTCAAGGTTGAGTGTGAATTGACTGGATTGTCATTGAACTGTGAGTTGTTGTGTTGTGTAAACCCAGCTATCTTAACAACCTATGGTTTGTTAACCACATATAACCCACAGTTCACAAACCAACAACAACCATGGGTTCACTTCGTGGGTTGTTCGTGGTTAGCAAACCGTGATTTGTTAGTGTGGGTGGGTTCACACAACACCCATAGTTCAACAACAACCCACATTCAACCTACAATCAACCTTGAGTGTGGGTTGTGGTGTTGCATAAACCCAGCCATTGTGATGTTTTAGAAGCAGAGTTCTCAGACTATGAGGTGGGCTGTTCTACAGAGGAAGAAATAGCTTCTAGCAGATGCGCAAGCAACTTCATACTTAGTTACAGTCCTACCATACGGTAGTGTATAAACTTATCCAAGCTTCTTATCCTCAGTGTCCTTAACTACCAAAATGCCTTTTGCTGCAAATACTTATTGGGTAGAAAATCTCTGTAGAAGACATTTCATATTGCTTTTGAGAATTGAAGGCACAATTCAGCAGTTAAATAACCTTAGTGGAAATCCTTTTATTATCCTGAAGATAAAATTATTCTGGAGATCAAAATTAAAAATATGTTCTCTGAGGATTGACTATTGGATCAGTATATTATATGTATCACACAGTGGGCTGGCCAGCAAGGAAGTCTAAGTCTCTAAAGTTAAGTTTATTTTTCTTTTCCTTCCATTGCTGTTTTTTATGAAAACATCATCGTCTAGTATCTCATGACCTTCCTAGTTTTATCTGAGATCTGGACTAAATTCAGTAGGTTGAATCCAGATTCAGTCATGCTTAAAGTAAACCCATTGAAATCAAAGAGACTTAATTTAGACATGACTGACTTGGGTCCTATTTCTTTTAGCAAGTCTGCTCTAAGCATCCCGACATCTAGATTCATCTGTGAAAAGTGAGGGAATAACTGCCTTATTCTTATTCTTCCCTCATTCCATTTTTCGTTTCTCATTCATGCTACTCATTCTTTTTCTTTCTTAATGTTTGTATGGCATAACAGTTGGGGAGGTTGGGAAGTAGATGCCGGTGGTTGGGCCACACTAAAGTGGCAGAACTGGTGGTAGTTTCTGTCTTTTGAAGGTACAAAACTCCTAAAATGTTTGTTTTTAAAACTGGTAAAATTATGTTTTGGCCTCCTAATTTCAGGCCTTGGGCTCAGATGCATTCTTTCACTTGCTCTTCTCCCACTCTCCCCACTGCAGATAAAAGTTACCAACTGAACAGAGGTGTGCAAGCAGGGTAGAGTCTCAGTATTTCCTCCAGTGTAGGATAAATAAAACTATGCTTAGTTGATGATTAAGATGTTCTCTTTCATCCCTAATCACGTTACAAGTGTTACTCAGAGTGCTGTGGGTCCTCTTTATCCACTAGCATCCTTGGCTGACTCAACTAGGTAAGATATTGACATGAAACAATCTCCAAACCTCAGTACAACTGTGTTAATTAGAAAGAGTAGACACAAGCTAGATGCTCTGTATGGCAGACAAGACTGTTCAATCATTTCCTGTTAATCTCAGAGTCATAATTATTTGTGCACAAATGGGCAGTTAAACTGTTCTTACATATTTGTAATTAGTCATTATGCAATAGTTCTTAAAAGTATAAATTACTAAATCATAGTGGTACAGGCTTTAGCCTTTTTCTACCTTTCAATTCAAAGTCTGCCTCAAGCTAGCTATCTTACAAAGGAATGGCATTACTAAGGCATACTGTGAAAACAGGGTTGTATCCATTTGGTGTCTTCCATTGATGGAAGTCTCTTTGATCCAGCCGAGAACAGGGAGAAAAGTGATTTTGGCTGATTCTCCTTCTCCTTGTAGGAGCCTGTGCCACCTCCCATGCTGTTCTGAAGAGTCCCCACCAACCCTCCAAAGCAGATCTGTGGAGGTGTGTTGGGGGACTATAGGGGAAGGAGGCATTTCCAAAACTGCCTTTCTCCCCATTCTGTTGATAGAAGCTCCACTGGATCAAAGAGCTGTTTGTTAGCAGTGGGATACCAATTCCTTTACAGTTCACAAGAATCTACTATCCTACTTCAGTTAATGTACCTGAAAGTTATAATTAAAATAGTAAAATTGTTTGATAAGATGATGCAATTTCTTCTGAATATCCTGTAAGATTAAGGAAACTTTGCATTTCACTTCCACAAGATGTACTGATGACCAGCATCTAGGATGGCTTTAAAAAGGGATTTGACAAATTCATGGGGGATAAGATTCCAATGGCTACTATTCATGATGGCTGTATATTCCCCCAGTATTAGAGGCAGTATGACTTTTTATACCAGTTGCTGGGAAATATGAGTAGGAGTTTGCTACTGCATTGATACCCTGCTTCTGGGCTTCCCATAGGCACTTGATAAGTTTTTGGTCTGAACTACCAGTGCTCTTCTTACATTCTTATGAATCATTTTCCATGTTCCTAACAATTATAGGCAAGTTTCATGTAAAATCATTTTAAACCATTTTGAATCCTGATTTTCAAATTCAGTTCCAAAGATGCTTGCAATGATTGTGGTTTAAGAAGGGGCATGGTCTGTATCATAAGCAAAATCTATAGTGCATTCTTAGTTTAGGTAAATCTGTACAGATAATCTCCTTGGATAATTGTAGAGCAGATTGGGTTGTTAAATAAGCGTCTTTCAGATTTGATTTCTCTGTAATCTGTAATGGCTCTGGAGGGTACAAGGCTAGGTCCAGAAAAGCTAGTTATGTCCTAGCCCTGCTGGAATCAATGGGTCAAGTTAGTCCTCTGGATCCAAGCCAGCTGTTCTATCCAAACCATCGGTTTACACCAAAATGCTACATAACATGTTTTAAATGCAAACAGCATCCTCAACTGGTTTGTTTTAATGTGCTGCTCAACTGTCTTTGAATTAGAAAAACATATTTACTTCAGTATTGGTTGTGTCCATCTATAAGTAGCTCTTTGCAGAAGAGTGATTTAATAGACTTATTTAGAAAATAATTACTGCTTCTTACTTTATTATAGAATGTGCTCACTTGCTTTTGGCCCACAATGCTCCTGTGAAAGTGAAAAATGCTCAGGGATGGAGTCCTCTTGCAGAAGCCATCAGCTATGGAGATAGACAAATGAGTAAGAATCCATTGCTCTGGTTGTTTGACATAAATATAGAAAATCCATTTTGCCTTTAAAACTAGTGGTATATTGCAAAAGTGTTTAGATTAGGGTGGACATAGAGATATAAAATTTCTGGAACTTGAGGCCATGGGGAGGGAAATGGGAACAGTTCCTAAATCAGCTCTTCCCAACCAGGTGCCCTCCAGATATTTTGGATTTCAGCTTCCATCAGCATCAGGCAGCATGGCTAATGGTCAGGAATGCTGGGCACTGTAGTCCAAAACATCTGGAGGGCACCAGGTTGGGGAGGGCTGATTTAAGAACATAAAGCAGGCTTTCTGTTTCTAAAGTTATTTTATGTATAACTTAGTTTGCTCATAAAATTATCCTTATTTTAAAACTTTTAAAATAAAAGTATTATAAACTCAGTAAATTTATAATTATTGTCTGAATACACTAGAACTACATTAAATGACTGCTGTAGCATCAGAAAGACAGGACTCCATAAAACAAACACCAAACTGTCAAGAATGAACATTTACTGTCAAGAATACACAGTGGTGGCTCTACTCACATTTTGGGAAACTGAGCATAAAGGTCTATCAGTAAAATATATGTTAGAACAATAATTTTAATAAGGAATAAAATAAATAACTATGCTGGGAATCTTACAGAGAGGATTTTTTAAAAAATCTCCATGTCGTCATTATTTCCAGAATTTTTACATCTCTAGTCTTTCTATTAAAGTGTTCTTATTGCATATTTTTTAGAAATCATTTGGTAGTGGGGAGTAAAGGCTGGGTAATGTTGTATGAATACTTGTCTATAGAATCATAGAATAGCAGAGTTGGAAGGGGCCTATAAGGCCATCCTGCTCAATGCAGGAATCCACCCTAAAGCATACCTGACAGATGGCTGTCCAGCTGCCTCTTGAATGCCTCTAGTGTGGGAGAGCCCACAACCTCCCTAGGTAACTGGTTCCATTGTCGTACTGCTCTAAAATTCTAAAAGAAAATATTTCGTAATCCAAAGCTATTTAATTTCTCCTATTTGCAGGGTGGGCGGGGGGAAGCAGAAACAGTCCTTAGAAAAAAAATGTTTCCCCCCTGAATTTTTCCAGGTTTTTTCCCCCGGGCCTTTACATCTCCAAGTCAGCAATTTGTGGCCCTCCAGATGTTTGGCTTAAAACTTCCATCAGCCCTAGCCAACAGAGCCAATGGTCAGGAATGATGGGAGCTGGAAGACACAACTTTTGGAGGGCTACAAGTTGCTCACGCCTGGTATAAATCTTGAGCATCAAATCAATCATTTTTAAAGCATAATGTATAATGTTCTGCTATAGACACACCAGATAAGCAAGTATTAGGGTTGGTGAAGAGGTGAAGCTGGCTATTATTTAATTATTAATTATGATTAAGAGATCAGGAATGGATCACATGAGTCTTCCCCTGGCCTTAAACACAGTTTAAGTGATACATTGGCACCAACATTAACTATGAGTAAGTCAAGAGCAAAATTATACTGTTGTTAGGTAAGACTTAGTTAACCAACCATATATTAAAATCGAGACCAATTCTTCAAGAAGGCAATGTGGTGTTGGTGTTATTATTATATCCTGCTCCTCAACTGATGCATAAAGTGACTGACTCATTCTTTCTATAGAAGTAGTTTACCCAACTTGCTTCTGCCTTTGTAAGGCCAAAAATTTTCATGACAGATTAATATTATTCTATTTGTTCATATCTAAATGTTTAATTTTATTCAACACAAATTACAGAGTGAACTTGATTTGCTTATTATAAATTACATCTCACAAGACTAGATTAGGTAATATCTAACTTTCATATTACTTACATGCAATGTTCAGGGTTAATTATAGACAATTTGAATAAAAGAGCCTTCTGTCATATTATGGAATGGCAGATGAATATATGTTCATTGCTATTTATTTAATTATTTATTTTTAAAAAGCTGTTCAATAGAATGCTTCAGATCCAGTGTTTAAATGGTGGAAGATTCTTCCAACCATGATGAACATCAACACTATGGCCACAACTGAGGGATGCTTGCTGGTACATGAATTTTAGAAATTTTAGAAACTCCTTCAGAAAACAATCTGGAGTTGGATATGAGAGGTATTAAAGGGAAAACATTGCTGCAACTCCAACATTTGTAAGATGGAAGTGCATGTAAAGGCTTTGTGTGCATGAAAATACTGTATTACATGATGCTCCCTGTGGTCTCCTATCCATATTACTGACCCGGTCCACAGCTGCTTTTCAATAATGCTGGAGTATTTATTGTTCCCAGATTTGTCTTATTAGGCTCCATGAAAGTGGTATGCATTGCTTTCTAAATGGTAGTAGATAGGGATAATATTGGAACTATATCAATGCAAACTGGCTTTTGCTACCTTCCTGCCATGCTTTTGCATACATTTTCCAGTAACAAAAAGGATCTTAAAGGCAGTCCCAGGTCCTGAGTCCCAGTCTTAGTTGATATTTAACATTGCCACATTATATTTGGCTTATAGTGTATTAATTTAGTTACAGCACTCCTAAGGAAACTGAAACAACAGTCTAGGGAAAGTGTTGAAGAAAAGCGACCTCGATTATTAAAAGCCCTGAAAGAGGTAAGTTTGTAAAGATTTTGTCATTTGTGATTTAAGATTATGGGAGCCTTTAATTTTAAAATAATTTGCTGGTTATTGCACTTGATAAGAACAAACGGGCACTTGTACAAGTTCCTGTTTGAGTTACAGCTCTCTAGAGCTGTCCTAGTCAACCTTTTGTCTGTGAACTGCATGTCAGTTGCCTGTCCATCTCCTGTAGAATGGATGGTCTAGGGTGTAGCAGTAGCAGGCCTCAGTGACTAGGTCTGTTCTGTTGTATGTTGCCTGTTCCTGCTACAGAATTTTAGTGCTATGTCTTTGCTATGGTTTGTAACTGATAAAAACGTGGCTTCCAATGTGATATGGTACAGCTATCTGTTGAATCTGCTTTTCCCGGTATGATGATTTTGTCTTGGATAATGATATATTCCCTGGCTCTGCTGCTTTTGACATTTCTTTTATTTCTGGGTTATTCCAAAATTAATGAGCCACTGTATTTGCCTAGCCTGTTTCTGCCTATACAGTAATGTGGTCTTTCAGATGGTAATATAGGATTAAAAGTTCAAATATTCTGGTAGATTGCTGTTCTAGCCATTGTGGCCAATGATCAGCAGCAATATGAGATCTGAATGTTCTTTTTCCTGTTCAAGAAATGCAAAATATGAAAAGAGATGTGGAAAGTACGATCAGCACTAATTATAAAATGGTACAGAAATCTCTAGAAGGGTAATAAAAATAAGTCGTTCACAAGTGTAGTCTTCTGTATTGTTATACTCTTCTAATCAGTGGTGCCATTTAAGTAGGGACAGTTGTCACAGACCACAAATGGTTGTGTTACAGGACCACCAATATCTTTGGTCACCCTGTTAGTTCCATTCTGATAAGCAATTTGTTTGTTTAAAAGATACCTGTTAAACTTTTAACTGAACAGTTAAAAGTTATGAAAAAGTATTCCCTTCCATATCTTAACATTGAAGGGGCCTCTCTTTGGAGCACAGTGGAACTTGCCCACAATATTTGTTTATTTTGAATATATATGCCTTATGGTGTAATCCTATGCATATTTATACAGAAAAAAAATCTTACAGCTCCCAGCATCCCCCATTTTGGCTGGCAAATGCTGGGAGTTGTAGGACTTACTTTCTGTCTGAACATGCATAGGATCACACCCTTAGTTGCTACCAAGCTGTAAAGGCAATCCTTACCTCTAGTGAAATTCCAGTCCAATCTGAAATGGCACCCTGTTTATAATATTTTGTTCTATTAAATTTAAATATCACTTTTATCCAAAGAAACTGCCATTTCTACCTTCTTGCAGTGGTCAAAGCAGTTTGTTTGTTGTTGTTGTTTTGTTTTTACAAATGTCACTGCTATTTTAGAGTTAAAGCAGAACTGGATGAATAAATCAATATGAAAAAGACTGCAGTACTTCACTTTTATGTGACTTTTGAATTTTAAAGTCATGATGAAATTGGTTAATTTATGTTTCTGGAATAGATTGATGACGCAAATATGCTGGAAGGTTTGAATAATGCCCCCCCCCCCCCCGTTTGAACCATGAACATTTGTATTTTCATCAAGATTTTTTAAGAATACAACATAACATGTCAGATAGGCTTATCAACATAACCAGCAAAAACAGCCTGATTTTAAAAAAAAAATACTGGCAGAATAACTCTTTAAAATACATTTCCTGTTGAAGGCTGTCACTGTAGGTGCAAATCTTGTAGAAAATATTTTTTGTGCATGGAGAAAATTGCTGTATGGAGTCTGGAAGAACTAGGTATTTCTAAAGTGGAGGAATAGCCATAAAATGATAGTTAAGATGAGCCAGATTAACAAGACAAGATGACTATGGAATTTCTCTAAGCTAAAGTAAATAGATGACAGATACTTCTAGGTTGCTCCAGAACCCTGTCGTGCTGAGTAAAAAATGGTTTGAATTGGACTGTGGAAACTGTGTATGTGTAGCCTTTCTTCCTTCAAATTGGCAATGTGTCCGTCTTTATATCAGTACTTACGTTAGGAACTGTTCTTGAGCTAGGACATTGCCATTCTCCAATATCTTGTCTTCAAAGGAGGCTAAGGGGAGACATGATAGAGGTGTACAAAATTATGCATGGAATGGAGAATGTGGATAGGGAGACATTTTTCTCCCTCTCTCAAAATACTAGAACCCCGGGGTCATCCCACGAAACTGATTGGTGGGAGATCCAGGACAAATAAAAGGAAGTACTTCTTCACACAGCGCATAGTTAAATTATGGAACTCACTTCTACAAGATGTAGTGATGGCCACCAATCTGGATGGCTTTAAAAAGGGGGTTGGATAAATTCCTGGAGGTGAAGGCTATCAATGGCTACTAGCCCTGATGGTTGTGTGCTATCTCCAGTATTCGAGGCAATAAGCCTGTGTGCACCAGCTGCTGGGGAAGATGGGTGGGAGGGTGCTGTTGCACCATGTCCTGCTTGTTCATCCCTGGCCGATAGCTCGTTGGCCACTGTGTGAACAGAGTCCTGGACTAGATGGACCCTTGGTCTGATCCAGCATCAGGGCACTTCTTATGTTGTTATGTTCAAATAACCATCTTGTCTTCGTTGCATTGGCAGCCAGGGATTCCCTGAAGGCAAGTGTATGGAATTCCCTCCAGGCAAAGAGTGAATGGGCTGGCAAAAAAGGGACTCCGCGATCTTTCCCTGCTTTGCCAGCTTGCTTGGCTTCAGTGCTGGCTACGGACGAAAGCAGATCAGGCTGACGGAGCAGGGACAGTGTTGCTGGTATGCCAGCCCAGTCAGTTTCTATGCTGAAAATGCAGGAGGAGAAGCCCCTTCCTTTGTGTCTGGTATAGAAATCAAGCAGGCTTGCTGAGTAGGCACGGAGTAATATCGGCCAGCCCACCCTATTTCTCCACTGGATATGCATGAAGGTGTTTTGCCTTCTGCACGTACAGCAAAGATACACAGTGGGTTGGAGGGGGAGGCAAGGATCATTTCCTACCTCCTTGGCAAGTTCACTTGGCTTCCATGCTGTTGATGGAGAAAAGGGCTTTGCTGCCTCTTTGATGAGCACGGAAGTCAAATGCGCTGGCTGAGGCATGGAGTGATGCTTGCCGCCTCTGCTAGCTTGCTGTGTTTCTAGCCTCAAAAATTATGAGCTTGCATCTTATTCTTAAGAGGGACCCTTTACTTTTTTGAGTAAAAAGCAAGAGAGTAACAAAAAGAGGTCTAGTAACTTCTGAGGGCTTAGCAACAGGGCTGAATTAACCATAGGATCTGTCAATTTGGTTATTCCCTTTTTTCTTTCCTAGCAAAATCTGAGGGGAAACATGGTCTGAACAGCCTCTAAGGCCTAATCTACACCAAGCAGGATATTGCACTATGAAAGCGGTATATAAAAGGCAGGAGCCACACCACTGCTTTATAGTGGTATTGAAGTGCACCGACAACTGTTGGGGTCCATTGAGACTTACCATATACCACTTTCACACCACTATATTCTGCTTGGTGTGGCTCCTGCCTTTTATATGCTGCTTTCATAGTAGAATACCCTACTTTGTGTAGATTAGGCCTAAGAGTCACAACAATGGGATGGTAACATTGGAGAGCGTATATCTTATGCGCATTATTCTACAGTGTCGCATGCTAGCAGAAAGGACCACTAGTGCAACAGGTACTAGTGATTCCTGAAACAACTGGAAATGAGCAGCAACACTTCTCTCTCACAGAAGAGAGCTCCACTGACCTGCCTCATTCTGGAAATCAGCATTTCCACTCATTTCTGGGATTAGTTCCTATTGCCATAGCAGTTGGTTCCGCTACTGCATGAGCACTAGGTGTAGGGATACTGCCCTGTATCTAATTGCAAGATTAAATTGATTAAAAATCATATTGTTTGGCTAGACCAATTTTGCTTGTGTTCAATCATATTTTAAACTAGTAATGGAATATTTAAAGATGCTAACTTTAGTTCTTTTGTAGATGAAATAACCAAAAAAATGTAGTGGTTTAAAAAAAAAAGCTGCTAATGTGAATAGGTGTGCAAACTGGTCTTCATTAATGTACACTGTCCTACAAATTTAGCATGTCCAATATGAAAGGTGTGTGTGTATTAATATTTTTTTGCGGGGTTGGGAGGGGAGAATGACAGTAGTTACCAAGTTATTAACATTTAACAATTACAATTTTGTTTTTCTTCAGCTAGGTGACTTCTATCTTGAACTTCACTGGGATTTTCAAAGTTGGGGTACGTTGTTTTTTTTTAAGAACACCCAAAAAAGTTCATAGTATTTTTTCCAGACTTTTAACTTGAGTTGGTCGTGCTTTTACATACAAATGCGTTTATGCCAAGCAGTCCTGCCCAAGTTGAGTTGAAGCTTTCATGCCTACAGCTGTATGCCTCCCTGCAGATGCTGGTGCTGCATTCATAGGCAGTACAGCAAGAGGCTTCTTGGTGTACATGGCTTCGCGGGCAGGGCTGCTCAGCACTCATGTGCTGCTTTTAATTGTAAGTATAGCGCCTGAATACTGTTATAGTGGGCACTAATCCCTCTCCTAATCTAAAGCAAGGATGCTAATGTGTGGTATTACCTGTGACTTGATGCAGACATAATGGCCCTGTTCAGACAACACGGTAAACCATGCTGCTTAACCACAAAATGGTTAATGGAATGCATTAAGGTCAATGCTTCTTGATCTCTTAACCATGGTTTAGAGATTGAAAGTGCCCTCTGGATTTGTGTGTGCCTCCCCTCAACCCTCCCTCTGCCTTCCCCTCCCCCCCTTGGCTCACATGCTCCTTCCCATTTAAAATCCCAGCTCGTTTACCTTTTCAGCACTAATTATGGTTAGCCTTGTGTCTACACCAAGTTGAATGCAAACCAGAGTTTCAACTCCAGCCACAGTTTCAACTAGCCAAAGCTAAGTGTGGCTGGCATTCAACTCAGTGGATTGATAACACTAACTATCAGATGCCGAAAAGGGAAGGGAGAGGGGTGTGTGTGTGATTCAAGAGGGAGCATGCAAGCCAGGGTGGTATTCCTAGTCGCATAACTAAAGTTGAAGGATTGGGAAACATTTTCTTCACTAAGCTTATTGTAATAGGAGCCATTTAATTATTCCCTTATATAACAAGGATATAGCATTTTTAATACTGCTTTTACAGAGAATAAAATGTCAAATTAATTTAGTATCTTGCTGTTTGTCAAACTCAAGCTAAGCTAACATGTTTTGCTACCCTGCTTTGAAATAGATTGGATGCTTTAAAGGAGTTAATAGAATTCCAGAAATATTGGTATACTTGTGTGCTGTTATGAGAAATATGGTGTTCCCCATACATATAAAAGACTGTATTATAATAACATTATTTCTAATGATGTTATTTTTTGTCAAATACAGTGCCTTTACTTTCCCGAATCCTGCCTTCCGATGCATGTAAAATTTACAAACAAGGTATAAATATCAGGTAAGATTAGGCTTAATCTTTTGACTGTACTACGATAATATTGGTAAAATGTTTGGTTCTAACACCATAGAATTGATATTCCTTTTCTGATTGTGATTTGACTCAAATATTACTAAATTTCATATCCTGTTGGGATAATGGGTAAAGAGAATAAGAGTTTCTGGATGTGTTGGAAAAGGCTATATTCACTGGAAGTTTTGAAGTTTTGCGTTTCCTCTACAATTCCCTTAAACGCACCAAAAATCTGCCCCTGAATCTGCTCAGAGGATTCTGCAACTAAAAAAGAAATTGGCACATACACACACACACACCCAGGGTGTGTGCATGTGTTGAATTATGTTTATGAGCTTCTTTGCGTAGTGGCCTCACAAAATAATTGTACTAATGAGATCTAATTTATTATGGAAATAAGATTAGAGGAGATAACTGTCTTAGAGAGACTTAATGTTCTGAATGGTCCAATATGTGTAGATCACGGGCCTGCCCATGTTTGGAAGTGTTGAAATACATGGAGTTAGTCACTGTGCCAGGTACTATTAAGTCAAAGTGTGATTTGACCCTTAGCTCATCATTGAAATGTCGTTTGTTGGAATCTGAACTATCCCTTGTACTGCTAATCTGCAGAGACTTCTCAGTCAAATTAAAAATTCATAAGATTTATTATGTAAAGCACCTTTTAATATGAATAACAGGGTGCTTGGCTTTTTAAGGCTAGAACTTGCTAGGGCACGTCTTCAGCACAATCTCCTTACTGCATAATTAAATCCTACAGAGATCATGTAGGTGCTTCTAAATCACGGGTGGGAGCAGAAGACTGAATTTACTCTGGACAAATGCCTCTTTTACTTAAAGACATTTAGGGATATTCCAAATCAAGATCAGTTTCCCAACATGTGACTAGAGTCAAAGTGTCATAATAGATGAAAAAAATGTGTGTTCTTGACAGTTTGGTTTTGATCCAAATACAGAGTGCTGTATTTCTCCACTTGTTCTTGTTAGATGTAGTAGCTCTATAAAACCCATGTGTGAGAGAAACAGTATAAATTACCCTGCGGCTACCACTACATGCAACTGAGCAATGTGTGGTTATCGTGCCTAAGTTTCTTTAAAAAAAATGTTTGAGGCTTGAGTCTATGGAAATACATTGCCACAGTTTTTAATAGATGTTACTGTTAGGAAATTCTGCCTCAGCTATAAAGCCCTTAACCACTGCCACCAAAATAAACCCTCTATAGCTAAAAGAAACTCGGTAACCTGGTCTCTATGACATAGGCGTGGGGTTGATACCACCACTAGAGACAGCCTTTCAAAATGAACAGAAATTAAATGTTTATTAAGGAGAAATATTTACAAAATAAAATAAAATTTCACTCTTCAAATAATAGGTTGAGTTTGCTTAAAGATGCTTAAATTAAATATTGAGAGCCAGTATGGTGTAGTGGCTAAAGTGTTGGACTGGGCGTCGGAAGATCCAGGTTCTTGTCCCCGCTCGGCCATAGAAGCCCATTGGGTGACTTTGAGCTAGTCACAGACTCTCAGTCCAACCTACCTCACAGGGTTGTTGTTGTGAGGATAAAACAGAGAGGAGGAGGATTATGTATGCTGCCTTGGATTCCTTGGAGGAAAAAAAGGTAGGATATAAATGCAATAAATAAATTAATAAACAAATATTGATTACAATTCCCAATAAGTAAGAGCACCTTCTCCAGCTAAGTAAGCGCTCAGTATTGTTCCCTTCAGACCAGATTTCCCTAAACTCCACCCCAACCAATTCCTCAGAACAAGAACAAATGCTGTAGGCCAGCCTTCCTCTGTCTCCAGTTCTTCCTGCTTTGTCTAGCTTCTGGAATGATTCAGGTGTTTCAGGGACTACTTGCTGTGGTTCCCTTTGGTCAGCTGTAAAATAGGAACCTAAAATATATTATATGTAACTTGGTTTGCTCATAAAATTATCATGTTTGGTATTCTAAATTTAAATGTATAGTTTATTCAGACAAAAATATCTTTACTGCATTTAATTTTAAATGTTTTTAATTTAATGCAGATTTTATGAGTGAACCAAGTTAGACATTTCATTATATGTTCCTAAAGTAACAAAATAACTTTAGATCTGCAAAGCGCACTAAAAATGTATTGCATATTTTCCCATTTCTCCCCAAATTTCCATCGTACAGTTTTGATCTAAACAATGTAATACATGTCTATTTTTCTGGATCAGCTCAATTGTTGGAATGTTTCCACAGGCTTGACACAACACTCATAGATTTTACTGACATGAAGTGCCAACGAGGGGACTTGAGCTTCATTTTCAATGGTGATGCTGCACCCTCTGAATCCTTTGTAGTTTTAGACAATGAACAAAAAGTTTACCAACGAATACATCATGAGGTAAGCCACAGCATGTCTAATAAATGAAAGTATTATGTGTACACAAAGCAAAATATTTTCAATCTTTTACTCCGAATGTTCAAATGCCTAGTTTTTTTTTTAAATGTACTAAGTAAACACAAGGTGTTGCCAGCGTACAAGGCTACAATCCTGTTCTGCCTTGGGAGTAAAGCCCATTCTACACAGTAGGCATGCATAGGAAAGAGCTGTAAATCTACTGCTTTACAGGCTGCCTAATTAGTTGACTGCTCAGCTACAAACTGTGATGAATATGCCATGCTTCTTTGCTGTATCAATTACTAGTGTCCTTCCAAAATTCCTTTTCCTGGATGGCAATGGTGCCATTTCATGTTTAATTGGAATAATGCATGATACACCTACCATCTGAAGAGGTCAGAAGGCTGCAAGAGAGGAATTTCTACAGAAGGTTTTCAAAGGCCTTACTGGACATGTATGAATAGTTTTAGAAAGAAGCTGAAATTGAAGTACAGTGTAATCTGGAACCTGAGAATTTGGCCAACCTCTGCAGTGTATCAGTTTAGTTCAATGAAATGTATGGTGCACACATACTTACAGTGTAGTGTGTAAGACAGATCCCAAAGAGAATTGATTGATTATTGGAATGCTCCTAATTACGTCAGCAGAAAATGGATGAAATAGAAGGTAATGCTTCTATTTAACTGTTTTCCTCCTTAAACATGGAATTATACTTTTTCTCTCAGGAATCTGAGATGGAAACAGAGGAAGAAGTTGACATTTTGATGAGCAGCGATATTTATTCAGCAACATTATCAACCAAATCAATTACCTTCACACGTGCCCAAACAGGATGGCTTTTCCGAGAAGATAAAACAGTAAGCCTGTTTGTATTTTGAGACATCCATCTGTCCTATGCTAGTATGCCCCCACAAAGATTGCAGTAAGATGATATGAGAGGCTATCATGTTTGCTGTCCTACTGATCTGGATTGAGAGCAGAGTGGATGGTAAAGGTCAGGGTTCTAGAAGAGTCTGCTTCCAATGAAGCTTGAAGAAAGAAGAGTGAACGTGGGAAAGAATATAGACACTGATCAGGTGGACAATAAAAGGCAAGGCTCAAGTTCTCTGGCAATTTTAGTCTTTGCATCAAACGCTGCGTGTGTGTGTGTGTTTGTGTGTTTGTGTTTTATTTATTTATTTATTTGCAGGAAAGGGTAGGGAACTTTTTGGCAGACTTCTACCTGGTTAATGGGCTTGTGTTAGAATCAAGGAAAAGACGAGAACATCTCAGTGAGGAAGATATTCTTCGAAACAAGGCTATCATGGAAAGCTTGAGTAAAGGTGGAAACTTGATGGAACAAAACTTTGAGGTACAGTTAAATTTTTGTTAAATTGGCCATTTTAACTACATATGTCAGTTTTGAAACAGCAATCTGAATATTTGTTCGCGAATGGAAGAAGTAGCAATCTTAAACCCCAGCAACAAAGAGCTCCCTCCTTGGGCATCCACATAGGCTTGCGTGTTGAGTTTCAGTGGTGGGTTGTGTGGCACGGTCAGAAGCAAGGACTTTGGAAGACCCAGAATGGATTGACCCTAATATGCAACCTTTTGGATTGGGCCTTGACTTGTCTACTAATTCATTACCGTGGTCACATATTAAGTGGCCATGGGGTTAGTTGAAACATCTTCCTTTGATATATTTGACATGAAGTGCTGAAATCCAGACAATGACCCCTTAGTTTTAATACATTTTTTCTCATTTAGTAAATAGGAATGTGAGTATCTCATGCTATTCGGTAGACTTCTTCCTGGATGCCTCCCCCAGCCCTGCCATTCCCTCCATCTGCTTTGTGCTGATAGTCTGCCAGCTTTCCAGTTCCTTTTCTCTGAATAGTTTCAGGACAGGGGCCCTTTTTATTTTTTGCCAGGAAGCTGAAACTTTGAAGATTTGTTTTTAATGTGTGCTGCTTTCTTCTCTCCCCCTAAGAGGTGGCGTGATGTTTCCTGAATAACTTAAATTTAGATTTGAGAGTGCTATTTGTGCTCATGCACAATACTGTTAGCCTCTAATCTTTCACCACAACATGCACAACGTATGCTGGCATGTTATAGTTTTACCACATTGAAAGAATGCTACTAATTCTGTAAGCTGTAAAGGCTATTAAAGATGGTGCTTTCATTGTCAATTAAATGTTCAGGATACTGCTTTTTCACAGAATAGTCTAATAACATGCTTAATAGTTGAAAGGTCAATTTATAAATTAGGTTTTTAAAGGCTTGCTGACAGCAAGCTACAGTGAACCAAACAGTGGCTTGCACTGTTGATGCTGAAACATAATCCTCTGCCTGAAGAAGGATGCCAGAGGCCAGTCATCCTTCCAGGAAAGCCAACCTTTCAGGAAAGCCAACCTTTCAGGAAAGTCAAATTTCCAGGAAAGTCAGCCATCCAGGAGTACAACTCCCAGAATTCCTGACCATTGGCCCTACTGATTGCAATGGAAGTTGAAGTCCAAAACATCTTGAGGGCACCAGGTCTATGGCCTGGTTTACATGTAACAATAATTTAGATTATGAGTTGTTACTGAATCATGGTTTGTTGTTGTATTGTCGGTTGTTGTTACATACACTGTGCTTTAACTCTGGGTTGTTAATCATGGAAAATCCAGGAAGAGAAACCATAGTTGTTGGGTTGTGAACTCTAGGTTGTTTGTGGTTAACCTACAGTTAACCCATAATGCAGGGCAACTCACAATTCAACAACAAAGCACAGTTCAGCTATAACCCATACTCAACCTTTACTCAGGGTTGTTGTTACATCCGAACCATGTCACTGTTTTGCTTACTAGTTTAATTTTTGTTTGGTTTTATTTTGTAATTGTTCCAAATAAAAGGTGGAATATTAATATTGTTAATAACTATCTAAATAAATATAGATGTGCTTATAGGTTAGAAGGTGGTGCTTTGATTTACAAAGATTTCATCTATTTTCCTTAAACAGCCTGTCAGGAGGCAGTCTCTTACTCCACCTCCACCCAACACTATTACGTGGGAAGAGTACATATCTGCAGAAAATGGAAAGTGAGTATTACATACATATGGAGGTAGCTACTGCTATGTGTAGCTAAGGTTATTTGTGGACGATGTAAGGTATTTGACGTTATCAGGAACCAAAAACCATTATACTCTTGCATATTTTGAACGATTGAATAAAGAGTCTAAGCATTTTTAAAGAAATGTGTTTCTGCATGTTATTTGGTTTTTATATAGTGATTTATTTTCATTGGCAGTCTTTCTTTAGAAAAGTATCCAAGCAATTTCTGCAGAGAGAATAACCTCTCTATCAGGATGCATGAAGTAATCAAATAGCTTCTGCGCTTTGCCCTTATCAGTGTTTAAAAGTGCATACTTGTGAAACTTAATAATGTATGAGACTGGCCGTGACAGCCAAATTTCTTGTATAAGATGCTGTCCTTGGCTAACCTCATAAATACTGCTTTGACAGAACTAGTTCCGAATTGAATATAAAGATAAACATGTGAAACCATTCTCTTACACCAAGGATTCACAAACCTTTTGGCCCTGATGACTGCATCAGGTAGTGCCAGGGAGCCACATATGTGTGCACATATGTACACACGCATGTGTGCATGCACACAGGCAGGTTCCTTTGCTACTACCCAGGCACATCTATTCCTTAAAAAAAAGTTTCTGCACGATTCCCATTCTTGTTAAAGTGGGACTCATTGGGCAATATCCAAAGAACAGTGAAACATGTTCACATGGCTAAGGAGCTTTGAATGGGTATTATCCAGTGTTAGTCCTATGTAGAGTAGAGACATTGAAATGGGAAAAAATATGTTAGTCATAATTAACTTAAGACACATTCATTTCAATGGGTCTTTTCTACATAGGGCAAACATTGGATACTACCCAGAGTCTGTTTCTTAAAGAGTAGGCCTCCATACCACACTGGCAGAGTGCTTTTTAAATGTATGAGAGTTGTCTTCTCAGAGAGAAACTGGGTGTACAAGTTGTTGGGCTTCACTGAACAGCTCTTTAGATCCTGGCCACTGACTCTTAAGAGCGTGGTACCTAACCCCGGTTAGATTAAATAAGATAAATAATCAGCACTCAGCAAATTGTTGGAGAGGATGTGGGGGGAAAGGAACGTATTTACATATGTGGTGGGAATGCAAATATGTACAAAAATTGTGGAAGATGGTGTTTTTGGAGATTGAAGAAATTGTGGGAATGAAGATAGAACGAACACCAAAAGTTGCATTACTGTCACTATTTGAAGATTTAAAATGTAAAAAAGAAATTAAGGAATTGATAACGAATTTGCTGACTGCAGCAAGATTGATTGTAGCTAGGAACTGGAAGATTCAAGGGGATTATTGTATTGAAGAATGGTACAAAGAAGTATGGGATATAGCTATTAATGATAAATTGACTTGTAATATAAAACTGAGAAGAGGTATAGCTAAAACAAATGATTTTGAAGGAATCTGGAAACAGTTCCTAATATCTGTATTTTCTAAGGGAAGTGGGAAACCACCAGCAGAAGAAAGTATGAGATTTTGGAATCAGGAATGAGATCCCGAGGTGGGGGGTGCACTTATATGTTAAGTTTGATCATGTTATATAGATATGATATTGATGTTATTCAACATTTATGTAGTATGTTGTTTTCTTTAATTGTAATGGTGTATGTTTAAGTATTGTAGAAAATAAAAATATTTGGGGGGGGGGAAAGAGCTCACACTTAACTGTGTGAAATCCTATATGGACAAATTGTGTGTGCCTTTATATCATTCTCCTTTTTCAGTTACTTTAATCTGTTAGAGCCTGGGCAGCTTTCCCATGTTGGTTGCTGCTATCTGAACTATTCCTGGCTTCGTTAAATAAAACAACTTCTGTCAGCCTGTTTTCCAGCACAGCAGAAATGCATTCCAGAGTCTTATTGTCTGTGTAACTTAGGTTTTAATTTTAATTTTCTTTAACCAGAGCACCTCATTTGGGTAGGGAACTGGTCTGCAAAGAAAGCAAGAAAACATTTAAAGCCACAATAGCCATGAGCCAAGAATTTCCTCTAGGAATTGAATCGTAAGTCTGAACTGTCTGCTGCTTGTGATGTATCTAAAAAGATATTGATGAATAGATAATTGTGCTTATTTCAGAGACTGCAATGTAATACGTTGTTATAGAATAGGAAACCAGCTTGTCTAGATGAGAATTAGGATTCTGATTGTTCTATTGCATAATAAGTTGCAAGGCAGGTAAGCAAGATTGTAAAACTCTGTGTATATTTTGTCAGTAGTTATTTTTTACAAGCACGGAAATTGTACAGCTTCTGAAATGACTGGTTTAGGATACTCTTCCACCAGAAATACTAGGGGGAAATGGAAACAGAGGGGGCATCATTTGGTGTTGTGTAAGAAATCCATAATCCACTGTTGACAAAGAGTTTTGGAAACTGTACTACAAATCAAATAACAATTGCTATCTATTGTAAAACAGTTCCCAGATTTTGTCCATTATAAGCAGACCTGTATCCTGCTCTCAGAATCCGGAGAACATGAAATTTGTGTGACTTATTCTAAATCGAAGGACCAAAAGGCTTAAAGTATTTCAGCAAGTACATCAACTAGAGGAAGTGAAGGGAAGTCATGGAGATTGGACTTAACTGGCCAGGACGTTTGTGCATAAGAACATAAGAAGAGCCTTGCTGGATCAGACCAAGGGTCCATCTAATCCCGCACTCTGCTCACACAGTAGCCAACAAGCTGCCAACCAGGGATCCACAAGCAGAATATAGTGCAACAGCACCCTCCAATCCATGTTCCCCAGCAACTGGTGTACATAGGCATACTGCCTCTGATACTGGCGGTGCAATAGGAAACATTAGGGTGGGAATGGAGAGCTATGCAGGGTATTGAAGATCCATCAAAATGCCCAGTGAATTGGTACAAAGCAAAACCTGTACATGAAACTCTTTTCCAGAGTGTAAGGGCTATAAAATTGGTCTTTTAAAAAGGGTGAGAAGCTAAACATTTTGCAGTTCTAAATTCCACCTACTAGATTATATATATGTTAGAATTACAAATGTGCAGGTATATACTGCACTGAGTACATGTTGTCTCTATAGTGAGCAAGTACAAACACTGTACCTATAATATAAATAGATAGCCACTTTAAATGGATTCTTTGAAGAGGCAGTGTGAAGGAATCATCACACAAATAGGAATGTAAATATAGGAATATTTGGTAACTTGCTTTTGGAAAAGTCTAGTTTTCTGTTTTGTTTTACCATATCTGCTGTTTGTATGGCCTGACAACTAGTTCTTACATCATCCATAATGGAAAATTCCTAAACTGGAATTTTGGAAAACTGTTCCAGTGTTATGATTAGTATGGAAAAATTATTAGCTTCAAAAGGAAGCTCATTTTTCGGTTGGATCTTTACAACTGGAATTCTTAATTGGTTAAACGGGATTTAATAGTCTTTGGAAACTACAGCCTAAGCTGTTGAACTCTTCTAAGAGAAAATAATTAAGTCCTAAACTTAGTTAAGCAAGATGAAAGAAAATCTGGAAACCATCCTACCAAATCTTCTGAAGTTGACTGGAAATGGATCCTTAGTTATCTTGATCTCTGAGCAGCACTAGGCCAGAATTGATTTGGGAGTATTTGACCCACTCTTGTTTAATCTATATTGTATTAGCTAGAATAATTCAATCTGATTCATGCTATCAATGGCAGAGAGTAATATATTCCCTGAAGCACCTTGATTCAGTTGCTCAAGTCCTTTGCAGGTATTTGCTTTATAATTACCATTCGTCTGCTTATAATACAAATTGCTAGTGTGAGTAAATCTTGAAGCTGCTAAGAAATGATATGTTCACATGTGCTCTCTTTTCAGGTTATTGAATGTTTTAGAAGTAATTGCACCCTTCAAGCACTTTAACAAACTGCGGGAATTTGTGCAGATGAAACTTCCACCAGGCTTTCCTGTAAAGTTAGGTGAGCTATCAGCCTGCCAAGAATATGGTTTGTTACTGAAATGTGTTAATCTTTGGAATGAGAAATGCAGTGGGTTGCCACTCATGCTGTAGGAGGAATATAGTCAGACCCTGGAGAGAAATAGACATGCCATTTCATAGTGTACTGGGTGGCAAATCACAGTAATAGGAAATGGAGTTGCTGCATAACTAGTTCTGTGTGACCTGGTTGGCATGATCAAAATAATCCATCATGCCTTATTTAAATTGCAGCGCAGGCAGGACACAATTTCAATAATCACTGCCTTTGTGTGGCTTGTCGTGTGGCCCAAACCTTAGTGGCATGGATTGTTGGTCAGGAAAACAACCCTCCAGTAACCCTCAAACATTGGAGGGTTGTTTCCTCTTCCAAAAACCCCCATCTGCCCAGGTTCAGATGATGCGACAAATTGTGCCCAGATATTGATTATGGAAATTGTGCCCGGCATGTGCCACAATTTAAACAAACCACAGTGTCTTATTTTGATCATATGAACTGGTTCACTGTGTATCCTAAGAGCCAAATGAGGCAATATGTGAACTGCAGTCACACATTCCATGTATCTGTTTTAAAAAAAAAAAGTCATGTGATGGCAATCAGGATTGTCTAGGGAGGATTGTGCAGCATTCCTGAAGAAAATCCCCATGCTCCAAAGCTGCTATTATGTCAGGAGCAACTTCACTTCCGGGGTGTGAAATTTTGTGTGGGGGGGTCATTAATACTGTGTGTAGGTGGGAAAGGATTAGCTCCTTCTGTCCTGGCACAGGGGTCCTCCATGTCTGTTTTTTTTAAAAATGCATGAAATGCAACCTCCTGTTTCATATTCCCCCCCCCCACTCTCTCTGTCTGTCACTATAACCTGTCTCCAGCCCAACTTTTCAGCAAAATCTTGCTGGGTGTCATACAGAGCACAGAAGTAGCACAGTCCCTGCTCAAAGGATTTACTGTCTGAATTTAACAGTACAGACTTAGAGAAATCCTTTTCTAAAGAAACGAATGCCCCATACTACAGTGCACTGAGTTATACCCAGTCCAACTAATGCTCTTGCTCTGTTCTTCCTAGATATACCTGTGTTTCCAACCATCACGGCCACTGTGACTTTTCAGGAGTTTCGCTATGATGAGTTTGATGAATCAATCTTCACAATTCCTGATGACTACAAGGAGGACCCTAGCCGCTTTCCTGATCTCTAACTCAACTGGAAAGTTAGCAGCAAATAAAGAATACCAGCATGCCACAGAAAGAGAGGATGCAGATAACCCACAGACCTGTGTCTCACAGTGGGTGGAACTGGAAGGGATAAAACTTGCTTAAATGAATTCAGAAAGGGAACACAGAGTGAATCTCAATCAGTTGTACCATATAGAGCGCATCCATCTAGTGTCTAAATGACAGCAGGTCTCCGGATGTGTCACTTGCATTTATACATCCAGACCTGCAAGCATGGTAGCCTGGCACCTCGGTGACAACCCCCACCCTCACCCTCCACATACTTACATAACAGCTATAAAGACTGTAATTTGTTTTTACATTTTTACGTTTCTTGGTAATAAAAAGCATTCTTGGACCATTACATTAAAAACTAAAATGTCTTACCTGGCTATTTGCCCTTCAAAACATCCACCTTACTCAAGATGACTCATAACTTTCCTTTAAGCTTTGTTTTCATAAATTGTAAATTCTGTAATATTCCATAAATTGAACATCAGCTGAGCATATCGTAAAAGGAATTGATTTTCTGTAGATGAATGAACCAAATGGTAACCATTTAAACAGTTGCATTTACCTTATTGCAATACATTTCAGAACTAGAGCATTCACTCTGCAGGGAATAAGGTACCTCCTTTAGCACCTTAGTGCAATTCATTGTGGTGCTATTCATATTTTTCCCAAACTGTTAGTTTCTCCTTTGAAAGTTGTTTACTGATCTTCTTGTGAAAACTGCAGATGTTATTTTTTCAAGCTGGTTGGAAATGTCCTTGGTGTATTGGAGAGCATGCTTGGAGATTACTCATTAGTCCCCAAGTTGAATCACTGACATTGACCGGATTGAACAATCATTGTAGGCTAAACAAGCCATAGTAGCTTGTTTAAGCTGCAGTCCATGCCAGGAGCAATTTGCATGATCACCTGCCTGACAGCTGCTTGCTGTATCGTCCAAACCTGGGCGGCATAGTGTGCGAGAGGGAAACAACCCTCAAATAAACGATGGGGTTATTTTTGGATTTTTTTTTGGGGGGGGGAAGATTGTTTCCCCCTCAAGCCATGCCACCTGGGTTTGGATGTCAGGACGAGCTGTGGGCGGGCAGGTGATTATGCAATTCGCACTCTGCATGCATCATGGCGTAAGCAGGCCACCATGGCTTGTTTTGCCTGTGATGATCATGTGAACTGTCCCATTCTTTGGGGTTTATCTGATCCATGAAAGCTGCCCATAAACAACACTAACTTTGTATTGCTGTGCAGCTGCACTAGGGAATATATGCAGTTATATTAGAACAACAACCTCAGAGCTTAAGTATCTTTTCCTAAGTGAAAACCTAGGAGAAATGAGTAGGGCTTGCAATGAATAAAAGGAAAAAAAAATGTACAGGAATAATCAGGGTGTTTCCAGCATGGGTAGGTACAGAAAGAAGAATGGTGGTGGTTGTTTTCAGATGGGTTTTAAAAACTTAGGATCTTCACATGGTTCCAGTGTATGAAACTTGAAGATAACCTAGCCTTTTTGCTTTACTGGAAAGAATGTGTCCAAAACTGTCAGTACTTTTGTTCATTTGTATTCAGAGGTTTAGCTTCCAGTGATGTGTAAATGTACAAAAATGTAAATATTTTCAGAAGTATATTCTTTGTGCAGTCTAGTCAATCTTTTTTTTCCTGGAAACTGTTCAAGTCACTTTACGACTTGAAGAAAACCACCATGCTGGGTAACACACCCAGTTGCTGGTGATAACTTGGAATGTGAAATGGAGTGAGGTGAGTCCCAGCACGCAATAAAACCAGACTCATGAGCCACATAATGCTTTGTCAGGAAAAAAGGTACAAGAATTGTCCCAAGTGCTGTAGCTTTGTACTATTGCATGTACAAAGAGGCAACTCCAGAAAACGAGCCTTATGACCTAATATGGGGGATAACTGTTGGGCCCAATTCCAGAAATATTGGAAACTTGTTTAAAGCTCCAACCTTAACTGATGTTGACGGTGAAGACTGACAGCCCTGCGTGTGAACAGGGCATTGATTGACTTTGTGTGTATTGTTGTAGGTGCCATATTGTGAAAAGTACGATTTCACTATCAGTATCCATTATGAGAGGTGCAACCCAGTCCCTGTAAATAGATAATGAAATAGATAAATGGCATTTTGTCAGTTAATTACTCTGTTTCCTCTGCCAGTTGATTCCTGGAAGAGGCATGGGGTTTGAATTCCTGACACTATGGGTTGTATCCTATTAGCACCTTCGAGTAAGGTTGCTGGAGGGGTAGGGGGACTCTCTGGAGCAGATTTGGGGGGCGGGGGAGGGAAGGTTCTGTTGTGTGAGTGGAAGTCTGCTCACATAATGTTGGATCTTGCCCTTTGTATTATCAATCCTGTAGGGACCTCTTAAAACAATACGGAGATGCTTTACAGGAATTTACAGTTCTGTTCTCACATAAGTGAATGATGAGCAGAATGGGCTTGATTAGGTGATGGCCACTAAACTGTGGAAATATGCAATTGGTCATCTCCTATATCTAAAATTATTGGGTAAATAATGCCAAAGTTGTCTTTCATAGATGTCTACAAAAATAAATATTGGCCCAAGAGCTGTCAGACTCATGTCTAGCAAATGGGTTTCCATTCACAATGGTTAAAAATAATGGATTGGATCCAGCCATAGTCATGCTTAGTATATACCCATTGAAGTCCATTAGTTGGTAATGACTAAATTAAATTACATTGATTTTAATAGGTCTAGTAAGCATAAGTAAGTCTGAATCTAACCCAATGGAGATATTTGTCCTATTTGATAAAGTCACAATCCTGTCTTAGTAAGTTATTTTAATTTCAACAAAAATATAAGAGGTGCTGCACTATCTTTGAGGACAGATGTGAGCCCTCAGAAATTCTAGACTATTTACACCCAAAAAGGGGGGGGGGAGCCAACAGTCTGTCATTGGCTTTGATAGAATATAAATTGTATCAAAATCTAATCTCATTTTAAAATGTTTAGTTACATGCGAGTGTTTTGTAACAGTACTGCATTTCAGGAAAAATTGGTGCCCACTGCAGCTGATCTGTCTGAGGCTAGATGCACGTACACAGAGATTTCTTGCATGCATAGAGTTTCTAGTTCATGAATTTGGGAAGATGATCCACCCATACAAAAATGTTCTTGTATATTGACCCTCTTTGTGATAAATGGGAAAGCCATTCGAGTATAGGGAGCTCTATGCATGCAGTTATGTTCTCACACTTTGAGCAAATGATTGATTAGTAAGTCTCCAATCTAAGATTTGGTGCTTGGTCAGTAAAGAATTGGCATGAATGAAGCAAATTGTTTAGCACTTAGTAGTTAAGCACTTCACAGCACCTATTGTGGCTCCTTTTCGGTTGGATATTCACATTCTTTTCTGACGTAGTAGTCACAATTAGGAAACCTCTGTGTGGCATTTTTGCACGTCGTTTTTTTAATGCATCCCCATTGGTTAGAATGACAGCTTTCCTATGTCCTGGAGTTCTTTGGGGTCATTTGGATTTTGGATCTCACAAGTGGGGTATGGGGTTGCATTATGACCAAAAAAAAAAAAGTTCATACAGTGTAAGGATTCACACTGTAGGTATCATAAGAGGCCAGGTAATAGAATAAAGTACCTCTTCCATGCGTCTAGGTCAGAGTTAATATCTTTGAGAAGCAATTAGCATTCTAAATATTTTGGACAGATAAAGTAAATACAAGTTAAATTCACTATTTTCCAAGAGCCTTCTGAAACTTCCTTGAAGTAAGTCCTCTTAATAATCTAGCAGAAATGTTTTGCTACGCATGAATAAGGAATCTTTTGGGGGGGAAATCCTAGAACTCTTCCTTAACCAAACTCAAGTTTTACTGGTCTTCCAAATAATTGCTTTGTTTCATGGCAAAGGGAATCATCTTTCTTTCCAAGCAGCTGTCGTTTCAATCACCTTATTAAGTTTGAAATTGTGATTCATGGATATCTAGCAATTTGTATCAGATAGTACACCTGTGGATATCAATCTGCGCTGGAAACTCACCTTAAGTTGAAGCATAATATATTCAAAAAGTCCATTTTTAAATATATATACTTGTTTTTGGTTCATTAAAGATATGACATTATTTAAACTTTATTAACTTCCTCTAATGCTGCAGTTTTTCCTTTGACAGTTTATAATTGTGGGAACTTAAATGGCATTTTTTTGGTATATTTTCATGTGTTTTGTCTAATCTAAACTCACCTTCACTAATAGGTTTTTTGGTTGCACCACTTAGAATTAAGACCAAAAGATACTGTTTGCTTTTGAAACTGAACATATGAACATTTTCAAATCTATATTCTACCATGTGTGGATACTTCCTCCATATTAGAGGAAGACTAAGAATTACAAAAAGGCTGTTACAGTGTACCACTTTCACAAGGACATTTTATTGGTCAGTTTTTCAATAAAATCCTCAATTTTCAGTGCATTTGCGTTCAGTCTCTTAATTTCAGGTGGCAAGCTACAGACCTGTTAAAATGGTATTACATTATCCCTTTAAAACACATTGGAATCAGTTGGTACAGCACACGTTATCCAAGTAAGAAACATCAGGGTCAGTACTTTCACCAGGGCAAGGGTCCTATTCTTGTTAGCAGCAATCTGCTAATACTAAGAGAAATGAACAGAACTGGTATAATGGATGCTTTCGAAAAGCTGTAGTAACAGCACAGCTTCTGTGGAGTCACACAAGATACTGAGACACCACCGCACTTGCTCTGCTTCCAAGTACCAGAACTGCACACGACTCAGATGTGAAAGCCTGGGAGGACTTATTTCCATGAAAAATTTCCAAAAGCCCTTGGAAAATGGTTTTCATTTAAAAGAAAAAAAATGGTTTGTTCCTACCTTTTTGTGGTGTTTCCCCTCCCAGGCTTTAAGCTCTACTCTTGTTTTCCATACAAAAATCTACTCTTAATTATCCAGATCTTTCTTCAGTTGAGCTGTATAATTTAGGGTGGGAGGGGAGTCATTTTATTGCTGCCATTTTTAAATAATTGGGAGTCAGAAATCCTGCTCATCTACAGGGTATCACCCAAATATCTCCCATTAGATCCAGTGTATCACCCAAATACCTTCGCATCAGGAAGTGGGAGAATGGTCTAGACTCTACGGTGTTTTTCTATTTCTGTTTGCAGAAATGAGTTTTCTGGTACATAAATCTATCCAGAGTCCTGAACTGCAGTTCAAGTGTTATGTAGCTTTAAAGTGTTATCTTCTATAGGACTGTCCTTGGATGCGAGGTGTTAATGTAAGTGCCCAATCTTGTCACCAACTTATGTGAATGGAAGTAGTCAAAAGACAAATTTCTGCATTGAATGTACACTGGTGTGGAGTGTGTGACTATATAATACCGCACTTATGTGCATGGCATGTTTACAAAGGACATTAAGGCAGTTTGCTGTTCAAAGGGGTTACAATCTAGGAAGCCACACAAAGCCAACAGGGAAGATCATGCACTTCATAATTACAGAGGCTTAGATTAGTACAGGGTCACGGCAAAGGTTTCATAGAAAAGTTAGCTTTTGAGGGATTAGAACAGCAGGGTTCTGGGAAACAGTTCCAGGGATAGGGCCAACAAGAGAAAAGCCATTTTCTTGAAAGCAGCTAAGTGGAATGGAGCTAAATGAGGGAGTCACAAGCAGTAGTTTCATAAGGGGGCAAGGGCCTAGAGTGCTTTGAAGGAAGGATGAGATGCTTTCATGAGAGCAGGCGCATGAAGGAAAGTGTTCATTCCGTTCCTTTTCCCTTACCACATCCACCTACAACCCTCAGTGGCTTTGCTTTCAGACTGCTAAATACTTCAGGAAGCATTACATCTTTGGCCTTAAGGGAAGGTGGAGAGAAGGGGTAAAACTTTGTGATATTGAAAGAAACCCCATCTATTAAAAACCGTAAGTGGCTATTTAAATCTTCATCTTTAAGCACACCATGAATGGCTTGCATTTGGTACCTGTGTTCTGCATCCTATAGTAGGTACTGTAATTAGATGTCAATTACAGAAGTGTTTTTTCCCCCAGGCAAGGATGGCAGAATGCTCTGAACTTAATTGACAAACACCCTAGTAGAACTATTCAAGTTAGGAGACTAGCTAATATGAAGTGAAACTTTCCCCTGAACCTTTATCTTCTCATTTGTCTCTTCACTCCTTTCTAAAATTCTAAGGCAAATTTAAATCCACTATTATTGCATTTTTATAGGCCCTTCTCTGTGAGCCCCTGCCAAAGGAAGTGAGGCAGGTGGCTACTAGGATGGGGGCTTTCTCCACTGTGGCACCCTGGCTGTGGAATGAGCTCCCCAGAGAGGTCTGCCAGGCACCTACACTGCACTCTTTTCGTCACCAGCGGAATACCTTTTTATTCTCAGTGTTTTAACTAAATTTTACTGTTCTAACTCTGTATTTTAATCTTATATCAATTTTTGCTGCGTGGTTTTATCCTGGTTGTGCTTTTTATACCGTATTTTGTATTTGTGTTTTCAAACTGTTGCTTGTTTTATTATGGTTTTAATTTTTGTGAACCACCCAGAGAGCTTCGGCTATTGGGCAGTATAAAAATGAAATAAATATTATACCTCCCAATAGCCAAAGCAGTCTTATAGAATAAAAACGAACTCCATAATGTGATTCTAGAATGCAGTACTAGTTTGTAAACCACAACAGGCCCTTGCATCTGCTTGAAAGCAACACATGCCATCAATGTGTGCTACCATGAGTTGCTTGATCATGGTCACCCTTCTGTTAGGTGCCTGTTGCACAAATTTCTACCCCATTTACACATTCCATGGACTGGTGTTGGGCTGTAAGTGACACCAATTGGTTTAAGGTGCTTGTATGATGGCTGCTGTTTGTCTAAACCAGGCTCAAGTCCAGTATATTAGAGATTGGCTATTACCTAAGGGAAATCCAGTTTCAGTCCAGAGATATATAGAAAAACCTTTGGTTTACAGGTAACTGCTTGAAAAATACCAGAAGTTATTTATATACAACGATATGCATGAATAGGTCCGCTCTGGAAACAAAGCTGATATTTCTGTATGTAGATTTTCAGCCTCTTGCATTTCATTTAATCTACATTTCATAAATTCTCTATGGGAATTATACAGATACAGGATAGCATTTGCATATCTAAAATTCGCACTCATATCAGTTTCCTTTATTGAAGTTGTTAGGAAAATGATAAGTCCCTTTTGCTCACAGTTCTGATTCAGACTTCCCTCACTGGCTGCTTTTTTAAAAATCAAACTAAACATACGTAAAAACAATTGCACATTAAATGCATAATCTAGTTTAGCCTTTAGCAGATTGCCATATAGGATTAACTCTAAAGCAGAGTTCCAGTTTATTCAGAGAGATCTCAGCATAAATGGGACTGCAAAGATTAACTGAGTCAGCATACAGTCAGTGAAATTTCTAGAGACAGATAGCTTCCATTTACTTTCTTGTGGAGATGCATGGGTTGTTCACATTTTTCTGGAAAGAAAGCTACAAGACGTTCTTTATATACACTATATTGAGAAAATACTTTTGCAGTTATTTTAAAAAGTTACATATCCATAAATTCTAAAAACATCTGTGGAAAAAATGATATTTGCATATGCTACTTCTGTTAAATTTTTCAAATTCAAAAAAAATCATACAGGTACTAATTCTAGGTATAACTTGTAACAGCTTTTCACTGGTTATTGGAACAAAGTTTAGGATCTTCTTTTACAGATTGGCATCATTTAGAAATAAACAGTGCTTGGATATTATCTCATCCTTATTCCACGTTTCTAAAACAAAGAACAATTGAGCATTGTATTGTATTCTAGTGATAAGAGTACCTTTAGAATATGTTGGATAGCTCCTCTTTTTGCAGACTTCCAAAAGAACATTTGAGTTGTTTTGTTCTCTCACTCCCCCCAAAATGCCCAGAACCAGTTAAGTATCAGCTTACCAGTAATGTCTGCTGTACCTAGATAGATTTAAACCTGTGATTCAAAATGGAAACGTGAAACGGAAAAAAGTGAGGTAACTTCATGCAAGTCAATAGCATAAATAGATACAGGTACACTTTAGTACAAATACAAGTGTATATTTAAGGGTTTTATTATCAAAGTCTTGTAAAACAATTTCAGAAACTGTACATCAACATGGCACAGACTGTAGCCTACTTTTGTTTTTACCTGCACAAAAGTATATGCTCCAAAAACTTCCAGAACTAAAAGAACAAGTTGCCCAACTACTTTGCATAATAACATAGAATCACTGTGTGCAAAAGGTTACTACTTCAGTGACTGTAACACAAATTTATTAGTTTATACAACTTGAGATCAAGTACATTATCAAGTAGACTTGTTTTAAAATCATCATGAAGTTCAATTTTTTAAAATGCACTACCCTTTTTTGCAGGGTTTTTACACTCACAAACGAAATGAAATAAAATGCAGGCTCTGAAAAACTACACAAGGATAACTCTCTCTCGTCTTGTGGAATACAGAAGTTTTCATTACTATCTCAAGAAGTCCTAGTTGTCAAAAATCAAACACACCACCTGAGAAGGATTTAGACTCAAAGTTCACCTTACATTGAGGATCAAAAAAGGCTAGTGCATTTCCACCTTGTCAAAGCCAAACAAATCCACAACAAAAAGATTCAGCCACAGGGCTAAAAAGATTATCTATCTCTATCAGAACATTTGTTTCCAGATGAAGCTAATGTTAGTTTCTTTGTCTACACTTAAGACCCTTAGTAGATCCACCATATTTTGGAGGAGATGAGGATGTTCTTGCCACAGTTAACATGCAGCCAGTGCATTCCCTATTTTGCTCTATTACCGCAAATGAATCAAACTCTAGAAACACTATTGTAGGTGAGCTGGTTTACTAAAAAGATCATACAACACAAACAGTCAATGCCTGCCAAAGATGCATGCAGCTTTTTGCTCATAAAGGAAAAAAGCAGCACCAAGCTAATAAGACCTGCTGGGCTACTCAATTCAATTTGGCCAATAACGAGAATGGAAACCCAGATATCACTTCCTCTAAAACTTTTGATGTAATTATTTAATATCAGGAGCTTTACAACCAGTTAATAGTTACAGCTGTGTACATCTAGCTTAAAAGGTTAAACAAGTACAGCATAAAGGAATCACACAGGAATGACACCGACGCATGTCAGCAACTGCTGTTTTACTGCAAAAGGCAATATTCAGTCACTCATATCCATATCCTCTTCATGATGATCATCCCCATTGACTTTGGACTCCCTTGTATCTCCACTCCCTTTTTCAGCTGGTGACTCCTTACGTTTTGGAGAAGTGGAGTCTGCTGCCTTCTCTTCCTTTTTCTCTTTTTCGCTATCGTAGCCTTGTTCTTCTTCATCATAATCCCTTGTGACCTGCTTTGCCGAGATAAAACACAAAGCAAAACACATAAGACATGCTTCAAGGCTTCGGGGATTTAGAATTAAGTAGGGGACTGCACAAACACAGAGGAAACAGATTTTTAAAGCATACTTTGACATCTTTGTCGCTCTCCGACTTTCTCTCTCGATCCTTTTCTTTGTCTTTGCTCTTTTTCTTCTTGCTTGTTGACCTCTCTCGTTCATCCCTGCTTCTCTCTTTGTCTTTATCCTTTTTCTTCTCTTTTTTGTGTCTAAGGTCATAAGACATTTTATTTATTTTTATTTAATAGATTTACAGTCTGCTTTTAAGGGTAAAACACCTTAAAGCAGATTATAACTTTCTTTAAAATACAAAATACATAAGCAAATCCTTAAAATATCTAAAACGTAAGTGTTTTAAATAACAAACAAGACTGAAATATTTCAATTCTATAATGTTATAGTGTTAAAAGCATCAGTCAAATTCAAATACAATGTACGCTTACGGACAAGTTGCACACAGAGGCTGTAGTAAAATTGGTTCACAGACGGGAGAAATGCAAAAGACAGAAATTTTTACCAGACTAATTTGTTGTTAATAACACTTAAAGCAGAAGTGAACAGAAATTTTGATGGAGAAACAAATTATTCATACCTATTATGGAATTTTATAAGCAGATTTAGTAAAAACCACCGATCTATTCCACCCTCCTTCAATTACATAAAGTCACACATGTAAACAACAACTATATCACATACAGGCAACAAGAGGGAAGTAACAAGCCCTCTCCCTCTCAATTTGATTAAAGTTCACCAAATAAACCAAGATCTTGTAATGATGCAAGACTGAAAAAGTACAATTCTCCTACCATTTCTATGGTCATGTTTGACCTAATGTCCCAGCAAAGTACACTTAATACAAGTCATAATTATTTGAACTTATTCTAGTATCAGCCATTATTTGCTCAAACAGTATCACCAATGGTAATACAAGTACATTTATTAGCAACAAAGTGATGTGCGCACAAGATCCAAGGAATTCCCTACTATGAGAACTGAAGATGGCGAGACTGAAAATCTGTCATTTTGCCCTTCCCTGAAGTAGTACTGCACAGTTTATGGATTGGTTCAAATGTACAAACCTTTTGGGTGAAGGGGACCTGGACAACTTTCGCTTAGGGGACCTGGGCTTTTTCGGTGACCTGGATCCACTCCTGCTTCTTCGGCGGCGTCTTTCTCTGCAGTAATTAGTCATAAAAGTAAAGATCTCTCCCAATCAACATTTAACATTATTTTAACATTCCTACACATGCACCCATTCTCTACAGCAACTTAAACAGGTATTTTAAAGAATTCTTTTTTGCAAATCCCTTTTTAGTGCCCAAGGCATGCTTTCTGAAGGAAGGTAAAATACGAATGAAAAAAGGTAATAATCTAAACCAGCATTCCCCAACCTGAAGCCCTCCCAGACATTTCAACTACAATTCCCATCAGCCCAAGGCAGCAGGCCTAATTGTCAGATGGTAGGCACCAGGCTGGGGAGGGCTGATACTAAATGAAAGGCTTGGGAAAGCTCTTTGGTCTCTGAATTGTGACATGCTGCTAAATATTTCACAGTACAGAATGCATACAGCCTGATTTCCACTTAGTTAATTAAGTCTGCAGGACAGCTGTAGAATTATCTCAGACTTGCAAATGCAGAAAAAAACCCTGCTTCTAGTAAACATAGTTCTGTTTATCCTGAAAAATTAAAGAGAAGTCTATATTCGTATAGAATAGAAACTATTCAACCCCAACCCTCAGTTCAGATTGCAAGGTGTTTGTATGGATTTCTTCCAATACAAGAAAATAACAGAGTCTAGATCAAACGCTGGTTTACTTGCTGTCAAACAAGAGGAATTGCATAAATGAACTCTACTGTTATTACTTGAAGCACTGAAATTCACAGAAAAGCTTTTCTGTGAACAGCTACAACCCTCCCTCAAATGATTCAAGATTTCACATAAACCAGGATAGCAATTCCTTTAAGGTTAGCATAATTAGTCCTCAAAAAGTAAATACAAGATTAGAGAAGACACCATACCTGCTTGTGCTTCTGGATCGTCTGGCTGTGCTGTAACTCTTTGGTGGAGTTTTAGACCGTTTCTTCTCTTTCTCTTCTTTCTTTTTGTCTCTAACAAAAACAACAACAACCCAAAGATATATTAAAAGGTATAAGTAGATTGGATCTCTCCAGGATCAAGAAGGAAGCACAAGTTCTTTTGTCTCAAAAAATCCCCAATGTATCAAGCACTTTTGGTTACTATAGGGGAGGCCTTCCAAGGCCTGGGATGCAACCCCCAGGGGTGTCCTGGTACCATTACTGCATCCCCATCTCGTTTCCAAGATCAGTATTTCTTCACCATTACCCACAGGAAAACATCCATCTTTGGTGATTAGTTGCAGATGGGACAGGTGAAAGCCTCTCCCAAACACTCCACCAATTTTGTTTTAGAGGTTGCTGTTTTCCTGTTGCTAGCAGTGACTGAAAAACACAAATCTTGAAAATGAGATGGGTGGTTGGAGATATGCAGTAATGGTGTGAGAGCACTTCTGAGGGCTGCACAACTGGGGCCTGAGGGCCACGGTTGTGCACCTCCGCAATTGGGGGGGGGGGAGAACAGCAAGCTTTGGGGGGTGCACCTGCCAGCAATCTCTAAATTTCAGTGGGCAGAGGAAGGGAGGTTTAAATTTCCCCATCTCTGGCCCTCCAGCCATGATTACTTATGGCTCTTGGGGCTACAGGGATATATCAAATGGGATTCCTCTGCTAAAAGAAGACACTTTGATCCGACAGAGGCTTCTGACTAAGGAACTGGGAGGGACACCATTTTTGCTGGTCCCCTTCCTGTGCCTTGTCAGGGGATGGACACTACCATAAGGACACCACCGGATACAACCTACGGTTCTGATAGCTAGGATAGCGAAATCCTCCGGGACAAAATGTATTTCAGAATTTCACAACGTTTTCAGGGAGTACCTGGTTTTGGATGTACTCCTAGACCTTCTAACACGCTCTCTGGAATGAGACCGCCGCCGCCGAGGACTTTTAGATCGTCTTCTGCTTCTTGATTTTGAGTGAGATCGTCTTCTTGAACGGCTTCTTGATGTCCGTCTATTGAACAAAACAAATAAATTATATGAACTACTGTATCAATGAAATTTTGTGAGCAAGCAAAATGTATATCTGAAAAAGCATTAAGCAAAGAAGGGGGCTTTACATTTCCATGTGCTGAGCATAGATTCTTGGGAATCTTGGCACTCAGGGTTTTTTAATCATTATGGAGATACACTTGAATATATATGACCACTATCTGATAAAATCTTAGATTTGGGATGTGAGTGGCAGGAAAACGACAGGAGACAAACATGACCCCCTCTGATCAGGAGATGGGGCTTCACTACTATGCGTTACCCTCCTATCTCCAATTGCTAGCAGAAAAACAGATAGGAACATCTGCATAATTAAAGGGGTTAGTATTCTGATATGTGAAAATGAAAGAATATGGATGCATGAAAAATAAAGAGTCTAAAGTCAGAGAAGTTACTTTCACAATAACTGCCCATACTTCAAATTTATAGAAGTTCCTCAGATTTTCTATGCAACACTTTCCAGTATCCAACCATTCTAGCTTTAATATTAAAATTAATATCCATTTAATATTAAATGAAGCTTAATAAATGCTGAACTGTAGATAAAATGAAGGCTTGAGAAAAAATTCTGTGCAATATAATTTAATAGATCTTCTCTAAGTAGACTAACCCTGGATGTAACACTAAGTCTGCGATCTTATACACATACTTAGGAGTAAGCCCCACTGAACTCAATACAGTTTACTTCTGTGTAGACACACACATAGAACTGTAAATTAACACACTTAAATCTTGGAAGACTCTTACCGGTGTCTAGAAGAAGATGGAGTTCTCCTCCTTCTTGAACGTGATCTGGATCTTGAATGCCTTCTTTTATCATCTTTTTTATCTGCAATTAAAATATTTTAGACGTCACACAACATCTACAAAAAGTTTGGCTGCGTACCTTCTTGGGCCCTTTCTATGGAAATCTGCAACTGAAAAGCAGATTTGGAGTACTTCTGACTATTCTGTAAGTGACAAAAAACAAATATATTTCTGTGTCTGAATCCTTCAAGCCAATTGTGAAAATTATAGTTTAGAGTGGGTTTTTGAAGAGACGAGGAAGGTGTTTTAAGAAGTTCTCTCTCCTCTAAGCCCGTAAGCTAACGATTTGCATGGCACTAAGAATGTAAGAAGGGCCCTCTGGGAGCAAACCTAGTCTAGCATTCTGCGTCTCCCTAGCCAGCCAGATGCCTATGAGAATCCCACAAGCAGGGCATGCAGGCACTAGCCCTCTCCCATTGTTGGGCTGCAGCAACTGGCATTCAGAGGCAGGCTGCTTCGGATTTGGAGGTAATTACAGCCATTCATGACAGTAACTGTATTCTCAATGAATTTGTCCATCCCCCCTTTTAGAGCCGCCGCTACATTTTGTGGTAGCAAATACCATATTTGAACTATCACTGTGCGAAGTAGTAATTTCTTTTGGTTGTCCTGAATCTCCTATCATTAAGCTTCAATGGATGATCCAGGGTGGGTGGGGAGGCTTCTCTATCCATTTTCTTCAAACCATGCATAATTTCAAATAATTTCAAACACTTCTATCATGTCCCCATTTCTCACCATTTTTCTAAATAAAAAGCCCCAAACGTTGTAATTTTTCCTTACAGGGGAGTTGCCAGAGCTCCCTAATCAGTGTGATTGCTCCATAGATTTGTATGAAGCAGAGTGGATTTATTTAAATCAAAGTTATTGAAAATTCATTTTTTAAATCAGAAGTGGGAAGAAAGGCCGATTTAAATCACATTTTCTATTAGAACGTTTTCATATATTTCCTAAACAGTAGCACAAATCCGGCCCTTAAAATATAGTCATTTACAGCTAAATAAGAGTAATTTTTACACTGCCGTTTCATTCTTAGAGTTAGGCCTTGTGTCTATTTGTTGTGCAATATGTTTTGCAGGCTTCCCTTTTTCATCTAAAGGGAATGTCTTTAAAATACGTCCATATAAGAATAGTGGACTAGATGGACCCTTGGTCTGATCCAACATGGCTCTTCTTATGGGGCTTATGACCAGTAGCCACGACATTTTATGAGGTTAACTATGAAAGTAAAGTAATTTGCCCAATGCCCATCTTTTGTAGATAGAGCGTAAAGTGCCATTTTAATGTCTTTTCACCCAGGTTGCAGAGATCTTTTTGGAGCTCTTCACAATCCTTTTTTATTTGTACATTCTGAATAATTTGGTATCATCGCCACTCTTTTTGAATACAAAACTATTTAGAAGACATTTTAGAATAGTTTACCTGGTTCTATAGCAGCAGAGATCAGAGATTGTGCTTCTCGTACTCGTTTCATGGCTTCTTCTATTTCTTTACTGGAGGTATCTGTTTTCAGACTTGGCGAAACGAGGCCGGCAGCTACATGGTTCAGCCTGGAAGAACCAAAAGAATAAATAGTTGGCTTTAGGTCCATCCAAAAGAGGACTAATATTATCTTTTTTTGTAGATAGTAGCTTCCGTGTTATATGTAGCTTTATAAAAGCGACCACCTAACTTTAAAAACTGGTACTTGAATTTATATATTTTTCCTCTTCCCTCCTCATTCCTTTTTTCTTTCTGTATGCTCTCTATGAGATTGTAGCCTTATTTTTTAATATCAGTATAATGCTTAGCAATGTTTAGCCACTTTGTAAGCGATAGGAAAAAAAATGTTTTGATACGACAGAGCTCTTCCTGAAGTACACAATATTTAATTTACTTGAAACAAACAGGAATCTTGCACCTTATTTCTGTATATGATACTTGTGCAATTAACTTTTTTTAAAAACAAGTGTCGTACAAGCAACTTGATCAAAGAAGTCATCCTGTTTTTATACGAGTAAAGGTGGTGCTCCCTCTGAAGGAGCAGCTTTGTAGCTTGGGAGTATTCCTAGACCCATCATTGTCACTGGAGGCCCAGGTGGACTCCGTGGCACGGAGTACTTGGGGTCAGCTTTGGCTGATCCGCCAGCTACGGCCTTTCCTGGACAGGGACAACCTAGCCACAATAGTGCATGCACTGGTAACTTCCCGATTAGACTACTGCAATGCATTCTACGTGGGGCTGCCCTTGAAGACGACGCAGAAGTTGCAGCTAGTGCAAAATGCAGCAGCTAGATGGCTGACAGAGACACATAACACCAGTCTTAAAGGAACTGCACTGGCTGCCTATACGCTTCCAGTCGGAATTCAAGGTGTTGGTCATGACGTTTAAAGCCCTAAACGGCTTGGGACCTTGATACTTGAGAGAGCACCTCTCCTTATACATGCCTGCCCGAGACCTTAGATCTGTTGGAGGAGCCCTTCTCCACATCTCACGAATGCAACATATACATTATGATGGACAAGGGAGAGGGCTTTCTCTGTGGTGGCCCCCCGACTGTGGAATGCCCTCCCCTTGGAGGCCTGATTGGCGCCAACATTGATTGCATTTCAACGCCAAGTAAAAACATGGCTTTTTAACAAAGCCTTTGATGGTTAAAATCACTGGCACATTGTTTTAACTGCTTTTAAATTATATATTGTTTTAACTTGGTTCATGGTTTAATTTGTTTTTAACTGTGCATATTTATTGTTTTATACTGTATGCTTTATCTGTACGCCACTCTGAGATCTTAATGATATAGGGCGGGATATAAATGGAGAGAGAGAGAGAGAGAGAGAGAGAGAAAGAACTCTTAGCACACCCAGAATTTATTTTATTATATTGGCACTCAGAATTATACTGTATTTGTGTTTACTATCTTTAAGTAGCTGACTGCCACTAACAAATCTCGGTCAGGTCATTACAAACTATTAGAAACACAAGGCTGCAATCCTATCCACAGTTACCTGGGAATAAGGCCCGATCAACTCCATGGGACCTATTTCCCAGCAGACTTGGGTAGGATTGCACTGTAAGGAAACCATTGTGGATTTCATTTCAGGAAGTGGAAGAGTTGTAAGAAAGGAAATGGCCTGAGCTAGGTGAAGGAACCTTCTCACTTCTAGATTTGTGAAATAACACCAATGCGAACGTAAAAAGGAGAAAGAAAAACCAAAGACTGCCCACTTTGAAAGTCTCTTTTTTACTAGGCTTCCCTTAAAGGGCCTAGATGGAACAGCCCATTTGTAATAAATTTGGCTAGTTAGGTCATGTCAGCTTGTGAAAGTTATCTCCTACTTCTTGCTGCCCTACAGCAGGAGTCCCTAACCTGTTTGGGGTGGTAGGTACATTTGGGATTTTGAGGGTTTCGCTTTCCCAAAATGGCTACCATGGGAGCATGGCCAGTCACAAAACACCCATTTCCCAAAGGTAAACTGGTGAAGCTAAAAAAAAAAAGTAATGTGTCCCATAACCTAACTACAAGGCAGAGGTTTGGTCTGAGTTCCAAGCCCAAAATCACCCTTCTGAATCCAGCTTTCTGTACAAACACCCATTTCACAGAAGGCAAACGGGTGAGGCTCAGAGATATGTAACTTGGCTAGAAAACTATGAAGACAGTTGTAGTGTCTTACCCCCAAATGTCAATTTACATATTTCCCACACAAAGCACAATAAAATATCCATTTCACAGAAGTCAAAATTGGTGATGCTCAGAAAAACTCTCTCTCATACACACACTCATACAGACAAGACACACACCGCATTTCCTGGATGCTCTTCATCATCTTCAAAATGAAGAGCTGTGCTCCAGCGGCCTCCCATTTTTATTTTTAAATATTTCTGGGGGCTAGAGGAATCATTAGAAATAAAGATGGTGCTCGAGGTCAGCACCAGGTTTTTTTGTGTTTTTAAACTTTTTAAAAATTATGAGCCAGGTTGCCTGATGGGCACCATGGGAGGTGACCACAGGCACCATGCTGGGGGCCCAGCCTTAGATACTTTGAAGTCCAGACCTCAAGATCTGCTGTATTTGTAAGATAGTCAGAAAAGCAAGAATTTAAACAGGTGTGTCTCTTCCCCCTCATACTTGCACAGTGACAGAAGCTACTCTCTTCAAACCACAGGAACCTTCTCAAATGTGGATCTGGCAATTCTACGATGTGTGTGTATCTTTAATTCTGTGCCAGGAAAAGCTTCATGAGTTTAATTTCCATCTGGTTAAAGGCACAAGAGTTGGACTAGAAAACAAGGTGGCAATTTGAGTAACTGTATGAAATTTGTTCTTAACTCAGCTTTCAGCTACATGCATGTGATCCAAAAGAAGTCTTATGTACCCATAAAAAGAATTTCTGCACGCATAGAGATGTGCATGTCATCAATTTGCAGCATCGTTTAGAGGAGTGTAAAAATTCCCCACTCAGCTCACTGAGTGAAATAGCCTAGCCCATCTCACAGGGTTGTTGCAAGGACAATGGGCTACGTGGCCCTTTGCTCCCCTGCTTCTGGGGACCCCCCCTCACTTAACCTGTCCACCTTTACAACAAAGCTGCCCCTGCCCCTAAAGCACGGGTGAAGAACCTTTTTCTTGCCAAGGTCAGTTGAAAGCTATCAGGCTTCACATTACAGCAATTGGCTGGGCCAGAATCAGAAAATATTCCCCATCCCTGGTTTAAACTGCCGAAAAATAACACGTTAAAAGCCTACTTGAATAAGAGGGGGAAGATCATCCAATGTTCCTAGAGAAGGCATTCCCATCCACCCACACGTACGCCCTTCATTCATTCATTTTCTCCGACTGCCTTTGCACGTCATGATAAGCCACACAGTGCACTGCGAGCCATCTTAGTGACATCCATGCTTATATGGATGTCCAAACCCAGCGCAGGCAATTCAGCGTGGGTTGTTTTTAAACCAACAAGTCACCCTGAGAACCCATGGCTTGTAGTAGGGTTGTTGAGAAGAGCTTGTTCTCAGGGTAGCTTGTCATGATGTCCATACCTGGCACTGGAGTTTGTGCCAAATGGCTACAGAACTGCTTGGCAAAAGCAGCAAAAAAGCCCATACCAACCCTCCGTCCCATACACACACACACACACTACGCTGCACCCACTGGGATTCATTTTAACTCTTCAAAAGTAGCTGTTCTGTGCACATGCAAAAAATAAAGTTCTTGTAAAAAAAGACTAACAATTAATCTGCATTTAAACTCACTAATAGCAGCAGCTCAGTGGGATTTGATTCAGAATGAGAAACAGCAGACCTGCTTTGCTAATATATGCTGAGAGCTTGAGATTCCTCGTTCCTCTTCGTTTTCCTCCCAACCCATCTCCAAAGCCTCGTCACAGCACCTTTTCCCATTCCCCGTGGCAGCGGCACTGAGAGTTCAGTGGCACTACACCAATGTCACCTTATAATCCCCTCCCCTCAGTAAGATTTCTTTTCCCTTGCGCCATGCAGACAATCTGTTGTACCCACCCTTAAGGGTCACCAAACAATGTTAGAGAAGCGAAATGTTCTTTTCTCTGTGGTACTTTCCATAGGAAACTCTCTCTCTCTCTCGCACGCACGCACACACACACACACACAGAGCACAGTCAGCCCTCGTTGCTGGGTGAGAGAAGAAGAGCTTGCTGATCAGTACTGGCCAATCATTGCCCCCCCTTTAAAAGTTACTCTCTGAGTGCACATTTTGCAGATCTGCTGCTTTTGCTATAGGGAAAGCAAAGAGGTGGAGCCAGCTCAGGATGCTTTATCATGCTCTATTCAGCTGAACGAGGCAGGTAAAGGCAAACACAGTGGTAGGAGGTTTCATCAAATGATTTGGCAGAGGAGCAAAGCAAAATGCTTGTGCCACCTTTGCTGCATCTGAGATGCTTACAGGGTGTCCGGCCTGGGTGAAAGAGCCATGGTTTGGGTAGGGGCAGAGGTCTACATTTGGACCACTGCCTAGAGGTTCCCTATCCCTGTCCTAGCATAAACAGCCTGTCAAGCCCCTTCAAGGAGACTGCAAATAAACATGCCACAAATCCTCCTTCATTTTTTCAGTCCACGAGAATTGACTACATCAGCTCAGACAAGATAGACCAGAAGGACAATCAAACCACCACTGCATGCAGGTGAGGGAATGGGCTGCTGGGGGAGGGACTGTCCCTTCCCTAAACCCAGCTTCGAAATACAGTGAGCTGCTGCAGGAGGAATGGAACTCTCCAGCTGGCTAGTGATTTTTATTCTTTCTTTTTTTTGGCAAGCTAAAATGTTTTGTGGATTTAATTACAACATTCCTTATTATAGAATCATAGAATCATAGAATAGCAGAGTTGGAAGGGGCCTACAAGGCCATTGAGTCCAACCCCCTGCTCAATGCAGGAATCCACCCTAAAGCATCCCTGACAGATGGTTGTCCAGCTGCCTCTTGAAGGCCTCTAGTGTGGGAGAGCCCACAACCTCCCTAGGTAGCTGATTCCACCGTCGCACTGCTCTAACAGTCAGGAAGTTTTTCCTGATGTCCAGCCGGAATCTGGCTTCCTTTAACTTGAGCCCGTTATTCCGTGTCCTGCACTCTGGGAGGATCGAAAAGAGATCCTGGCCCTCCTCTGTGTGACAACCTTTTAAGTATTTGAAGAGTGCTATCATGTCTCCCCTCAATCTTCTCTTCTCCAGGCTAAACATGCCCAGTTCTTTCAGTCTCTCTTCATAGGGCTTTGTTTCTAGACCTCTGATCATCCTGGTTGCCCTCTTCTGAACACGCTCCAGCTTGTCTGCGTCCTTCTTGAATTGTGGAGCCCAGAACTGGACGCAATACTCTAGATGAGGCCTAACCAGGGCCGAATAGAGAGGAACCAGTACCTCACGTGATTTGGAAGCTATACTTCTATTAATGCAGCCCAAAATAGCATTAGCCTTTCAGGCAAATTACAGCATCCACAATCTGGTGCTCTCCAGATGTTTTGGATTTCAATTCCCACCAGCCCCAGACAGAATGACTAATGGTCAGGGATGCTGGGAGTTGTAGCCAAAACATCTGGAGGGCACCAGGTTGGAGAAGGCCGCCTTATTTCATCACAACATAGAATTTTCACCATACTATCTTCACTGGCAAAATAGCCCCCTCAACCACGTAATTTCTCAGGAAGGCAACATTTCCAAAGATTCCCTACAAATTATTTCCCCGTTTTATTTCTTGACCAGGAGCAAGGAGTGGGTGGGAAGAGCACCTGCATTAGAGTCCAACCATGAAGATTCATACTTACTTTGGATCCACTGTGCTCATAAGCTTCAGTAGTTGATCTGCTGCAAGAGACTGTAAAAAAAATGAGCCAGAAAAGGCTGTTAAAAGTTATAAACAACAGGCGTTCCACATCCAGCACACCAGTTTCTGATGCAGGCCGCACCCTCACTTAGGCCCCACCCAAAGCTCAATACTAGAGAAAGGCTAACTGATTGGAGATAAGAGTGGGTTTTCCCTTCTCAGCACTAGAAAAAGGCAGCCTTTCTGTAGGGCTAGGAAGCAAAAGGCTGTTCCTTTCTCCATGCACAGACAGGCATCCCCCCATGCCTCTCTGTGCACAGGAGTCAGCTGACACTGGGGGCAGGCTCTGTCCCATGAAGTCATCCAGCCCCAAGAAATGTCCTAGGAGACGATTTGACCCATGGGGCCAGAACAGTTCCCCACTCTAGATAAAGGGGATGCCTGCAGAATTCCATTTGAACAGAGAAAATGCTTAAAGATGAGTAAGAATTCACAATATACAATTATGTTGACAAAGTAACAGGAGTTGACTGTTGTTTGGCAAAAGGAGAGGTCATAAGAGTAAGTTCCATTTTTAATAAATACAATCCATGATATGATTACTAAAAAAAATGAAATAAAACTAAAAACCATTAAAGTCAAATAGAAATGCAAGAAGCCTAGTCACTGCTATCCAGTGTTTTACACCAAATGAATTTATCAAATCGAGAAGTGTTTCATCAAGAGAAATCTCTCACTAATGTTCTGCTTGGATTGAGCTTGTTTACTGGCCATCATCCAGCCCATTACTGATCTCTAATAGTGGTTCACCAAGTTAACTGCGTCACTTGAATTAGATAAAAAGGATAAATGAGAGCTGTATGTCACCAGCATACTGATGACAACCTAATTCAAAAGCCTAGATGTCCTTAGCAGTTTCATGTAGATGTTAAAAAGCACAGGGAACAAGATAGAACCCCGCTATCAATGAATGTTTAAAAAATGGTGCTCAAAGAGGTCATTGTGTAGTTAGAGATCTGTACCAAAAAAGCCAGTTTGTCTGAATCACTTCAGGAAGAATTCTATGCATATTCAGACAGAAAAAAAGTCCTACAACACGCAGCATCCCTCCTACAACATGCAACATCCTACAATGTTAAAAATTGTAGGACTTTTTTCCTGTTTAAACATGCATAGGGTTGCACCCTTAAAAGTCTAGAATAACTTCTGTTCTGGAAAGTTCAAACTGTAAAATCATACTGAACTCTTTGCTGGATTTTTTTTGGGGGGGGGGGGGAGAGAAGTAAAAAACAGTTTGGTTCAAGCCTGGATCAAAGCAGTATATGTTAGTAGGTGCGGAAAAAAGTATTACATTCATGTTCACAACTGACAATTTGCCAGAGACTGAAAGGTGTGTGCATGCGAGTATATACAGGCAATATACCTGCGAGTTTATATTTGCCCCAGGAAGCCCAAGAGCGGCCAGGGTTGGGTCAAGAGTTGGAGCTCCTAAAGCAGCCAAAGGAACAGCGCCAATCTGTAAAAATCAAAGAAAAGAGAATTAGTTAAAATATCTGCAGCAAAAAATAAATAAATCACAAGGCAAATAAGTTCATAACACATACCTGTTTCTGCCAGATTGTGTACACAAATTCCATTAAAAAAAAACCTTCACTATTTCCAAAAGGAAAAGGAGTAGTTTCTAACAGTTCTGAGGTCTTTCCCACCACCTGTTACCTGAAATCCTTTTCAACTGCAGTTGCAAGTGATTGAAGTTGGGAGTTTTTGCATGAAAGCCATGTGCTCATCTATTGATCTATGCTCCGTTCCCCAACAATGCTGCCCTATATTGAGTGAGGCCATTAGTCACTGTGCTAGCTACTAATGATTGGTCTCCCAAGTTCACAGGCGAGGATCTCTTCCATCATTCGCTAATGCATCTGCTTTAAAAACAAAACAAAACTGGAGATTTTGGGGACAGAACGTGGACTTTATGATTGCAAGGTGTGTGCACAGCTTGCTAAGCATAAAGTCTAAGATCCACCCCAAATAACTCCTCAGCTACACTCAGCTAAGAACCCTCTCAAATATCTACAATGTTTATCTTAATTAGAATGTGAAGTTTGATTAATTAAACTAAGTAATTAATGAAAGACTTTCAAAATGATGTAAGTTTTGAATTGGCTGCCATTTTAGAAGATGCATTCATCTTCCCTCATCTAAATTTGTGTGTCATTTCTTTTGTCTCCACTCTCTGGGGGACAGGAGTTAGATGCAGGAATGTGGGCTCAGAGCTATCGAGCACTGGCACCACTGTTGGTCTTTGCCTCACCTGTTGAGAACAGTTGGCATGAACAGAGATGAATAGAAGACCCTGCCAACAAGGTATGATATCGCAATGTGCACTTTGGGTGAAATGTTGCAGGTATCATTGGGGTGGCCTGATCCAGCCAATATTTTCTATTTATTCAGAACCACTGGTTTATGCATGTGCAGATTTAATCAATTCATTGATTAGTTCACAACTTAGATGCGTAAAGCTCACTTAATCAAATGACAGTGCTACTCCATGGATGGCTAACAGTTGCACAAGTGGAAGAAGCTGCTTGGATTAAGCTGCTTGGGTTTTGTGATGTTCTAGACAGGACAAGAAATGGTTTCCATGAACAGAGGTAGGCAATCATTTTCCTGTCGAGGGCAATCTGTCAGGGGCTGCATGTTGGTGGTGAGCAGTGCTCAAGGCAGCAGTGGGCAGGGCCATACTGAAACGTGGATGGGTCACGCTTTTTCTCTTTCTATCACTCTTGTCTCTCTGCCTCTTTCCATGATGCAGATTGCCAGGAAAGAGACAGAACTTTGCTAGAGGTCCGAACTGATTGCATACAGAGGGCTTCTGAAATCAGGCGGAGGGCTACAGGTTGCCCACCCCTGGCATAGTGTCAGGCGTCCTGTCACTAGACATACACGGCTAACAAATCACTAGTACAACTGAAGCAGGATCCAACTATGTATAGAATCAAATGCAGTGATATTGCTAAACTTCAATCTCCTGACTATAGATAACTTGAGGGGCAACTCATCCACTCACACTCTGTCCCACTTCCCATTTATACCCATACTATGTTCCCTTGGGCTAAATATCCCCCCAGCCTTCCAAGCATTGGCAGAGGGAGCATCACAACACAGTACTTTGCTTCATCCTTCACCAAGGTGCTAACAGGACTCTCTTGATTTCTCACACAGCCTCGATGATGCTATCCCTGTATTTTGGAAACTGGATGTAAGGCTCTCTCCTTTAGGATGAAAACAAAAGTACTCCAAGGCTATGATTTACGTAAACATAGCAGGGAATTAGCCCCACCAAACTCAGTGGGACTTACATTCAACTAAAATGTGCAGGTCCTTGGAAGCCCCCCAATAGCAGTTTTCTGAGAGCTGCAGGCAGAGCCTTCTCCTCTGCAGCTTTTCTGAGAATGAAACATCTCCCTAAGCAACTTTTTGAATGCTGGAGCTTCTAGAGTTAGAGGGCTTCAGCCTACAAAGGAGAAAACCTTAATCCATGATACAGTCGCAATACAGGAAATCCATCATGGAGGCTGTGTGTGAAAAGAAAGGAACCCCTGAACTGGCGTTACACTGTGTGATAGTATACCAATCCACTCCTGTATATGGCTGATTTCTATGAAAAAAAGGGCAGCATTCTGAAAAAAATGCCTGGGAAACTCCCTCTTCCCCCACCTAGAATCTGATGCCGTCATTACTGCAGCCAGCTAATTCCCGTTGCTGACTGCCCATGAAGGAGCACAGTAATGCTTGAAGGAGGGACACATGGAAGACTACAGCAGCTAATTCTTCAGCAACAAAAATTGAACAACACACACACACACACACTCTTTTTTTTCTGGCCAAAGAAGCAGCTACAATTGTTCCCACTTTGTAAGTTAATTTATAAGCAGAGAAAAACCTGAAACATCTTTCAAAGCATTATGATAAATCAAGCGTTAAACCAGTATGACCTTTAAAGCTAAAGGGGAGAATGGGAGCTACCTCACCACAGTCCAGCTATAAAGCTTGCAATCATTTTGCTACAGCAAGCACACCTTCCTACCTAGAAAGAGAGGAAGCAGTACACGCTGTGCATTCTTTTACCCATCACCTAACACATACACTTACCTGAGAAAGTGGGTTGGGCGTAGGCAGGAGTCCACCCCCCGGCAGAAGACCTGCCACAGCATTAGCTGGTGCCAGGAGAGACAAAGCCTTAGTCTCATCAGGAATAACTCCTGCAGAGAGACAGCTTTGCATTAGAAGACGCTCGTCAATGATCTTTTAAAAAAAAACCACACACACAAATACACCCAGAAAATGTCTCCCTGAAACACCACCTGAGTTTGCTGAAGTACTTATGTTGGCTACAATACAATGTTTGATCTCTTAATAATTTATCATTAATTTGTATGTTCAGAATGAAACTTCAATGTGTGAAAATTTGACTGTTCCTTTTTCTCTACAAAAGGTTAAGTTCTAGAATAAAAAATAGCACAATACACACTACTGTTTTGTTAACACTGCCAAGATTTCATCACCTGTACTCGATTTTTAAGTCATGAACCAAACGTAAGCAAGCACAGTCGGTTCTCCAGGGGTGTGCTCTCAACTTTCAAAAGCTGTTTTATGAACAACGACTCGTGTCGGCTGCTTCACTATAAAGCACACAGAAAAATCAAGATACACAAGACAAAAAAAGTTTGATTTAGGGGTTAATAATATGGTACAGTTCACTATGATTTCTTTTACACCTACCATACAATTTTGTAAAACTTAAAGAGCAGGTAAGGAAAAGTGTAGGGCTTTTGCTGGCATGTCACATGGATATGAAGGTCTCCACAGAGCTCCAAATAGAGGTTCTGCATATGTGTCCATGTGTATGTGTTCATGTAAACACCTAAAATGTGGCACATTCCTTACCTGTGCAGTAAAATACATGCTCCACTGTGTGTCATGCTTACTGTACCAAGAATGCTGCTGCAGATTGCCATTTCAGAAGAAACTTCTGGTCTGCAGCCTTATGGCCTGCTAAGTGTATAGTTTTACTGCCTAGCCTGAATAGAGAACAACCTTACAAAAAGGTCCAACGTGAAACAAACAATGTTGATCGTTGTTATTTTAACCAACAGCAAAAGCCCTATACGTATGGATTAATCTGTTAATGTGCCCAAGCCCCCAATATGAGAGTTCAACAAGACAACTGTACTATATATTTGCAAATACCAGTAGCGTTTCTGCAATACATATTAAAAAAGACTGCATCTCATCATAAAACATACAATATGTACAGGGCACTTAAGAGAAACTGGATAAGCTGCAGAAGAAAACTGTTGGGTGGTATTTTCAGCAGGGCCTGGTATATAGTTCAGGCTGAACCAGGGAAAAGAACTGTAAAACACAACAACAAAAAAGAAAAACCACTGTTAAATAAAGGTAATGGTTCCTTCCACCTATACTGAGAAGTGCCGATAATATAAACAAATGTATAATACACAGCACTGTTATCTTTCTTCTGTCACTGAGCTGTCATAATTTCAATACCAAAAGTTATGGTGGGAAAAGGGGGGGAAGGTCATTTAGATACAGGGCATTAATGCATCAATATAAACATAGCTATAGAGATTATGGGATAATTTTGCATGCAAAATTATGTCTCAGAGGATATTATTTATGTTTACACACAATTAGTGCAACTATAACATTTCTGGCATCTAACTAAGAATCCTCTCATTTTGAGACACCTCACAGAAGATCTGCATCCATTAAGTAGTCATGCATCTGATCCTCTCATTTTTAGGAAAAAAGTTATTCAGAAATAAAACTACAATTTTTTTAAAAAAGCAATGAGGCCCCTCACCAGTTAATTTTCATGCGTCAAGAGTTTTTTACTGCTGCTTTGTTAGAACCATGACATACTGCATGAATGTGTAGAAATGAAGAAAAAGAAACAGACAAAAGAAACAAACATTAACCAAAGAACCTACACAACCCCACCCAAAGCCATTGTTAATATTTGAGTTCCTTCCAAATCCTTGAATTTCATAGTGAAGTTTATCATACTATGCCTTACCGTGAACTTTGTGTTCAGTCTAAAACACAAAGCAACAGCCAACACCAAGATATATGAACACGCTAAGAACAGGAACGTGACTGATACAGGGGGCTATGGTCAGCGAAGTAAAGTATTTTAATACTTCAAGTGAAGTAATGTCAAAATATATCACAATAGTCAAAAAATATAAATTTAAATTCAGCAGAGTACTTAAGCATATGCCTTGATGCATATGAGCAGTCACACTGAATAAACTTACTGAACAGTGCTTAAGTACCGAGCGGAAAAGGAGCTCTTGCAATAAAAACAGCTGAAGAGTAAAGCTTCCATACATAAGGAACAATTGCAAGAACAAAGTGGTCAAACTTCATTGGGGGGGGGGAACAACAACAGTGGATTGTTCTGCTATAGTACTGTGTCCACAATCGTAACTCCCCACCAACTACAAAACTGTTTAGATCCTAAAACCCAAAATTGAATCCTTGACAAATAATAACTGCTCATGTCGCATTAAACAATCCTCAGGAGATTCTCAATTGATCTATTTGATTGATCACCTTAGTGCCAGATTTATCAGTTAATTTAGCATTCTAGTGCAAAATATAAAATATTTACAAAGAGAATTCTTTTCCTCTAAAAACCTGCAAAATTTACCATACTTAAGCATTGTTCTGCAGATCTATCAGAAGCTACTGTTCTGTTAAGAACCAAACTAGGTATGACAGAAGCAGTCCTGTCCCAATCATATAAAAAGGGTGTGTCCAGAGGCCCTGAAACCTACCCCAACATGCTGCTTACCTCTCCATAACCCCTTTCTGCTGAGCGCATTTCCAGCATTGGAGCTCAGAGGAGGAAAAATGCACAGGAGGACAGATTGTGAGAAGGTTAAGCTGCAGGCACAGGAAGGGTTCTGCACTCTTCACCCATACACACATTTTGAATTAAATACACCCATCCCCCTCTTCACACGAAATTGGGGGAAATCCATATTTAAACACACGGCCACTGTCACATCTAGTTTGGCCCTAATAGGTACAAAGTTCATGCAAGAACCAAGTTCAAATATATCTCAAATTGTTATTTTACTCAAAATAACGTGGAAGGAATAATAGTATAAAAATGTTCTACTTGGCACTTCAAAACTGATCAAGATTAGAAGTTGCGTATTTATAGTTTCAGTTAGAAATATCCCAGTGCTAAGAACTAGGTCTTCCCAGAGAGGTCTGCACACTACATATTCCTTTGCCTTGTTAATGTGTAAACAGACTTGTACATAAAAATAGTTACTAAAACTAAGACTTAACACTGTAATTCGACACACAGGTAGGCTGCTAAATCCCACTGAATTCAATGAGGTTTAGCAACCTGTGGGCCCAGTAGTGAATAGTAAGACTGAAAATATTTTATTGTAATCAAGTGATTTAAGAAGATTACTAGTTTATCAATTAATGGTGCCTTTGAAATAGTTGTGATGAAATCTACAGAAGTTCAACAGAACTCATTAGAAGAGCAGTCTTCTTGGTACAGAATTATAGAGTTATGTTCCCAACCCTGCTCATTGTTTTTCAAATTACTGTAACACCCTAAAAATGTAAGAAAAAGAAGAGAGAGAGAAAAAAATGTTGTTAACAAGTGATTACACCAAGAAAACACTTGGGGGACTTGAGTGCTTGCTGGCCTTTAGTTAATGTCTAGAATCCCCTGTAGCTGCAGAGGACCCCACTGTTTCAGTCATCTGGAAGGGCCTTTGCATTTGCCTTCTCCACTACAAAAATCACACACACAAATAACAGAGAGAAGAGTTTATTATTTAGTGAAATTCTAGAAAATATAGCAAGGTTGAACAAGAAAATGCGGAATAAAATCTAACACCCAGTGCCCATTTAGCACCTTTGGAGATATTTTCTGACTAACAGAGATTATCAAACCCTTGGTGTACCAGAATTTATAATGAAAGTAAATGCTTTTGAATTGTCAAGTAAAGTAAACAGAACATTGCCTTGGATCTGCCAGTACACTTCCGCCCATTCTCTAGGAGGGAGAATGAATCATATGACAACTTATGCCAGGTAACGTAGAGCAACATTTGTTTATGTATGCCATTTTCAAAACACTACTTAAAAGATATCTTGAGGGGCCTGATGTAAATAAAAGATATCAAATAATGCTGCTTAAACACATTAAGTTTTCTAAAAGTCTTTTTGCAAAAAGACTGACAGGCATGTTCCAGCTTTTGTTGCATAACTAAATGTTGGATTTGCTTTTGTACATAAACTAGAGGTATCAGTATACCAAGGGTTTTTAAAAATGTAAATAGCTTAGATGTTTTACATGCTAAACTTCATGCTATTAAACTACATAAGGATTTAGTACCATTGTTCTATGGCTTCATAGATCATTAAACAATTCACAAACCTTCTGCATATGGTACGACTATCAATGCTCTGTCAACGAATACAGTATTTGTCAGATGCTGAGCCACAACTGCAGAGTCAGGTTCTTGGAACTTTACAAAACACACACGTGAAGAAACAGGCAAAGGGGAATCACTGGAAAAAAACAACATAAAAGAACATTAGATGATGATGATGATGATAAGATAAGAACATTTGATAGAAGATCAACATAGTTAATAAAGTTATTTAACTGAAAATAAACTGTGTGATACTATTTTAGCTTTGCACAACTATTTATTTTCATTAAATCACGAGTAGTTGCAAGCGACAAGAAATTTGGCTGGCATCAACCTGTTCCTAACTGTTAGTATGTGCTGGATACCATTACATGCAACTAAATGAAACAAGAGAAACTGTTAAAAATGAAGTCATATAGAACTGCACAAAATATGTACGCACACCACATAAGGGCATGATTTGGACAGCTACACAAAGAAGTTCCAACACTTTTGTATTGCATACTTTAAAATAGTTGAGCAACTAAATGCCGAAAAAAGACATCTAGTGGTAGTGCTAGGAAATTCGCTTTTCAATTCACTTTTTCTCCTTCACCATTTAAAATAGTGGTGGATGGATTCCAAAATGGGGACAGGATGTTCAGTGCTGGATTTCTGAAACCCATCATCAACCACCCTACCCTTGCTCCTTTGGAGTCCAACCCAATCGAGAATGAAAAGGGTTTTCTTTAGCTCACAGAGGTTCCAAGGAGTCATTACATTGGAGAAATGGAGCCAAACATTTTTTAACTTTTAAAAATGCACTGTCTCATATAATTACTAACATCATGATCAGACACATATTCAGATTGGGCAGTTTTAAAGCTCTAATAACTTTTCCAGGTTATTATCCCTAGGAGGTACATTAAATATATTTTTATATAAGCCATCATAGGGACGACTATCAACATGGCTATGTGTCACCTCTAGTGACAGGGGCAAGTATGGCTTTTCATGCCAGTTGCTAAGGCACTCTTATATCCTGCTTCTGGGCTTCCCATAGGCATCTGGTTAGTCGCTGTGGGAACAGTGGACTAGGTAGGCCTTTGTCTGATTCAACAGGGCTGTTATGTACTAAGATTAGGATGTTAACAGTTTCTGGCCCTTTCAGGGCAATCCTAATTAAGTTTATCAAGAAATATGTGTGCTTAAGCTTAAGAAATTATTTTTCTTAAAATGTTAACAATATGAGTGAACGCTACTCAGTTCTCATGTCTTAAAATATTTACATTTACTCAAATAATGATAATTTCCAAATAATTATTTGAATACCATTTAATACCACATCAACAGGAGCAATTCTATGCATCTTAATTAGAAGTTAGATCAATTATGTCTAATGAGGCTTACCCCCAGTCCCTAGTAAGTGCGTTTAGTGTTCCTGCCAAAGTGCACTTCCCCCTAACCAAATATTTCAGTTCAGTTACTTTGGGCTACTGGAAAAACTTCTGGAATATTTATACAGCATGTGAAATTAACATAATATTCCCCCGCTGCCTCCTTTCTCAAAATTTGTAAGTGCGTGAATAGTTTAATCCCCATAGGGAAAACAGATTTGGTGAGCTGAGATTTACTTACATTGTCTATGGAAATGGCTCTTAAAAATTAACGAAGTGAAGTGTGGCAACAGACATACTTTAGTCATGGTAGCTCTAAGAACAGAACTTTTATACTCTACAGGGCAAATACCAGAATTCTAGAGCATAGAAGACAGGCTTTCAACCTTGCATGGTCCTATTGCAGCCTCTCCCAACATGGAGCCCACCATATTTGTTGTACTACAACTCTCCATCATCTACAGCCAGCATGCTGGCTGGGGGTGATGGAAGTTGTAATCCAACATATCTGGAGGGCACCAGATTGGGGGGGAAATGATCAACTGTATTTTCTTTCTTTTTATTAAACTCTATGTGATCCATATTTTAAATGTATGAAGCAAAATGCATACTTGGGAGTTCAGTTCAAACGTAAGTAATCTATATTAAGTGGTTCTGAGGATACATTCTGCTTAAGAACGTAAGGCAAACTGATCCACTAAAGCACAAGATCCACCTAGTCCTGCATTCTTGCAAAAAAATAAAAAATCCAAGCAGATAACATGCACATTAATCCATCCAAAATTGCCCAAAGGTACAATATCTGTTTTTTGGCCATGCCTGCTCTAGAACTTTTTTTTTTTTTTTTTTAAATGTATTTTGACTCTTAGATGGAAAACTTATACATTCATACCACCTAAATTATTATTATTATTATTTATTTATTTATATAGCACCATCAATGTACATGGTGCTGTACAGAGTAAAACAGTAAATAGAATCATTTGTCCACATTGCAGTTTGAAGAAATGTACAGAAAGTATAAATTGCTATCTTTTGACATAACTACTGGTCACCTCTTCACACAATAATAAGCCAGGATTTTAAGAAGAGCCATGCTGGATCAGACCAAGGGTCCATCTAGTCCAGCACTCTGTTCACACAGTGGCCAACCAGCCATCAGCCAGGGATGAACACGCAGGACATGGTGCAACAGCACTCTCCCACACATGTTCCCAAGCAACTGGTGTATATAGGTTTACTGCCTCTGATACTGAAGGTAGCACATAGCCATCAGGACTAGTAACCATTGATACCTTCACCTCCAGGAATTTATCCAATCCCCTTTTAAAGCCATCCAAATTGGTGGCCATCACTACATCTTGTGGTAGTGAGTTCCATAATTTAACTATGCGTAGTGTGAAGAAGTACTTCCTTTTATTTGTCCTGGATTTCCCACCAATCAGCTTCAAGGGGAACCCTGGCTTACTATTCACAAACTGCATGCTAATACATGCAGCCTGTTTGCTCCCACTTAGCACCTCAGTCAGTGGGGGTGGCTAAACTAACCAGGAAAGGAAAGCTTAGTATGTTATCCATTCCATAACTTACTTGCTTATTATATCACTTATGAGCCTGAATTGCAAACCAGGGCTTGGTTTACAATTCCTGGCTTGTTTGGGGGCAAGAATTCTGGCTTAGTGCTGGGTGCAAATGTGACCATTGTAAACTACTTAAAAAACTTCAGCTGTGTGCTTTAGGGATGCCTCAGCATGAGGCTACACAAGTTAGTTACTTGACGGGTAGGTGGGAGAGCAGTATACCAGCACAGTTGTAGGGAAATAAATACCATTTAACGTTATTGTTTTGCTGGTAACAGGAACCACCTCTCCAGAATTACTCAAAACATATGTGGAGTAGGGCTCCTGGCCTTCTTCTTAACTATTATTATTATTATTATTTATACAGCACCATTAATGTACATGGTGCTGTACAGAGTACAACTATACACCACTTTCATACAACATTCTTACTCAGACCAACTGATACTCACAGACCATTCGTATCTCAACTGTTATTTTAGTGTCCCTGTAATTCCTCCCCCCTTTCAATGACCCAATCTAGGCTTTTTTATATATTTGTTATCTGCTGTCGGGGTGGGTAGCGGGAGTCTGTAACCCGCGGGTGGGTTTTGTCTCCTTTAGAGGAGCAGAGGAATGGGGCGAGCGGGAGAAAGGCGGCTGCACTTCTGGGAACACAAGATGGCTGGGAGAGGGTGGGTGAAGAGGGCAGCAAAGGCTGGTGCTTTCGGAAGCCCAAAGGCGTCCGATTCGGGAGGCTGCAAGAGCAGCGCCCTCGCGTAGCTCCTCGCAGCCTGGCGCCCATCCCCCGCCCTCCTCGCTTCCCCGCCCCCACACTCCCGCTCCGGGGCCAGCACACCCCAGCGCGCGGCTCCGCGGCCTGCCTTAGGCCGCCCTGAGGCCTAGCCTTGATGCATTAGGCCGCGTCAGCTGACGACGAGCGAGACTCACTCGGGAGGGAAGAGGCGCAGCTCCTCGATCTTGCCCAGGAAGCCGAAGAGGGTCCGCATCTGTTCGGAGCTGGCGCTTGGGGAGACGTTGGTGACCTGGATCACGTCGGTACCGCTACTTGAAGCCATCGCGCTGCTGCCTCCTGCTCCGGCACTACAAACACATCGAGGGGAGAGAGGTCGAGGGCCCTGAGGAAGCGGGTGATCGCCTCGTTTTTGTGTCCCTCCGCGCTTCCCGTCAGGCTAATCAGAAAAGGGCCCCGAATCTCTCTCGCGCGCGCAATAACCGCCGCCGAACGATCGTTTCGCCACCAGCCTGCCTGGGCCGCAATATCCCACAATCCTCAGCGGCCCCGTCCCCGCGCTGCTCTACGGAAGAGCCTCCCAGTGCCGCGCCTGCTCACTCCGAGCTGCTTAGGAGACACGCAGACCCTCTATGGTGCGCATGCCCGTTCCCATGGAACAGCTTGCTGCGCATGTGCAGGGTCTTCCTTCAGTTAGGAAGGGGCGAGGCATGCCTGCGCCGCCTTGCGTGCCGAACGTTTTGCTCAGGGAGCGAGATAACGTTGGAGTCGAGGATTGCACGGGCAGGCTAGCCTTGAACAGCCAAGCAGAGTTCCTTGCTCACTGCGGCGTGTGCTTATTTAATTTGCTACTGACTTTTCATCAGCTTAAAACAGCAGTATTACAGCCTCGTCGGACATTTTTGCTGCCTTTAGGCAGAAAGTAGAAAAAGTATTCAATAAAAGCAAGATTAAGATTAGCGGACCCCTAGTGATTAGTAAAGTAATATAATGCTAGATAAGGACAGGAGAGGCCTAGACTCAATTTTTTACTTTTTTAACGGAGCTCATGAGGCAGAATTGGTCGCGTCTTTCCAAAAAGAAACTACTTTTAGGATTGCTGTACACATAAGGACGGTAAAGCGCTTACTAGATTGGATCCAGATTTAGTCATACTTGAGTAGATCCGCTGAAATCAATAGGACTTCTTAGTCATGACTAATTTAAATATATTGAATCCAGTGATACTGTACAAATTATACGTGATAATATACAAATACATTGATTCAGGTTTAATGACTTTAGGTGAAATATTCATTGTCATGACTGGAACCATTATTATTATTATTATTATTATTATTATTATTATTATTTGTGTTTCTACATTGCCCCATAGACGAGGGTCTCTGGGCAATTTACAAAGATTAAAAACAAGGTGCTTTAATATTTCTCAAAGTTTCTTAGTGAATTTTATGATGTGGTGACTTCACATTACTTTATTACTGGTTAGTCATTAAAAACCTGAGACCAAAACTATGTTTAAAGTAGATCTGCAGATTTATTTTGCCAAAAGTTCATCTCAAAATTACACAGAGCCACAATTGGACTGGAATGCAGCATTTCTTTGTGCAGCACTGAGCCCAGCATATGCTAGTAAACCACTTGCTTGTTATTATCCTATGAGGGTGGGTTCAAAAGTAAGTATCACTAAGTTCATCAGTGTGCATATGACTGCAAAAAATATATTTTATAGATCATATTCCCTATTGATTTCATATATAGTTTCATCGATCTTCTGTATTCAGTGTGGCTGCCCATATCATGTCTAGTTTGTCACTTAGTTTATTGACGGGAAGTCATGCCTTTATTTTTTGCCTTGAAATGACTGTTCTTAATCACAAAACCCTAAGAAATATATAAATCAAAGATGTGATAGAAGGATGACCAGTGATCAAACTATTAAAATGAAGCAGTCAGTATACTAAGCAACCTTTGAAGAATATGCAATGTCAGCATACACCAATCCTTGTAAAAAAAAATAAATGCCAGGAGCTGAAGCAAATGCCTGCTTAGGAGTGACATTTTAGGCTTGGAAGCCTTTCACCAACCCAGTGTTCTCTAAATATTTTGGACTATATCTCCCTTTTTATGTCACAACTGAAGGGCAACAGGTTGAGGAAGGCTGCCTGGGACATTACATTTCTATGTTGCCCTAAGGAAACATAGCGTACGACATTCTTTTCTACTTCTATCCCTAAGGAATTACAACAACCCTGAGAGGTAGGTTAAACTGAGAAACCGAAAGACTTTAAACACTATGCTCGCTGGCAAACATGTATGACGTAGTTATGCATACTTCGGGAGAGACAGTCCGTATCTATCCTGGTTTTATTTCCAGCCACCAGCCTTTCCTGAGACGTACATCCCGTTCTCGCAGTCCCCCTCCCCTGGTCGAGGCGGCGGTGGCGGCAGCGGTTAGGTTGGCTGATCCGCCCACTACGTTAACAAAGGCGGTCCTGTGCGAGGTTGAGCCGGGCATCGCGCGGCGCCCTCCGGTTTGGTCGGGAAGAGGCTCGAGGTGGACGCGATGCCGGGCGCGCGGAGACGAGGAGCGGGCAACTCGCTCGCCGGCTTCCGAAGGGGCGCCGGGGACGGCGAGGCGAGCGCGGCGGCGGCGGTGCCTCAGGGCCTGATCCGAGCGGCCCGAAAGAGCGGCCAGTTAAACCTGTCCGGCCGGGAGCTGACAGAAAGTGAGAGCGGTTAGGGAACTGTGTAGCGTCTCAACACGGGTTGGTTGGTGGAGGGAGGCAAAGAGGCCTGCTGAGCTCAGCCCACGGGGCCGGTTCTCCCCCCCCCCCCCCGTCCCTCAAGAGGGAAGACGGCGGCGGTTTGGGGTCGAGGAGCTTACCAGGGCGGGGGCCGTGCTTTGGGCAGGGCCTTGTCATTGTATCTCTATAAGCCAGAGTTCGGCGCTTGTTCGAAGGGGCGTTTCATTGGGGTTAAAACCATGCACATCTCTCCTTTTCTTGCCCGGCCCTATATCGGCCATCCCCAAACCTTGTGCCTCCAGAGATGTTTTACTACAACTCCCAGCATGGAAGTTGGCTGGGGAATGCTGGGAGTTCTTGTCCAACACTAGCAGAGGAAGGCAACTTGTGGCAGCCCAGATGTTTTGGTCTGCAATTACCATAATCCCTCACCATTGGCTATGTGGTTGGGAATTGTAGGCCAGAACATCTGGGAGGCCACCAGTTGCCCACCCCTGTTGTACAGCTTTTCCTAAAATGTGTATTTGTAGTCATCATGAAGCAAAAACCAGGGGCTGAGTTCGGACGACACGCTAATCAACAGTTGTTTCCCATTCTGTTCCTATTACCCCTCCCCCCTCCAAGTTGATTAGTGTGTCGTCTGAACTCAGCCAGGGTCAGCATCAGGAGGAAGAGAGCCTCGAGGATGGGATGAGTGCAACAACTAACTGCTTTAGCTTGGTAAAGGAACAGAGGCAATTACAGGCTGGGTTTGCAGGTGGGACATACTGTATATGGGACAGTGTGGTGAGCATGCTGGCGCCAATGCTATGCACAATTACTGCAAAGGAAAAAAATGTGCTTAGGTCCATTGGAGTCAGTGAAACTTACTTATGGGTTAGGATTGTGCTGCACTTTTTAGAAACTGAGAAATGCATTCCTCCTTTTTAGATGTACATAACTCCAATATTTTCTTTTGCAATTGTGTGAATAACATTCAGAATGACAGTAGTGAAGGCTGAAGTTGTATGCACTTATTTATATGAACTTACAATTTTTCTGTATGTAGTACCTCTACATGTATGGCGGATAAATTTGGATACTCCAGAAGAAGCCAACCAAAACCTCTCTTTTGGTGCTGCTGATCGGTGGTGGGAACAAACTGATCTCATCAAACTAAACTTGTCTTCCAACAAACTTCAATGTCTTTCTGATGATGTCAAACTCTTGCCTGCGCTCACTGTGCTGGATGTGAGTACAATAACGCTGATGGGTGTTGCATTTATATTGTGTAATATGCTGATGAAGAGTGTCGGGGGAGGGATCGTGGATTAGGCATTTTCCATTCTGCAAGCTGTAAGGGTTTTGTTGAGTGCTCCAGTCTCGAAGGCTAAGTATAGACCTAACAGTAAAAATACATGTCTGTGATTCATCCAGTCCATAGGAAGCAATATTGTAGCCAGGATCAGAGGGGCTTCACAGGTATAGATTTGCCAGTAGCTGAATTGTTGTGGTGTTGAGGCTAGAGTGCTTGACTTAAAGCTCCATCCCTTGAGCGCTTTATCACATGCTCGTTACTGGGCACTCACAGAGTTTGCTCAGGTCCCTCACATGATGTCGTCTGCCTCCCGCATGCCTTCTGGCCTTTTTGCGACAAAAAACCCCCTGGTTAAATCTGATGTATTTTTAAACACGGAATTGCTGTTCTCTCCTACTGTGTGCAGGAGAAGCAGCGCCATTATAACAGCAGACTCAATGGGCCTCATGCTCATTGTGTACTTCCTCTTCTTGAAAGAGGAAGTAACTTGAGGAAGGAAAACACGGGCAGAGAAGCGAGGTAGGGAGCGTGTTTTCCCCCCAGTGTGATGGAGCTTTTAGACTACAAAGTCCCAGTTCACGTTCCTGTTTGTCTCACTAGTTGACCATAGATCAGTCGGAAGCTTCACTTGCTGCCTCGCTGGGAGGATAAAACAAATGCTGCCCTGATCTCCTTGGAGGTAGGGTGCTGGAAACCTATTTAAAAGTTGGCTGACTTAGATGGAGACAAAGAATGAGGAATTCTGGATCTTGGACATCTGAAACGAAACTGGTTCCTATGCTTTAAAACTCTTAAATCAAAGCTTGTGGAGGGATTGAAAACAGCTGCCTTTGTCTATGATTACCGCAGTGAAGCAGAGTACTTTGGAAAATAGAGTCTGTACATCTGAATGACCATATAGAAAACTGTTCTGTGTGTGAGCTTGGTTTTCCTCCTTAGTTCTTAAGTTCACTTTTTTTCCTTTCTTTCTTTGGTTTCACCTTGCCGTTAAGTGATAGGAGCTTGAAGAATTGGCTAAAAGTAAGAAACAGTGGAATTCTGCTTTAAGGTGCATTATAGTGGTTTGAACAGAAGTGATTTCTAAACCCTAAACTTTTTGGCACTTATGTATGTTCTAGATCAATTGATACTTCATCCACTAGGAGAATAAATGTCCTCCTGACAACTTCTTCTTATTTTAGGTGCATGATAATCAACTGAAATCTCTTCCTTCTGCTATAGGATTATTGGAAAATCTTCAGAAACTGAATGTGAGGTAAAATATATTATACCAACTTCATAAAAATGATTGGTGAATAGAAATAGTTCATTTGTAAAGTGCAAAAAATATTTGCGAGCCAGAGCATTTGATTAGTTTCAACAGTTGTTATAATGCAGCCTTTCAAAATTGTTAAGGTGACGGTAGCATCCCGGTTGTGGAATGGCCTCCTCCCCTCCTCAAGAGACTCACATTGCACCTACATTATAGTGTTTGGGGTGCAAGGTGAAGACCTTTTTAATTTCCCAGGCTTTTTAGAAAATACGTCACCGCATTTGTAGATCTTTGCACTGGTTTTATTCTCTTTTAAACTTATGGTTTTACTATTATGTTTTGCTATATTGCTATATTTTATGATAAGATTTTGCATTGTGAACTGCCCAGAGAGCTTTGGCAAAAGGGCAGTGTAGAAATATAATAAAATATTATTTTATCAATAGTCATAACAAACTGAAAGATATACCAGGGGAGCTAACCCAGCTAAAGCATTTGAGGAGTCTGCTGCTGCAGCACAATGAATTATGCCACTTGCCTGCTGAATTTGGACAGCTTATCAGTTTGGAAGAGTTAGTGAGTAGAAGATTTTTGTGATAACTCTCTCTCTCTCTCTCTCTCTTCTCATGATGGTTACTACTATTATTAACTTTCTAGTTATTAGTTTATTACTTGCATAATACTTGAATGGATATAGTATTTATAGTTGTTGAGTTGAATCCAGGCTACCTTTGGGCAGAGATCCGCCCACAGGACTCTCCTGCTGGAGGCAGGGGGGAGAGGGGATTTTTGCGGACTACGCCTTCCACTTGCTCCACCCTGAAAAGCTGCTCACTAGGATCAGGGGATCTCTGGAACATGGAGGGAGGTGGCTCTGGGTGCTGAAGAGGGAAGGAGGCATTGGTAAAAATCTCCTCTGTTATCTCTACTCGATCTCTGTCTCTTCAGTGAATGGAAAGAACCTGGGTCCAACCCTTTATTTTTGATTTATCAGTTTTAAGAATCAGGCAGTTTAAGAATCACGACAGTTTTGCCATGGAACGTTAAAACTCTACATATGACACACTAATACCCATTGTGCAATCATGAAGAATAGCCATTGATAGCCTTTTCCACCGTGCATTTGCCAAATTCCCCTTCACAGCTATCTAAGTGTCTGTCACCACATCTTGTGCATGTTGTGAAGAGATGCCTTATTTTCTCTGTCCTGAATCTACTGCTAGTTAATTTTACTGGGTGACCCCTAGCTTTAGATGCCACAAGTGCTTGATGCAGGAACTTTGTGTTTTTGTCAGTCCTGCTTCCGTGGAAGCCTTCACGTGTACAGCCGTACATGCAAAGGTCCCTTCTTGACAGGCATTTGCACGCCACATGCAGATGTCATAGGGAGGGCCTACATATTGTGCATGATGATTGGATGTGAGGCTACTTGATGTGACTCTGCTCACATATTTAATCAAGTAGGTTAAACAACATCTGAATAGGGATCTTGCTTATGGTAGGCCCAACTCTTCCATATTTTAATATATATATATATATATATATATATATATATATATATATATGTGGAAAGCACATGTTTCCAGTCGCATGTACGTACATGTATATGCTCCAGAGAGCCTGAATTGACAGTGGGTCTCCACCTTGTGTGGTGGCATTACAACTGCTGCTACGTCCTAAAATAAGGTAAACTCTAGGTAACCCAATTGACAGGAAACTTTACAACCTGCTTAATTTGAAATAACTTTACTAAACCTTGATTCAATAAAATGAGAATAAGTCCAAGACCAAGTCTGCTGGCTAGGTAGGTGTACATAGGGTTGCAGCTTGAATCAATGTTTCTTCTCTTCCTGTCTTCAGGATATTTCCAACAACCATATTTCTAGTATCCCTACAAGTTTTGCTTTTCTTACAAACTTGGTGCGTCTCAATTTGGCTTGCAATCAGTTGAGGAGTCTACCAGCAGAAATCAGTGCAATGAAAAGTAAGGAAGTTTTGTTACAAGTCATGACAAACTTGTATTTGTTGTCTTGTTTTCTTGGTAATAATTTGATTTTTCTGAAACTCAATTTGAACATTACATTGCCATCATGCTTCTCCTCTAAGGATCATTATTTTCATGTATGTAGATATAACTTAAACCAAAAGCGTCTTCCACAGCCTTGTACTGTTAAGTTAACCTCACCCATCCCCTTTTCCCTCTTGCGTAAATAGTTAGATTGGTGAAATCTCACTTGCACACTTCTGAATCATTCCTTATTCAATCTGGCTTGGGCACTGAATATTTCAAGCCCCTTTAAGAAGTAGAATATCATTAAAATTTACCTGTGTGATGGTGATGGTAGTCATCAGTAAAAACATCCTATTGACTTTGACTCTAATGACCTATTTGACCTATTCCTCTAATATATACACTTTGATCTGTTCCTATAGGTTTAAAACAACTTGATTGTACTAAAAACTACTTAGAAAAAATACCTCCTGAATTAGCCAATATGGTTTCATTAGAACAACTTTATCTAAGGAGAAACAAATTGTGCTACCTGCCAGACTTTCCTTCATGTATATCTTTAAAGGTAAGATTTGTTCTCCGTTGCTTTGATGCTTGTGTGTGCATTAGTGAATTGTGGTATTGAAGTATATTGGAGTTTTGCTTCCAGGGGCGGTGATGAGGCTTGAGAGGCTTTAGGATCCTGGCCTCTCTTCCTTCCACCCTGCCCACTGGCACACACACTTTTTCCTCTAACCGTGCCCTTCTGAGATCATGATACTGACCTTGGAAGAGGAGCCGCTTTGGAGCTTTCTGCAGTGGCTGGAGGAGGGTGGGGGTGAAGGTTCGAGGGAGGGATCTTAATCTCTGAGGTCCTAACTCTGTCTACAGCCTTGGAGGCGAAAATCTCCAGTATTTTATGGTCCCACAGACTTTATTCATTTGATTTGTACCCTGCCTTTCCACCAAGAAAGGAGCTCAAGGTGGCTAACAAATGTAAGAAGAAGAAAATAATAAAAACAAAAACAAATACATTAAAAACATAGTTAAAGAAGCAATTATAACTAAGTAAAACAGCAATAGAGTGAAACTTCTGCCAACCAACCAGTTTTACGCCAAAGGCCTGCTTGAATAAGAACAACATATTCCCCTGTTTGCAGAAGGACAACAGAGGGAGCCAACCTAGCCCTCCCTTGGCAAGGGAGTTCAGTAGCCTGGGAGCAGCCACTGAGAAGGCCCTCTCTCACGTCACCACTAAATGTGCCTCTGGAGGCAGTATTACTGACAGAAGGGCCTCCCCCAAAGATGTTAAAACTTGGGAAGGCTCATATGGGCAAAGGCAGTCTTTCAAGTATCCCAGTCCCAACCTGTATAAGCATCACTTTAAATTATGCCTAGCAACAAACTGGTAGTCAGTGAAGCTGTTGTAACAAGTGAGTCCCTGGGAACCAGCTTCCTGTAACTGGCCCCAGCATTCTCGACCTACATAGAGCATATTACAGTAGTCCAGATGGGATGTAAATAAGGCATGCATGATTGTGGCTAGGTACCATAGGCTCTGTAACTTTCATCTATATATATTAGTGAAACTGAGCTAAAAGTAGTTAAGTTCATCCTGTTAGGTACTGAAATTAGATTCTTAGCTTGATTTTCGTCCTCTGACATTGGTAATAGAGTATAGCATATAGGTTGTCCAGCTGGCTATATTTAACTACATACAGAGCAATTCTATACACATATACTCAGATACAACTGAGTTCAATGGGACTTACTCCCAGGAACTTGTGTACAGGATTGCAGCCTAACGTGGTGCTTTTAGACACATGTTTTAAGGGCAGAGTGATTGCTGTGACACATGCACATGATGTAGTTCCATCCATATTCTGAAGACAATTTGTGTTCAGGGTTTTTTTCAGAATGTGGGTAGAACTTTTTTTTTAATGAAAGGTAAGATTGGTATCACCAACTTTCTCACACTCTGATGTTTCTCTATCAAAAGGCCAATCCTACTGTGTTTAGCGTAGTTTACTTCCATGTAAGTATGTGTGATATAGCAACACTAGTGACTTAATTACCTACAGGATTACTAAAGGCTTCCTGCTGGAGAAACTGTGATTTTTTTAAAAATGAAATATTTGTTTGCTTCTAGAAATGTAGTGGTAGAACTCACAGAATACTTTATCTTGGCATACTCTGTCTTTTCTGAGATTAATTTGTCTTGATTAATTTATGTTTGATTTTTTTCCATTCCTCTAGGAATTGCATGTTGGTGAAAATCAGATTGAAGTGTTAAGAGCTGAACATCTAAAGCATCTGAATTCCTTGTGTGTATTGGAACTTAGAGATAATAAGTTGAAATCATTGCCTGATGAAATTACTATACTACAGGGATTAGAGCGACTAGACCTATCCAACAATGATATCAGTAGGTAAGACTACAGTTTAGTATAGTAGGAAAACATATGTAACAATCTTCCTTGCTTTGTAGCAAGGAATTCAGGTTTACACAATTAATGAATTTTAGAACTAAGAATATTGTTTCTCTTGAAAAACAATATTAATTTGTAAAATAATATTGAATCATGAAGGATCTTCTAATTATGATGTTCAGAATCCTGGGTAAGCAAGGTGAGTATTGTTTGAGTTTTGAGTTTGATCAACATAATTTCTGAAAACTACTTTATCTTGTCAGCCTTCCTTGTAAGCTAGGAAACCTTTCTCAGCTGAACTTCCTAGCATTGGAAGGAAACCCTTTAAGAACAATTCGAAGGGATGTTCTACAAGTAAGTACACATACTTTACATATTGAATTATTTCTACTCCCTTATAACGAAAGACGTGATAATTGACAAGCTTTTTCTGTGCTCTTATTCTTCTACGTTAGAAAGGAACACAAGAAATTCTGAAATACCTTAGAAGTAAAATACAAGGTAAATGTTTTATTTGAGAGTTGAAGATTATAGTTAAGTGATGACAAAACAGAATTTGCAATTCAAAAGACCAGACAGAACATATACACAATGGCTCTAGTAGAACCCTAACTCAGTTAGAGGCCAAGGTGAGCTTTTGAGGACCATTTTAAGGTCTGTAACAATGGGGCCTTTTTATGGCCATTCTGACTGGGAGCAAACCTTTCAGTCTTCCTCCTTTCGCTTTGAATTGGCTTTGTGTCATCACATAGCCAAATATGATTGGTTACATGATTGGTTGTGAAACGAATTCAGAGAGAGGATGGGCAGCACCTCAGTCTGTTGACTTCATGCTATCATCATTGCATGGCCAGATTCAGTTATGGGATGTGGCAGCCGTATGGCTATGCTGTTCCCTGTTGACTGAAATTAATTTATTAGAAAAAAAGAGCATGTAGTTTGAAAAAAACACAAATGGCACAAATGCAGACTGTGACGAGGCTGCAAAAGTACAGCAAAAAGGAGAACATGGCCAGGGGATGAGGGACCTTATTTTGGCAGTGAAGAGTATACATCGTGTTCACCTTGACCTGCTTTGTATTTTCCAAGTGTTTTTCAATGCATTGAAGTCAGTGGGACATATTTCTGAATAAGCATACATAGGATGGGCTGCAAATATGACATATTGAGAGGAGAGTTGGATCATTTGTGAGACATCTGTAATGGCTCACATTAAGTTTTTTGTTAAAATTTGAAATAAATCATGTTCCTGACCATTTGGCCATACTTTATCATCTTCTCCATGTTTCTCATGTTTGTCAAATGTTAAACATACCTTGTTCTGTTTTCTTTAGATGATGATTTAATTAGTCCAAATGGAGAATTGCCTGTGACTGCAATGACCCTGCCAAGTCAATCAAAAATTAATTTGCATGCTATAACTGTGTTAAAAACATTGGATTATAGGTAGGAATATTTTAACTTTATAAATTCTATATTTATACATGAAAATGAATTATGAAATTTTCAGTTTTATAGCCTGTCCCTGACAGATAAGTTTTAGTGAGGCCATCCGTTCATCATAGCTGAAGGAAAAAGCCACAGCATCATATGCTTCCCCTGCCAGCTACTTGCCTCTCTGGCGTAAATTATATCTTGTATCTCAACCATTATTTGCTTGTCTACAACATTTATATTTCTGCCCAAAGCTCTCAGTATTAATGTTAACTGTGGATAAGTTTGGTGTTGATGGTAGTCCTTAATTCCATAGTTAAAGTGGGGAATACATGCTGGAAAAGGATGGGTCTGTGGGAGGAAGAACACACAGTCCTGTGTCGCAGTCCCTTATCCATGACTAGTTGCAAAAGCTAGTTACAGCAGTACTGGCAGTAGAACTGCAAGTTTTATAAAGGTTTTGCCTTGGGATTCAGATTCCATTTTTATTCTGGGTGCCTTCTTGTAAGCGGGTTTAAACTATGCTGCAATTTCAGTTGTTGCTCAAAAGAATTGAGAACCTTAGTGCAATCCTATACATGTTTACTTTGAAATAAGGTACAACAGGCTGGTTCACATGACAAAACAAGCCACAATGGGTTATTTAACCTATAGTGAGGCCGTGGGGCTTGCAGACCACATGCGACCACCATTTTGCGTATCTGAAATGTGTTGTGCGAATTTGGCAAGTGTGAGTAATGCAAGGGTTAAACAATCCTCATATAATCCTAGAACCAGATGACGGGTTGTTTAACCCTCACATATTTCACATTCACCAGGTTCGCACAACATGACAATCCAAGGGGGAGTTAATGTTCAAAGTGCATTCATGGGCACTGTGGCTCATCATGGCTTAAGTAACCCATGACAAGCTGTGTCATGTTGTGCAAACTAGATCACTGTGTTCAATGGGAGCTTAATTGTGCATAGGATTGCTGCTATAGTAATCTTAACAGCCCCTTTCATAGTAATGTAGTAGACTATAGTAATGGTAAACAGTAATAAGCTTTACAGTGTTCTTCCCCAAACATGAAATAAAAAATCATCTATTTGGTAAAGCTGCGGAGCAACTGTTTGATTATTGTTGTGCCAGTAATACTAATGCCAAGGGAGCTAGGTTCAGTCCCTTTATGCTGTCCTGCTGCTGGTAGGCAAGATGTTTTTATTCAAGCAGGCTTTTGGTATGTAAGCAGGAGTATTGGGTTTACTGCTCTTTTTATTCAGTTATTGTTGTGTTTTTAATTGTATTTTAATGCACTTGTTTTATTATATTATTTTTTAATATTTTTTATTTTTTCCAAACACCAATAAATAAAAGACACTGCAGAGCAAAATATAATACATATAGACAGACACACCCACAAAATTCAAACAAAGCAAAAACAAATAAAAAACACAAAAATAAAAAGTTCTTCCAATATTCTCCTCAGCAAAAATATGTAACAATGTTGTTGTTATTTTTTTCTTACTCTATCGCTGTCAAATCCAAATCTCTAATTTCTCTCTTAACATTTTCTACATTAAGATTTTCTACATTATTGGTTGAATCCACAGATATACAAGTCATCTTTTTCTCGTCCCTTCATAAAGTTTACAAAAGGTTCCCATTCAGTTATAAATCTTAAGTCGATTTTGCTCTCATTATTGCCGTGAGTTTCGCCATCTCCGCTAGCTCAAACATCTTCAGTAGCCATTCCTCTATTGTGGGCACTATTTCGCCCTTCCATCTTTGCGCATATGGTAATCTTGTAGCTGTTGTCATATACAAGAGTATAGTCCCATAGTTCTTTTTCATCTGCTCATCCATAAATCCGAAAAGAAAATATTCCGGTTTCAGTTGGATATTATTTTTTTGGATTACAGAATGAATTTGTATCCAGAAAGTTTTTGCTTTTTTGCAGGTCCACCATGCATGGTAGAATGTTCCTTCCTGCTCTTCACATTTCCAGCACAACCCTGATGGCTCTTTATACATTTTAGCCAATTTTGCTGGTGGCATTTTATTATATTATTGTTTTAATCAAATTTTGTTTATGACTGCAAGCCGTCTTTAGTACCATTTTTCTTGGTAGAAAGGCAGGGTATAAATCAAATCAGTAAATATAACAAACAAGACTATCCCTATCCAGAGCCTTATAAACTAAAGCTTTCTGTGGAGTGGTCTTATTGAAGTCAGTTAGTAGCTATTGTTGTAAAGACTAGAGAAATGGCTTCACTTCTCTTTCATTTTTAAAAAGCTGTTGTGACTTGGTCTTTCAGCTTTATTCTATATTGACAATGAAGTACAAACTAGTCACTCTGCAAGTGGATTTATAACAGCTCAATGGCTTTTCCATTTGAATTGTTGATGTTTTTTAAAAATAATAATAATAATAATAATAATAATAATGTTGTTTTATCAAACCACCCTAGCAAATTAGATTGACGATTGTTATCTATCTGTTAAATAAAATGACTTTAAAAATATTGTTTAGTGACAAACAGGCAGCTGTAATTCCGGATGAAGTGTTGAATGCAGTTGAAAGCAGTCCTGTCACTACCGTAAATTTCAGCAAGAATAATCTGACTGAAATTCCAATGAGGTACTGTGTTTCTCCTACAGCAATGTTAATGCTGCCACTTCTTATTTTAAGGCAAACATTTTAGGCATGTTTTAGTCCTGGGAGGAAAAATATTACTTCAGTTGTCTTTGTGTCTTAGAATATAATCCAAGCTGTGCCCATCTTGAAGGATTTTGTTCATTGTGAGTGGTATGGAGTGGTATATTAACCATGTGATCTGGCTTGAACAGTGTTATGTGAACTTGACTCAGGCTCACACTTGCTTCCCTCTTCCTTGTCCCGCACATGTGCAAAGAGTAGATTGGAAGCCTCTACTTCCTGGTTTTTATTACTTTTATCATTATGTTCAGAAAAGGGCATACTGTGGTTAATCTAACGAACCAAGCCAAGATCAGCCCTGGTTTGTTTTAACAAATCCTTGTTTAAAGCAGGCTTCCACAAATCAGGTTGCCATAGCAAGTATGGCACCCCTCTGATGAGTGTGGCAAGTAAAGCGATGCAGGACCAAACTGGGAAACTCCTCTACCCTGGTCTTTCCTAAAATGGAGTACAAAAGACAAGTTGGGAAGGTAGGATGCCACTGCTCAACGGCCTTGGGGTGCCTCCATGGAGCAGTGGCTTATGGTTCACTCTCTTGTGGCCTTTCCAATCCGGCAATGCCTGTGGTGTGTGTTGGATGCCAAGGTTCAGAGGAACTCTCTGTCTCCAATTGGCATTGCCAAGTGAGTCACTCTCTTGCCAGCTTTTCCCATTGTGAAAATGTGGTGGGCTACAGTCGTTGGAGGCGCTCAGAGTTCCCGCAAGCAGCATTGTGAGAGCAGCCGCTCTCCTCCTTCTTTTCCTGTTGGGAAAGGCTGACAGGTAGTGTATGTTTGGCACTGCTGGTCAGAGGTGCTTGGAACATTTATGACCAGTGTTGCCCAAAAGGCCATTCTTCTGCCAGCCTTTCCCTACGGGTGTATGTTGTGAGCGATGCTGGCCAGAAGTGCTTAGGGCTCTTTGCCCAACCTGGCATTTTACCACCCCAACCCTTGTAGACTCCTGGTTTAAACTAATCAGAGTTCCCGGTTCAGATGTAACAAGAATAGAGCAGATGAGCGAAATCTGTTCTTGTTACCAGATGCTGTTACCAGCAGCTTACAGGCTTAATTTCAGCAATAAAAACGTGCTATTTATCTGCAGGCCTTTCTTTAGGCTTCATATATTAAGCTGTCAGTTATTTAATGCCACAAGATAATAACAATAATTATATATTGCCAACATCCCCAAGTAGCCAGTCTGAACACTACTTTCAAACTGAAGAAAGTGAAATAACGGTTTTGAATAAGTTCCCTCATTTTGAAGCAAAATTAAGTTTGTAACGGTTAACAGCCAACTGCCCAGATCCTTTTGTCAAACAGAATTTATTTGATTAGCGTTGGACAGGTACATATATCTGATTCATTCTGTTCATCTGTAGCTCTAGGTGAGGATAACTTCCTTGAGGTTTATAAAATGGTGATAGGTAAAATACACGTTGGCTTTATCAGTGGTCTTTTGAAATAGCTCTAAATGCTGCAAATCTTCATCAAGATCCCTTTTTTTAAATACCTGCAGAATTGTGGAACTAAAAGAATCTGTCTGTGATATCAATTTTGGTTTCAATAAGCTCTCTTCCATTTCTCTGGAGCTCTGTATGCTTCACAGACTGACACATTTGGATATCAGGTAGGTGATTACTTAAACTTTCTTCCTAAGACATCATAGAATTATAGACTCCCTTAAAGCCTTTCCCTTGTTAAATGCAGTAATAGGTAAAATGTTAGCCAATGCTTGAAGTGAAGCTGAGGATACTCCTAAACTCGATTTGAGAGCCCTGGCAACAGAGTTAAACAGCAGCAAAAGCAAACTATTACTATAGTGTTGCAGCAAATGTGGCTAAGGAGATACGATAATAAAATGTCTGAGAAATGGCTGGCCTTCAAGAAGACTTGAATTTGTAGGCATTGCCTAAATCGGTATGACATTAACATGCTGAGATCAAAAGAAAGAACAAGGCCACACTTAAACAATTTGTGACACATGTAACAAAATCTGTCCTACCAGCCCTTTGTGGGCCCTGCAAGGGACCCCAGTAAACATTTGAGTTTTGCTGCCTAGTATCTAGCAGCCCACATATTCTTTTGGTAGAGAGGGGGTTGGGACTCAGTTTTTCCCCATAAACTATTCCCAACTCTTCTGGCTCATATTTTATGCACTCAGTCAAACTAGTCAAGATCAAGTGGAAGCCTCTTAATTCCTATCTGGCTTCCATGTTTGTAGTGCTCCAGGAAGGATGGCCAGTTGCAATATACTTTTGTCTATATCTCTGCCTGTCCCTTGTACTTCCTACATTTTTGCACTCCATTTCAGTTGAGCCACTTCACTTGTGGAAGGGAAGGCAAATATTAGCAGTTGGAGGTTTGAGCTAATTTGCCTTTGGGTGGGAGAACAATTGGCTTAAACCCCTAAATTCTATGTTGCTAAGCTGATAAATTGTATTTGATTGGTTTTCCCTAATGATGCTTTATGAACAGTTCTCAACAGGTAAAAATGGGCAGGATTAAAAAGATTCACAGCTGTTGTTTAACTCAGGTAGTCTCTATAAGCTAATTCAGTGACCCAGTAGAACATTTTGTTGGAATTACTGCATGTGCTCCACTGCGGCTGCAACAAATTTCCGTAGAACCAGAGTATGGCTTGAATATGGCTTGTTGTTATGTGTGAACCCTGCAGTATGATTTAACTATGGGTTGTTAACTATGAACAATCCAGAGCTCACAACCCAACAACAAAACATGGGTTCTTTCCCTGGGCTGTTCATGGTTAACCATAATTAACCTGTAGTGCAGGTTTTGCATGTAAAGACAACCCACAATTCAGTGACAATCAGGCCATAGAAAATTATGCTACTGGAATTGCCTGGTGGGACAAACCTCTATTTATGTAATGTGATAATAGGAGCCCTGCTGGACCCTAGGTTAGGACCTGGTTTCCAACAGTAGTTAACTATATGCTTTTCGGACGCTCACAAGCAGGGCATGAAGGCAACAGCCTGAACATAGAGGTTCCACTTGCATGCATGCACATTCATTCACACATGATGATTGTACATTGGTTGTACATGTGAAGTATACTCATCTAGGTTATTAATCATGGGGAAATGGTTCTCAATCTGTGTTAGAATGGGTAGAGTAGTTCCATCTGTGTATTGAACCAAAAACATTTTTTAATTTAACATTATTTTTAGTCCACCTTTAAGCATGGAACCCTCTCATTTACAGCGTCTGTACTGGGAAATGGTTCAATTAAAACATCAACTTCTAGTACATACCTTTAGTTGGAGTGTGTGATTGCTTTTGGTTTTTTTATACTTTAGAAATAACAGCTTGACATATCTGCCTGATGAAATGGAAGCACTGGCAAAACTGCAAATAATAAATCTAGCTTTTAACAGGTAAGTGCTCTTACAGATGACCCTAGCAAGGTTACTAAATGGAGGGTCTATCTGGCCCCAACATTGCAGACTTTTAGGAGGGCTCTGAAACTTATTTATTCTGGTCTTCCTCTGTTGGTGTGTTGTTGTTTTTATTAAAATGTTATCTTACGTTATTCTTGTCAGCTGCCTTGGGAGGGCTCCTGCCCTAAAAAGCAGCCTAGAAATATAATAATAATAATAATAATAATAATAATAATAATAATAATAATAATAATAATATAAATAAATGGTCTTATGCCTTCGTTTTGTGAATACTGCTACTTTTTGTCAGAGAGACCCTTAACAAACTTGTGCATTTAGAAGTTCAGCCAGGTGGTTTGCTTGTATAACCAGTATCACGTTGAAGGAGGAAATTCCTGGGATACTTCAGTTTGCATGAATCGGTTGCATAAAAAAAAGCTCTATTCAAGAGATGTAAAGCTTAAGTGCTCTTAAGCCCATTAGGGCGGAGAGAGAGTGTGATACTTTTTGTGCGTATCTGGGAGTTGGCAGAATTGAAATTTGAGATACATATAACTACTTAAATGCACATGATTTATAATTTCTCATAAAATTGTACTGTTGGTACATTTATAAAGTTTACCAGTAAAAAAAAAAAACACCAATTATAAATATACCCAGTGTTCAGGTACAGCAACTTGCTACTGAGTCTACAAGATACCTAAGGATATCATATTTTTTTGTCAGGAGAATAGGGAGAAAAATCAAGAGTTGAAAATAGAAACTCAACATTATAGTAAACAAAACGAAAGGCTTATTCCCTAGACATAGAAATTGTATCATCTCCTTACTGACACCAATATCTAGTAATAAAAGAACCAATTCAGGGAGACATTTACAGATAAATACTATTACCTACCTATCTTTTGCTTCACCTCAGAAGTTCTGAAGTCTAGTGATTCTTCCTGCCTTGTGTCTTATCCTCTATTACAAATATTTGATTGGATTGAAACCATGCAATCCTGTGCATGTTTATGCGAAAGTATGTCTCACTATATTCATTTCTGTTTACTCCCTAGTAAGTATTTTTAGGATTGCAGTGCAAGCTAGTTGCACTTACTGTAAGTCTCATTGGAATCAATGATTAACTTAGTTTTTTGAATAAAATCTCTGAAGGATCCACCATACTCAGTTTCCAGCAACTATATGATAGTTGGAACACAACAGGTGCTTGTGTTTACAAAAGTTATTTTTTAGGTAGAATTTCTCTCTTTCTGCATTTATGTCTTCTAATTATTCCTTTATAGATTTAAAATATTTCCAAATGTCTTGTATCGCATCCCAACCCTTGAAGCAATCCTCCTTGGTAATAATCAGGTTGGATCTCTGGACCCTTTACAAATAAAGACGTTGGACAGGCTTGGTACCCTAGATCTTCAAAATAATGATCTGTTGCAAGTACCACCAGAACTTGGGAACTGTGACAATCTTCGGTAACTTTAACTTTATGAATCCTAGATTAACTGTTTCTAAGCAGCTTACTTATTTTGGAAAAGACTGCAGTGAAGCAAGTACAAATGTGCATTACTAAATCCATTTTATTTTTGTGTCTATTTGAATTGATTCACTTATCATTTTGAAAATGTGTATCCTTAGTTCTTTGTAGACAAAGCTGTCAAATAATGTTGTTTCCAAAGATTGGGTACGCACTAAATCTGAGAGTAGGTTCCTCCATGTACTCCCATCAGTATGGATACAATACAGTGATTGAATATTTGACTCTAGCATCTCTCTGACCTTCTGGGATAGAACCCAGGACCTTACAAAAAGGTTTATTGGAAAGCCCATGTTCAAATAAACCATTTCCCCAGTTCAGGTGCTACATTGTATCTATACTAAAGAGAAGGCAGGAGAGAGCCCAGTCTCAAAATTAATCATCTGGCAGTCCTATCGGTTAAAGATTGGTGTTCTTATAGACCTTGGCCCTGGTTGGTGCTTGTAGGGGGAACTCATGGTAAAATATTATTTTCTGATCCATTCTTGATCCTTATACATATATATTTTTAAAAAGCCAATCTAAAACTGAAATTTGATGCTGATTTGAAATTTCCAATTAAGATAGGGGGAGGAATTTTCACTGGAGAGGAACTAGGAAGATGTAATTCTATGACTAGGCGTGAAGCAAAATTTATGTTGAAAAAGGTTTTAATAAGTGATCACACGGGAAAAAAGCATTATTGTGAGAAGTTAAACAGAAAAATATATGCAATGTGCTGTTGAAGGTTTTTTTAAAAAACTGTAAAAATAATGGTCTTTCAATCTGCATAAGTCCAGTTGTGGTTGAAAGATAGCAGATACAAATGATTAGAGACACCTGTCCTCCATTTTTAAGTAACTCACATGAACCTTCAATGGGTCGCTATTTAGGTGACTTCTCTGACTCCAAAGTTTTTCAATGAATCCTACCTAAAATTTTAGAATTTAAATTATTAGTTTCTTTCATGTATAAGGATTGTGCGCACATACACATGGGTGCGCTAGAATGAACTCTTGTCCTAATTGGTTTCTGATCCTTCAATTAGGACACTTTTGCTAGAAGGCAATCCTTTCCGGACTCCTCGAGCAGCCATTCTTGCCAAGGGTACAGCTGCTGTGCTTGAATACCTAAGAAGCAGGATTCCTACATGATTCATTTTGCTGGTTTGAACTGAAATTTGTGCAAGATCTTGCTCTCCGAAGAATGAAACCTGCAGTCCTTGTGCTGGAGAATTGTGTGTTTGGATTAGCATAAACCCAGAGCACACATGCTGGCATTACTCTTATGGTCTGATTCACTTAGGACTTTTTCCTTATATGCAAGCAGTTCAACTACCCTTGGGTACATACTTGTATGACATAAGTGTGGATCTGTGGTACATGGATCTGTTCAGCAGCGATTCTTGTGATTACGACAAGAATTGCTTCTGCAGAATTGCTCCTGGAGAATTGCTTCTGCAGTCAAGGAATTGTTGGTGGCTGTATCCATGTATGCCCTGATTCTACACACACCCTGCCTCTATATGAAGCAATGTTGTATTTTAGCTGAAGTTGGACACATGTACTGATCTGGATTTGTGTTGAAACTCCACCATCATCATGTTCAAAATTACATTTTCTGTTTTCTTATTTTGAGAGCCCCAAAAATGTTTTTGTCAAAGAATAAAAAATGGGGATTTTAATCTGCACAGTATAGTGCATTTGGTTCATGTTTTGGCCTATTACAGGAGAAGTATAATAAAGGCTTCTTAATTGCCATTGATGTATTTGTAACCATATTCAATATATATTGAAAAATCAGGCTCAAACACACATAGAAGATGTTGATCCGTTTTAGAAAATCAGCCACATGGCTTAATATGCTTTACATAAAAGTGACTGTTATAAATGCCAGAAGTCCTTGTAGAAGAACTGTGCCATGCAATTGGGGTAAAAAACACACCCAATTGCATAAGAATACCCTAATACTGGGGAAGCTAACATTTTGGGGCTAGAATTTTGTGAATACCATAAGCACTTTTACAAAATGGCTGTCTTTGGTGCGGACAGTCACAGAAAATTCATTTCACACAAACTGGTAAGGTTAAAAGGACAGTAACCAAAACACAAAATCACTCATTTGAACTGTACGTTTTCTGTTTCAATATCTATTGAACAGAAAGCAAACCAAATACTTTCCTCAAGTGGGAAGTTCAGCCCCACATCAATTTCTCCCAAATTCACATCCCATCCAGTAAACACACATGGTTGTATGTAATAGTGTAATACCGCTAGCACAAATGAAGTTAACCGTGGCCGAAACCCAAATTCTGAACCATGGTAAGAGGGAGAATCAAACTTCAGTTCCCCTTGCGTAGCCACTAGCACGTCTTAGGTTTCCAAAGTGATCTGCTAACGGTTGTGCAAGAGGACAAGGCAGCAGAGTTCTGCTAGCACAGCAATTGCCCGCTCCCTGTCCTGGTCAGGCAACTGCTCTCCCTCCCTGCCAGCCTGCCCTCGGGTTGCTCTTTCCATCCCTGCCTGCTTCTTTTCTTTCTCTTTGGTCCGAGGCATGCTATGAAGCACAGCACTAGCCAAGGCTCCAGCTGCTTGCCACTTTTCTTTTCCCAGAGGCCCCACAGAGGCATGCTGAGGAAAATTAGGCGGGGGAGGGGGGCAGCTGGAGGCTTGGCCAGCGCTGTGCTTTACAGCACAAACAGCTCCCCTTAAGTAAAACAAAACATGGATTGCAAGGGGCAGGAAAGTCTCACAGGTGCCTCTGCAGGGCTCTGCAAGTTCCTTGATGGGGATAACCCACCTTAGTTCAAAATAGATCTTATATATTGGCGCACATGGCAGTTTTCACGTTTCTTTGTAAAATACACGATATTAGCAGTTGGGAAACAGAAGGCACGTGACTGTACCAGAGTATTTTATGAGAACCTATTCTGTGAGAACTGGTCCTAATCCTTTAATTGGAAACTTGCCTCTGACACTTCTTGCACATCTTTATGTGGTCTTATCTTCATTGAGTGTACTAGGTGCACTCTTTGGACTGTGTTGCCCTGCTGGGCTTGCTTTGCGACCATTTTATATTGGCGTAAAATCATAACCTTAGAAAGGGGTTATTTCTGCCAAAGCTGCAGCCCTAAAAGTACTTTAATGTTCTATTAATCAATGGGATTTACTACTGAGTCAACAGTGCGAAGACAGATTTTAAATCTAGCATAATTCTGTATGTATCGTAACAAACAGAAGCCCCAGTCTGTTGGTTGATACATACAGTAGCACGTAAGTAACTTACTGCCCACAAGGATATTCCCTTTTCCCCCAAATCAGCTGATAAGATTGCAGAAGCCATAATCCCTTTCCAAAAGAAAATAAGAGATTGTTCTCAAGAGTAGTGGGTTGAGATGATAGTAGTAACAATTCTTGAATGTTTGATCTTACAGCATAATGAAAACGTTTGGATTTTCTAAATGTAGTATGGGTGAAATTCTTTCAGACTAGAAGATATTTCTAGCCATTGGCACCAATCCAGCATAGTGCACAGTATGCTTACACGTGTTTGACAGTGGGGAATTTCTCAAACAATTTATGCAGGTTACTTGCATGGTGACCACATTAGACACACGCTACTCCAGATCAGTTGTGCCAAATGCTTCTAGTCTACAGTATAAGCAGGATCCAGGTGAAGAATAGCAACCAGTTGCCTAAACCAGCATTAACAACTCCTCTGGGATAGCCAATACTACTTTGGTGGCTATAAATGCTGAAAAGCTCACAACTAGAAGTGTCCTTTTATTTTACTTTGCAGGATGCAGTCCCACTTGAGGCTTTTCATGTCCTTGGAATGCTACAAAATTAAACACACAACTTGTGAAATGACAGAATTCAAATAAAACGAGGCCTGACATTATTCGAAACTTGCTATCTGTGAATTAGAAAAAAATAAAATCTTTGTGCTGGTGTCTTGCAATTACATTTTTAAAAGACGGAATACTTACAATAAGGTGACTTTATTTATACAATAGACTTTTTAATATATTATTCAAAACACTTTTTTTAAATACTGAAAAAGTTTGAGTACATCAAAGCCGAAAATGGCTCTGCTATACGCTGCACAGCATTATTTTGAGTCCCTGTATTCTTCTTATGTACAGAAAGCATCTGCAAAATGCATTCTAGACACAATATGCACCTTACCAGTTAGTGTCAATACACAAAGTAAAATGGGAAGGATACCACCTGCATGTGCAAATTAAAGTTAATTGATTTCACTGAATCAATTGATTTAAAATATAGCTTTAAGTACCTTTTTGCACATAAACTGAAGCAGCTTTCAAGTTCAGTAAATCTGTATACTGCAAAAACATTGAAATACATTCACAATCTATGTTCATAAAGTAGTAAATGATTCTTCATTCAGCCTTATTTACAATGATACTGTAATTAAACTGAAAAGTACAGTTTTTCATATAGCAATCTTTGTAACACATACAAAAATGACAGTTTTGTATATAATTTAAGCTCAAAATCACAATTGTTTCAAAATATTAATTACAATACAGCTATCTCTATAATTAAACATGTGTTTTATAAAATGGTAAAATTTGTAATAAAGTAAGTTGTTGGTTTTGACTTGATTACAGTACTCACAAGTAGAAAAATGTAACTAATAAGTCTTTGACTTGCCCAGTGTTAAGCCACCTAAGCTAGCAAAGAGGCAGGAAAGGCCCCAATTTATAAAAATTCAGCCTCTTGTGCTGAACTGTTGTGGCTTATTGATGTTTAGAATAAAAGATTTTACAAGGGGGCATGGAAATTCTAGATGGGGTGAAATGGTATGCATCAATATACATATTTTGATGTCCAAGTTAATGCACATCTGAAAGGTTCATAAAGACTAATAAGGGAGGATTCATTTTAAAAGTCTGAATTAAAATCTGGTGTTTATAGACAGAAATCTGGCTATTAAAAATCAATGTGTTGAAGAAAATATGTTTTGCCTCTGGGTGTCACTGCAGGGCTGCACAGGACTACTGTCCCTGTCAAACATAGCAAAACCATTTTTAACCCTCCTTTCAACGCATTTATGGCCAATCCAAACTACTGACTAAAAGTTGCTTTTATACTTGTCTCATATTTGGAACATAATGCAATAATGAAAGACATGTCCAAAGGGGAGGAAATTGAAATCAAAATACTTAATAGCAATTCCTAAAGGAAGAGAAAATGTTTTAGAAAAGTATGAGTCACTCTTGAGTTCCATCTTACTTTTACCAAAGGTACATGGAAGCTGTAAACATGAAAAACTTGACTCAATGTTACTAGGTTATTTTTTTAAAAAACCTTACTGTTCCCAATAGTGATCCCTACTGAACCTTAGCAAGGGAATAGATATACTAGCATTTTGCTTTAGTTTCTCTGATTTGTATGATTATTTCTTAATGAGGCATGTTTTGCTGTCAAACACAGAACTCAGTAAGATCACAAGCTAACTGTAGAATGCTGAGACAACTTTTTTTAGTTGGGAAAATGGACAGCACAGTCTATTGCAAAAAAAGAAGCTTAATCCAGTAGAACATCCTACTCTAATCAGGTGCCCTCCAGATGTGTTTGGACTACAACTCTCATCATCCCCAGCTAGTATGGCCACCAGCCATTTATGTAGCAGAACATGCTCCTATTGGCAGGATAAAAGAAAATGCATCATTTGGTTCTAGATTTCATAGGTGCAAGGCTTTTAAGGGAACAATAGTCAATTTAAAAAATGAGACTTTTTTAATTTATAAATTGGTCTGTAAGTATACAACACAAGAACCTTGCTGAAGTTAAGACAGTAATGGCTCTGGTGCTCGGATGGGAAACTCTGAGGGAATGTCTTGCGTTCCATGGATGTAAGCAAGAAGGGATGTGAGTTTAGTGGCAAAGACAGGAAGTTTGGCTAGCCTTATTTTTTTTAAGGGTTAACAGCACTTGCTACAGCAGCCAAGGCAAGGTCTGGTGACAAAGTTTTCTAAACACAGGACTTTGACCTAGTTAGAACTGTTTAAAGTAGTCACTTGATTAATCCCATGTATTCCGGTTGATTACTGTATTGTTTGAAATATACACAGGGTAAAAATAATTCTGAACCAAGAAGCATGCTCCCTTTTGTTTTAAGATGATGCGTGTGTGTGTCATAATAGGTGTGATACCCCCCCTCGTACACATAGGGCCTGTTCAGAAGTCACGCTAAGCCATGGTTAGGCTGCTAACCCTTTTGCTGCGAATGGTTAGTGAGCTTGTTAAAACCATGTTTATGTAGCCACCATAAGAATGGTTCACACAATACGCTATCATAACGTTTAGCTCAAAATGCTTAAGCACCATGGCTTAGCATGTTGTCTGAACAGGGTCACACACACAAATCTGAGAAACAATGAAATGCCTCTTTTAAGATGGTGGTTGCCCCCTGCCATTTGAATAAATATTAAAATAATTTTTAAAAACCTTCAGCCTGATTGTGTGTAGTCCTTTAGCCAATTGAAAGGTTTTTAACTGATAATATCTAACTGACTGATTAAATATTGCAGCTCTAATTCTAATACATAGCACGACTTAAATCGTGCTAGGGAGAATTATTAAAGGGATTCTAAATATTATAATTCTGTGGAACTCAGTTTAGCAGAGGTTCAGACACCAGAACATGTCCCAGCACATCTGCAAAACAACTGAAATGATATTAATGTCTACAATCCATGTAGGAACATCCATGTATGGTAATCCTAATGTGTCCCTGATGAAGACCAAAGTATGGGAATTTCTGCCTCTCCCTGTACATTTTAGACTGCATTCCTATACACACACTTACCTAGGAGTAAGTCCTATTTAACTCAATGGGGTTTACTTCTGTGTAGACATGTATAAGATTGCAGTTTTAGTGTACTTTCAAAGCATTATTTGGCAAATAAGCTTGTATAGAAAGCTAAACAGCGGGTATTGCTGGTAACAGAATTGTTACCATGGCAACAAATGCAGCAGAGTCTAATTCTAATGAGAAGGTAGAAACTGAAGAGTAAACATTTAAGCATCAGTTTTGGGTTTCACATGGGTATTTTTAAATCATAAAAAAATGAGAATGAGTATGTTTAAAAACCATACAAGATCCTCAATGGGATATGAAGGCGGGTAAGCTCTGCAGTGTTTTATGCAAGCTGTACTGACTGAAGAAGCAATCTGAGATTCAAAGAACACCAAGGATTCACAGAACACAAGATCAGTGCCATAGGGAATATTTAGCTTACATTTATACCCTACACTGTTTATGGTTTCCCAGGACATCTTCCATCCACACAGCTTACATGGGGAGGCCTTGCAGAATATGTTGCATTATAACATCTTATGCATGGTTATGCATCCCCTTATAATTCTCTGATTTAATAACATAGTTGAGCTGAAGTCTACATTCGATGTGTTAGGGGTACGCACAGAAAAGTTTTTGCTTTGGATCCCACTTTGGTGCTTTGCGTAGGTGGCCAATTTGCTTGGGACTGATTCGGGCAACCCTAGCTCCACCTGAAGCCACTATAAAGTGGAGATCAACAAATGGTTGTCAGAATTGGATGAAATTTTCAGGCATAGAAGGCCTTTCTGAGAGAATGAAGCCTGCCAAATTTCAAACAGATAAGGGTTTGTGCTAGGCACTTTTAAGGCTGATTTGGGGGTTGGGGTGGGGTCTGTCCTGGAATAAGGAAATGTTTGGATTATACAAGCCAAAAAACCACCACCAACATTCCACCACAAACTCCTTCAGTGTTCCTGCTCCCAAGAGAATGAACAAGAAAATAGAAATGGAAAACTGGCATAGTTCTGATCTATTGCTTCAACAACCTTCTAAAAAGATTGGAGAAGAGCCCTAATAAAGCAATCCCCTAGTTGGATCTTAGAGCTGTCAGTCAAAAATATTACACCCCTCCTCTTCCCTACCCGCCCCGGCATTTTCATTTTGTGGAGAGTATTAGTTGGTGGGGTGTGTGTGTGAATGTATGTATGTATGTATGTATCCATTTTAAACTGATTGGCTAAGATCCTCCAAATCTCTGACATGGGCCCAAATGTTCAGGACCTGCCCAGTTTGCGTCAGAGAAGACCTGATGTGCTTTGGACAAGGTCAGAATCCGAAACAGGTTTCACCCAAACCAAATACACACCCTGTACTACATAGCCCTGAGGGGTTTAACAGGTGATTTTTTATGATTTGTTGTAGAGTCTTATTGTTTAATCATTGTTTTATATTTCAAGATAAACTATCTTAAACCTAAGAAAGGTGGGGTATAAATATCTTAATTAGCCTGACAGATATTCAAAAATGTTAATTGCTTGCATAAATCTAATGAAGTGCCTCAGCCACGTGACAAAAGGACTGAATTACATTATAAACTGCTTTTCAATTATCTACACTAAGGGTTCCTCTAGCCATAAGCTGCACTAAACACTCCTACACTTGTAGATAGGAAAAATCGCACGACCATCTTTCCCCAATCATTGTCCTATTCTGGCTAAAACCCTATGCACTTTTCATCAAGCAAAACTCCTCACCATTCATTGAGAATTCAGGCTGCGTAAGAACAGCGTACATTTGCATTAGAGCGTCTGAGCTTGGAATGAGGAATGGGATGTGGCAGGAAAGCATTGTAGGTTCCAAAGAATACAGAGAGTAGTTGGAGGTATTTCCTTGTGGGCTATCATAAACCACATGGAATGAATGTGATCAGAAAGAGTAAAGCACTTGGACATGGGCAAGAGCCTTCCTTCGCAGATACTATTAGTTTACTAACAACTATAACCACTCACTCGATATATAGGCCTGCAAGGAACGCCACATGTGCACCTGCTGAAGAGATGGTCAGCAATAGCTTTGGCCAGTACTGATTACAGGCTTGGTGCTTGAAGGAGGTAAGGGGAGCCCAGATGCAGTCCCTGTTCCACATCTTTGTAGCTTAATAATATTCCGAGTGAAACGCTCAACCGATTGGATGCGTGAGGAAGCGATGGAGAGTCTCACTCCATGCCACGCTTCCCATTCTCCTCCATGGAGACTCCCTGCTCTGTCCCCTATCTCTGAAGTCTTTGTAGCCCTGACCCAGATTGCATTTCTTGTTCACACAGACATGTGAAGGAGTGTTGGGAGAGAGATGATAAAATGAATTAGCCAGAGGTCACATAAATGTAAAATGACATTGTTTTTACTATTGGCTAGTTAGAAGTCAGAATATGAAAAACTGCACGTCGTGTTAAAGTGACATTTGATTTGTAAGTTTGTTTTAGAATGTGGAACTCTAACATAGACAAGCACCTTGAATTTTATAATAAGGATTAGAGTGTCATGTATAAGATATTATTCTTAGTTTTTATTTGTTCAACATCTCTGAAATGTGTAGCGCACAATAAATTTCCTTTTCCCAAGCACTGGAGTTGGCCTCGCTTTAGTTTCCCGTGTATTATATACAGACATGTACTAGAGCTGAGCAGGGGGAGGTGGCTGAGCTTGGTGAACTATTTCCTGCTCTTCAAAAATGGATTAATCAATATCTGTTTCACCTCTCGCACAATTAACCTCCTTCTACCCTACTCAAATTAGGAATGAATCATTCCAAACTCAGGTTCCCTTGTTAAATTGTAGAGTGATTGCTTTTGGAAGCATGGCATTAAACTGCTAGGCAGTCCTGCTTACTTGTTTGGCCACTACATTTGGGTTAGAGCTGCCTTAAACTATGAAGCTTGGTCACTTTAAATAATGTGGATATTCGGAGAAATAAGAGGTTTCCCGCTCACGCGAACAACTTCACTCTTTAAAATGATTTACAATCTATTCCAAAAGTTTACATGTTGTGAGCTAAAAGCATCAGCAAAAGCATGGTAATTGATTCTTGTCTAGACTGTTTATTTAGGTTCAAGAATTAATGGGTTTATTTATGAGCTGTCTCACCTTGAATGCTGACATTTTTTAGCTGATTAGAATGGAACCAGCTATAAACATGGCCCTAGATCCAAGGATTCAGGGTTGCAGCAGTAGGCTTTGGGTGTGCTGCTTGGCATGAAGTTCTAACCACTCTGCTCTGATGCTCTGCGGAGGTATGAAAGAACTGGCAGGATTCCCTATTTCCCAAATGGGCTGGTACTATTAACGGCTGGCCACTTGTTTGGAAGTGCACTCAACACACCTGTGTTTGGCTCCAGAGTTGCACCTCTGCCTGCAGAAGGATACCGCTGGCGGAACTGGACTCTCCTCTCCCCACTACAGCCCCCCCCCCACGTCCTCCGAAACTCCAGACGGTCGCCCAACCCTACAACAGAAGTCTGGAAGACACGTGGAGTGTGTGTGGGGGGGAGTAGGGAAAAGAGGTCCCATTTCACCGGTGGTATCTTTCTATGGGTGAAGGAATGATTCTGAATCCAGCCCCTGATTTCACTCCATCCATTCCCAAGCAGTGGGATACTTTCCCCTATGAAGTATGTTATCATTCTGGCAGGGGAGGGGCTTAACTAGAAAAGCACATTACACCTATTTTGCAGCAGCTGAAGTGGTTGCTAATTTGTTTCCAGACACCATTTGAAATGTCGGTGGTTACCTTTAAAAGTAACCTAATGGCGTGGTTGCATAATACCTAAGGGACCACTACCTTGCATGGCAATCTACTGCTCCTTACGATTTCTTGGGGAGGTTCTTCATGTTCCGTCTGTTGCTGTGGCACAACTGTTCAGGGCACGAGAAAAGGTCTTCTCTGTGGCCACACATAGATTATGGAGCACCTTTCCTCATGAGATCCATTTGATCTCCTCTCTCCCAGTTTTCACTACCTGGCTAAGACCTTGTTTATATAAATAGTCTGCCAGAAGGAAGGCTAGTTTTGCATGTGTTACTGCCCCCTCCCCACACACACACATTTAACAGGGTGTATGTTAAATGTAAACCTCCAGTCTAAGGCATACATGTATTTGCACTGGAACTAGCGCAAAATGCAGCAGCTAGACTGCTGACTGGGATATCTCATAGAGACCATATAACACCAGTCTTAAAGGAATTGCACTGCCTGCCAATACATTTCCGGTTGGAATTCAAGGTGTTGGTAATGACGTTTAAAGTCCAAGACGGCTTAGGACCTCGATACTTGAGGGAGCACCACTCCCTATATCTGCCCGAGACCTGAGATCTGCTGGAGGAGCCCTTTTCTGTGCCCCACCAACACGAGATATACACTATGGTGGGACATGGGAGAGGGCTTCCTCTGTTGTGGCACCCTGGCTGTGGAATACCCTCCCCCTGGAGACCCGACTGGCGCCGGCATTGACTTCATTTTGGCACCAGGTTAAGACATGGCTTTTTAACAAAGCCTTTGATGGCTAAATGTCTTGTTTTAATTGGATTTAACTGTTTTAAAATTTCATATTGGTTTTAATATATTAATGGTTTAATTTGTTTTAGAATTGTATATTTATTGTTCTATTTTATATATATGATTTTAGCTGTATGCTGCCCTGAGATCCTTGTGATATAGAGCAGGAATATAAATGTTTTAATAAATAAATAAACAAAAAAGTAAAAGATTTACAGTGTACTCCTATAACATGTCATCTCAGAAATGTGTTGCATTATGTTCAACTCCCAGGTAAGTGGGTATAACATAGCAGCCCTAATTTTTATAAGTTATATATATTTCTTCTAGGTGTCTATGAAAATATTCTTCTATAAACCATTTAAGATAGATAGACTTTATGGGAATTATATTTTTATATAGTTTTCTTTCTAAAGGCATATTCAACCTAGAGGCAGTGTTTCTGACGGACAGCAGAATTTGAAAAGGACTTGTGTGTGCTTCTGTGTTCTGAAATGTCATGACGTCCAGAAATAATTAAAAAGAATAATTAAGCTGGCACCAATTCATAGCCAGATGCTTACAATGAAAACTAATACGTAATCACATGGAATTTGTATTTATATAGTTATTTTTCCCCAGGATGATCCATACTAACATATAGTATTATACATTTGGCACTATGTTTGCCATTGGTCCAGCAATTGGCAAAAATTTGTTTCTTATATATATATATATATAAACTTTTTATTTAATTAAACATTAGATCTGGCTAGGCATATTTTACTATTTATAAAAAATATTTAGACATTAAGCTCACGTTGAATAACTAGGTCTACTGTATTCTGGAAACTCTTCAGTAGTAATACAGCTTTTTCATGTTCCATATGTACAAAACTGTGTCCATTTGCCTGTAACAGACAAAAGAGGCAAAATTAATAAAGCTGTTTATCATTAGGGTCACATGGGGCATATAGCTTAAAGACCAACTGAAATCATACAATAATTCAAAACAGGTGAAAAGCAATCCCAGTAGAATCTCTGCTATCCAACTTGGATTATCCCAAGGCTACATGAAGTTCAAAGCATGTCCCCATGCAACCCCATGTCAGTGTAATCCTTGTTAAATTACATTCATGTTAATTTCCAGATTATACCAACACTATTTTTATTCGGGCTAATAAATCTTCCAATTTACAGGGGTTTGCCCCCATGTCAGTCTGGAGACTTGCACTGAGAAAGCGGCTACTACGCTCATTCTCTTCACACTGAGTTCTGTTTGTAAAGTGTGCTACACGGGAGCAAATGACTACACATCCAGCAAGTGGAATCCTTGCTGGATTGCGTCCTTCACACATCGCCCAACACAGGAGTGATGAAGCTCAGGCCCCGGGGGCCAAATCCAGCTCTCCTAGGGTCCCAGTCTGGTCCTCCAGATGGCCACACCCTCTTCCCCAGCCCTCTTCCCTCTACCACTTCAGTGGTTTCCTGGTTTTTGTGCCATCTTCCCAACTCAATCATAAAAGCTTGACTTGCCTCTCCTAAGGCTCTGTTACTTGCAGTAAGAACTTCAAGCTAAAACCTGCTGTATGTTGTGTCTTTTGGCCCAACCCCTTTTTGCCTTTGACCCTGCCCACCACTGGAATGTGTCCTCGAGAGCTTCAAAACTGAATCCAGCCCTTGGGCTGGAAGAGGTTCAACAGATTATTAATGCCACCAAGACCGCTCCGATTTGCAGCTGAGAGATCTGAGTTCAATCACACATCCCCCCCTCCAAATCAGCACTATGATACTGGTCACCTCTAAGGGAGAGATCCTCAAGAGCATGGTGGTGGTGCTGCTGCTGTGTGAGGACTAAATCAGGGCCTGTAAATGTAACAATTATAAAATGACAACAGCAGCTATAATTTAAAAGCCAGGCATGTTTGTGCATGCACCAGTCTTGTGATAAAAGCCAAATTTAACGCTGAGCAAACCAATGTTCTCCATGCAAAATACATTTATTTTGCTTAATTTCATGATTTATTTTGCTTGTGTGATTAAGCAAAGACAGCAGGGGAGGGGAATAAACAGTAAAGGAGAAAAAGCAGAAGTAGTAGAAGAAAACCAGAAGTAGAAGAAACTGCAGATATGGGCCCATATTGGACACAATTGGTCACATATGGACTGTGCTACCAGTCACCAAGGGCTATTTCCTGGCATTTCTCAGCAGCATAGTGCTGGCACAAATAAGGGCACTCTTAAGCAAATACTGTATTCTGTTTGTGTTGTGTTCTTCACATCATAATCAAAGATTTTTCATTCTACAAGGTAACACACCCTGGCATTTTTCACCACACTCAGGATGTGCCACAGCTTATGCCAGGCTTCATTTAAGTAAGTTTTACAAAGAATATGTAGCCATCTCTGAAAGATGGCAGGATTTGGCACATTCTTCAAGAGTTTTTTTAAAAAAAACTTGATATGTGATTGATTCCAGAGTCTGCAGTAGGGAAAAAAAGTGACATTTAACTTGAAAAATAGGCAATGGAATGGGAATTGTTTCATACTAGCTCCTAAAAACTGCCTTAAGCCCCTATTTTCAAAGCATCATAGGACTAAAAGAAACCAGGAGGTTGGTTAAACATCCCGGCCCAAGGATCTGCCATATAAAAGCTCCACCGCTACCCATCCCAATTAGCTTCCATATGCAATTATTAGAAGCCAACAAGATATCCAAGGCATGAATCACTTAAGTGAAAGAAGCCATAGGCTGCACAGTCTGAACTAATAAATAATACGCCTGACCTTGAGGAGACTATTTTCATTTTTTTTCCTGGTAACAACATGAAGTACTGAGATGTCATATGGATTTCGTCTTTCAGAATGGCCATACATGACATAAAACACTCATATCCTACAAAGCTCAATAATCTTAATTCTAATTTACTCTAATGCTATATAAAATTGTACAGTTATATTCAGCATTTGTATGGTAAATTTAGCATTTCTTAGTTACAGCATTCTTCTTTTTTATTTTGAAATTAACATTCTAAAATGGCTGAAGCATTCCATGGGTTTATTACTAGCATATTTATCACTCTAGTTTAGCATTTATTGATCTCTATTGCATACATTACGTATATCTATTTCATTCTGCATGGTTTGCCTCAGTTTAAACATGTTTCATTAAAGTCTCAGATCAAATTTGTTCAAAAAAACACAAAAAAAACCTTACCAGATATTTTAATTCCTTCTTCTCAGTGCTGTAATCTAGTGCAAATCTACTATGTTTGAAGCACATTACAACGATCACATGTTCAGCCTTTTCCCCAAGACTTCAGTTTCACTCCTCGGCTTTCCTTTAGTACCATTATTGGCCTGGTTCAGAAATAATGGCTGAAACATGGTCTGACTTTAGGCATACATGTCTCCTTCTTTTGAATGCTTCAATTCCGTTACTCCCTCACTGGTTTGTACAAACTACAGTTTGCTTATAAACCTGTGGATTCCTGTTCTTTCTTGGAGAGAAACTCTGGTTTGGTCAATTTGCTTGTCATGGTAAATTATGGATTCCTCAAACCAGGCAGGGAAGAAGATAAACTGGAGCATACAAGGAGAAGAGAAAGCCTGTGAACCTTAAACCCAATGATGATCAAACCATGACTTGGCTGTTACATCTGACTTGGGTAAAAATTATCTCGGAAATATAATTTTCACGGGAGGATCTCATGGTTTTCCCAATTGCTTCTTCTAAACTCAAGACTGGTAGCCATAAATACGGAATGGCTCAAAATGCTTCGGTCAAAATGTATGGCAAAGACAGCTATAAATCTCTCTTAGGCCTGCCAATATTTGAAGATGCTATTAATTTCCCCCCAGAAAAGCACTGTTTATAACAATGGGAGGAAATGGCTAGGACCCCCCAAAAAACTCTACAGTTAGAGCGGCAAAGGCAAGGGCATGTCGGATGTATGTTTTTGACAACTGCTATTAAACTACCCACATGACAAACCACTACTAAAACTGAAGGGAGCTTTAAAAAGAATTTGATATTTATTACTTCCTTTTTTTTTATCCCACCCTTCTTCCAAAGGGCCCAAAAAGGCATACATGTTTCCCCTCCCCATTCTTCTCACTAGCTTAGACAGAGAGGGTGGCTAGCCTAATACCACCAGTCAGTGTGAGAAACTGAGCCTGGATCTCCCCCAGCATATGTTTAGACTCTAACCACTACAGCACACTAAATGATATGGTGTGGAAGTAGCTGTCAAAAGAAAAACGAGTCTTGATGGGTATATGTGCATACCTAAAGCATCTTTTGGATCCCAACAAATATGAATGTAATCATCCAGAACCATAACGTTACAATGTACAGAGAACTGCATGTTCATGGCTCAATGGAAAGTACAGCTCCGTCATCGTACAGAGTGCTGACCATACATTTGGTCAAACAGAGATTCTCGTGGAGGTAGAGAAAGAAAGTCTGTGTTCTAGACCTTTTCATGATCCCAAGAGGATAATCGGCATTTAACGAAATCTAGTGGTACTGGGGGGGAAATGTATCAAAGTTACAATTCAATGTTGAAGTGTAAATTTAAGCACTGTCAAGAAGGCAAAACCATTTTTTTTCCTATAATAAGGGAGGAAGCAACAAGAAGGGTAATAATGAACAGAGAGCCCACACACTAAAGAGAAAATTCTTTTATTAATTTAAATGTTGTTTTAACAAATAGCAGGAAAATAATTTAAGAGAAAGAGTACAAATTCCAGACAGATCAAAGACATTCAACAAAGCCTTGAATTACATGTGCAAAACCTCAGAGGAATATTTTCTGGCAGCCAGACTAATGCTGGGCTCCATTTAGATTTTAGGGTTTTTGTAAAGGCTGATGGTCTGTCATGTTGCAGTAAATGGCCTTAAGTGCAAAAATATCTGTCTGCATGTCCCTTTCTCATATCCTGACAACCTAATTTTGGCTTCCAACCTAAGGACTGAAAAAACCTAATTTAGGCCACAGTTCTCCATCCACTTACTCCAGAGTAGTTCTATTGATTTTGGGGGGGGGGGGAGGAGAGGAATTCAGATGGTTCTTTGATTGAACATGAATAAACCCATTCTTCTGTTTGGCTGATCTTGATGCAGTGCAAAGGGCCGATAACATAAAAAAAAAATGTTTTCTATTCAAGGGTTTTTATAAAGGATCAGAACCATGATCCCTAAACATGCACCATGGATCAGAGTATGTTGGCTGGAGTGATTTACTTTATCATAAGCAAGCTTTCAGCCCTCCTTCTTTTACAACTTTTACCTGAAAATTAGATGCATTTGACTACAAAGAGCACATGAAAATGTGAGAACGCTTAAGGATTCATTTGTATAATAGCACATGCTACAGAATGGTGACACAAATGGAAGCAGAAAAACTAAAGGAATCCTAATGATCGTCTCCTGAAATAAATGGAGTATTTAGGGCAGAATAGACTGTAATTCTGTCAAAAGCACAGAAACCCAAGAGAAATTAGAATTTCAGTGAAACGTAGACCCTCCAAACTTCTGAAGGTGAGGAGATATATAGTCAATGCATCCAAGACTATTTGGTTCCACCGTGAAGTGGCTCCAGTACACATTAAGCTCACATGGTTGTTTTCCTAAAGATACCATCGTATGCCATGGATACTATTAATATCGGATGTCAAAATATTATATTTCCACTGCAGTGCAAGATGAAAATTTAAATGGAGCTATAATACCGAACCAATAGATCATATATGATCTCCTTCAACATAAGCCTAAAGAGAAGTTGCTTTTAATAAGAACTGCATGCTGGACTTCTGAGTAAGGGAGTATGATCCTTGTATACAACGTGTTCCATTTTCCTATGATTTGGCCTTGAAATAACATGTTTACTTGAAACAGCTTTAACTGGTTTCTGCTGTAGGAGTTATTACTTATTTGCCATTTTTAAAAAAATCAGAAGGTAGTCTTTGGGATGAGAAAATCTTTTGTCGATGAGCCATATCAATGCATGAGGCAGGCAAACAATATATTCATATCTCAGTTTCCTTAACTCAGACATTTTGATGATGTTTTATAGTGGATTGTATGAGACAATGTTTTGTTCAGGGAGCAAGACCCTGGATTTTGAAATGGGATTTAGGAGATATCCAGTGCTTCATGTGTACTCACTGCCATCTGCAATAAGAACAGATATATTTCAGAACCTCATTTGCTAACTTTCGTTTACAAAAACAACTTATTAAGTTTAAAGTTATTGTCAGACTTACCATGAAACCACCCCAGGTTTGTTGGCCAGAAGTCAGGGTAATAACCAGGTTCTGAAATCTGAAAAAGGAAAGTATTGTGGCTGTGGTTCAGCTACTTTGCCACTGCCCACTTTACTGATAATTGGCACTTGAATGCCAACAGTTTATATTGAAGACCTAAAACACCATCCATATGCTAAGGAGGTAACAGTTTAATCTACATGACACACGTGGTTGATAGATTAACTTTAATGTTCATAACTGTGTGTTGGCCATTTTTATATTAACGATAGAGAGGTGAGGGGTCCCATGGAGAAAAATTAATGCATTCAGGACTAAACTACATGTGATGGTGGCAGACCCATTTGTTTAAACCCATTTTCCCAAATCACATAAAAAATGGGGTGGGCTATTCATACATGTTGGTATGGGTAGCATACCTCCCCCTAACCCCTGTCTCAAATTCTTCTCTCCCAGCTGCCCTTCCTTTTGGTACTGAAATTCAGCTCAAGAGAAACATGCCTGAGGGGAACTACCCCAAAGAGGTAAGCTGTATAGCTGAGGGTAGCACCCCACTTCTGTGCCCCATCTGCTCTAAAAAATAGACCACCCTCACTTTATATGCTATTGTGGCAGACCTGGGTGAAACAAATGGATCTGCCAAGTAGTTTGGCTTTCATACCATTCTCTAATAGGATTGAACTTTGAAAAAAAGATCTTTCTTGAAAATAGTCCAGCATCAATGTAAGTACTGTTGTTGATGAACAACAAGCAAGCTCATGGGAAATTGATTAGCGGCTCTAGGAAAGGAGGCAGAGAACTCAACCGGTTTTGTCAAGCAAAATGCCAATGTGTTTTGAATCTGACAGTTCTTCCACAACAGAAGTCTTTCAAAGTCACAAACATGATAAAAAAATATGATATAATAATACTGCTGAAATACATCTAGTTACAAAATTAATTGCATGGCTTAATATGTAATGATGTAATTGTTTTATATGTGTGCGCACACAGAAAACTAATTCTATAGAATGTCTAGTGAAACTTCTTACTAGCAAAGCCATGTAGTAATTAAAGAGTATGAAACTAGATATTGGATAAAAAGGAAGACATCAATGTAAAAAGTATCAGGTATTGTCATCATTAGTAAAACCTAATTAAACTGTTTCTAGATGGGCACAGGGCTCTTCCAGAAAGGGGGTTGTTAGTGGGATGTTTCAGGCTGTCCACACGATGTCATTAGTCTCCTGCAATCATCTTGGGTCCCCCACCCCCGCTTCTCCCTTCTTATCTCACAGTGGAGAAAATCGGTTAATTGTTTTCTGATGAGCCATGATCTGCAAAATACCAGTGGTGTGGCTACATGATTTCGGGAGCTTGTGATGTTTTGTGGAGGTGTGGTTGTGTGACATGTCAAGGTGATGTTGCTGGCTGTGTGTGTCTTCATGGCTTCAGGATTGCATGTCTTGCAGCTGCTGCTCTTTCCTTTATCCTCCCTCTACAGGCATACTCCTGTTTTAGTGTAATGGGGGAGGGGGAACGATTAATATTTTGACAGAGGTGGGGGGGGTTGTTTCTTCTCATGAACTGCGCAATTCTGAAAGTCCAAAGAGTCACTACTGTGCTTTTACTCCTGTGTAACTGCATATGGTCCTGATTTGGACCATGGTGTTCTGGGAGCAGAGGATTAAACCTTCCTTCCCCCCCCCCACAATTTTACCACCACCACCACCCGGGATAGTTAAAAAAAGAAAACGATAAAATGGATATTTTGTTATTTTTTAATCTCCCCCCCCCTTTTATGGGGGTGGGTGGGCAAGTTTTAACTCTCCACTCCCAGAATACCACAGTTTTTACCCAAATCAGGGCAAAGTGCACTTACAACACGTTAAAGTGCAGCAGTGAATCTTTGGAATTGCAGAATTGCACAACTCTTGAGAAGAAATGAATTCTTGAGAAAACTAAATGGGAGATTTATGCAAATTTCCTCTAATTTGAGCAAAACTCCTAATTTGTGCAACTTTCCTGCAGTGACTAAAATGTGTGTGGGGGGTGGGGTGTGTGATTCTGTCTACAGAGATAATTTGTGCAAATTAGGAAATTTGCGCAAATTGAACTAGGAATCAGGAACAAGACAAATGCAAACATGTGTTCATCAACTTGCAAATATTATTGGTGGACACATGCTCATGCTTGTGTTTAGAGCTTCGAACAGGCCATGCTCACGTTTTGTGAAATACACCCCTAACTGAGAAAGGTTTCATAAAATATACAATTTGGTCTTCCAAAATAAGTAGGCTAATAAAAATAAATTCTACTTCAACTCCATTTCTCCAAAATATATACCAAAATAAATCAGAACCATTAGGAAGAATATTGACTGTAAATAACAAATTGCCCCCTTTTAGCAGTATTATAATGGATTTATTATAAATGGATTTATAATGGATTTATTATATTTTGTCATGTTCATACTCAAAACACATATAGAATTTTGTTTGACAATAAAGCTTTTTATGTAGTTGATGGCTTTTACCCTCTAGATCTTTTTGCTGTGATCTGAAACACTCCTGTTCCATTAGTAACTTTAAGGCTCATTTCACACACTGATTTAATGGTGTAGCAGCCACTTGAAAATACAACCTCAACCACATAAAGGTTGCCCCACATGTTGAACCATTCATTTCATGTGAACAACTGCCCATGTTGTTCCAACAACTTTTGCCATGCAATTGCAAACTACAAAATCAAAGAAGGGTTGCAATGGCATGGAGAAGATTTCCAGAACTCCATGGGGAGCCATTTCACACAAAAGGCTTGTTAAGTGGCGTCTGTATGGTCAAGTGGCTATTAATCTGCTGATTTGTTGCTTCAACTGGACCTAACTGTTGACTTATTATGATCCTATAATAAGCACATGCTTACATATACATGTTTATCGCTTGCATTATTCTGCTCTGATTCACTTGTGTGAATGAGCCATCATAGGTTAATCACTATCATTCCATAACAACCTAAATAAAACTGGAGATAGTTCAAACATTTAGCCACATCATCAAGCATTTTTATCAAATGATGATATACATGTGGCCAGCCCTATGTGTTCTATATTACTTAACCAGCCAGTCACTGAAATTCTAAAACCAATTGACTACCTCTCCCATGAATAGAGTAGAATGTTCTGTGGTGTTGTTTTTGTTTTTGGTAAGACTCAGATAATTAGCTAGGTTCCATACCAGGGGAAGTTTAGGGCTTTGTTTTCCACTCTGTATATACAGCAATTATACAATAGAGTGAGGGTTCTTTTCGTACATCACTTTGGTGTCGTAAAGTCATCTGTTTCCCAATGTATATGGTTCTTCTGAATGTAGCCACATATCATGGGAAAGGGCCACCATAGAAAAGGCCTTGCTTGCTCCTTGTCATTTCTCACCTGATCCCTGAAGGTAAAAGTATCTTGAGCAAGGCCTCACCTGACAATCTTGGCATGCCCAGGAGCAGGAAGGGTCATATGGAAGAAGGCACTCCCTAAAGTTGACAATGATCCACCTCTTGACCCATAGCAGGGGGACAGAGAAATCTTGGAGCAGAGAAATCTTTTCCTTTCTGTGCCCTGAGTGATTTTATCCCTTGCCAATTCTTTTTGTGGAAGTCAGATATTCTGCAAATCATGGATTCAGCAGCAATATTACTAATAGTGCCCCTGACAAGGAAGAACACTTGTAATGTCTGCCATAATGAAATTGGCAAGGTATAAATCTGGTGATAACTTTTCTACATCAGAAGTAAACATAGAAACTAGGGGCATGTCTAAACAATTCATTTATTCCAGGATTATCGCTAGGTCGTCCCTGTACATCCAAATGATGCACAGGGGATCCAGGGGTCAACTGGGGATGACCACAGATACCCTGGGATAACTGAAATCAGAGATTTCCTGGTTTTCCTGCGGTCCTGGGACAACCCTGAGGACCACGGCAGGTGTAGCGCAGCCTCTGGGGTCCTCAAATGGGCACGAAGCTGTGCAGGGGTGGCTCTGTGCCCCTTGGGGTGGGGTGGCAGCAATTGGGGTTGGACACAGAGTTTGGTGAGGGGTTAACTTACTTTTTCGCCACACGCGCATGGGTCTCCTCTTTTTAAAAAATGGCTCCCGCGACATCCCTTCTGGGACGTCGTGCAGCCATATGGACACTGGGGGAAGATCACGGAAGCAGGTAAGTCCGTAATCCTCCCCCTTCTCCCCGCTAAACCCTTAGGCGTAGACATGCCCTAGGTCTAAAGTAACCAAGTAGAGAACCAGCCATTGTGATGCAAAAGAAGAGTATATACAGACTGGTAGTCATTTTTACAATCTATCCCTCCCTCCCTCCCTCCACGATGAAGAAGAAATAATACCTGAAATATCCAGAATTAAATGCAAATGGATTATTGATATTTTGGAATGTATAAGGTTTGCTCTATGATGCCAGGATTTTTATTGGCGAGCTTCTTCCCTTCTTGTTAACTGTCACTTCTCAGTGCCATTAATTATCCAGGTCAAACAGAGCAAAGTCCATAGGAAATTAAGAAAAATTGACCACTTTGGCTCAATTCCACATTCCTTGAATAAGTTGGATAAGTTCATATTTCAGACAGTAAACCTGACACTGCAAGTGCTGCTATTAAGCAGATCCAGATAAAAGGAAACATGAATGAGCTGCATTCATCAACTTTGTATTGATTTACTGTGTAACCAATACACATCAGCAGGGCATTCTGTCTCAGTAAAGGTTGAACCATCGCTTTAGATTTTGAAAAGGTGAATATTCAATCCAATTATACTTTGGATAATTATGAATCAGATCTAATTAGGTGCATAATCCACTAGGAACTTCTATGCAAGCACCACTGATATAAACAGAATTATAGCACAACAGCGTTGCTCTTTCAGAACTTGTTTATTTCTTCAGGGTTCTTGCAGAACAAGTTTCTGTTAAACATTTTGGATCATACATATCTCAACTTGAATAAATAACTTAAACATAACATTCAAAATATATTGGACATACGCACGTGCATTTCCTAGTGTTCTAAGTTGTTTCCTAGTTTTCTGGTGGCCACAAACAATGCTGTTTTTTTATGCCAACTTTCTTTTCTTTTAGAGAAAGAAAAGGCCTGGGCCAGATCTACACCAAGCAGGATATGACATTTTGAAAACAGTTTGAAAACTGTATATGGAGTGTGTCCTGGGCCCCAACAGTTGTCACTACTGTTATAAACCATTTTAAAGCAGTAGTGTAGATCCTGTCCTTGTCTACACATGCAGCCAAACATGGTGATAGAATGAGCGGCACCCATTCAGACTGCAGGACAGGGAATTCTATTGTAAATGTCCCTCTGTGTTAAAATTTCCCTGCTAATTAAAAAGAAAAAGCAGACTTTGCTTATAACATTTCTTCCTGATGTGCTAGTCTTCTATTTGCAGAGTGCTGATTATATGGGGCAGTATACAAAAGTATCCCCACCTTATAGTCTGAATTGATATAATTGATTCTACCAACTCATTTTGCTACATGTAGAGACCTAGACATCCTAAAGGTCTACCTGTAGAGCAGAATGAAAGGATCATTCAAAATGGTGTTCACCACCTGCAGTCTGAAGCAGTGCACATTACTTTGTCACCACAGGCTTCTACCAACTCATTTTCTTCCATGTGTAGGCAAGGCCTAAAATATCAGTGAAGAGGAAGACATTAACTGCCAAACATGCAAGTATATTTCTAATCCCACTTGGCTGATATTATGAGAATAAAGGCTCCTTTCTACCTGGCCATGGATATCCTGATTTTCAACTAGAGGAAATACTTGACAGGGAATGATCAAACATCCACCACATAAGAAAAGGTGGCAATATGTATCCTAGTATCTAGAATCCTATAACTATTTTGGATTTTCTGCCTTGCTGCTGAATCCGGAGTGGAGGGCATTCCTTTCTGGTATCTGGTAAGTCCCCTCACTCTTGGAGCTTCTCCAAATGTGCATGGTCAGAAACTGATACTTTTTTATTTATTTATTTAGAACATTTATATCCCGCCCTATATCATTAGGATCTCAGAGCGGCGTACAGATAAAAAGGTACAATGACACAAATCAATCTATGGAAAGACAGGTTGCTTACCTGTAACTGTAGTTCTTCGAGTGGTCATCTGTGCAGTCACACACATGGGCTCTGCGCCTGCGCAGGGCCAACTCCGGAAACTTCACTAGCTGAAAACATTTTTAGGCAGGAACCCTTCCCCCACCGTCCACTGAGCATGCTCAGGGGTTCCCGCTCTATCTCCTCAGTTCTTGAAACCGCCTAAACAGTCTCACTGAGGTGAACCACCAGGTAATCAATAATGACACCATAGTGGGGACGGTGGGAGGGTTGTGTGACTGCACAGATGACCACTCGAAGAACTACAGTTACAGGTAAGCAACCTGTCTTTCTTCTTCGTGGTCTCTGTGCATCACACATATGGGCGAATAACAAGCTGACTTACCGGAGGCGGGTGGTGTCAGGTGGTAAAAGTAACTCAAAGTATTGCTGATAAGACGGCACACCCAAAAGCACAGTCCCTACGTGCTCTGATGTCCAGGCGATAGTGACTGGCGAAAGTCAGAGGTGTTGACCAGGTGGCCGCTTTACAGAGGTCTGATAAAGCAATTCCTCTTTCGAATGCCGTAGAGGTGGCAACTCCTCTCGTGGAGTGAGAACGCACTCTACCCTCCAACGGGAGGCCAGCAAGTTCATCGGCTAATTTAATGGTTTGTACGACCCAAGCAGATATTCTCTGTGACGATACTTGAAGTCCTTTCTGTTTGCCCCCGTAACAAACGAAAAGTCTTTGAGATCTCCGGAAAATAGCAGTTCTGGACTGATAGAAAGCAAGGGCTCTTCTAACGTCCAATGTGTGAAGGGTTGACTCAAGTGGTGACGTCGGCGCAGGAAAAAAACTTGGCAGAATGATATCCTGACCAACATGAAACGATGACACAACCTTTGGGAGGAAGGCTGGGTCAGGTCTAAGGACCACATTGTCAGAGTGGAAAACTGTATAAGGTGGGTCTATGCGGAGTGCTGCTAGCTCTGATGAACGTCTAGCAGACGTAATGGCAACTAGAAAAACAACCTTGAAAGTTAGTAAACGAAGGTCCATAGTTGCCAACGGTTCAAAAGGCTTGCCAGACAATGCCTTGAGCACTACGGAAAGGCTCCATTGCGGAACAAAGGAACGAAGGGGTGGAACTGTATTTTTCATCCCTTTCATAAAGCGCTTAACTAGTGGATGAGTGAAGACCGAACAGCCCTGAATCCATAAATGTGAGGCAGAAATTTCTGCCAGATAAACTCTAAGAGAGGAAAACTTAAGGCCTCTTTTAAACAAGGAAAAAAGGAAAGCAAGGATGGTGGAAATAGGTGCTGAAAGGGGGTTCTCATTCCTGCTTAGTGCAAAGGAGGAGAAAGCTTCCCATTTGGTAACATATGACTTTCTAGTCGCTGGTTTCCTAGCTGCTAGGATTATGTCCCATATATCAGGGGGTAAGGATTGACAGTCTAACGCTGTCGTATCCTCCAGGCTGTTAGGTTCAATGACTCCACATCTGGGTGGATAATGAGCCCTTTCCCTTTGGAGATTAGGTTAAGATGAGCGATGGGATTGAACCCTTCGCTGTCGAATAGCAGGTCCTCAATCTAGTTTACAGAATGAGACCTGCTAATCATAGGTATGCATGCGAAACGCCAGAGCGCGCACCACTGCTCTCAACTCACAGTTGGTGAGGCAACAGGTCATGTTAAGTTGCTGACGAGAGGAAAAGTTGTTATCTGGACATCATAACTAGATAGTGTATAACTCTGGGGCCCAAAGCAGAAGAATATGTTCTGTGGCCTGGTAGGTCCAACATAAATGTTCTGAAAACTCCCCTTGGGAATAACTGAACTAATACAGAATTGGAACATGGGTGCGTAAAGAAAAAACCTAGTGTCCATTACTGGACCTTATGAAAAGATTCTGCCCTTTCCAATGTCAGAGCCATCAAAGAAGGGGCCTTCCAGGAATTTTTAACTGTCAGAAGCAGTGTTGGAAGGAAAAATATTGACATTGGAGTTGGCTTCTCAGTACATACAGCGTGAGATTTATTTACAGAGTTATGTGTCTCAATACCGAGTCATCCTCAATGATCGGGAAGTGGTATAAGTCCTCCGAAGGAGGTTCTGCCCTGTGTAGGCACTACATCATGAGGTGATGCAGACGAGAGCAATGTTGAGACCGACTGATAGTCCTCAAAGGATTGAGGGGAATCAGGTCTATTCTTATGCTCCAACCCATCTTCCCCAAGTTGATCTCCTGATGCCCCACAGAATGGGGATGGAATGGGGAAGAGCTAAGTAATTGTACTGACGCATTGTGGCTGTAACAGCTGAGCCCTGTGTATCGGTCACAATGACAGTGATCTCGGTTGTACGTATCCCCATCACGGTACTGATGCCAGTATCCATGCTTGTATGGTATTCTCAGGAGACGTGGCCCATTTAACATTGTGTCCCCTCCTCTCACAAGGGAGGGGGGGCAAAAATGATGACATTAGACATCATGGTAATAAAACTCTCTCCATTGAAAGCAAAGCACTCAGAGCATAGAGACTCTGGAAGGAGACCCTGAAATTGGTGGTTAGCCTGCAAGAGATATACTGCCTGATGTGGTGGACAGCTGTCCATTGGTTTTGGAGGGGAGAGATATCACATCTCACCCTCTGACATTGAAGCTGCATGCGAGATGCCACTCTTGGTATCAAGAGTCTCAGCCTTTGAACCAAAGAAGCTATTAATGTTATTGCCAATCTCAGTATCAAGGGTTCCAGCCTTGGTACCGAAGAAACCAGTTCTGTTATTGTCAGCCTCAGTACCAAAAGTTCCAGCCTTGGTACCGAAGAAGCCAGTTATGTTATTGCCACTCTTGGTATCAGGGGTTCCAGCCTTGTACCAAAGAAGCTAGTTATATTGTTGCCAGTCTCGGTATTGAAAGTTTCAGCCTTGGTACCGAAGAAGCTAGTTATATTGTTGCCAGTCTCAGTATTGAGAGTTTCAGGCTCGGTACCGAAGAAGCTAGTTATGTTGTTGCCAGTCTCATTATTGAGAGTTTCAGCCTCAGTACCGAAGAAGCTAGTTATGTTGTTGCCAGTCTCAGTATTGAGAGTTTCAGGCTCGGTACCGAAGAAGCTAGTTATGTTGTTGCCACTCTTGGTTTCAAGGGTTAGATCTGGCTTCCATACAGTAGCCTTGGCATGAGGCTTTTGTTGTTATTGTTGTATGTCCCAAAGGCTTAATTGACCTGGCCTTCCTAGATATCTCTTTTGCTGCAGAGCGCGTCCAGATTTCTGGAAGATCGGAACGACACACAGAGTCGGGGTCCGAGGATGCTGAGGGGACCTAAGGGGCCTCTACCACAATTGGCTGCATAAAGCACTTCGGAGAATCCGTGGCTTCCAGAGCATTTCTCCTCAGAATCGCCCCAAGCGATCAGTCCCAGAAGGCTTAAGTGATCTGGCCTTCTTAGATATCTCTTTTGCTGCAGATACAGCTAGAGAACATCCAGTATTTGAAGATCGGAATGACCCATGGTTAGAGTCAGGGTCCGAGGATGCTGAGGGGACATAGGCTGAGGAGCCTCCGCCATGAGTGGCTGCATTGATTGCTTTGAAGAATCCATGGCTTCCAGAGCATTTCTCCTCAGAATTGCCCCAAGCGATCAGTCCCAGTAGGCTTAAGTGATCCGGCCTTCTAAGATATCTCTTTTGCTGAAGATACAGCTAGAGAGCATCTAGTATTTGAAGATCGGAATGACCCATGGTTAGAGCCAGGGTCCGAGGACGCCGAGGGGACATAGGTTGAGGAGCCTCCGCAATGAGTGGCTGCATTGATTGCTTTGGAGAATCCGTGGCTTCTAGAGCATTTTTCCTCAGTATCGCCATTACGCGTTTAGCCCTCAGAAGGCTTAAGCGACAGGTCTCGATGATGCGAGCCTCTCCCAAACAAATCGAGAGAATATCTGTCTGTTGGGGAAGCTTGCTGACACATCTTCAGAAAAAAGGCCTTAACAGCCATGCGAGCCCTCCCTGATGCGATCCCAGATCGCTGGAGGGTGAAATAGCAATAATAAATTAAGACTTAACAAAAACTGAAAACAAACTAAAAGAACTAAAAACCTCAGCACTCTAAAGCTTTCTCTTCACGAGAAAGACAGAAGTTCCCAATGAGACATCCTTTCAGCAAAACAAAAAACAAACAAAACAGAATTTGGTGAGCGATCCCGGGCACGTCGGTATGGAGACATCGATCGGTACCGATGTCTGTCGGTACCGGCTGGTGGAGGCGGCTCCTCTCGGTATCGAGGGGAAGCGGGGGCCCGGTTCGCCATTGCATAGTCCAAAGAGGAGTCTCTTATTTCACCCTCTGAAACAGATGCCATTAAGGTGGGGTCCTCCACCGGTACTGTAACAATTTGGAAGGGTGATGGTACCGGGGAGTCCAGAGCTTCCTCAGCTTGCGATGTTGGCGAGGTCTTGGTATCGATACGCATCTTGGTATCGAATAGGACTTCGGTAGCGAAAGCCTTGGTATCGGGCTCTTCGGTATCGGAGGGAACCTTTGTAGTGATGATCTTGGTATCGGGCTCCTCGGTACTGTAGTAGACTTCGGTAGCAAAGTTCTCGGTACCGGACTCTTCGGTATTGACGAAGCTGGATTGGCTAATTTTGTCTTTGCATATTTAACCTTCAGCTTGCTCTTTTTCTTTTGGGGTTCTTCTGCCCCATTGTGCTCTCTCACTCTCTTAGAGATTTTCTTTGCTACTTTTTTAGAAGTGGAATGAGAGGAGGTAGGGGGAACCGATAGGGCTTCACGCCAAGTAGGAGGAGGTTGGGGCATTGACTCCATTTTGTTAGGAGAAGTAGAAACTCGAGCCGGTCTCGGTTTATCTACTGCCACCAAGGCCCTTTCCCAGAGAATCGCCTGAAGGCGGTCTGAGCGTTTTTTTCTCGCTTGCCTCGAGAATTTTAAGCAAAACACGTAGGATTCAACTACGTGTGCTTCCCCCAAGCACAATAAACACAACGAATGTCCATCCGTCTGGGAGATCTTTTGTCCACAGGATGAACACTTTTTGAAGAGTCCTGTTTGTGCCATAGGCACCTAACTACTAATAAGAAATATAAGGGGAATTTTTTAAAAATGTTATTTTATATATAGAAAAGTTAGAAAACTGGAGAAGAAAAAGGAAGAAAATGACAGTTTTCAGCTAAAAGGTAAAAACCTAACCTAGAAGTCTCCGAGAAACTGTTGACCCACAGGCGGTTGAAGAGGAGATAGGTGATAGAATGAGGAGATAGGGCGGGAACCCCTGAGCATGCTCAGTGGACGGTGGGGGAGGGGTTCCCACCTAAAAATGTTTTCAGCTAGTGAAGTTTCCGGAGCTGGCCCTGCGCAGGCGCAGAGCCCATATGTATGATGCACAGAGACCACGAAGAAGAACAGAGAGAGAGAGAACTTGGGGTTCTGAAGCAGACTAGCTAGTCAGTTAGGCTGATCTATTCAGGATCTTCGCTATTGGCACTTTTTGAAATAATTAATGTTTGTAGTTGGTTTGAATATAAACACCATGCATCCAGATGATAATATGGATACTATTCAGAATGCAACTGAAATTTGATGGCCTCAGTTATGATGGTTTCAGAAAAAATGTTATCCTCAGCTTCCCATATGAGAGGGTGGAGTATTAAAAAAAAATAACAATGGAGATGCAATTAAGTGCAAGTGTGAATAGAGGCCACAGTTCAAATTTGAAGCAGTATTTCTGCCTCAGCAGTACGTGAAGAATACAGACCATTGTGGAAATATTCATGTGGAATAAGCATATTGTGATCTGCTTCCTTCCTAGAACTGCTTGAGAGCATCCATGCCACGGCTGGTAAAATTGGAATAGGGCCGAGATCGGTCATCCCTGTCATGGGGGCAAGGGTTTAACCGTTCCCTGCTACACCATTTCCCCAATCTACGTCAGACACTTCCCCTGTCTGCTGCAGAAACAAGTAGGCATCATCATCATCATTAACGGTGGGATTAATTTCAGCTTTACAGAAGCAATGTGGAACAGGACAAGGGAAAGGGTTAACTCTAATGTGCTTCCCTATTGTTGCTTTTAAGTTAAAATAAAAATATTAAGGTTAATATTAGGTTAAAAGGTTCTCCTTTTAACCTAAACCCGGCCCCCCTCCCGCAACAGTAGCCGAACAGTAGCCAAACACTGGATATTAACATAGAGTATTTTCTTTATCCCTAAAGAACAAATATTCCAATATGATTCAGGACTTAAAGTGAATGCCATTAATACAGCTACAGAAAAAATTGTATCATGAGAATTCATGCCAACTATGCAGTTCTCAGAATTGTTACTTCTAAGCTGAAACCAAATATTTCAGAGATACGCTGATGCTGAGATATTCAGGAAATTGTATTATTATCTGTTTGATATACATTACTAAGGCAAGATGATGACATTGCTTCAGGTTTCTGACTTACCATATGATTTAGAAATTGCGCTGCCTTAAGCTGTCATGACCAAACATTCTGATTTACAATTTTATGAAAAATGATTTTTGAATTACTATCCTAGGTAACAACTCAGATTCCTGACATGTCACACAGACTGTTAATGTGACCCCTCCCCCCAAAAAAAATTCAGTGTCTTTCTGACTCTGTAGTTAACATATTCTCTTTAGTCCCCTGAGGATCTTAACACAATCCCAGATCACATTAACTTTAAGCCACTATAGACTGCTCAACTTCCTGAGCTGTACTCTGAGTTGTTCCTTCTACAGTGCTACTGTAGAGAGTTACTTAGGGAATTAAATGCAGTGGCCGAAACTGCATCTCTCATTAGTTCAGTTTAAAAGGAATGTAATTGAGGGAAAGAGGAAATGACACTGGTGAGTTTATAGTAACCAAAGTAAGGGCCAAACACTGCTGAGCAGCTGAAAACCAATACAAGGCCGCACTTTGTAGAGGATTTGTGGCAGACAAGGGAGGATATTGAACCCCTTTCCTGCTTACTACCTTTCCTTCAAACCGGGATTGCCAGGAGCAATCATGGCTGGGACCGCAGGGAAAAAGCATCCACAAGCAGAGTTTTCCCCTGAAATCCCCCCACCCTGTCCACACTGCACACACGCATATACCACGTTGCAGCGGTCTGGCAATGACCAGAGTTCCAACCCAGGTCTGCCACTGAATATTCCCTGAGAATATCTGAGGAGATAGGTTCACAAACTGCCAGGGAAATACGCACTGTGAAATCATCTGGTTACACAACACCATTGTAGTAGGACTGACAGAATGGTAACAAATGTGGAAAGGGTTCAATTAAAAAAAAAAAGAGGGGGGAAGTATTTATGGATTTATTTTTACTTTTCTATAGCAGCCAATGGAGGACCCTTGCTTTGTTAATATCTATGGGTAAAGGAGAAGGGCCTGCAGTGAATGAAAGATAAAGAAGGAAGAAGAGGTAGCGAGGAATGCAGATGAAGGAATGTAAATGTTTGAGAAAGCAAGAGAATTGAGTGCAGGGGTGTGGTTGTATGACAGGCAGGTGCAAGAAAAAAATTCAAATGCAGGAGAAGCCGAGCGTCGTTATTTTTATTAATTTTTTTAACAGAAGTTCCCTCGGCCAAACAGACAAGCAACACCTAAAAGTGAACCAAATTCTGGTCAATAACTATACATTTGATATAAAACTAGTGAGGTGCTATAAATATGGACTCGTTGATGACAACTACCAGTTGTGGTAGCGAACAAATTATAATGTTAAGGACCAACTTCTTCCATACAAACCTGCCTGCCTATTGAGATCTTCGGCAGAGGCTTTGTTTTTGACCCACTGTCATCAGAGCTGCAGCTGGTGGTGATATAGGACAGAGCCTTTTTGGTAGCAGCACCAAGACTGTAACTCCCTCCCCTTTGCTACAGGAATTTGATAGACTGTTGGGCCAGATCTACACCAAGCAGGATATAACTGTTTCAAAACAGTATCTGTAATGTGTCATGGGGCTAAACAGTTGTTAAAACCATTATAAACTGTTTTAAAGCAATAGTGTAGATCCTGCCTTAACTATTTATTTTGTCAGGTTTTTGGCCTTGACTGATCTGTTGCCCTGGCTCCTTTTGGTATTTTTCATACTGCACAGCTGGTTTCTTTTCTTTCTGTCTGTCTGTCTGTCTGTCTTTTTTTTCCCTTTTCTTTCTTTTTTTTGTCCCTGCTGCATTTCTTTTCTTTTCTTTGTACTACTGTAACACACAGCCTTGAAAATGTTCAGAAATGTCAGCCGTTCCACAATGCTGCAGCCAGACTGTCGACAGGAGCTGGTTACAGGGAGCACATGACTCTCTTATTACAGCAGCTTCACTGGCTACCAGTCTGTTTCTGGGCACAATCCAAAGTGCTGGTTATGAAGCCCTATACAGCTCAGGACCAGGATACCTGAAAGACCGCCTTCTCCTACATGAGCCTGCCAGAGTTTTAAGATCTTCAGGAGAGGCCCTTCTTTAGGTATCACCACCTTCAGAGGTGCGTTTGGTGGTAACGCAAGAGAGGACCTTCTTTGTGTCTGCTTCCAAACTATGGAACTCCCTGCTGAGTGAGGCTGGGTTGCCTCCCTCTCTGCTGTCCTTACACTGGCAGGCAAAGATATTTTTATTCAAACAGCGCTTTAGTGGAAGTGGGTCTGTTGAGTTATTTATTTATTTATTTCTGCATGTATATCCTGCCTCTCCCCATCTTGCAAGAAACCCAAGGCAGTTTACATGCTCCTCTTCCTCTCCATTTTATCCTCACAACAACCCTGTGAAGTAGGTTAAGTTGAGTTTGAACAGGGCCAGCATGTCTACAGATAAGAAAGGTTTACCCAAGATAGATTACAGAATTATACATGGGTATGTTCCACTGAACGAAGTGGAGCTTATAAACAACCTTAATGATCACTTAACTGTAGAACATATTGCTGAAACAAGCTCAGTAAACCCGAAAGTAAAATTTCAGTAATTATTCTGCAGACAATGCCATTTTTCTCATATGCCCTTGGTAATGGAATGTATTGCAATGGCAAAACTGATGCCAGGCTTCCACTGTGAATTATGGATCATGGTAGCTAGAACTTAAGGGTATATCTTAGCAGGATGAATAGCTTCTGTAGGCTTCCTTTTTCTCCCGAACAGACAGCAGAATATTGATACTGAATTTGCTGTCAAATGAGGCTATACAAGGCTATAGTTCAAGCTAAATAAATGGCTAAGTAAAACAGGCTGGTGCATACAAAGCACATTCACCTTGAGCTGGCAAGGTTGATCCAAGGATTCAATGCAGAGTAAACACCCAAGGCTGTGCACAGTTTGCAGTCCTGGGCCTGGACATATGTCCTTAAAAAAGAGGATGGGGCAACTGCGGAAGATCTAGGGAAATTTCTCCCACCACCACCACCACCACTGTGGGCTGCCCTCCTGAAAACAAATGTAAAAAATATATAGTTGGTGGTTTATTGCCGAAATCTGGCAGCAAACTCCTTCAAAGAACTATGGAGCACTTCAAGGGTTAAATTTAGGTTGTTTGCAAGCTAAATATGACTTGTTTTAGCATTCCATAGCTGCTACAAAGCACTAAACCAGCAATGTTGGGCTTTAAAACAAGCTAAGTTTAACCTTTTTAGTGTTAAATTTAGTGTACTGATAAAACTGCCTTTTCTAGCTAATAATAACAATAATTCCTGCTGCAGCAACAGGTGGCGGCTGGATGCAGCCTGCAGGTTATGTGCTGCTCATACCTGCCTTGAACAGACAGGTGGGAGTACCAGCTCAGTCACACAGCATGGTCATCTCTGGAGAGCTGAAACCCCACCCCCCACTCCCCGAACATGTGCTCCACACACATAATTCTATGGACCCTAAACACTCTTTGCAAATGGTTACTTGCTTTTATGGAGTTCCTAAAGGGTATTATTCTAATTCCAGAATGGAAAACACTACTTTATATTTTAGACCATTGAGTATAAGGGACTGTTGACATCATCTATGCTTTTTAAAAATGTGCCCCCTCTTCACAAGTTCAACTCAACCTGTACAAATTAAAAAGAAGTTTGAATTCATTACAGACTGAGCTTGAGCTGTAATAAGCTGCAGAATTGTGTTTAAAATAATTTATGCTCCAGAGTGCCAGTCCTATTAAATTCAGTGGAATCAGCACTGTACTCTTAACACACTGACTTGGAAATAGGTCCTGTTGATTTCACCGGCACTTATGCTTAAAGCATGCATACTTAGGCTAAAGGGACCAAGTGGCCTAATTCCACACACTTTACTTTAACTGGGATGTGAGTAGGGCTGTCTGTTTGACAGCTCACCAGCTCAATACCCAGAGGTTAGTGCTTTGAAATGTAGAGGTTGCAAAATTTATGAATGGTGGCAGATGTCACCATACCTGTTTTTGGAAATGTGTTTAATTTGCATGGATTGTGAAGGGCTTTAAGAGACCTGAGTCATCTGCTACGTTATTGTACAAGGCCTAAGAAGCAGTGAGCCAATCAATCAACACAAGACACATTCATAGTGATGCTCCCTGGCTCTTTTCCTGTTGTGAGCACAGCACTGCACCTCTAGGAACTGAAACAATATGGTGCATGGCCATTCCTGCTGTGATTGTTTTCTTCCACAGTGCAGATTGGGAAGAGACTAACACAGGGTCAATCAGTGGACCAAAGGACGGGATGTGCATTAAAGTGCCTCTGAAGTCCAGGCATCCTATCATTGTTCCGAAAGGTGGCTATATGCCTGGACAAACTACAAGAGATCTACCTTATTTTATTTTTTTGGCAAAGATTACCTATGCCTGACTAAAAAGAGTGAGTTCATTGTTGTGATGTTTTCAAATAAATACCTTAGGGCCAAAACATTTATTTATTTATTGCATTTCTATACTGCCCAATAGCCGAAGCTCTCTTTAAAGCTGTGTCTAGCAGCTATGTCTTGTCCCCACCCCCATTTTTACTTTAGAGTAGAGGCAGGGCCCCTAATCCAGATCTGAAAAGCTCCCCATGTAGGTACCTAATCCAGATCAGCCATCCTGCACACATTCTAAAGTAAAAACGGGCAGATAGACATAGCAACCAGACACAAATTTAAAGTAATGTCCATTTTGGCCCTAATATCGAAAGAGTTGTTTTATTTCTTCTATGCTGCAACCATAATACTGAAGAACCACAACGAACTGTGAAAAGTAATCATGGAAAAAAAATTAAAACAAGAAAACGCAAAAGGAAATCCAAAATGTACCATAGAGGAAAATCAGTGTGTGGGACTCTCCCTTTTGTCAGCAACAGTCTGAGCTACATATTCAGGGTTTGCTTGAAGGTACATTTTGTTTTGAGTATGAAGGAATATGGATGTATCCCTATGCTAGGATGTATGTTCTGTAAAATGGGATGTTAATAAGTAAAGGTTTTTTTTAAAAAAAAAACCTCCCAAAGATTGCAGTCGATTCATACTGAATCTCATGGTAATCCAAAAAAGTAAATAAAATCTCATATAAAAAAAACATTTGGCTCTCTTGTGTTATCTTCCTTTTTATTCCTAAGAAATCACAGTTAGGAGGAGAGAAAGGACGGTGTGGGCCCATTTCCCTGATTCTACCATACTTCCTGACATTAGTTATATGTATGCATCTCTTCAGCTGGCTTCAGTTTAAATTAAGGTAATCCAAAACACACATGGAGGAGTGAAAGACAATGTTCCATATGTTAACAATCTATGCCCAGGGTCACATTGGACAAACTTCACACTAATGTTTCACTTAAAGGAGGTGATAAATGCTAGTCTCCAGCTTGTACAATCCAGCTCGCAATTTTGCCAGAGGTGTAACAAGTGCCCTAACACTGCCAAGCAAACAACCTATTCCTATCTGGCATACTAGCCATGCCATCTCTCTTTATAAGAACATAAGAAGAGCCATGCTGGATCAGACCAAGGGTCCATCTAGTCCAGCACTGTGGCCAACCAGATGTCGACCAGGAACCCACAAGCAGGACATGGGTGCAATGGCACCCTCCCACCCATGTTCTCCAACAACTGGTGTATACAGGTTTACTGCCTCTGATACTCAATACTTCCAATCACCCTGCTCCTTTAAGGGGCCTGAAGATTCCCAAGTAGCCCTTCTTCCATGCCCATCCACCACTGGGTCCATGTCTATTTGTCAGGGAGCAATTTCACCAGTGCAGATTGCCATCACTCTGGCACTTGAATTTCCACCTGAGGTGACGCTTACTTTGGGCAGGCAGGGAAAAGAGCAATACAGCAGCATGCATAGATGAAGAAATCTTTGTACTGAAACCATGCTTTGTTCAATAAAAGTTCCCACTTACCTGAATAATCTTATCACCAGGCTGGAGCAGGTTGGATGCTGGTCCATCAGGCTGAACCCTAGTAACAAAGATACCCTATAAGTCAGAAGTAACAGAGGTTAGGATACTATCACCAAGAACTAGGCTAAAGGTTTGTATATGAATTAAATAGATAACTGCCAGAATGAATGACGCTATAGGTGCTATACTAACTGTAAACCATCAACTTTGCTGAATCGTAAAATTCTTTATTAGCCAAAGTCCAATAATAATTTTGAAGTAGGAGCCTGTCTACAAAAGCTTTTGCTGAATTATAGATAAGTCAACGCCATTCTTATTTTCAGCTTACAAGACTGGAAGGCAGGTCATCGACCATGGTATCCTTCTGGATAGGTTGTCTGAGCTGGGAGTTGGAGGTACTGCATTGCAGTGGTTCTGCTCCTACTTGGATGGCCGATTCCAGAAGGTGGTGCTGGGGGATTATTGCTCTGTGCCGTGGCTCCTAAGCCATGGGGTTCCGCAGGGCTCTATCTTATCCCCTATGCTGTTTAACATATACATGAAGCCGCTGGGGGAGGTTATCCGGAGATGTGGACTGAGGTGTCATCAATATGCGGATGACACCCAGCTCTACCTTTCCTTTTCATCAAACCCAGGTGAGGCAGTGACTGTTCTGAACCAGTGCCTGGGCACGGTAATGGACTGGATGAGGGCTAACAAACTGAGACTCAATCCAGACAAGACGGAGGTACTGTTAGCGGGTGGTTCATTTGTCCGGCGAGGTGATGTTTGCCCTGTCCTGGACGGGGTTGCACTCTCCCTAAAGGATCGGGTCCGTAGTTTGGGGGTGCTCTTGGATCCAGAACTGTCACTTGAGGCACAGGTGAACTCAGTGGCAAAGAGCACCTTTTATCAGCTTAGGTTGATATACCAACTACGCCCTTATCTGGACAGAGATAGCCTAGCTACAGTTATCCATGCTCTGATAACCTCTCGTTTGGATTACTGCAATGCGTTATACGTGGGGCTGCCTTTGAAAACGGTCCGGAAACTTCAGCTGGTACAAAACAGGGCAGCCCGTTTACAAACAGGGACTGGCCGGCGAGATCACATTACGCCAGTCCTTTTACAACTTCATTGGCTGCCAATCCAGGTCCGGGCCCAATTCAAAGTGCTGGTATTGACATTTAAAGCCCTAAACGGTTTGGGGCCAGGGTATTTGAAGGAACGCCTCCTCCAATATGTACCTGCTCGGACCTTAAGATCATCTACAGGGGCCCTTCTCCGTGAGCCCCTGCCAAAGGAAATGAGGCAGGTGGCTACTAGGAGGAGGGCTTTCTCCGTTGTGGCACCCCGGTTGTGGAATGAGCTCCCCAGAGAGGTCCGCCTGGCGCCTACACTGTACTCCTTTCGTCGCCAGCTGAAGACCTTTTTATTTTCTCAGTATTTTAACACTTAATTTTAACTTAAATTTAAATTTACTGTTTTAACTCTGCATTTTAATTTTATATCAATTTTGCTGCGTGGTTTTTATCCTGGTTGTGCTTTTTATACTGTATTTTGTATTTGTGCTTTTAACCTGTTGGTTGTTTTATTATGGTTTTAATTTTTGTGAACCGCCCAGAGAGCTTTGGCTATTGGGCGGTATAAAAATGTAATAAATAAATAAATAAATAAATGCCACTGCACATGTATATGTTTTCCTTGCGGCGGTTAGATCTCCATCACAGAAAAGCTACCTTCCCTTGCCTTCAGTTATTGCCGAGGAACCAATGTGGGTGAATTTCCCCATGGAGCTTCTCACTGTGGTGCTAGCTGCCAGTTTGAAAATTTAAGGTGCAGCGGGTGCACCTTGCTTGTCACTGCCTGCAAACCTGGCGAGGGTGGGTTGCTGGGGCGCTGAACAAGCCAACTACAAACCTAACATTGGTCATGAGTTCTGGGTGGCTTGTTAACCACCCCAACAACCCACTATCACCAGGTTCACATGCAACAAGAAGCTGCAGCACTTGCCCCCCACCAGGGGACTGAATTTTCAAAATGCAAATCAGCAAGTCCTGTAGAAAAAGTCATCCATGGTGGCTTGCCATTACATGAGAACATGGTCTAGACTAACAGCTGCCTCCCTAAAATCACCAACCATTTTTAGAAAAAGTGGAAAATAAAACAGCAAAAAACACCCTGTGATCTTGACATGATGACCTAGCTCACACAAAAGGTTTACATAGCTCATTACTTGGAAGAACCTGGTGTAGGTTGACTTTATATCAGGTTTCTTTTTCCTTTTTAAAAAAATTTAATTGTAACAATACATCAATACATCCAAGAAAAAAAATCAAAATAAAATCAGCAGTATTATCTTACTGAAAGGGGAAATAATACAAACTAAGCTCCATCATACTTAGAGGTTAAAAGCCTGCTCAGAAAGAAAAATCTACATAACCCATATAAATAGCCCCAAGCCTTCAAATCCGGCGAATTTCAAACATTATCCCAAGTGAAAAACAGAATAATCACAACATAGCAAATCTCTTCATTGCTATTATATATATTAAATATAAACCAGTCAATCATACATTTCACAGTAATACATACAAAAGATATTTGATAAAACTTAAATCAGGTTTCTATGAGGAAAGTATAGGGAGATGCTGGACTAGGTTTGAAACCTCCAGGGAAGGTTTACTTAGGTTTACTCAGGGAAGGTTTACTCAGAGGCCGAAGGAACAGAGCATCTAATGCAGTCCTAGCTTCTTCGACTAATTTTATTTATTTATTTATTTATTTATTACACTTATGTACCGCTCCCATAGCCAGGGCTCCCACACATCTGCACTGGTGCTCTAGTCTAGCCCAGGGTAGGAAATAGGATATTCTGGTCTCTGTTGATCTGTCTCTCCCTTATCACATTGAGGAATGGGTTGTAATCAGTATCTGTAGTCACTTTATACTGCTATTATTTTCACAGGCAAGTTTCAAGACCTATTTCTAGTGGATCTCTCAACACCCTCTTCTTTGCCATACAGGAGATGAGTTATTGCTTACTGATTGCAGGGAAGCAGGGCTCTTCTAGGAGCTTGTGTGAATTGTAGACAGAACTAAGTTTGGAAGAGTAAGGCCAATCCCATCCCTTGCCGTGTCACTAGAAATGATAGGAAGTAGAGAAGTAGAGCCGGGGAAAGGACTGAAACTGTTCGTAACTTTCACTTCCTTCTTCACCATGATGGGCCTTTGATTAGTTCAAAACAATAGTATATGGGCTTGAGCATATAAAATCCCAGGCATTCTTAACCACCATTAAATTGCTTAAGACTGGGATAAATATTTACTAAAAGCCCTGGCATACTTTACACATTATTGATTCACCATGGTGGTTGTAATATGTAAAATAACATGAAAACCTGAATACCCTCCAAATCCTCAACGATCCCAATTCCAGTATTTGCTAGCAACTCTCTTTTTCTGAGGGGTGGGGAGATTCATTATCTTTCCCCCTATGTTTTGGGTAGTTTACACTATTATCTTACATTCTTTAGTTTTCTGATTGCATTTTTATTGAAAACAAAAGGAGAAACTAACTACATCAACTTTACTCCTACCCAAAACATTCAAAGCATCCTATTCCCTGATATCTCTACTTGTCAATTTACAAAAGGAATTAATGCCTTACCTTGTCAGAAGGTTTGAATGGATTTCCTTGTCCACTTATTCCTCCACTGATACTAAATCCAAGGCCTGGATTCTTTTCTATCCTCACACAAAACTATATTTAAAAGACACAAAGGGATGACTAAAATGTTTGCATTAAATTAATCATCACGAATGTGTGATGCCCTGAAAAATGGTATCTGTGATTATGATTATTTCAATAAAGCTATTCGAGTGAATTTTATTCATTATTTAAGTGTAATATTGCAGATGTTGTCGTATAGGTTACAATGTAGAATGTACTGAATTAACCCTAATGCAATCATATGTGTTTAACAACAATTAGGGTGCAGCCCATAGGATTGTGCCTTAATTGCGTCCTCGGGACTTGTAAGCCCCTGAGCTCAGGAACTTATGAGTATCCAATGCAGGGCACATCGAGGATGGAGGGGATCTTCTCCATGCTCTGTCCACCCTGCAGTTGTTGCTAATGCTCCATTTTGAGCATCTACCCAGGCAGCTTTGGGGTGAGAGGGGGGAGCCTGCGTAGCGCCTAGGAAGCTGTCTCAAGCGGCTTCCATGGTCTCCTCCCCTCCCCACCCCTGGGATAGCCATCCATACTTCTCTGCCCTTTAGTTTGGATGACATACCTCCCTGCTTGCAGCACCTGAGTACTCTGAGAAGGGATCTGTATTGGCAGTGACGGCTGGTACTGCAGGATGGTTACTTTTCGCCCTAATAGTGTTATAACAGTGTAATTCTTTCATTAAAAAAAGGCCCCAAAAGTGTTTTAGCAATAATTAAACAAACCATTAAAAAAACGGAGCCGTCAAGTGGCATCCTCTACAAAAAGTTGCATGATGAATATGTGCTGAGCTTCAAATAGCACCAATCAGGGCAGCAATTGTTGCACCTACTGATGTGGACAAAAATAGCAGGATGTGCACATAGATAAAAAGTGCAATACGCCCAACAGTATGGAAAGTCAATTGCAATTCTGTTAGAAGTTTCCACCAGAAGAGCAATGACTGGGTACTGCTAAGAGCCCTCTGTCTGGAAGCAGCCAAAAAGTTATAATGTTTCCATCTGTTCTTATGAAACTATAAATATAACCAGGATCCAAACCTCATTATTATAGTAAACTAATCACACAAATCATTTAACTTTGCAGAGCTGCTTCACATAACCTTTTAAAATATGAGGGTGGTTACATAGAGAAGTCACCATGAGTTGACTTTTGTGGATACAGTGCTTGATCCTGTGGATGCTTCACATTGAGATCATCACCTTCCAGATACACATAACTTGTTAAGAGTTTTCTATGAGGTTACAATTTGTGCTTTTATTGGAGTTCACCCAAATCATCCATAGCGTCTTCATAATGTGAGCAATATAAGAGCAATATGAATTTGCCATATACGCAGTAACTGGCATTTATAATCTACATGGTTTTTCATGTAGCTATAACAAACAATAGTAAATATTGAAACCCTTCTCATAGACCCAAGACATTAACCTACCTTTTTTGCACAATTTCTACCTTTCTCATCGTTTAGCGTCATGCTGATTTGCAGCATACTCACCTGTTCTGGATAGCCATCCATACTTCTCTGCCCTTTAGTTTGGATGACACATCTCCCTGCTTGCGGCGCCCGAGTGCTCTGAGAAGGGATTTGTATTGGCAGTGGTGGCTGATACTGCTGGACGGTTACTTTATTCATGCTGGCCTCATATGGCTGCTCTCGGCTCCGATGCTGTAGGCTTTGTGATCCCATCAGAGTCTGGATATGGCTACCTGCCTGTGTATAACATTAACGTATTAGGCCAAACATTAAAAAACTGAAAAAACTTGTATGGTTATGCTCTTAACATAAATATCAATGAGGCTATTTTTCCCATTGGATGACCTTCTGCAGGAGAGGGGGTGAGAGGGACTGCAACTCTGCTTATCCTGCTTTTGATACCATTGACCACAATATTCTTCTGGATAGTCTTCACATTTGGGAGCCCGGTATGTCAATGGAGCTTAGGTACACTTAACTTTTGCTGGATCGTGACCATTCAATAATAATTTATATTATGTATATTGGATTTGATTCAGATGTAGTCATGTGCAGCTGGGCTGGCAGAACCAGACTTCTCCATCCTCTCTTCCTCCTGGTGACCCCCCACTGAAAATGCTAGGCAGAGGGTCGGGGACCCTGCTGAATGGGATGAATGGTGCAGGGGAGACGGGGGGATCCCTGAAAATTAGGCATCTGCACCTTCTGTTCCCAGAAGGCAGAACCTGAATCCAGTCCACATTGCTCTACAAGTTTGAAAAGCAGGATTTTATGCAGGCAATTCTACATGACTTGTACATTTTAAACCTTCAGCCACTATTGCAGAAATGAATCCCTGGAGGTCAAATTCAATGAAAGGAGATTAGCATTGCTAGAGCAGCATGCTAAAAAACTACCAACTGAGAGCAATAGGTAAATAATGTTCATAATTATTTTTCTCATCCATTTTAATAGAGTTTTTGTTTGCAAAGCCTCATATTGCTACAGCTTAGGCATTCATAGCAAGTTCTGCTGTATATCGATGAGCTGAAAACAATTCCCCCCCCCCCCGAAAAACAAAATTAGTTATTCTGATTGAGAAAATAATCTCCACTGTCTAGGCAACTTCCCCTCATTTCTTTTGTGTTTTATATATTCTTTTAAAATCCTTTATAGAAGTTAATTATTTCAAGCTGGGAGTCTCCTATTGACAGCACAATTCAAACTGTTGGCTAAGAATAGAACAATGAATAGTGCCAAGAAATTAAAGAGATTCTGGCATGTTGGGAAATAATTTTGCATACAGCATCAATAGATATTAAAATTGACAGGACCTTTAAAAAATCACCAAAAGCTGTAGTAAAATATTCCTTTTAACTGTATAGATTATTGACTGGAATAAAAGAGGGGGAGGCACACCTGGTTCAGCTCATTGAAGTCAAGAGAGGATAGCGATACAAGAATTCATTTAAATGAAATAAACCTCATGCAGATGTAATGCTGGCAGTCAGTTAATGGTGGTTATGAGATCAGGAGGGGACTGTGGTCTACCTCCTCAGTCTCACCACTCCCCCTCCAGAGTGAATTTCCTTGTCCCCCTTAACTATGGATAAGTGTTACATTTACATTTGTTTAAAAAATGAGTGGGGTCATTCCACGCCCACTTACTATATTTGAGAAAGCTCGCCTGACTTATTCTAGGGGAGCTTCTGATATATATCACATGATGTTGAATTGTCAATTCCCAGATAAGGGAGGGTTAAAATGATTTGGGAACATGATCTGAACACCAGTTTCACTGATGGTGAATGGAAAAGCTTATGGCAATCAGCACCCTATAGAACAATATCGGCAAAAGTTAAAGAGCTCACTCTGAAAATCACTCACAGGTGGTATATTACTCCTGTTAGACTGCACCATATTAGTGGTAATATGTCCCCGTTCTGTTGGCGGGGTTGCTCAGTTCCTGGCACTTATATTCATCTTTGGTGGGAATGTCAACAGGTCAAAAAAAATTGGTCAAGGCTTTTCCAAACCATTACAAACACTATTCATGTTGAAGTAGAAACTGATCCAGCACTGGCTCTACTTTCTATTTTTAGGAATGCCAATAGAAACATAATTCCCAAAACCTTGGTCACCCACTTGCTGGTTGCAGCCAGGTGGGAAATTGCCCATCTCTGGAAAAGTGACAGACCTTTTGACCATCAATGTTGGTTTGATAAGATTTGGAAACTAGCTTGAAATGACAAGTTGACTCAACATAGCAGGTTAGCAAGAGGGGAAATAACATCAGACACATTTTTGGAAAACTGGTTGGATTTTTTCTCATTTATTAATATGAATCCTGGTGAACCTAGACCTCCACTGACTCAGGAATCCTTTTGGTCAGAGGTTCTAACTTAACCTGCATCTTTTTCTATACAAGAAAGTATAGATTTGGTTAAGATTTCTATATTTACTAAGTGCTTATTGAAGATATGAACACCCATGCTTTTTTATAGTGGTGCTGTGGGAACATTTATATTGTTGTTGAGTGTTTTCTTTTACTCTGTGTGTTTATTGTATTTGTCCTTACTTGAAAATCAATAAAAAATAGTATTTAAAAAAATGAGAGGGGTTTGTTTGCAAAGCCTCATAAAACGTAAAAATCCCTTAATCTAGATTTGCTAACCATGATCAAGCCCTGGTATCAAGCTATGGCCTTATTAACTTCAGTGACAATGTAACCTTTAAGCATTGTGGGAGAATTTGTAACAAAGAAAGCTCACAGTCCCATGGCCCAATCCGAATCACTTTAACTACAGCTAAGAGATCACTGGCATACACCAGCACCAGAGTGGAAGTGTTGTGCAGTTATATTATTGCAGTATTGATGGTTGTGATATAAGTTACCTTTTTAGTAACAGTTTCTGGTGGCACGTCTCGCCTTCCAAGGGGATATGGATTCCATTGGCTGCCAGCGGAAACATCTTCCTGCCCATTGTCTAGAATGCTGCTTTGTTGTGATGGGGTCTATGTTAAAAATGTTAAGTATTACATTCTTTAGTTAGAGGAAGATCAATGCACACAGTTATAATTTATGCTCCAAATTAACCTTTTTAATTAATAAATAAATATCATTTATATTTTATTTGTGGTGGGAAATAGCCACATAATACATATTCTTGCATTATATTGAAGTTTCACTAAGAACCGCCAGACGTGTACTAAGAAATTGACAATAAATCATTAGCTGAAATAATATCATAAATTGAACACACACTCTAAGTATATCTATCTAAAGAAACACTTTTAAATATAGATAGTAAAACAATCCTCATGCAACTGTTTTCTAGAAACTAAACTTCAAGCCAGACATTTGTAATGAAATCAATTCTTCTAAAAGACATGTTTAACAATGACACTGTATGCTGCTCCATAGTGATATGTATGTTACAAAGGCTCCAACTCAAGAAAGCAGAAAGGAAGGCTCTAAACTCAAAAAAAGATTGAAGGAGTTGAATATGTTTAACCTCAAGAAGAGATGGTTAAGAAGTGGTATGATAGCCATCTTCTAATATTTGAAGGACCATCACATAGAGAGCTTCAGCTATTGGGTGGTATAAAATGTAATTATAAAAATATACAAATGATGGAACAAATTTGTTTTCTTTTGATCCAGAAGGAAGGACCTGACCAAACAAGTTAAAATTACAAGAAAAAGTAATTCAGATTAAACATTAGGATGAAATTCCGGATGGTATAAGCTGTTCAACAGTGCAGCAGATTGCTTCAGAAGGCAGTGGACTCTTCCTTAATAGAGGTTTTTAAGCAGAGGCTGGATGGCCATCCATCAGGGTTGCTGTAGTAGTAGATTTCCTGCACTAGCAGGGCTTAGACTACATCTTTGAGGTCCCTTCCAACTCAATGATTCCATGATTCTTCTAATCAAGAGAAAGTCTAATTTATAAGCCAAAGAAAATGGATTTAAATGATCAATGCATGCTGAAGTCAATGGAACAATTAGCCTAAAATGGAGGTGGGTAACATGAGGCCACACAGGCTGCTGCATGAGCCCCCCACTGCTCCCCAGTGCGGCCCCTGTCAGCTTAGAATTTAGCAGCAGTAAAAAAAATGAAATCCAACCCCAAATAAGCAATTTTAATGCTATGCAATGCCAAAAAAAGTTAAATCTAGTGTATGGAGTGCTAAAAGGCTACATTTGACCCTTTCTGTAGCTAATTTTAACCCCTGGTGCCCTGCTGACTTTGCAGCAACTCTCTGAAGTGCAGCCCACTGGGAGCAGTGGAATGCCCCCTAGACCTAAGCTCTTCAAAGTATCTCAAAATGTTGTTACATGAATACTTGTACAAAAAAACTATTATTTATCTCCATTCCCTGCCTTTTATTATAAATGCTTCACCTGTCAAGGGGGAAGGCATGATGAAAATATATAAGTCAATTTCTCACTGTAGCAAGAGTTCTACAGCTGATAGCTCATCAGCTGTATGTCTATAGAGGAATCATTTTGGTCCTTTTCCCAATAGTTTGGTCTGGCTGGGTCTCCACTTTAGTATGCTTTGGGTTGACAACCTTCCTCAACCTGGGCTCCTCCAGATGTTTTGGCCTACAAATCCCATCAGGCCCAACAGTCATGGATGATGGGAGTTGTAGGCCAAAGCATCTGGAGGGACCCAAGTTGGGGGAAATTTCCCTATAACCTGCTTTAGAAGCTCTCTGCTGAAATGTGTAAATTTTCCCCGCTGTGTTATATTTGCTAGGAGCCCATCTTTTATCCTGCTGGTGGCTCACCCATATACCAGGATGATCAATTGATCATCAATGGGAACTCAACAACAGACTAACAACAGACTAACAACAGGTGATTTTGTCCTGGTGGCTAGGAATATTTCTCAGGCTCAGACTATCCATTAGAGTTTGGAAAGATTATGATGCTCTGCTTATATATTTGTAAATAAAACTTATATCACAAAGATATGGTAAGTTTCCAGTGTTCCCTAATCCAAAAGAAATCCTGTTATATTGCCCCAGAATTTCTCACACACTTCAGGTGTAATATGCACTGAGGATCTAGCAGCTAACTAATACATGAAAATGCTTGCATATGTTCCCTAAGCCCCAGCTCCTCCAACAACAGTGTTTCAGTAACTTCAGCATTGGTAAATGGGCCTCAAAAATATCTACCCAACATTTAATGTGTATGTTTATTTATATATCATTTGGGATCTTTATATAAATGTTTTCTATTGAGAATGGGCATGTAAATGGTTTGTTTTAATCTTCATCAAAAAAACCCTATATGCACTTATAACTAATAGCCTATTTCCCTTGTCAATGTAAATGCTTTTAGAAATGACACTGATGGGAACTAAATATAAGAAAATTAATCTCTTAGGGTTTTTTTTTTTTAATCACGAACCGAAAGAAAAGCCATGGCTCCATTAAGATGTGGACATTCAATTTTACAACATTTTTAGTCCCTAGATGACTTGATCATTAGGCAGGTTCAGATGATGTGTGTCAGATAACAAATGATGGGGTATCTTTAAAGGATAGCAAATTGTCAATCCTATGCATGTATACTCTGTGGGATTCAATGGGACTTACTCCCAGGTAAATGGGTATAGAATTGCAGCATTAGCTTTTTATTATATTTTAACCACTCTCTCGGAAGTTTGCTAATGTGAGCTATCTCTGCTTGATATCCAGTGATTGTTCCCACCCACTCCAGTCCCCACACTGCAGGCATTTCCTGATGGTTTTCTGGCTCATAGGTGACATGTTTTGGAGGGCGGCACAGGGGCCTGAAGAGGGAAGGGATGGGGAAATCCCATTGCAGAAGTGGCCTTCGTCTTGCACAAAGTATGAATACAAAGCATAGTCTCCAAATAAAAACTGGATTAACATTTTCAGAACACCTGTGGGAATCCAAAAATCCCATTCAAACTATTTTCAGAATTACCAACAGTCATCACCTTAAAAACTATATTGTACGATTGGAAGTTTTTAAGGTTTAACATCTATTCCTTAGTTATTTTAATTTCCTGCACATATCCAGACATGTAAAAGTAGCTAGATAATAATGGGAAGAAGATACCTGGGGAAATGAAAGTATTAATGAGTCTGTGATGAATTTACAGTTGCTTGCAGCAAGTTATATGTTGCTTGCTTTAAATATAAGATTTCACTCTGACTTATATCAGACTATAACAGATAATAACACTATAGCAACAGTTGAAGTCAGAGACATAATTCCTTATACCCTGGGTCCTTCAATACAATAAGAAAAAGAAGTGTACACTAGAATGGATATTCATCAAAATATTGGAAAGAAAATGAAAGGAGGATTACTAATGTTGCTAATTCTTAAAAACACACACAACATATGTTGCTATTTCAATTGCCTCTGTAGCTGTTATTGATTTAGTTATGGGAACTAGAAAACATGAACATGATAGCTTGTAACATTCTAGATTAGTAGGGTGGACATCAATCAAATGTTAAAATGATAAAGGTCGTTTAGTAGTACATGAGTAGTAAATAAAAGATGGTTGGTGAAGAATTACATGCATATTTGTAGGACAATACAATGTTGGGCTGGGAAAATGTCTAGTACTTTTAATCATGGAATCATATATTTGGGACCAGAGAGAATCTCACAGGTAGTCCAGTCCATACAGGTGGAAAAAATTCCCTAGACCAATCTCTACCACCCAAATGCTTAGCTAGACCTCCAAACCTTCAAAGAAAGGAATTTTATATTCCTCTTTTCAAGTACCTAACACTTGACTACTGTTTTCAAGTGCCTAACACTCATCCTAATTATGATCGCCTCTATTACTGACAACTATGACTTGTTACTTAGTATTTAATCTATCCTGTTGCAATTTAGATCCTCTAGCTGATACCCTCCTCTCTGTAGCGAAGAACAATTGTTCTTCTGTCTATGCGTGATCACTTTAATCTTTTTAAAACACACTTCTCTCTTAATGTATATTCAATTAGTAAACAGGCCTACGTGTTTGTGGTAATGATTTCAATTTGATGAATTACAGCTTGATTTGTCACAATTTTGAAAAATGTTATTAGGATATGTCCTGATTGGATTACATTAGAAGAACCATTCCCAATCTGGGGCCCTCCAGATTGGGGATTTCTGGGAGTTGTAGTCCAACACATCTGAAGGGCGCCAAGCTGGGGAAGGCTGCCCTTAGAAGCTTAAAAACAAACCAAAACATATGTTTACATACAACATATAGTTAATTCCGCAATGATCTACGTACAGAAATACACCGTTACTATAAAAGGTGTGAACAGGACATACATTTTGAAATTTCATTAGAACAATGATTGAAAGGCGATCTTTCACTAGGCCATGGAACTGCAATACTTGTCGGTCCCTGTTCTTATGACATAACATAGTTTGTGATGGAGCCTTCCTAACATTAACCGCCTACACCATCCTAACACCATCAACATCATTAAGCATCTACAACATGAAACATGATCCTCTGGGTCATCTGGCTAACACAATGACTACATCGGTCTGCAACAGAAGAGAGCAGAAAGCAGCATGACTGTCACGTGGTGAGCCAATTACTTGAAGAAGCAAAGATGCTAAGTAGGCAGATTACGTTAGCAACTTGGCTTTTTAAATTGCTTTTAGTACACAAGCATGGATAATATGCAAAAGCTAAAAAAAAAAAAAAGGAAAGAGAGAGTACGAAATCTATTGTTATGTGCTGTCTGAGATGTTCAGGCTATCTCATACTTACTTTCGGTAGAGGTAGCTCTTGATGCATTTGGTTTTCAAATTTAGATTTAGTCTGCAAGTTTAATGTCATGCTTCTGCCCGCATGCATTGCTGACAAACCTCCAGAGCGCAGCATGCCAAGGTTAACAGTGTTGTGTTTATAAGCAGCAGTCTGAGTAGAGGAAATAACAACCACGTGACAGGATATGAACACACATGCCCATTAAGAGAAAATATTGCACATATATGACTAACTTCACACAGTCTCCATTAAAGCAAACATACGATACCAAGAAATAAGTAGCTTTTTTTATGCATGCACTGAGTCAGACAGAAGCACATAGAGTGCTAGTTGTACATAAAATGGTTACCATATAAAGACATTGACAAAAACAAAAAAGCAAACGAGATCTACTTTTATACTGACGGCCTCTAAAATGTGTTTAATACAAAGATATTGTTCCTTTATGGAGGAGGGAGCATTATCTTGATATGCTTTATGAGCCAATTTACAATAAAAGATTCCACTTCATCTTGGCAAGTAATGTACTGGGAAGAACATTCAAGAGGGTTCTGTTCTATATTGCATACTTCACAAAACCGCAAGACGGATTTCTGGAGTTAAGGTTTTAAAGAGTCAAAGAAAATAGTAAATAGAGTTGCTTGTGGACTAGCTAAACTACTCAAGAGCAGGGCTGCCCCTTAAACCTGATTTTCCACAACATGTTGCAGTAGTCATATACCAGTTTTGAATCTGCCCTGGCAAAAGATTATCCATTCTATATATACAAACTAAATTTCAAAAATTACAATGAGCCTAATTTAAACAGTTAGCAAATAACTGTCATGAATAAATTATTCTCGATTATTTAAAAACTATTACATTCACATAAAAGTTTTTGTTATTGAAGCCAAGCACATTTCCAGAAAAACAAGAGCTGACCCTGAAATGTCTATGTTTCGTCTGTCCATGCAAACAAAGCAGTACATGCATCTTTAAAAATGAATAGTTTTAAATCAACCACAATTACAAAGGAATACTTTTCACCCTTACGAATTTTCAGATTTGACTATTAAAATGCTCTTCAATAATTCTCCAAATTTTCACCCTTACAAATTCTCAGATTCAACTATTACAATGCTCTTTAATAATTCTCCAAATGTATTTTTTTAAATCAATATACTTGTATATTGATGAACATAAATTAATGTTTGCATTCATATACAAATTTAACTCTTGTCTAGAGAACTATAACTGTGTTAGGTACACCAGATATGCTTACTGAAAATAGTGCGTTTATATTGCTCAAGAGGACAATAACTAAGCCTGTACCAACAAAGGTGAATAAACACCAAAATGCCCTTTGTAAGAGGAGTGCGCTTAACATAAAAAATTAACATCAGTTCCATTCTTTCTTACAGGCTCTAATCATGTTTCTCTCTCTAAAATAGGATATGCATAACAAATATCTATGAAGATAATTGGTTCCAAATTAAATGAGATATAGATTTACGTTGGTGTATTTAAATAATTTCATGATGATCTGGAGTATATGAAATATCTGACGTTACACTTGCTCATAGAAAATATCTGAAGTTACTCTTGAACTATTCAAACATTAAGCAAAATCATGAAGTGTTTCATTGCCCTCTAAGCAGAATTCCCCAAGCTCATCCCAAGCAGTTAACATCTAATGTTAACCAAAATCATTCATAATTGAACTTAAAATTCTAGGCAGTTTAAGAATCAATGGATGGACAAAATAAATAAATGGAGTGGGGGGAAAGATAATTTCACAGCCCTAAAAGACTGCTGAAAAGGTGTCCAAGGCTGAGGGAATCTAAATAAGAAATATACCATTCAACAAGTCCAAGATAATGCAAGCCAAAATAAGAACTATATAATGTCAGTGTGGAGCTTTACATTCAATGTCCTTCTCCAATTTCTTTTTGAGACGTTTTTCTTTTACACAGTGCACCTATAAGGTTGTAGCAGCACTGAGCTTCACAGTCATTTCTCCTCAAACAGTTTTTCCATGGAAAATTGCCCACCCCAACTGCTTGTTCTCTCACCAGGGAAAAGAGATGCGTCTGCATTTTGTAAGCAATATATATGTTTTGAGGGGAGACTGCTTTGCAGTGGGAAAATGGCATATGGGGAAGGCTAAGAAACTCCTCTTCTGCTGCACCAGCCTTCCATTTCGAACTGCAGGCACAATGGCTGCACTGTGTAACAAAAACAAGACACAAAAAAAACCCACCCCTGGAGTCACATGTATGGGCAGTTCCTTTCTCAGAATACATGCCTTCTAAACGCTTTCTGGATATTTCTGTTATTGTTACTCATAAGGGAAGGAACAACAATTTCCTCATCATCATTCCAAATAACACAATAACTTAATTTTTCCTAACTTTTAATTTTTCCTAATTTTTCCTATCTGATGTCAATGAACGTATCTGCACATTTAACGGATAATGAGTGAAATGCAGTATTGCACAAGTGGAAGTCTGCTCATGTATGAGAACTTCCCCTTCTCCCCTCGTCTCCATCTGTAGCCCCCAATGCCCCCTGCCAAATAAACTCCAGAGAGTCTCCCAGCTGAGGACACTTGGAAGAATTGCTGTCAACAAAATACTTCTTTGGATTTCACTAAATCATGTCAATTTACAGCACAATCCTTTACAGATTTACTCAGAAATAAGTCCCCTTGAGTTCAATGATGCTTGCTCCCAGGTAAGTGGCTATAGGACTAGACCCTAAGAAAGTCTTTCTAACAGATCTTTAGAATAGAAATTATATTTGGCCTCTCTTGAACCTCTGCAGCCTGAGATCCTATGCATATTTGGAAGCAAAATTCAAACTAAATGACTTACTGACATAGCATAAGTAATGCAACTTATTCCTTGATCAGAATGGCTAAGTACTCTACAAAGGATAAAAGAAACTCAGAATTAATCTGCCATGATCCAATAGTTTTCGTGCAGACATGGTGGGTGAGCACATCTATTTTTGTGCACACCGGACTTCAAAGAGCAGGTTCTGCAGTTGTACCTGGAGTTCTGTAGAGTTTTGGATTGAGCCTATTAACTATAAGCCTATCTGGGTTAAATATGCTCATTATTTTTGCTTTAGAATTTGTATTTAATGTTTTCCTTAATCCATGAAAAAGCTAATGAATAAAATATAAAAGTATTTTAAATGCAATACAGTTTTGATAACAGGCTTAATTTATAAAATGTTTAATAAATAGTCTACTAGTGAGGCTAACACTATTAGAAGTAGTGATTATCATTTTGCATTTTTTTTAAAAAAAAATTAAAAAATATCTGGGAAGATTCTCTCTACTTCTCACAGAAGAAACCAAGATACTAACTCACAGAGTATACATCTTTAAAAAAAATAGACTTCATGGTTTATTTGTTCATAACACAAATCTGGGAATTATTATTGAATAACATATTAACCACTGCAAACAGAAACTTTTGATATATAAAAATATAAAAACTAAAGGCATTAATTGCAGAGAAATGCCAAACATACCCTGTCTAACCTTCTAGCTTCTATATGTCTAAGTAGCTGTTGTCTCCAGTCAGCGGGCATTTTACCACAGCTCTCATTTCCCTTCACAGGGGTAGGCCTTGTCTTTAAATCAGTGTTATCTGACGGCTTGTCGCCATAGTTACCCAAGTTATAGTCTGATGGTATCTTTTCCAACAAAGCTGCCATTGTAGGCCTAGCTGAAACTGGCCTGGTTTGGGAGGTACCATAACTCTCTGTACTGTAGCTTCTTGCAGACAATGGCCTCCTTTGTGTAAGGTTTTTAACTGGAAAACTTCCAGATTGGGCTTTCACTTCTTGATATGAAGGGTGTTCATCTTCATACCTGCCATTTCTTTTGAGGAACTGGGATTCAGACACTGATACACTGCTTTGGCGTTCCATAGCTCCTCTATACTGATGTCTGTTATACCTATCGCTCTGAGGCAGTTCGTGTGGTTCACTGACTCTTCTATACATTGACATTTCTGTGGAACTGGCCAATGAATCTGCTCTTCTCAGAAACCCAGCCCTTGATCCCTGACTTGAGAACTGGGTATTGACATTCTCCTCATTAACAGAAGGCTGAGAGAATGAAAACATGTGCTCCATGGGTGGATATCCCCGGTACGCCCTTGGGCTAACCAAATCCTTGGAGACATTTTTAGTCTGCTGGGGAATGTATTCTGGAGTATGTTGAAAAGGTGGTGGTATCCTCTTTTCTGCTTTCAATTCCACTGATCCTTGAGGATTAAAACTTTGGTCAAACTGGTACACTTTTTTAGTCACAGACGGCTTTTGCTGCTGTTGTACCTTGACATTTCCATAGGTCAGCAACTCATCATCAAGCATTGGTACAGACTGGCTACGAGACATACTAGACATTCCATGTTCTGGCCCCATCATTTTATCTGGCCTCTCATGTATCCCTGCATTGTCAGTAGTAGCTGCATAGTTCTCTAGCGGTATATTATAAACTTTATATGCGCCAATATCTATCTCATCTATACTTTGTGACTTCTTAAATCTATTCGTCTTCAAATCTCTCATCATTGGGGAAAGCCTCTCTGTACTCTTGCTGATGGAAATGATGTTTTTTGAAGGCTCTGGGCGACAGTGAATATGCGAAAACACATTACCAAGACTTCTATTAGCATTTGAATCATGATACTCCCAAGATGTTCCTGGAGAAAAAGTGCTAGTTATTTCAGGAGAGCCTTTAACGAGATCTTTCCTTTCAGGCAAAGGGCTAGTGGTTGGAGTGCTCTCCAGCTTAGAAGGAAAAGCTGTCCTGTCTTCAAAGGGGCTAGGGGTTCTTGTCCAGTTCTGCCAAGGGTTTGGAGGCACTTCTGATTCAGGTGTATTTCTGAGGGTGGGCTGTTCAAGTTCTAGGGGAATACCAACTATCCTGTCTTGCCTAATTAAAGGCCTGCGTCCATGAGCAGATGTGCTTCTTGATTTAGAGCTTAAGAGGGGGTTAGTGCTGGGATTCTCCACCGCGCTCTCCTCCGCTACAAATCCTGTGTTATCATAATGAGAGCCATCATTCCAGCTGTCAGCAAAGGTGTCGCTCATTGGACGCCTGTCATTATGCTGCTGTAGGTTTCCTGCCGGAGCAGACTCTCGCTGGCTGAGCAACGGCTTTGTCTCAAGAGGCTGGGGAAAAGACTGGACAAGCCTGCAAGAAACAAAGATAAAAAGAAGCCGGTATCAGAAAAGGCTGCAATCAGAACAGAACAAAACCCTAACAAAATCCCTTACTTTCATTGCGGGTATATTTTAAGCAGGCTGCCAATGAATTGAAGCTTTAGCTTGCTTGGAGCGGAATGATAAAAATAGTTGGGGACTTTGGAAAGCCATCAACGTCAGCGTTACATATTTATGCATCAGGAGTAAAGAATAAAACACACTTCCATGCTCTTGACTGCATCTAACATCTAAAGTGAGAAGCAGAGTAGAGGGGGTTGAGTGCAGCAAACGGACAGATGTTATGTCATGGAAGGCCAGCCTTGAATTTTGTTTTAGCACCTTCAAAACTTTGCAAATGAGGCTTCCATTATGAAAAACTTGCAATCTTCCAGATTGTGAAGAAAAGCATAAGACTGTGGCACTAGAGTTTGGGTAACTTATCAGAGTTTTCACATGATTTGATAGGCAGCTGAAGGCTATTCCCCCCTTAATACCTTTCAAGTCCATTATCTTTATTACCTGAGAAGGAAAAATCCATTTTTCATATGCATGTGCTAATCATTCCAATATTTACCAATTAAAATTTGATAATTTTGTGGCAAGTCCTCAATCCCCACATCCCAAAACCTATGACTTGATTGGTGGGTTTATAAAAATTATTGGGTAGGGAAATATAAATAGGTACGGAAGGGAAATATTCCTATTACGCAGGGAAATAGAGAGCTGCCATAACTACTAAACAATGGAAATGCAGGATATAAATGTTTCAGATTTAAAAAGAAATAAAAGGAGTGTGAGAAACAGTTGAATTGAGAAAAGGACTGTTAACATTAAGGAAGAATATGGCTGTGTTATGCCAGGAGGCTGCCCTAAGTTCTTGCAAGAAGAAGGTTACACAAACCTGACATTAAAACCCAGATAAATTGTCCAAGCAGCCAGATATACAACAGGAGGAGCTTTGGGAGTCAAAGGAAGACTGTACCCAAGAGCTGGACTTGGTTGTGGGTGTATTTGGCTGGGGTGAAAGTTTAGGGAATTTGGCCTGAGGTAAAAGAAGTCATTAAGAGGTTTGTATTTTTGTATTAGCTACAGTGGCTCTTAAGTCTTTACCATGTGTCAGCAAACATTCTTTTGAAAGTCCCAAAGTAAATATGAGTGTTCCCTTATGTACAAAATATTCCTTTAATAAATTAATTGTTTAATAGTTCATCTTGTCTCTAGCATGGGGTGCCCATATCACACTGAAGCTGTCGTGTTTCTCAGAAAACTCCTGCTTTCCATGGGAGGCAAATGATGAGGCTTGCTAAGTAATCCACAAAACTTTTATTAAGCAACAAACATCTCTTCTACTTGAAGTGAGTCTAATCTCCTGGAAACTTTCCCTTAGGCAAAACTATGCAAACTAAGCAAGACAACTGTCTGCTCAAGAAGAATAGGAAGCCTGTTCCTAAACGCCCGTAGCTTTAGAGAGCCTGGTGCAGTCACAGGTTCTGGTGCAATCCTAGTCGGACCGACTTTTTTACACCTTCCTTCCACTCCGTGCATTTTAGCTTCCAGCAGACCCTAGCATCAGCTAGCTTGCCGGAATGCTCTCCTCCGGATGAAAGCTCACTTCCCACTGAGTGTGTAGGATTTGGCCTTGAGGAGAAAAGCTCTGGAGAGGGCTGACTCCCAACTGGGGTATGGCCCATGAGAGCTTTCTCTCCCACTGGTACAGGCTGGCTGGTGTCTGGCGCTGCCTCCTCTAGTTCCGAATCTGTTTCAGACTGATTACCTGAAACACCTTCTCCCAAAACAGGGGCAGAAAGGTTAGACATGACAGAAGCATGTCTAATGAGTAGGACGTTTTAAAGAACTTAATAAGAATTGGTGGCAACTTATTGAACTCTGAGTTATGGTTGTAGAGAGTTTCTTAGACCCTGAAATAGAAGCATTAGCTATTAATAAGAAACCACATAGGTGGGATTGTCCAGTGAAGGTGTAGTTTCCCCATTGGTTGTGGCAGTGCTGGAGAGAAAATCTCCCACCGAAAGCAGCATCAAAGCCTCTTTGATATTTTAGTCTATTGTATCTGTGATAGGACAAACTTGCTGTATAGGTATTTAACCATCCTATATTGGGGTCTGTATGAGATGGAGAAAATCTAGATGACTCATAACAGCTGTATCACATTTTATGGCTCCTTTATTCTTGTTCTCAGCTGAAAAATACAACTAGGAACTGGGTGACATGGATGAGACGCTATTCAGCTACTTGTGACTCACTCTGGATATATGCAGATAGACCTGAATTCTGGATAGAGGTTGTTAGGAAAAGTCAAAAGTCACTACCAGGGCACTAACCTGAACTTTTCTGGGTCTGGTAAAAACATGTAAAACAGGATCCCTTTTCCCTCCCTGCCAAAAAAAGGCCCTATCAGTTTTGAAAAACTGGAGAATTGATTGACTTGTTAGTTCCCTTTCTTTAAGCTCATTACACTTCTGGCTGCCTGATTTGTATTTATAATCAAACATGGCATTGCAAGTGGAGCCTGCCGAGTAAACATACCTGTTACCCCACAAAGAATTATTCACTGCATCTTTAGCTGTAGTCTGCAAAGACCCTATTTTAACACGAGCGTTAGAAGACCCGGAAGAAGCCTGTGAAGGTGAATAATCCGAGTAGGTGCCTGACGAGACACTGTTATTCATGCAATGAATTTTATCTGCTTCAGACTCATCTGTTGACTCTGAAAAACAGAAGATATATGACATTTAAATCTCATAGAAGAATAGAAGATCAAACCTAAATATGTACGAAGAGAATACAGTATAAAACATATTATATTACTTTTGCATCTTTCATTATCCATCACCTCCAAATATGTATAAAATGAAGTCAGTACCTTTTTTTTCTTTTCCCAAGAGAACAAGTTTCGGTTGGTACAATGGTGCTTCAGCCATTGATGGGCGAAGTTCTCCTATCCTCATATCATTCACAGGGTGTACAAAAGGGTCCTGTAAAGTACAAGAATATTGGAGAATTAAATAACATTATAAAATAATTAGCCCAGCAAGTGATACTAAACAAACTTTAACAACCAACCTTATCAGATGCATAGAACTACAGAACTTCCAATGACAAAGAGTAACTTTACATTTTATTCTAATGATAGAAATGCCGGTGGTTTAATCTGGGATCTTACACATAAAAGCACGTGTTCTCTCTGCCCCAGAATTCTGTGTCCTCTCCAAAGGATAGAAACAGCAACAGAGGAGCAATGAGGAACAAAACGGAAAACCGGGGAAGTGTGCTTCAACCTGAAGCAGGAAGTTTGAAAGGTACGTCATTCCTTGCATTGAATTCAAAGAGGGCACAGAGACTGGAGAGAGCCACAAAGCAGAACAGAAAGTTATGAACTTTGGCCCAAGAAAATATATCTGGCCAAATCGTAGTCAAAGTGGCTTAAAAGCATAAATGCATCTTTACAGAATATAAAATCTATAACTAAAATAAAGCAACAACATAAAAAGCTAAAACTCTAGCCATTTTAAAACATTTAAAACGATAGAAAAACTGTGCAGTTTAGAGATTAAAGGCCATCTTAAAAAGTTCTTAACCATACTCCTGAAAGAAGAGTGTGCTGGCTCTCCCTATATAGGGAGTGTAACACCACAGAGAATAGAGTATCCTGCCTCAAGCTGCCAGGACCTTGCTTGATCTAGCCTCAGTCTTGCCTGTCTGGACCATGCCTTTGTCCTGGCCTGTGAGAGCAGATGAGGCCTTATACTGTGGCAGGTTTCTTTGTCATGCAATGACCATTTTGTACTATACACTGTAAGAACTATTTGATATTTGGTCCCACAACAGAAAGAAAATTAGAGTAGCAGCATTTAAAAGTGAAATGAAATTGTATCTAATTGGGGGCGGGAGAAGGCGACAGAAAAGCTTACTCATGTAACAACCTCGATAAAGGGATCAATACTGCATTGATCTTAATATAGTTTGTTTATAGCTTGGCCACTGGTTACCTCCACTGATATCTCCTTTGTTGCCATTGGCCACTTGTGCTCATATTTGTCTTTCACAGCTTGCTCTGTACCGGCAGTTGGTGTTGAACTCTCAGGCCTCACTCCATGGCTAGATTTGCCCACCAGATTTTGAACAGATTTCACCATATTCTTTAAATCTTCTGGATATGGAGTTGGATAGCGCTTTAAGTTTATTTCAACCTGAGCATTCATTTAACAAAATAAATTAAAAGCACAAATAGGAAATAAAAATAATAATTAAATTTCTAGTTTTGATTATCAAGACTATATAAAACGCAAAACACAGAGACAGTGACTTTAGGCATTTGAGACAATGTTGACATAAAACATTTGCTATATTGTGTCTTTGAAATGCTAAAGCCCATGTCATTTACAACATGGCGAATGCAGAATTCAAATCCACTGGTGTCAATGACTGAAATTTATTTTTTCCCCTAGAACTCTAGAATTTGAGAATACTTTGGTTAACATTATACCTTGATGTTCAGACTGCCAAAAATCCCTCAAATGGTTCAGGTAGAATCTGGAAATCTACTAATATATGGAAAGTCACTCTGGATTTGTAATAAAAGATTGTGACAGCTTATTTTGAACATATTCGTAGGAATCCAAAAAAGGTTAGATGTTCTTAAGTCCTACTGAAACCAATGAGACTTAAGTGTACCTAAATTTCAATGGATTGCACCCAAAACGGAACATTTTTTCTCCTCTGATGAGTGAGTGAATTTGTATAGAAGTATGATATTATTTTTACCACAAAAGGAAAAAGATAACATGTACAGCCAAGGTTCCAATGCAGACACAAGTTAATCGGCATCCATTCAAAAAGCTTGACTGATGTGAAGAGTACAAACTATGGTAGCAACTTACACTCAGCGCTGAAGTATAATAAAGTATGCATTACAGACAAGCACATCCAAAGATGGATCTCAATAGCAAATGTGAAGTATTACGTTACAAGTCAATGTACAGTTCTGACAAGAAAACTAAAATGATGTGTGGAATATAGCACTGCTATAGCTCTAATTGGCTAATACTTGAAAGACTGTAATTGCTGATAGTCTCATTTAAATGCTTGCTATACTAGATGGCTTGGGCCATATTTTAACTAAGACTTACACATGACCTTAAAGACAGTTGGGATGTAAGCCAAGTAACACATGCATTGCAAAGGCTACTAAAAATACAGAGTAACTAAATTAACTATGTAAGGAGAGTTAAGTAACGTCAAATTATTTTAGGTAAATATTAGCTTTCACTATTAAATGTATTTTCAGATGTGCTAGATAGAATTAGGGTGAAGATATTCCCATATTGATATTAAAAATGATAATTACCAATGAAGTCTAGACTCCCTTTCTATTCATGGTCTTTTATGTTTCACATTTAAAGTTACCTCAGAAGTAGCATGCCGCTGGGGATAAAAACCTTCCAAAGTGCAATATTCCTGGATAGAAGAATTTCTTTTTTAATTTCTACTGTCAAATTCATTTCAGCAAACAATGAAATACTTGACCAAAAGCAAATTTCACAAGACCCATCAATATAAAATTATGAAAATTTTATTAAAGTATCTATTATCAAACGTTGTATTTAAACTCAAAACAAAAACCAGTCCCTATTAAATTTAGATGAATATGCAGACTGCTGTAGGGCACATATTTCCTTGAAAACCAGGCCTTTGATATAGAGGGTTCTTTCAACCCTCAAAATAATGTCTTCATATCAGCCAAACAAAGAGGTGCCTGCAATTGATACCGCAACATATAGATAGGCAAGATGCCAAATTAATTAATAATGGCCTTTAAGCACCTGTGAGATCCAATCATTATTGTGCATTATGTTTAACATTACTGTACATTATGAATAAACATGTAAAAGAATCGCCTTCAAATACCCATATATTGGACTGCTCTGTAATAATTTGATGTGTCAAGATATAATAAAATTAAAATTAACAAAATAATGTAATAGAAACATTTCTAGTTTTCTACAAATATTTAGTACCATAAATACTAAATATAAGACAAATACAAATACTATGCAAATAATAAAACATATGTTCACCTAAGTGATACATTTAAATTGTGATTTACACTAGTATTATTGAGAACACTATAATTATTTTTCTCACCTTCAGTTATAAAACCTTTGTCATTTAATTTGTATCATTGTTCAGGTTGAAACATAGCCTTACTGGAAATGACTATTTTGTATTTGTCAATTAGATTACATTAAAAGTATAAGAAATTGTTATTGCCACATGAAAATATAGCACCTGAAACTACAGTAACTTTTCATTGCTTTAAAATGTCTATTGCCTTGCTCTTCTACAGAAATGTACTCTTCACAGCACACAAAGTCATACATTCCCCCCCCCCTAAATACATTGATTTTTGTTTGAGGATTATTTTAAGAGCAAGGCAGGTGACATGTTGATAACATTCATCAACATAACCTTTGTCATTAACATTGCTATGATAATGTATATAGCATAGGGTGAACCGGATGTACTCTCAATTTTATTGCAGCTCATGTGCAAAATGCCTGTGCACACAGGATTCCTGGGGCTCATCAATACACTTTATGCCCCTCTCTCACCTATATACTTTCAGAGGGAATGAGGGAGCTTGGTGTGCCTTTCATATCCACCTTCAATTGTTGATTGGAAGTAAGCAAAGACAGGGTTCTAGTGAGCTTTATGGAAATCCTCTGGCCATAGGTGTGCACAGCATATTTCATTAGGGTGTACAACCAGGGATTCTTTTGAACATTTATTGAATACTCAGTCATAATGGACATTATTTTTATTCATTTATTTATTAAAGACCTTAGCCACTGACGCCCTACTCTGTGTTCGGCTTGCTTGACTGTGGGAGGGCCATTGCAGGTGGTGGTGGGGGAATGAGGAGATGCTTCTCAAGCTCCAGCATTGGTGGGGCTTTGTGGTGACACTGGCCTTTTCATTCCTGCTGCTGGGAGCAAGGTTCTTCGGCATAGCAGGGGAGCAGCCAGAGGGCCATTCCCATTGTGTCTGGATCCTCCTCTGGATCCCTAGTCAGCACTTATTGCTTGAGACATTAGGCTGTATCTGGGCACACCCGACACAACCCTTTTGTACACCTATGCCTCCAGCCTATTGAATGTTGTGGTTAACAACGATTTAAACTGGTCCAAAATGTATTGGGATTGCAGCTGGAACAAGAGGACGCAAAGTTAAGATGTGGTCTAAATATTAAATTAGGTTTCTTTTTTTTATGTGCTTGTCTATCTATAAAATGGGATGCAGATTGAGAGCTAAAACATAGGTGACATTTTTCTTTATCTCTGCCAACTAACCTCAATGACAGCCTTGCAGAAATTCCAAATACAATTAAGTTCCTTAATAGATATGACTATTAATCTCAGCAAATCAAATGTTAGAATTGGATTTTCCCCAATCCAGCAAGGCAATACTCACAAAATCCCTGCTGGAAGCACTCGATCTTAACACCCAGAACTCTGGGCACAGATACCTATACTGGACTGGCAAATGTTTATGTAGTACCAAACATATTTGTGTGTATGCACGTGTGTGTGTGTAATCCTCTTTTTTAGTTTGTGGAACAGGGCACTTAATGTGGTTTATAGTCTCATATAACATATAGAACAGGTGTGGGCAATGTATGGTCCATAGGCCACATGTGCCCCCTTGCATCCCCATGTGCAATACACACCGCAGCGAGAAAAAGAAATGTGTGTTGCTGTTTTTTAAAGGCAGCCTCTGCACTACAGAGCACAAAAAGAATAAGCTAAATTTGGCCGTTTTACCTGAAGCCATTTTTCCCCTGGTGTCCCCTGGAGGTGGAGGGGAGCCTAAATGGCCCCCAGATCCCTCAAAGTTGCTCACCCCTGATATTGAATAAAATCATGATGTCAATGCAGTTGTAACAGTAGCCAACCTGTTGGGATGCGGAGCAGTTTGCACAGTCACAGTTTGAGTACTAAGATCAGGAAACATTTTATATTATGGAATATATTATGTGAAATATGAACTCTGGGCAGTATCCAGTTCTGCCTTTGCATCTCTGCTCATTGTGACTGGCAGATTAATCTTGTGCATATTTACTTAGAAGGAAGTCCCTCTGTGTTCAGTGGGGACACGGTTCCTCTTAACTGTGTTTAGCATTGCAGGCTTACTTAGGTATAGATTGGCCAATAATTACTCCACACATTTAAGAATCATCACCGTATTTGCTATGGGGTTTGTTCACTGACCAAGAAATACAATCCCAATTACCTTAACTTTTCCTGCATTTCCTTCTTCTTCCTTTTTTTCTTCAAATTCAAAGGCAACTGTCATACGTTGTTGACGCTGTTCCTCCCACAGAGTAGGATTAAAACTATCACTGTCAGACTGGAAATCTACAGATAAATTTATTTAAGAAAGGCTTTTATTTAGTGCCAGTTTAGCACCAGTATTTAACTTCTGATTGTTTGGTTAGCTGCATCATAAAAACATGAGTAGACTATTTAAGACTATGCAGTGCATAAAATGCAGCATTCACCTTGGTTATTGATATATTTTGAAGATTTATATCCAAGTTTTCAACTGAATGATCCTTAAGGTGGCTTACAGTATATTCTAGCAACATACATACACATACACAAGCCCCAAACCCACAGAATCCAGCAGTGCTTAGTCCTGGGCCAATGGATGTAGCCATACTGTGCTTCATTTCATCAGGTGTCAATTGTATGCATGCAGCACCTGATGAAATTCCCTCTTCATCACAACATTTAAAGCTGCAGGAGCCCTGCCCTCTTTTGTATCTGGTCAAGAGGGCAGGGCTCCTGCAGCTTTAACTGTTGTGACGAAGAGGGAATTTCGCCAGGTGCTGCATGCATACAATTGACACCTGCTAAAATTCCCTTTTCTATACAACTGTTAAAGATACAAGAGCCCTGTCCTCCTTTTCATATGGTCACCATATCCAAATTCTAATATATATTATTCTTTGGTTCTGGTTATGTAAGTCAAATATTAGATCACACAGATACATTCGATTTCGATACAAATTTCCACCTGGATTTAATATTATTAGTCATTAACTTACTTGAGACATTTTGTTTCCTTTCTCCCCCCTCATAAACCCTGGATCATATTTTGGCAGACCATATTTTCTTTCATCTTCGTATAGAATGGGGCTTCCATTCTTTAAACCTATGCTCTCCATAACCTTGCTGGTGGAGGCATTCTCCCATCGTCTTCTTTATTCACAAAATCGATAAATTTCCTCCACACCCATTCAAATTTGCCTACACTTAGTTGTCCTTAACTATGGTTTGTTGAAGAAAAACACCTTCATAACCCATGGTTTCAAACAAATCATAAGAAAAATTAACCACAGTTTCTTGAGCTTGGAAAAAATGACAAGTTGCAGTTAATAAAAATGGAAACATAAGAGAGGAAGATGGGAGTGGATGAGCCTGGCACTTGCCTAGGCTCATTCACATCATGACATCTGAATGCAGCCAATTACTTGTCACCTAGAAATTCTGTGGCTGATGTGGGACTGAAATCAAATACTGCCAGATCTATGTAAATTCTGCCTACTTACTATTTTGGCTCTAATATATCATTCTGACTGCAGAGAACTAAGGCTAATTTAAGGGGAAAGCTTCATGAAATCTCTAGAACAAAAAACCTGACATACTGTACTCAGAAAGAAGTAGGGTACCAATTGCTTCAGAAATCAGAACGAACGCAATCCTATGTATGTTTAGATATAAAACAGTCCTACCAGCATTCCCCAGCCAGCTATGCTTGAGTTTGGTGTTGTGTTGTAAAAGCAACAACTATCCTAGGGTCATTGTGTTGTTGTTTATTCGTTCAGTCGTTTCCGACTCTTCGTGACTTTATGGACCAGCCCACGCCAGAGCTTTCTGTCAGCTGTCGCCACCCCCAGCTCCCCCAAGGTCAAGTCTGTCACCTCCAGAATATCATCCATCCATCTTGCCCTTGGTCGGCCCCTCTTCCTTTTGCCTTCCACTTTCCCTAGCATCAGCCTCTTCTCCAGGGTATCCTGTCTTCTCATTATGTGGCCAAAGTACTTCAGTTTTGCCTTTAATATCATTCCCTCAAGTGAGCAGTCTGGCTTTATTTCCTGGAGTATGGACTGGTTTGATCTTCTTGCAGTCTAAGGCACTCTCAGAATTTTCCTCCAACACCACAGTTCAAAAGCATCTATCTTCCTTCGCTCAGCTTTCCTTATGGTCCAGCTCTCGCAGCCATAGGTTACTACGGGGAATACCATTGCTTTAACTATGCGGACCTTTGTTGTCAGTGTGGTGTCTCTGCTCTTAACTATTTTATCAAGATTTGTCATTGCTCTCCTCCCAAGAAGTAAACGTCTTCTGATTTCCTGGCTGCAGTCAGCGTCTGCAGTAATCTTTGCGCCCAGAAATACAAAGTCTGTCACTGCCTCCACGTTTTCTCCCTCTATTTGCCAGTTATCAATCAAGCTAGTTGCCATAATCTTGGTTTTTTTGAGGTTTAACTGCAACCCGGCTTTTTGCACTTTCTTCTTTCACCTTTGTCATAAGACCTTTGTCATAAGGGTCATTGTAGGGAACATTTAACCTGGTATTAAATAGGGTGACCATATGAAAAGGAGGACAGGGCTCCTGTATCTTTAACAGATGTATTGAAAAGGGAATTTCAGCAGGTGTCATTTGTATATATGGAGAACCTGGTGAAATTTCCTCTTCAACACAACAGTTAAAGATGCAGGTGCCCTGTCCTCTTTTAAATCTGGTAACTCTAGTATAGCTCCTGCACTTTAACTGTTGTTATGCAGAGGGAATTTCACCAGGTTCTCCATATATACAAATGACACCTGCTGAAATTCCCTTTTCTATGCAACTGTTAAAGATACAGGAGCCCTGTCCTCCTTTTCATATGGTCACCTACATTAAATGAACATTGCATTGGTGTCTGTATTTAGAAAAAAAATGGCTGACGGTACTTTACCTTCATCCCCACGGGGTTGCTGAGGAAACATGTAGTTAGTCAGCACTCTCTGCTTAGTTTCTGGGTGTGCCTCAGTTTGAAGAGGAATAAGGGCCTTAGACTGTAAACAAAAAAGCAAACAGCATTACAATAACTAAAAAAAGCCGGTGTGGGTGGGGAAACCAAACAAAAGAATGGTGACAGGTGAGATATTAGATTGTAATGATTAAGGTATAGCATCTCCAGCCAACAGACGGTGCTCTACTATTTTCTTATTACTTAGTTACTGTTCTGTGTGTTGCCATATTGTTTTGTTTTAAACAGGAAACTACAGCATCCTTACAACTATGCGTGTGATCCAGAAGCACATATGTAATCTCTTCATCATTTTGGGTCATCAGTCTTACATTTACATAAACACTTTCTTCCCTATAACATCTTTGCAAGGGTGTGTCACAGAGAAAATGCCACATCCTAATTTGGTGGTTACAGATGTGGTAAGCTCGAACAGATTTGGATCTTATGCACTCCCTCCCCTTCCAAACACCCTTCACACTGTATACTGTTACTACATCAGAAAAGCCTATGTTTACTTGAACAAGGAAAGTCTAGCTGCACACAGTACCTTCTATATCTGGTGAAGAAGCACTACCACCCAATCTCAGTATGCGTAGTAGTTAGTACAGGGAGAAGAAGTAGGGTCTGACTACATAGGCTTAGCATTTAGGTATTATCTTGAACTACTAGCATATAACATTGCAAACTTATGTAAGTTTACATGGAAGCAAGTGTAATTGCATTCAGTGGGACTTACTCTCCTAGGTAAGTGTTTTTGTTTTTAAATGCACCCTTAGAGTAATGAGGACACATACAGGGATGTTGATTAAATTAAAAACCTCTTTTTCAAAAGAATGGTCCATTAATATAAGTAATGTATTGACAAAGTGGACTATTCTGAGTTCAGATTGATATGCTGCAGTTTGGTCCATGCAGAATTGGTTGAAGAAGCCATTTGTTTACCATATTAAGAACCTATCAAAATATTGCTCTGCAAAAACAGAACGTTCATACACTGGAGGCAGTTTTCTGACAGGGAGTCTTTCACCAAGCTGCTAAACTCAAGAGTTTAAAATGTTTAAGAAGTTTGCGGTCTCATTAGGACAAAGGGAAAAACTCAGAAGAAAACCTTTAGGGCGCTACGCATGAACGCTTCTAGATCACATCCTAATTTTTCTGCAGAAGACATCATCTGAAGTTCTAGCTTAATAGTTTATAATGTTCATAGTTCAACATAAATATTTTACAAACACTGCTGAACTCACTACCCTGTTATTGAGCTCTTAGGATGGAGACACATATTAAATATGTACCTGGTTGTCTGAAAGCCACAAAGCTGCAAGTTCTTTAAGCTTCGTAAAAGTGATAGGCAAATTTTTCAACCTGCAAAAATGAGTCAATGCCGTTAAGAACATACTTGGTAACAAGATGACAACAAACATCCTGCTAATTTTCATTTTGCTTTTCTTTTTGCATTGCTTTTAAAGGACATTTTATTAAAAAGATTCACTTTAAAATTATTATTTTCCAGAAACATTTTCTCAGTGTGTTTCTACACAGACAGCTTCTAATGCTACTAATCAAAATGCATTGTGCAGCCATTCCATGTTTTCCCATCTTAACACATTTTTTTTCTGATAAGCAAAAAGACAGAAGAGTCATTGGGGGAAACCCAAGAGAGTTACAAATGGTAGACAACAACATATGGACCCCCCCATGTATAATTGCATGAATGAGGCAGGGCACCTGCACAAGAACGCTTGCCTCATCTGAAAGGACTCTCAGTTTAAAATGCATATTTATCTTCATAAACCCTCAGATCCTTAGTAATAAAACCCAGATTTTACCATAAAAATATTGCCAGTTTCACAGAGCAGCTGTGATTTGCTTATCTATACCCTACATGTAAGCAGGTAATTTTATCCAAGAGGTATGCAGGCTTCATATTTAAAAAATATCCTCAAGTATATGAGATTCTCCCCCCCCCCATTTTTTTCTTTATTTCAAAATAAAATAAAATCACATTGACAACATTACAACAAATATAGTGGTTGTTTTTTCATGACAAAAATATACATCTGTAAAAATATATAGGGAAAACCTTACATTGTCTATATTGTAGAGATACATTAACAACTTCAATTTCAAACAAGATTCAAAAATTAGAGTGAACGAAAATGGGATTAAGTAGACAGGGGCCTGGATCTACCAGTAATTCCATTAACATAACTGACAAACAGGGACCATATCGTATCAAAAGGATCAAATCTCAGTTGGCCCCACAAAACCCTGCAAGGACACATTAGCTTTTCAGAAAAAGCTACGTCCCACACTTTTCTTTCCTAACCATTTAACATGGGGCCCTTTGGATCTTTCCAGTGCTCAGCAATTTACAGACGTGCTGCAGTAAGCAGCACAGCTACGAGTTCTTTGTGAACAAGAGATGGATTTAAGACATTCAGCAAAGCAAAGCTCGGTTCGGGCAGAATTCTCTGAACCATGGCCTCTGAGCTTGCCTTGAACATGAATTCCCAAAACTGCTTTAGGGCTTCGCAGTCCCACCACATGTGCAAGAAGAAGCCCCTCTCATCACAGCCTCTCCACGCATTGGAGAAATGCTCGTTATGATTGGAAGTCGGAGTGGGATTTTGAGCCATCTTATTAGTACCTTTAGGGCTGCCTCCTGAATGCGGGACAATATTGTTCTAAGTGGAGGCTTTGACCACATTTGCTTCCATATTTCATCTTTTATTTGCATGTGTACGTCTGTTTCCCATATGTTTTTCAGTGTCAGGGAGGAACCTCCCACTTTGTCTAGCAGTAAATCATAAATAGCTGAGGTCATGCCCTTATCTTTTCTCTTGGGGCCTAAACGTAAGTGCTCAAAGGCAGTGAGGGGATGAAAGTCTACTCCCTGGCCAAATCTGTGGTTTAGAAAAGTTCTTACTTGCTAGAGTTGGAACCAGGTTGGCTCAATGCCGTTTAACTTTTCTTTTCACTTACTATCATTAATTACTCGCCTCTTATCTATCAAGTCTCTCAAGTGATAGATACTCTTCCTGTCCCACCCCGCAAACTGGGCATATTTATCTCCATGTCTAACAAAGAGATGATCCAGGAAGGGTAGCATCAGATATTCTGATGGAGACAGATATGTTGACGATTTTTCCCAGATAGCAAAGGTGAGGTGCATGAATGGATTAAAGATTTTTTAAAAAGTCACCCAGGAGGAACAGCAGATATTGTAGGTATATGGGATTCTCGAAAAATTGTATTAAAAGGAATTTAAAGAGTAAAATCTTGTGTCTGATTCTTAAGGCCTATTTTTTCTTCATCTTTTGATACATATATTTCTGTTTGTTTTCTCATCAAATCTTAATTTCTATTTTCTCATGTTACTTAGGAACATTTCCTCAGTGTTACTGTCTGTGGATACTTCTCCCAAGTCTTTTGATGAATATGTTACTATAAAAAAAGAAATAAGAAGATGCCTGAATAAGTTTCCCACTTCTTCAGTTTATCAACTTGTCACATTAGAATTTGTGACATTATCAAAAGTCTAAGGGTACAGCTCAGAGAAGAATCTAGCTAGTTCCATGTACAGAGCAAGGCACTCTTTCCTAATAACAGGCTGTGGATTGCTTTTAAATAGTTTTGCATGGCATTGGTGTGGTAGACCTTGAGGAGGTGAGGCAGCTGCATCATAAAGTTGAAAGCATGTGCAAACCAGCCGTTAAGAGTGATGCCAAAATAATAGTAGGAAAAAAAGCTCTTTTACTTCTCTTATGAGGAAGACATGCTAAGAAGTACACCTGGGAAAAGTTTAAGCTGCTAGAACTCCAGAGGGTGCTTCGCGATGATGGTTTTGTCATGCAATCTCTCTTGCTTTATTTATAGAATTTTATGGAGGGTCTAGACATTATCATCTTCAACTTGTAGCGCTCCTGTGTTTTCCAACTGCTTTTTTCACTTTTCGTGTCCCCATCCCCTTTTTTCCCCCCCACAAAAATTCTGTTCAGGAAGAAAAATGGTACAGCTACACAATGACACTTTAAGAGACAAGCCTTTCAATATCTATAAGTTTCGAACAGGTGGCAGTCAATTCAAAAGAATATGGAAATATAAACATTACCTGTTGTCACTCAGATTTAAGACTCGGAGTTTCTGCATCTGACCAATCTCATCAGGAAGAAATTCCAGTTTGTTTGAGCGCAAAGACATAACTGTTACATTCTTACAACTTCCAATCTGTGGGAATCAAAGGAATTTGTTAAGACATGTTCTATGTCATCATAATTGCTATCTCTATTGGTGGCCTAGTTATGCCTTCAATCTGAATTATGCATGTTTATTTCACATGTTGTCCAGTGCAACCCAGTTTACAAATGGGTTAAGCTGGAATCACAGTTTATTCAATACAGCTCTTATTGCAGTGTGGTAGAGAAAATGCTGACTTCTGTGTGTACAAGCGGACACAATTTGCTTGGCAATGGAGAGACCGTTAGTTGGGAGACAGCCAATTTGAAGAAGCAATATTTCTTGGTCATGGCTTCTGAACAGCCTCACATTTGGCAGCTTAAGACCCCTTCTCGTATTATCTAAGCGATAAAGTGCCGCAGGATGTTTCTGCCCCACACCACTTCAGTAACATGGGAAGAGCTAGGCCACATGGGAAGAGCCCATGAGGCAGTTCCTTCCCATGCCAAAATTTCCCCTTTCTCAAGATAGGTAGCATGGCTGTAGGAAGGAGCCACTGAAGTCACTGGAGTGCTGTGGGAGAATCACACACATCAGGATTTCTCACACCACTAACGTCATGGCAGAAGGAGTCCTTAGTGTTTAATGAATGTGGGGCTCCAGTCCAAGACCTTGCTTTGCAAGCATCTTGAATGGGAATACCTGCTTCCAACCTACAGAAAGTGCTACTGATTTGACTGAGTGGACCTTTACCACCCCCATATCTTAAGCCTTAACTAAGAGCTTGGCAAAGACACAGATAAAAAAATGATGGTGTTAGTTGCAAAAATGGGGCTCATAAACAGATTCTAAAATGTGCTTCTCTAATTCCCTAGCAGGAATTGTTGGGAGAAGATTGATTCACACGTGAAAGCATTTGGGAACTGCATGGGGGAAACTTATTTGGAGTTGGAGACACAGCTGCATGTGGCAGGAAAACACGTTTGCTTGGAGATCACTCGAGAAAAGTAGGATGGCAGCAGTGTTTTTGACCACCCTTGCCAAGCAACTCTGTCTGTTTGGCAAGAGTGGCCATGCTTGCTCAACAGACAACATGCTAGGTAGGTAAAATAACCCTTACTGCAGACCCTGAGTTCCCAGGGTAGCTTATTTTGGGGAAATAACCCACCATTTTGGGGAATCTATCATGGGTTAACGTGTTGTCCAAACCCAGTCACTATGTCTCACAAAGCTTAACCATATAAAGTTCTTCCCACATTGCCTGGCCTTGGTCTGTGGATGGCTGCTGCCCTGTTTGGTGCTCCAGATACCCATAAAAAGCTGCTGCACTTCAGTCAGAAGAGAAAGCAAGCTCCCAGTGGTACTCCATGGTCTGGCCAGCATTTCCAAGCTAATATTGTTAGGAACTAAAAATATCTAAAGCTCAAAATTAGCAGGCACCCTTCCTGTGTGAATAAATCTCTTTTCAAAGAAATCAATCAACAAAGTACATAGGGTTGGCAAACAGTTCATATTACAGGGGTTTTGTTGATATACTTATCTTAGTATTTTACTTTAATTATTGTTCAATGCATTTTGTACCTGCCCTCATAATAAAGGGCAGTATACAAATATTTATAATACTACTACAGGCCAAATTTCCAATTGGTAATAATGACTTCAATGAAAATTTACTTTGGATAAAGACTTGGAATTTTCAAATACATTCATAATAAAGCCTTACTTCTCTGGGCAGTTCAGGTAGGAAATTTTCATCTACAGCTAGAGTCCGCAGACTGTGCAGGTAGCCAATGGTGGGAGGTAGAGACTCCAGTTCATTACAGCTGCAGTCAAATTCTTCTAATAAAGATAAACTGAAATATTAAGTACATTTGTTAGTCTATTTCAGAAAGCCATCAATCATTGGTTTTATTGAATTTCTGGAACTTTTGAAATCTGGAACTTTTAGCATTCCAGATTTGCAAAATGTGCAGGTGAAAATATCAATAATCTCACACGTTTTTTGCAATTACAGTACAAAGATATATTCAAAGGACCATAACAGAAATAAATTTGCAGTGCCTTTCTAACTGAAGCAGAGCAATGGTCCATCCAGTGCACTACTGCCAACATTGACTGACAGTTCCCCCGAAACCTAAATGTTACTTCACGCAATAGGATTTCTGTGCAAAGTCACATGCAAAACAATGCATATGCAATCACATATGAAAAAACATGACTGTTCTGGATTTTAATCTATCTATCTTTGTACTCCATTTGTCCTATGTATAAGAATGGCAGTAAGTCCCTCCCACATGTAAATAATAGCAAAATAGACATGTGGGCACATGCCCTGCCAAGCAAAATGGACACATGCCAGTTTATCATACAATGAAACAACCCCATTAAAATAGCAATTGGAGTCTCATACCAACAGGGCATTTGTTTTAACAACAAGCTACAAACTCTCCCACAGTGTCATTTAAGTAATATATGTCTAATTTTAAAAAATAAATTAAGGTAGTATCTAATTGTGTCCCAATGCTAGTGCCACTTTTTCTCAATGCTCTAGCAAATGTTAGCTACATTGCCCAAGCATTGGTTTGCACCAGTATAACATTATTAGCACTAGTGCTGGGGCACAACTGTATATTACTCTAATTAATTATTCTTGTAATTGTTATTATTTGAATGCTGAATTTTCTCAAGACATCATATTGTTTGTACATTAGTGTCTCACAGCTCCAATTGCACTAAGAATAGACAATAAATAACGCTCATTCTGTGTAATAAATAGAGCATGCTCTGGAAAGCAAACGGTTTAAACATATGGAAAGAAAACAGATAAAGAAATACATTAATTGAGTATAATGGCTGATAACGGGGGGCAGGAGATCAGTCTTTTGGTTGCCACAACTTCTGTCATTGTGGATATGAAAAGCTGGTTACTGGACGGAACCCAAACTCACAACTAAATCTATGACAGCTGTGTCACCCCAATGTACATTGTGATGAAGGAGGAAGTTGTATCATTTGTAAACATGCTTTAACTTTCAGACTGACAGATACCTTTCCATATAGGCCTGAAAAAAAGACTCCACAAAACAAACAAAATGCAAAGCAATGGCCTCTAGAAGCATTTTGTGATTTTATTTAGCAATCTTAAATACCTTCATTTAACATTCCTGAAAGGTGGAACTCTATATCGGGAGTTTGGCAATTAGACACTTACAGTTTATTTTTTAAAACAAAACAAAACAAAATACTGAATTATCTTAATGGCTGTTCTGGATTTTAATCTATCTTTGTACTCCATTTACAAATTAATAAATAACCCATTCGCAAAAGCTACTTGAAGGCTTGAGCCATGGAGAAGGAGTTAATGAGTAGAGACAATCCCAGCTATGAGCTATATTGAGCAGGAGGAAAGAGCACACACTGACCAAGAACAGGCAGCCTTTTCTGCATAAGCTCATTGGCATTAGTGAAAGTAATGAATGCCGTAAAGGCCTTTAGCTGTTTTCTTTTCAGCTGTTTATCTTGAATGTTCTTCAGACTAACGAATCTAAAACAGCTGATCTACAACCCACGACCCATCTGGCTCCCCATCCTTCCCCCGCACTGCTACTAACTACTAGACTATACTAGTCTGGAGGATTGAAGTGTGTCATCCTTTTGAGAGCTGCACAGTGATTAATGAAGTGGGTTGGGAAGAGAACAGCTGAAAGCTTTGTTAGGCTTTTCATTATAAGCTTGCGGCTGCCAAGCTGTCATTCAAGCCGGAGGAAGTGATCATTTCTAAAGGCAACATTCAGACAAATTGGCCCAGATCCACTTTAGGTTTTTGCTGACAAATGCAGATGCAGACTTAGGTGAATGTGCTTTAGTAGACCACCTGGCAAAACTGTAACGCTGCACTCGCCTTCAGTGACTCTACAGCCAGCCAAGAGGTGTGATTATTTCATGCTATTCCCTTTCAGCTGCCACCAGTGCCTAGAAATGGGCACTAGGAAAACTGCAAAGAAGAAACATTGTGATTTCAATGTCATCCATACTAATATGCTAAATGGGCAATGCAATCTTATACAAAAGGTCCTAGAGCTCTCAAGTCTGCAAATTAATTAGTTCGTTATTGAACTTAAAAGTTTCAAAGTGTAATAAACACTGTCTCTACCTCCCTTGGCTCTTCAGTCCTAAATATTAACCTGTGCGAAGTAAAGTCCATTCAAATCAATAGCATTTATTTTGACATGATCCAATCCAGAAAAAATTATGCATCCGAAAACCCCAGCAGGAATTAAGTACATATGAAATACTTTACTTCTATTGATTTCAATGGGATTTTCTTTCATTGAACTCAGAAATCCAATCCAGAGAACCTTTGTGCGTGTGCAGATGCTCTAATGTGCATATGTAGGTGCCCCACTCTTGATGGCTGTCCTTTTTCACTCAACAGATGGATAGCTTCATGTTCACAGAAAGATGCATGCACAGTTTCTGCCTCCACTGAAATATGGACAGGGAGCCACCACTCAGTGACAAAAAAGATGGCTAAACATATGGCCCCCAACACCTTTCAAGGAAATTCTTTACCATGAGAAAAATTCTGTAAAAACATACAAAATTATAAGCTCTAATTTTGTATTACTTTTACAGACATTTTCCCTTGACAAAGAGCTTCCTCAAAATGCAATGGGAGCCATAACTATCTGGTGATTTAGCTATAGTTCCTTCCATTTTTGAGTCATAGCTAGGTAGCAAAGAATATGCTTCACATTCTGAAATTCCCAAAGCCAACCCACAGCATCTCTAGTTGACTGATCTCAGGTAGCGGGGGTGGGAAAGACCTCTGCCTGAGACTTTGAAAGCCTTCCAGAGTCAGATTAGACCAGCCTTCACCAATCCGTATCTGCCCTCCATAGAATCATAGAATCATAGAATAGTAGAGTTGGAAGGGGCTTATAAGGCCATCGAGTCCAACCCCCTGCTCAATGCAGGAATCCACCCAGATATGTTGGGCTGCAATTTGGGCACCAGGTTTAGAAAGGCTTGATTAGACAAGGCTAGGCTATTTGGACCAATGGTCTGACTCAGTATAAGGCAGCTTTCCTATGTTCTTATAGGTAAGTGAAAAAGTCAGTGTAGATCAGAGCAAATGCATTCAGGGTTTGACATAAATGCAAAGTTCTCTCGCAAAAATCACATTACTTAAACATTTAAATACAAATAGTGTTATAAGGAATTAGGATGTAATTACTTCTAAATTGCAAAATAAAAATGAAACTAATTGGCCGTCACAAATTAATAACTTATGAAATGTAAATGATAATTACTAGATTCATGCCAGCTATGTTCATCAGATCCCGAAAATAATAAGGATCTGGGCTGAAATATTCAGGAGCGACACCAAAATATGCAAATATTGTTTGAAAATGTTAAGAAGGTTTAGGTCTTGATTTAGATAGACTTTGAAGATAAGGACAGCTGTGAGAAAAGAGACTGAGAAAATTTCACTAATGGTCAATTTGTATCATCATAATAAGATGGTACAGTTCTACCATATATTTAATGTGAGCAGGAGTTCATTTGTATGCTGTCCTCTAAAGCCCTTATTTTAGAAAGGGAAGACTTGTTTCACATGGCAAATTAACACCATGTTTTTGATAATTACTGATGTGGGAGCATGTTCAAGGACATTCTCATATAAAACACTGCACAAAGACTGTACCAATTTATTCTGCATATTTGAATTCAAAGTAAAATTCCTGTGGGTTTGTCATCGTTGTCTGCAGGATTTTACATAGGAAATAGGAAAGATAATATCTTTTATGACATCATAGGATGCAGCATAGGACTGCTGCATCCTATGCTGCAGCAATAACATCAATGTTTAGTCATCACAAGGATCAAATGGCTCAAATGGGAAATTCCCATCTAAAATGGATCATTATTTGTTGATATAATTTGAAGGTGTGGGGCCTCCAATCCAGATCAGGTCCACAGTGTGTGGGCAGGGAAGGGTTAAAGCCTCCCTAATCCATGCTAGAGTCCAATCCAGATCAGGGCCCCTGTGTTTATTCTAGAATAAAACAGACTTAGCTTCTAGCTATGTCTTTAACATATTATTTGCATGACAACACTGCAAACTCCCAGTGAGAGTAGTGCTGGTATATTAATATTCCATGAGGTTTGCATGTGTCATGGGCTGAACCCATGGTTCCTTTAAGAGAACATCTTTTGCTTCATCCCAGGGAGAGGGAGAGGAGTTTCTTTGTGTCTGAAAAGGGAGTAGCAAGCAAAACGCCAAGGCTGCGCTGGGCGAGAAGCGCCTGGCATCTGATAAGGCCTCCCCGGACCGGTACCAGGGAGAGTAACAAGTTGCAGTTGTACAGTGTCTGGGAGCATTCCCCCCTCCCTTTGGGAGAGGTGTGGGTTGCTATGGGGTTTCTATTGGTCAGGGTGGGTCTGGTGACAAGGGGGTTCCAGAAAGGGATAAAAGGCTTAGGTACCTGAGGGTCCGGTCTCTTTCCTGTGGGTGTTAGGAGGCCAGTGTGTGTGTGGTGAGTCAGAGCATCCAGGCCGGACCGGCTGGATGGTGGAGGCCCCACGCGGCTGCTGAGGAAAGCTCAGTGGCGTAAAGCCAAGTTGGGGTGAGCAACAAAGGTTGAGTTGCAGAGTTAAGTGTTTTGTTTTAGAATGGGTTTGGGTACAATTTGGGCAAGGGTCCTTGCCGGAGTTACGGCTGGTTGGGGTGGTTAAGTGGGGAGTGAGTGTGAATTCTGTTAGGCTTGAGCATGTGAAAGGGAAGGGTGAGGTATTAGTCCCTGCTGTCCTATGTGTGTTATTCCTTTGTCCGTGTTCTTCCCCCAAACCTCTTAAGTGTTAACCTTAATGTGTGTACCCTTATGAAAGTGTGTTGTGTCAAGAATAAAAGCATTTGGTCCCTACATCTGGAGCGTGGCGTTGTTTCCTTGAGAACCTAGACTGTAAAGGGTTAACAAGCTGCACTGAAGGGGCACGTGTCTGGGCTGGCTGAGTCAGACCCCCTTCTCCGGCTGGGGAATCGCTAAGCCAAACAGAGCAATTCCACTACAGCATGCACCACTGGATGACTGGATTTGGATTTGGATTATTGATAAATCCAGCAATTAGAAATTCAGCAACTGCTGAATTTATCAATTTGTCATAGTCTAAGGACAATAGTTTCTATCTATAGTCTTATAATGGAATGTTCTCATCACAGCACACAACACAAACACACACACACACACATATATATATATATATTGTAGTGCTCTGTGAAGAAGTCATTGGAGGAGAAGGCTAACAATGGCTACTAGTCCTGATGGCTAGATGATACCTCCAGTATCATCAAGCCATCAGGTGTATACAGTATGCCTGTATACACCAGTTGCTGGGGAACATGGGTGGGAGGGTGCTAATGCACTGTGTCCTGCTTGAGGGTCCCTGGTCGACAACTGGCTGGTCACTGTGTGAACAAGATGGACCCTTGGTCTGATCCAGCATGGCTCTTATGTTCTTAAATTATAGAATTTACTCCCGCAGGATATAGCGATGGCCACCAATTTGCATAGTTTTAAATGGGGATTAGAGAAATTAACGCAGGATAAGGCAATCAGTGTCTGCTAGTCTTGATGGTGATATGCTACCTCCATTATCAGAGGCAGTATGTAACAAGAGGGTGCTATTACATTCATGTCCTACTTGTAGGCTGGCCAATGTGGGATAGAATGCTGGACAAGGGGAACACATGGTTTGATCCAACATGGTTGTTCTTAGGTTCGGTTAGGTAGGCAGGCATACCTACTGGTTCTACAATTGAGATGATGTTTCTGAATATGCTCAAAACTAGGGATGTGCTCCGCTTCTAATCGGACCGGCGAATTAGAAGCGGAGCAGGGGGCTTCGCCTGCCCTTAAGGTGGAGGAGAAGAGGATTGGGGGGCCGGCGGAGCGTGGCGAAGAGGATCGAGGTGAAGGCGGATCCTTCGCCTCGATCCGGAGCTCCGCCGGAAAGGTAAATGGGGTTTACCGGGCCCTGCCGCTGTCGCCCATGCGGCGACAGCAGCAGGGCCCGGTAACCCCCCCATTGAGCCCGCGCTTCAACCAGGAAGTCTGGGCCGCTTGCGCAAGCGGCCCAGACTTCCTGGTTGAACCGCGGGCTCAATTGAAGACGCCGATGGACCGCAGACGGAGGCAGGTAAGGCCCCCCTCCCCCTTGGTCCCTTACCGGGCTCTGCCGCCGCCGCACGGGCGGCGAAGGCGGCAGGGCCCGGTAAACCTCCCGCCCTCCTCTCCCGGCCTTACCTGGCGCCACTCCCTTCCACTGCGGAGCTCCGATTTGAAGCCGGAGCTCTGCGGCGAAGAGGAGCGGAGTATGGGCGGAGCGGTGCGGGGCGGAGCAGGGGGTCCGTGCACACCCCTACTCAAAACTGCCATTTCAAGTTCTGAAGCTAGCTGGCTGACCAGCCACCAGGCCTGCCTTTTTCACCAGGCTCCCTCACACCACCACTTATCTCCCTCACAACAGGAAGGTTGGGGAAGGGGCAGAGAAATATAGTGAATGTTTTAAATTTACATATCAATGGTGTTAATGTTTTGTTTTGTAAGCTGTCTTGAGGACATTTAAAGTTATAAATAAATAAATAAGTAATTTGTAGAGCTGACTTAGAAGCATCCTCACCTTGTTGAATCCACACATTCGATGCTAGGGCTGAACTCTGAAAAAACTGATTTTACAAATATGCAGAAGCCAGTTGTAGATAGTACTGATTGGCTAGTACATCTGACTCACGCAAGCTTTCTTTGATTGTTATAATTGCCTCAGCCTTATTTGAATTTCAACCATCAATTCTTCAGAATAATCTTATTCGAAATTTCCTATGGGGTCCAGGTGAAATGTATTGCAGTTTTTCTGACTGGTTTGTAAATTTCAAAAATAGTCTGAATTTTTCATTGTGTAAGAAAATAGTAATTCAATTTAAACAACACTGAAAATCAATGTTATCCTAGCAACATTTGTGTGCAGTCCAAATAGAAGGTCCTATTATATGAATTAGTTCATCTATATTGGTTGTGCTCCAGGAGAATTAATAGGGCCACATTCCCCCATCTAGAGTAGGTTATCAACCAATTTGACACCTCACATGATGGAACATGCATTTGCTGGAATTTTCACAAAAACACCATCAGCAAGAAAAAAAAGGGATAAAAATAAAACAAGCTAATTTCTGCCAAAGCAATCATCTCAATAAACTTGCAATTTATGTATCTGTGTGTTTATTTTACTTCTCATTAAACTTCTGCTAAGCATCTGGAAAATGCTAACAATGCCATTACTTATAAATAAAAAATGATTCTGCAAATCACATATTGCTGTATGTTTAATTAATGTGTATATACAGCACATTGCCGATTTCTATTAACTAAAAAAACTAATAACAATCCCAATGCCTTTGAATTTTATATGATAAAACCGGGTGATTGCTGAAAATATTGGGACCTTCAATTTGAAAATTGCTTATCTAACTTTATATTTAAATCATACTATGAATTCGGCATACCGAAACCTTGTTCCATCAATAGTGGCCTTTGTATCTCTATGCAACTAAGTACTCTAAGATTGCCCCTAAATTATACCCTGAGAGCAGGGACACAGGGTTGGAAAAACAGAAAGTGCCTGGTATTGCAACCTTGCAGATGCACTACGTTCAGCATGAAGCTTCCATTGCCCAATTTCTCATGCCCTCTACCATCTTCTTTCTCAAAGAGCAGTGATCAGATAATTAAGAGTGCCAGACCAGAGTGATTTCTTCCCTACGAACCATGAAGATGGACTGAGAAAATAACTCTGGAATAGGTGGCAGCAGCTATGACCATTTCTCTTTATTCATAATCAAAGCAATAAAACTGTGAGAAGTGGGTTGCTTTGTTATCTCGTCCAAATTACCTTTCCCAGCAGCTTTACGTAGATATTAAATAACATAAGGCACAAGATAGAACCCTGTGGGATACCATAGTCTAAAAGCTGTGATGTTGAACAGCAGTCCCCCAGCACTACCCTCTTGACATAACCTCACAGAAAGGATCAGAACCATTGCAATACAGTCCCTCCAAGCACCAACCCAGCAGAGTGGTCCAGAAGGATACCCTGGTTGTGCTCCAGGAGAATGAATAGGGCCACATTCCCCCATCCAGATCCAGAGTAGGTTATCAACCAAGATGACCAAAGCCATCTCAGTCTCATATCATGGCCAAAAGCCCAATTGAAATGAGTTCAGATAATCAATACCATCCAAATGTCTTGGTTAATGTTTCATTGTAACCAGACTAGAGGAAATGGCTACATTGCCATCAACTGCTTTCTAGTCGAGGGGGATGGACTCTGTTATTATTAACAACATGAACGAAACTGAGGTAGAACAGTATTGTGTTGCCCCCAGGGCTTTAGAGAATTTGATGTTGGTGGTTATGCCTGTGAATGGGGAGTAGTTTGCTACCACAATGTGCCTATTGCACCAGAGAAGTTAGCCCCCCAAAAAGGTTGGGGCAGGCTTCCCACTAAAATGTTTATCGCCTAGCTCTAGAAGGTTCTAAACTTTGTTCTGCACAGGCACAGACTTCCATATGTGGGACTGCACAAAGACCACGAAGAAGAAAATTAACTTTGGGTGAATCATGCCTTGCAGGATATATTTGTCACTAGGGAGTAAGCCCTTTGGGATTTACTTCCAAGTAACCATGTAAAGGATTGTACCATAAGTTCTTGCAGATGGGAAGGACTATCAAATGTTTTCCACTTACTTTCCAATGGCATTGGGCAGAACTGTGAGCTGATTGTCATCTACTTTTAGAGTTGTAAGCCTTTTCAAGAGCCCTGCAAAGAGTGAGGGAGACAGAAAGAGAGAAAGAAGATTTGTTAAATGAGAGGTCATATATCTAAGAAGAACAGTGCAAGCATATTTCCTATAATTGTTTTTGTAGTACAAAGTGCAGCCCTTTTTAGAGCTTTCCGTACTGTTTACTATGACGCCTGTTCAAAGGAAGTCTGTTTGAGTAGAAGTTATTTGAGATAAGGGGAATAAAGGATAATCTTTGTTAAAATAAAGGAAACCTGGCAACCCAGTTCAAAGATTTCTCCTCCAGAGATGAACAGGCACCTGTCCCAAATGTATTTGAAATCTTTTGCAGTTGCTAAGAGCAGGGTTTTCCAATATCATCCTTAAGTCATCAAACACAGTGCATTCAAATGGCAATAGTCATATTGTCAAAAGTGAATTTTTACATTGTATTTTTGTATATGCAGTTCCACACTCATGTTGTCTGAAGACAAAGCCATTCTAGGGTATTTCTTCATCATGGGAAATGAACTAAATTACACATGTGCCTTCTAACGCCAGGTTCAATCCCTGGTATCTACAGGTAGGGCTGGAAATATTCTTGCCTGAAACTTTGGAGAGCTGCTGCCAGTCAGTGGTAACCATACTGGACTAGATGGACCATGGTGACTCAGCATAAGGTAGCTTCTTATGTTCCTAATATATGTATTGGGATTTTTTTTATTTTTTAAAAAAGCGATTGGTAAAGGTATTCCAATACTCTCTGAAAGGACTCTTTGGACACAGAAGTGCAACTGAAGTGTCATGATGTACTTCAAAGAGTCTGTAAACAACCATGAGTAGGGAGTGATGAGCTCATGATAAATGACTCATGTACAAAATCCCTGATACATGAATCCAAAACACCACTTAGGGAGCAATCCTATGGCCCCTAGACAGTGCCAGCTGCCTTTCCAAGGTTGGGAACATAACCTTAGAAAGGGGGCAAAGGGGTCATTCTAGTGGGGCAGGGAGGGGAAGGGACTGAAGAAGTTGGGTATGAGCCAACCCCAGGCCTCTCCAGCAGAATGGTAGGAGTGGGGAGGTGAAAATAATCTCTGCCATTCTGCATTGTATGACCATAAACTTCTGAGTTTGGAGACTTACAACCATCCTGATAGGATTGCACCCTTATTAACCAAAACCCATCCTCACAGCAACATACCCTCAGACATAAGCATGCTTTTAGTCAAATTTTATTTGTTTACCTATAGAGTCTGGCAGTTGTTGTAGCATGTTGGATGACAACAGTAGATCTTCAAGGGCTTCACATCCCGATATGTCCATATCTATACTTTCTATCCTATTTTTTGACATATCCAAGTACACCAGCTGCTTTAACCTTCCTATAGGCTTGATGACATCACATAAGAAAAGGAATTTATTAGATTGTTTATTAGATTTTAGAATTTATTAGATTGTTGATTCATATTAATCATTAATGTGCAACATAACAGCAACAGAGTGTAATATTATAAGTATACACATTTAAAGCTAATGAACAGGCAATGGCAATTTATTGAAGCATACATTATCTGGAATAATGTCTCATTGGTCAGGTAAAGTGAAAAACACATCTGATAATTCCACTACTTTTCTAACTTCATATCTATAGACACTGAAGCAATTATCATTAAACTCCTTGCATTTCGAGGACATGATCCTTCCCAGTGCAGGTATAGACTCACACAAGGTATGGTCCCAATAGAGCACAACAGATCAGTTGTTCGCATACATCCCACCTCCTTCAAAGAACATGAGCTCAGAGCTTAAGTTCCTTGACTGACTAGACAGGCTGTGGGCCTGAACAGGGACACGGGAGATATGCAAGTATGTTCCATACCCCATTACAGCTTGCCTAATGAGTGCTTGTTTATGTGCCCTGAAGGTTAGGGAATGCCTGTTTGGCTTAACAGCGTAACCTGTTATGCCTGTTGTGCTTATGCTCCTTCATGCACGCACACTATGAGCCCACATGGGGAAAGATCATGCCCTAGTTTTTAAAAAGTACTTGAAGAATCAATTGTTATTTAATATACTGTATTAAAAGTTAATCATAATCTATTTTCTAATACCTATTTGTCTTTGAGTGACTGTGCTTTTGTAGGAAAAACGGCAACACTCACGCATGACAGGGAGGTACTGGCAGACTTGAGGTAGCCCTGAGGTCTTTCCTAAACATCTTTAGGAGAGAAACCTTTTGGAGGGAACCCCACCGCCCCCCCCCACTGCAAAAGCGTTACAATGAGAACTGGAAATGAGGGTCTTAATGGAAATATTCCGCTTGGCAACAATTTGTTGCTGATCCTCAGAAATCTAATGAAAAGCAAGCTGCTTAACAAGAATATTGATCCTCTACTGAGCCAGGAACTTCCTGTAGCTCAGGGATGGGGAACCTCTGGCCTACAGGGTGGAAAGCTCCTCTCCCTGGCCTGGCTCTGACCCTAGCCCTTGTCCAAAGCCCCACCCAATCTGGGAATGGCAAAAGAAGCTGGCTTTATTAGACGTTGCTGCCTTAAGGCACCTGGAGAGCCTTGACATAGTAGCTCTTGGAGGCTTCCCTCATCCCTCACCTTTCTGGTTGGAAAGGAAGCCATCACCTCAAGGAACCTGAAGCCTCTTGAAGCAAGAGATCCCACACTCCTCACCTTTCCTAACTGGAAGGTGGAGCCACCACCTCAAAGCACTCCAAGTGTTGTGTGGTGGCTGTTCCGAATGGAGCCAGCTCCCCTCCACTTTCACGTTGGAAAAGGTGAGGGAAGCCTTCAGGAACCACCACAAGGAACAACATGGTGGATTCCAGTTGCTGAACTAGAACTATGTGAACACTGGCAACTCCAACACTGCTAATAAGCAAATAGAGATTAATAAAGGGAACACCATCCAGAACTTATTTTTGATATGTGTAGATAAATTTGGAGATGTTGCCAAATGCTCTACAAGCATTAAATCACATTGCCAATTGAATTAAAGTGAGATTACATTGAGAAGTAGTAGCTATTCCAGCAATGGATAATGTTGTTATCCAAGGGCATGTTTACAGCATATTGTATTTAAAATTGAAAATGAACTTTAATGAGCCAGGGGCCAAATAAAAGCTTTAAAGATAACAATGGCCTCTGTATGTATTGAGAGAAGATTTACTCTTGCTCTTGAAATAGAATTTTTATAATAAAAATCTTTAAATTATTGGCTTAGATCCTAAAAACTGTGATGAGAGCTCTGTTCACAGAGTAGGACTTCCCTGTTTGCCCCTCCCTACCACACAAAAAGCCACACCTAGGGGTTGGAGGACCCAGCAGAATGGCATGGGATGTGGCACAATGGGCCGAAGCTGCAGGGGTGAATCTGTAGGAATGTAATGATGGCCAACAATTTGGATGGCTTTAAAAGGGGTAGACAAATTCCTGGAGGAGAAGGCTATCAATGGCTACTAATCCTGGTGGCTATTGGCTATCTCCAGTACCAGAGGCAATACGCCTGTATACACCAGTTCATGGGGAACATGAGCGGGAGGGTAATGTTGCACTGTGTTCTGCTTGTCGGTCCCTGGTCGACAGCTGTTTGGCCACTGTGTGAACAGAGTGCTGAACTAGATGGACCCTTGGTCTGATCCTGCAGGGCTGTTCTTATGATGCCCCTTGTCTGAACTGAAGTGCATTTCTTCTGATGCCAGATTCAAGCCAGAATACTTTCTTTCATGACAACCCTTTTAGTCTGACAGTTGAAGATAAGAAATACTATATTACAGAAGAGGGGGGAAAGAAAACAAAGAAATAAAGAGAGGCCACCCATTGGCTATCTCACTGCAGTCTGTATATCTGATAGTGGGCATATGGCAAACAGACACTATCCCAGACAGCCCTTGAAATACTAGACTGCCTGTTATGAAAGACACTTGGTCACCCTGGGTAGTCAGATCTCCTAAAATATATTACAATTTGCTGGAGCAAATTCTGACAATCAGAAGCAGTGTTAGAACAGAATAAGCAACATTCTGTTGGTACAATTCTCCTCTAGAACAGAGAAGGCCCCTGTACAGGAAACTCTGAGACTTGTTTTTGAGAGACAGATAGAAGTATGCTACTCTTGGTCACATGCTGTCCCAAGAACAACAACTCCCAGAATTCCTTGTATCCTGTGCAGGCAGAGTGAGACAACAGGGCATGGCATCCAATTGGAAGCAGAAGGTAGGGAAAAGGTAGGGAGAAGCACTGAAATAATTAGGGATACTGAGATTCAAAAAGAAGCGGGAGCCAGTGCTGTTGGCAGGATTTACAGGGCCCAAAACGGATATAGGTAAATGAGTCTTTCTGATCTCCGGTGTACAAGTACAACAACAAAAATGTAGTATTAAGTGCTCATATTCAATGTGTTTCAACAAGCCAGACATAGCCTTTTCTAGGATACTTGTTCTGACCCTATACTGTCAGCTTCACCCTACCCGGTGCCTGTTTACACTTCCCTGTGCCTGTTTGCATTCTCTTTCCCTCCTTATTGTTTACTACAACTTTATTAGATTGTAAGCCTATGCGGCAGGGTCTTGCTATTTACTGTGTAATCTGTACAGCACCATGTACATTGATGGTGCTATATAAATAAATAATAATAATAAATAATAATATTCCCCCTCCTCTCAGTTTCCTCACACCACAACACACAGCATGCTGTTGTCACTGAGCACACACAGTTCCCACTGGACTGTTGGCTTTTTCTTTTCTTTTTTGCACCCTTCGTTTTTTCTCCCTAAAGATTGTTTTTACTTCTGCAAACGTTGGGATTTCCCCAAGCTCCTTCTTATGCTGTTTTGGCTACATGAGGATTGACACTGAGAGAATGAGTTGGTTATTAGTATACAGAATAATGATATAAGAATTGACACTAAATGCAATGGACAGGGAGCTGCATCTAATTTATAATTATATCATTCATATATATAATATATATCTAGATACCATATTGTCATGTCTAGCTATAAATACAAATCAGGTTGCCAGGAACATAATAAGTGAAAATAAAAGGAACTAAAGCAGCTAATATACATCAATCAATTCTCCGATTTTCCAAAGCAAACAAGGCCTTTGGTGTATGTATGTATTTATGTAGGCAAGCATGTTACAGGTTTACTCTAAGACCAGACAAATTATACTTGGGTACAGTTGACAAAAGTATCATAAGGACAAGCAAACTGCACGGCTATTTTGTGAGAAAATACACTATTATTATGCATTATAATGCAATTTACTTTCTTCATGTAGCACAATTAGCAGATGTATGACAGCAAAGCAGTTAGAGATGTTCCTTTCATGTTTTATCCTTTAATACACTTACACTCTTGATTTAAGGAGGTACTTCTCATATATATTTTACTCAATTATAGCTTTGGGATTTTAAATCTTACTCTGAAATATTTTGTGTTACCACAAACATGATATATGTTAGATGAAGCACCAGACTGATATGGTATAGTCCAACAGCCCCAAGTCAGGGTAGCTTACATAAATGAAAAATAAGTAAGTCAGAACATCTCATTAAGAGATAAATAATTAAATAAATAAATAAATAAATAAATAAATAAGAGGATAGATTTTTACATTTATGCACATTTACCTGGGAGTAAGTTCCATTGAACTCAATGGGGCTTACTTCTGAGTAGTCACAGGATTGCACTGCTAGTTTCATTTTCTCCACCAACAGCTTCTATCATCCCTTCTGCAACTGGCAAGAATGGTCATGCTCAAAGGAGGATTTGCAAAGGAAGGTTGTGGAGGCTGGAGTTATGCATACTTCTCATGGCACTTCCTAGCATAACTTCCCCTATCAGATATGCTAATCCTGTCCTTTTATCTGAAATCATAAGTGATAGCTTATCTTGTAAGGACCACCTTGAGAGGATTCTACCCTTAAAGGCAGCACAGAAATAATTTGAGATAGACGGCTGACCTTTGGTAAAAGCCAAAGGGTATGATCCTATGCATGTTAAATAGAAAAAAAATCCTACAATTCCCAGCATTCCTCAGCCAGCATAGCTAGCTGGGGAATGTTGGGAGTTGTAAGACTTCTTTCTGGCTAAACATGCATCGGATTATAACCCTAAATGTGCAATCTGCAACTGGAATATATGCAACTGAAATTCCTCCTTTATTGAGATGGTGTCTCTAAAGCTGATGAAGAATATTCTCTTGTTCCATAGAGAAGAGATATAAGAAATCTGTATATTATACAGTATTGAAGTTATTTGCATCGAATTTAGCTCTTCAGAAAGAGCAGTACTGAGGATCAGATTGGTGGATTTTTTATTTAGTGGACATTCTTCAATTCTGCAACTCAGGAGGACTGTCACAGGTTTTTTTAAAATTCAAGATCACGCATATAACTTTTCAATCTCTCTCACTGTGTGTGTCTGTGTGTGTAATGTGCACTCCTGGAACAGATCAATATAAGTTTATTATTTACACATTACTATGAATGTCACATCAGTATCCTTGTCAAAAAAAAGTATGTTCACACTAACGTTTCTCTATAATAATAAATGAAAATAAATATTTTATACTCCAAATATACTTTGATCTTGCTTTACTACAAAATTATACAATATAAATATCCATACCCCAGGTAATGTTTGAAGTGAATTATTGTCCATCCATAATTCTCTTAGGTTTTGTATTTGTTCCAGAACCTCAGGCTGTAAAAAAAAAAGTTTTAAAAATACAATTTTAACCAAACCAAAATGCATTTTAAACCGATCACCTTTCATAAACAAAACCACCTTTCATAAACAAAACTACAGGTTTTTTGATGACTGCTTCATCATTTTCTTTTTAACATTGTATTTATAACATGAGTATTCATAAAAGTTGCATTTCTAATTATGAATGGTTAGACCTAAAACAGTAAGCAGCGACATCAGACTGTGTAGGACTGAGAAGAAAGTGCTAGAAACTAGTAGCAGAACTGGGTAAAGACTTAAGAAACTCCAACCTCTTTAAAAAGAAACAAAGATGTCCCCTCATTCCTTTATTACCCATGCAAAACAGGATCCTTCCTATGCAGTTTTTCAAAGTATGGAAAGCTAAAAGTGGAGCTACTTATTTCTGCAACCATCAAGATTCGCATAGGATGAGGAGGAGGTTCACTAGACTGAAGGATCTGGCTGTGAATAGTGGTTTGTTTTGGCTTCTTTTAAACAAGTTATTCTTACCAGCTCAGAAAATTCATTATTGCCTAGGTCAAGCCGCTCCAGCTGTGTCAGTTTGTGCATTGACCTGTAAAAAAGCCAAATATAAATCATGAACATTATACCCAGGGATAATAATTTCACAAAACCTACACGATGCAAAATTATAAAAAATGTTGTGTTGATAACTCCCTTTAAAAGATAGAGGAGTATACTCGATAGGACAAAGATCATTTCTTTATCAAATTGTTCATACTAATTATTGTATTTCACTTAAAAATGTACTGCTTCTATGTTCGACTATGACAAAACTATCTCCACAAAGATAATTTTGAGCCCTTAGCATTAGTGATTGGTCCAATTCAGAGCCCCATGGGTATTCTGAGACACACATGGTGGTTCTGTACAAACAGGTTTTTTATTTTCATTTAATAGAGGGGCAAGGTCTGAAGAAGGAACAGAACTGTACACTCTACTGGGATGGTTTTGCAAGTAAGAAGCTCAATATGCACAACACAGCTCCTGCACTTACAAGAAAATGGTGGGTCAGAATGCCAGTGTTTTATAACCACAAACTAATTAAGTAAATCAGTTGGGCAGAATATGACTCTGTTATTTCAGAGTTCCACAGAAAGAAGAATTCTGCCAAGTGTGGGTTCTCCTGTCACCACCTCTCAACTCTAAGGAAGATTAAGGTGGGTAGTCAACTCATAGCTGATTTACAGTTGGTTATTTTGCAGGCATTCCCCACAACCGTGAGTTGGTTATAAGCAACTGTGAGTGGATTATTAATTCATGGTGCGATGACTAACTTGTCCCCTACCCTCTCTCCTTCTCTCATTCCTCCTGCTTGTATCCCATCATCCCTTGCTGCTAAAAATAGTTTTCAGGCTTGAGTAGAGTGGCAGCTGCCACTTTGACCGCTCTTGCTTAGCAACTCTGTAGCCGACAAAAATAACCAACAGCACCCTCCACACGACACGATAACCAACATGTACATCATTGGTTATTTGCGAGGGTTATTCAAGCAAAATAACCTACCCTGGGTTAAAAACTCCCACCATATGACACGATAACCCATGGTGAGTTTAATAACCCACTGTGGATCATTTGATCCATCGTGGGTTATTGTATCAATCGAATCTAGTCTAAGAAGCAGTGGTATTTGGAATAAGAGGGTTGGAGACAGTGATTGAATCTCAAATATGCTAGCAAACAAATGAGCTCCAGGGTGGGGGAAACGGGTTAAATTATTTGCAATCCCTCCCCCTAAGCACTGTGATTGAAGGGGGGACAGGGAGGAGACTATAGCTATTGGTTAGCCACAGGTGTCAATCTCAAAACTACCCCTCCCTCACCCATCAGCGACATCAGTCCTCCTCATATGGAAGTGTTTATATGTTTCATCAACATGAAACATGCCCTCACATTGCCTAAAAAACCTTCAGATACCTACAGATTCATTCAGGGCTCCGAACGATCTTCTAACTGCACTGTGGGTTTCTAACGGTTTTAAAACCGCCCCTTAACCACACCACGATTTCGGAGGTCCATCAGAGGTTCATCGGACCCCTGGATTTTTTATGAGGAGCGCACACCCCTAGTAGGCATACATTAAAAATAACCAAAAGAATCCAATCAAACCTAAATCCCTACCTTAATTTTATAAAGCCTGAGTCTGCCCAATACATGCAAACAAAAAGTGTAAGAGAACTGCAAAACTACATATCTGCAATGGCATCTGTGGTTCCATTCTGCAGAATTACATGCAGTGTAATCTGCATGATTGAAGTCAGTCATCTGAACTCTTACAAATCGAGTTTCACTTTATGCGTGTACTCCCTGTCTAATTCTGTATACACATCAGTCTAGTTAGTTTCTATTTATTATCTAAGAGTGCTTTCCCAACACTTACAGAAATAAAACTATACTGCATAAAATATATTTGTACAGGTCTAGTACAAAAAAGCTCTAATACATTTTTGCACTGCCCCCCCAAATTCATTTGCTGCTTTGTATATGCTGCATGAATTTACAACTGAAACCACAAAGAATTGAAAATCTCCTATTACCTATAACACAATAGGATTACATTGCACTGGACATACACACTCACTATGTCTTGGAAATAATGTTTTTCAAGTATTAAGTGTCCATAAATAATACAGAGAAGTGCTAAAACAAATTGGTCTGGCATTTATTTTTCCTCATTGTAAATGCTAAGCATCAACCATGAAGTATTTTTTGAGCCTTTCTGCCCAGAGAGCTTCAGCTATGGGGCGGTATACAAGTGATGATGATGATGATGATGATGATGATGATGATGATGATGATGATAATAATAATAATAATAATAATAATAATAATAATTCAAAATGTTTCTTTTCTTTGGAGTTGCTGAGTTACTAACAAGGGATGCTAATTATTGGGTAATAAATGCACTAGATCCCTCCAACTATTTTGATGATAGGTCACTACTCTTGCACGGTGGAAAAGACTAGTGAGAAACATGACTGCATAGTAAGTTTTGGTGCAAACAAACCTAAAAGACCGTCATATTTTTTATTTAGTTCGGGTGGCTTGTAGGATTGGAGAAAACTTCAACTCAAGGGTATCGTTCCTGCTCTGAGCCTGATATTGTTATGAATCTAGCACTGCCTGCCTAGATACACTTGCTTCTCTGCTCCCCATAATTTATTCACTTCCCATACTTTTTAAAAGCATACACAGACCATAAGTCTCTGGTGCACAGTCCTACAAAATGAGACTGACTCTGCAAAAGTCTGACTTGAACTTCCCATTGCTCAAGGGACAGCACAAAGTAATATTTTCATTTCTTATTTTTAATTTGAAAAACAAAAATCCATTCTGCTCCCTTGGTCCCTTCTCTCCATGAGGCAATTATATCACTGCTATAAGCAGACTGACCAGATTTTACGGCTGGCCTTTACCAGTGAGGGAGCAAGCAAACTTGTTAGCACCTTCTTAGCTAATTCAGTCATCAATAAGGCAAGTAATAAACTGTTACCTAGATGCTTAATAAATTATGAAATAAGATTTATTTGAACCTATAGAAGGGTAACAATGCTGGATTTGTTCACATGGTTGATCAACTGTACCTCTCCCTCTCTCTCCCTCTTCCCATTCATTTCCCAATTTTAAAAGACTTATGTGCTGGTGTGAAGCTGAGGCTTAAATCCAACAGTAGAATGGCATAAACTAGGCATTTCTTCAGTTTAAATTATTAATCTAGATTTTATACTCCATTTGCCTTTTATAATTGCAAAATGGGTTCTGACTGCTTTTCATTCTACTTGAACAAGCAAACTGTATTTAGTGCTATGGAGATTCAGCAACACTGTGAAACAGCTGTAGTTATACAAGAGCCAGTAGTGTAACACCACTGCAGATAAATGCTGACCTTATTCCTGGAAGTGAGCCAAAGAATTCTGCTACTATCCCATCCCTAAACAGTGTACCAGGGGGCAAAAACAGACCTTACTTGAAAAGTGTGTCTAGCAGCTACATCAGAGGGGGCCCAATCCCATCCTGAAAAGCTACCCAACCACTAGGGCCTAATTTACACCAAGCAGGATATTGCATTATGAAAGTGGGATGAAAGAAATATATAAAAGTCAGGAACCACACCAAGCAGGATACAGCAGTATGAAAGTGGTGCATTGTATGTGTCAATGGGCCCAACAGTTGTCAGTGCACTTCAATACCGCTATAAAGCAGTAGTGTCACTCCTGCCTTTTATATACCACTTTCATAGTGCAATGTCCTGCTTGGTGTAGATTAGGCCTAGGATTCCAAACTTGGTCAGAGGTCCCGCACCTACTCTAGAGTGAGAATGAGGAAAAAACTAGCTGCTAGATACAGATTTAAAGTAAGGTTTGTTTTGGTCCTGTGATGTCAGTTGCTTTTGAACCAGCAAATCCATGTTGTGGAATGGACTGGGGCAGCAGAATATAGGTGAGGCCAAAAGCAAGGATTCCAGCAACATAGCAAGAGCACCAATTGTACATCCATGGAAACAGAACTAAAAGGTAAGCCTAGGCATGTCTCTTCAGAACTAAACTCAATTGAGTTCCATGGGACTTACTCCTTGGTAAGTGTAGATAGCATCATAATCAAGAAAAACTAAAGCAATTCACCAAGATCAAGAAGGTTGAATCAGCAGGAAACACCTATACGAGCTTTCTGAGACTCATTACTACAGGAGAGATTAGTCCTTAGTAAAGGTAAAGTGTCTTAAAACAAAACAGATATTGATAGCAAGGGGAAACACATGCAAGACTAACTCTTGACTTACTGGCTGCATCATAAAATGTCAAAGTCTATGTTAATTTCCTAGACATATATATATATTATACTGAAAACTAAGTAAACTTCAATGTTACTAACCAAGGAAACTTTCAAGAATTGCTGCCATGATAGAGAATAACATCAAAATGCAAAAGAACATTATTTTACCCACAAATATTTGATACAAGAAAAAACAGGCATGCAAATATTTGTTCAGGATGTTGTCTGCATTACTCAGATAAGAAAACACTCTTAATATGTTAATATATGATGGGGCAAAATAAATAAAAATGAAAAGTACCTATATATTTTCTCCAGCAATACTAGCCGCAACTCCAAGAGAGAGGGGAAATTTAGATAGGGAAAACTTTAAGGGAGTAAGTATAAAATACCTTCTGCCCTCATGCCACAACTCTGATCAAAATCATGACTTTATTTCGCTAATTGTGTGTGTGTGTTTTAAATTGAAACATTATACTTCCATGTGAGGATATGACCACTGACATGACTTTTTCAGGTGCCTAGGCATATAATGGCAGCTCTGTCTGCCTAATAACTATCATGTCTTGATTCACCCTATCTGAGATGGATGTTTCATTTTTGTTTGGTACTTTATTTTGTGAGTATGGGACTGGGCTAAGGCAGTGTGAAGGAGAAGGAGCACCACTGGAAAGAACAGAAGCAAACAATGTTTCCCAGTGTGCAGATTCCTATACTTCCATACTTAACCTCACGAACTGTCATGTGTGCTGGTAAAAAAGAAACGCAAAATATGTACACTGTGATAAAGAGATGCTAGGTCTAGTTGTCAGCGTAAAACAGCAGGGTGAATAATATTCTATTGAGTTGTAAATTAACATATTTTAGTGGTCAGATTCACACCATTGTTTAGGAAATACATGAAGAAGAATCAATGGAAAACTTGATTTAAATAAATGTTAGACCTTTTTTCTTGCTAATTTAAACCATCTTGATTAAAAGCAATTCACCAACATTCCTGTAATTATTCTTATTAGAATACTCTTTTTAGGGGTGGGTGGATGTGTGGATGGATCGATGCATACATGGGGGGGGGGGGGGAGAGAGACAGAGAGATAATATTACATTTGTTTTAACATCAAAATACATTTGTCGTTATTTCCAAAATTAACAAAAGACTTGCAGTGTTAAATCTGCTTATTTCTTCAAGAAAACATACATGCGACACCTGGGCATTTTGTGATGTGGTTGCCATAGTTCTCTGTTTCTTTTTCTGCCAAATCTAATAATCATAACACATTTCCTTCACACTTCCAGAATTCCTCAGCGGCCAGATCTAACATTTCACTGCTAATGTCTTTCTACACATGGGCCATAACCTAACATGTTCAGCCATGCTTAAACCCATTTAAATCAATCTTTTATTATCAGGTGTATATCCTATGGTATTTGTTAGCCTATAACAGGAAGCAACAAACTTTTCCCCAAAACTTGTTGGAAATTAACTAAGATCAGTTAACTAAGCCCTATTACTTGCTCGGGCCAGGATCTACTTAAATATTCTCTAATTTCAATCTATCGGTTTCAGATACATGAGAGTAGACTTTGGTTGAACATTGTGGGGGGGGACACCTCAATGGTAAGAGCATGAGAAGTCATCACCTGAAAGGTCTGTGAATAGATCACAACACATCTACTCACACTTGGACAGTGCTGGGCTTCTTCCGGAAGAAACAAGCAACAAGGAAGTTGTTGCAAGTTTCACCATGACTTCCTTGTTGCTCAATGCTTACTGAAGAAACCATGTGCTACTGAAGGCTAAGCAGGTGGTGGCAGTAATGCTGCTGAAAAGTCTGGAAAGGGAATCTTAATAGGTGACTAACAACTGGCAAAACCAATTGCTGGTACAGTCACCCGGAGGCTTCCAGTAAAATGGAATTTTGTCCAAAATGGAACTTGCATGAACTATCCTTATGAGACCAAACTGAACCCGAAATTATGAGGCTCAGTTAGGTTTCCTAAAGTTGAGAACCCTGCTAAATCCTCAAATACAACTCAGACAGCAGGCAGACTCAATTTTTACCTCTTCACAGAGGTAGGAATAAAAACAACATGCTTTTAAAAAGTGAGGAATGGTATTGGGAGGCAATAAAATTCACACACACAAACACACACACACACACTCGCCCAGGAAGGACTCACTGCAATTACCATCAATTCCAAAGGCAGTCAAGGAGAAAGCAAGCTTCCTTCTATAGATTAAGGACCAAGTTACATTTTTGAGGTGGAAAGTATAGTATGAGCTGCTCTGCTGTTTAGCAGGCTGTTATTAGAACATTCATATGAAAGAGTGATCCATCTTTAAAGACTGAATGGTTTCTCAAAACTTCCAGTTCAATACAATATTTATATCAGAATTCCACAAAAATACTAGAGAATAGTATTTCAACAGAAGAACTTGGGAATCCTTATGTACGTACGCATTATATTAATCACGAACAACTGAAATCAATAACTTCTATATACACCTTTGTATAAGATGGAACAATATAACAGCATCTAAATGCAAATGGAAATTATAAAGTTACATAGTAGGCATTCATGAAATTGGTCTAGCCTTGATAGTACACTACAGATCATATTCAGTTTGATACAACATTGGAATCAAAATGAATTTTGGATGAAAATGTGCGTAACAGACTCAGTGCTGAAGATGAAACTAATGAGAAGCTTCTCCAATTTTGCTTTGAATTGGATTCAAGAATGGTATTAAGACATTGAATCTCTCTAACACCTTATATAGAAATTTACGCTCTACCCAATCAAAGGTGTTTTCGGCATCCAAGAAAGGAAAAACACTTTGTTTGATACTAACACAGGATTCATTCAAAATGTTCACTGCCCTCCTTTTGCTACCTGATAACAATCTCCCAGCTAAGAAGCCCATTTGGTCAGAGTGAATATATTTTGAAATAGTAATATTTAGCCTTTTGGCATAAATAGATGCTAGGATTTTATAATCTTGATTTAAGAGTGATATTGGATGATAAGATGAGGTCAATGATGGATTTTTATCTTTCTTATGTATTAATATAATACATAAGAAATCATATACAGTTTGATAGAACACTGGAATCAAAATGAATTTTGGATAAAAATGTACGTAACAGACTCACTTCTGAAGATGAAACTAATGTGAAGCTTCTCCAATTTTGCTTTGAAATTAATCAGATTCAGCTCCCATGTGATGGCTACTAAACATATTGCACAGCATAAAACCATAGATTTCCAATGAATGTACACTTGGCAGAAAACTATATTTGATACCAGCACTCTGATTAGTTTGCCTCAATGACATATGTGCTTCTAACTATCTGTTTTTTGCATCCACACTTGAAATTGTTAATAATTGCACTTAAGTCTTAGGTGCAACCATTTTCTGGAGAGCACCCCAAATTGCAATGACCTCTTTAGATGGGGAAGAACTGTATTTCCCAAGTAGTAATACTGCAATTAGGGTCTAGAAAGTTTCCCTAAAACAAAATTGAAAGTAATGTCTTCCTACTAGCATAGTAAACTAGAATCATTGTGAAAGAAAATAAGCGGTATCATAAGAATTTAAGAACAGGTATGCCAGATAAGACCAAGATCCAGCTAGTCCAGCATTCCTTTCACAATAGCCAACCAGCTGCCTGTGGAGAAAACCCACAAGTAAGACTTGAGCACAATAGCACCCTCACAGTCATATTCCCCAGCAGCTGGTGTAACTTTGCATGTTGTTCAGCGATATACAGAGGCAATCATGTCCGAGGATGGAGGAGAATGGGAAAGGTCCTCTGGGGAACATCTGGAATACACCTTCCATTTCAGTTTAGACAACTTCAGTAATTATGATGCATTTTTATTCTTTTAAGATTAGGAAATAACATATTTTCCTCTCTTAAATTATATTTACAAGGCGCCAGCACACAATAACTGATCATTTTCTTTAGAAATTAAAAACAAAAACGTAATGTGGATCCTTTTATAGAAAATCCTACAATTGCCAAGTTTCATAAAAGTTGTTCACATACCTTTACACAATCTGCTTACAAGTCTATTTATCAATGCTATATATCAGTCACAATAAATGTATAAATTCCACTCCTGTACTTAACCATCAAAACCACTATAATGCTTTTTTATTCTGTTCAAACGCCTATCTAAAGTTATTCCTCAATGCTGGAAGTCAGAATTTAAGTGGTGCCAATGAAAGTGCACATCTGTAAAACACATACACACACCTTTAGATGTACATAACTAAGAAATTATAGATCTGCTTCAATACAATATATAAATACCTCACAAGACAATATGACTAATACAAACTAAAGAACAGGGCCAACCTCAACTAACTTTTAATTTTAAATACATAGGACACTTCAAATTTCTGCACTGCACAATATTAGCCACTCATTACAACATAAATCTGATCAGACACCCACCCACACAATAATTGGCTGCTTTTAGGAACATAGGAACGCACCTAAAAGCCACTTCTGTGTTGAAAAATACTAAAATCAGCAGGACTTATCCCCACATTTATGTGCAAGTCAAACCTGTTTTAGACAGTCCAGAGAAAAGTCAAGAGAGTAAACCCGAGTGACTTTATTTATTAAATTTATATCTGCCTTTCTGTCACAGATAGTGCTTCCTCTATCAATTTTCTTCTCTTGGATTGTTTCTTATCCAGAATGCCAAAACAGCCTCTCAGACACATGTCCACATTTGACTTGCAAGTTTACATTGGTATAAGTCCTTCTGAAGTTATGTCATTAATGATTGTTACAGGAATTACCTGCAGTCTACTAGAAGCAAAAAGTACTTTCTAAAGAAACGTGAAGGTGGAAGAATGAAGGCTTTAATAGGAACTTGAAAATGTATCTGTAGTTTCCCTACATTTAAACTAACAAAGTAATTTTAAATTTGTTGTTCTGATTATAATTGTAATAGTATTATTTGTTTAGAATTACACAAGGCATAGTGGCTGCTTTAGCTATATTACAAATTAGTACGTAATATTGATCTTCAAAATGCATGGCTGTGATTGGGAACTGGCCCAGTGTATGTCATGGAAAAGGCAGATCCTCTTCTCAAAGAAAACACAGCAAACATTTTGCACAAAGGTCAATATAGTAAGAGGCAGCCTCCATCAGCATGTAGTATCCCCAAACTGTTTTGGTTTCATAGTATAGCATGGGAGAACTACCTCAACACAGTCTATTCGTGCTGATGCTCCTGATGCTGCCATTTCAGGTGCTCGAAAAGGTGCTGCCTTCACATCCTCTGCTGTTGGTGCCATTGTACTCTCCCAGGCGATGGGGCAAGGGGCACACTCTGGATCTTCAAATGCTAAGATGAGAAAAATCAATTTCAATGCCCAAAAGATGGAACTGCTAGAGCAGAAGAGGTGACTAAAACTACCAAAAGGATTATGGCACTTAAGAGAGAGCTAACTTATAACATTAGGAAAGAATTTGAAACTAAATATTCTGCTTTTCTAAGCCACTGTAAATAAAAATTTGTATTTGGAGTTTGGAAAGAGAATTTCCCCCTTGTTAGGTGGAATAAAGACAGATAGGCCCAAGGTCAAGGGCAGAAATAAGAGCAGTATTATTTGCAGGGATTTTATTTTTTTTTAGAATTTTCAGCTTCATCAAAATAATTCCAATTAATGGTAGTATAAAATCATTTGGTTATGAAAGAAATTAACCTAAAGAGCTAGTAAAAAAAGATCTTAGTTTTAGTTCAGAGTCCTAACCCAATTTCTCATGTTTACTGTCTGATTTGGAAAGACCACCAGCAGGTGCTAATTTTGCAGTGAACCTTTCTTCAGAATGAACCCTTACCTGTGAAATCTAAGAACGAACTATGAGCTCTGCAGGATCAGACCAAAAGTCCATCTAATCCAGTATTTTGTTCAGATAGTGGCCAACCAATTACCTGTGGGAGACCCACAAGAAGGACTTTTTTATCTTTCCTGAAGGTCTCACGAATCAGCAACATGGGATGACTCCAGGTTCTATTTTTATGAGAGAGGGAGAAAAATGTCTCCCTATCCACTTTCTCCATACTGTGCACACTTCTGTACACCTCGATTATGTCTCCCCTAACTTGGTGTTTATCTAAGCTAAACAGTCCCACATGTTGTAACATTTCCTCTTAGGGGAATTGATTCAGCACTTTGATCAGTTTAGTTACTCTTTTCTGCACTTTTCCAACTCTATATTATCCTTTTTTTAGGTGCAGTGACCAGAACTGTACACAGTATTTCCAGTATAGTCGCAATACAGATTTGCACAAAGGCACTATGACATTGGCAGTTTTATTTTCCATTACTTTCGTCCTTATACCTAATATGGAATTTGCCTTTTTCACAGCAGCCACACACTCAGTTGACATTTTCATTGAGCTGTCCACGGCAACCACAACATCTCAGATCCCATCAATTTATATATGAAGTTGGGATCTTTTGTCCCAACATACATCATTTTACACTTGCCTACACCTGCATTTGACATTCTGATCCTCATTATTCCAGGTTGGAGAGATCTTTTTGGAGCTCTTCACAGTCCTTTTTTATTTTAACCAACCTAAATAATTGGATGTCATCAGCAAATGTGGCACCTTATTTCCCTTTCCTAATTCCAGATAATTTATTAACTAGTTGAAAAGCATTTGTTCCAGCACATATCCCTGTGGGATCCCAGTATTTACATGCCTCCATTGGGAAGGTTACCATTTATTCCTGTTCTCTGCTCTTTAACCAGTTACTGATCCATAAGAGGACCTCTCCTCTTATTCTATCACTACTAAGTTTGCTCAGGAGTCTTTGGTGAGGGCCTTGATCAAAAGTCTTTTGGAAGTCCAAGAAAACAATGTTTACTGGATCACCCGTTTACATGTTGACTGGCACTCTGAAAGAACTCTAAAACGTTAGTGAGACAGGACTTACCTTTGTAGAAGCCATGTTGATTTTTTCCCAGCAGGGCTTGTTCTTCTATACTATAGAAGTCCATATTGCCATGGGCACTAGTAGTATTGCCCCTTTCCTGCTTTTTGTCCTAAGTCCCCTCACCTCAGAGGGGCTCATGAATAATGCAAATGTGGCTCATGCATAGTGAACCCCTCCTCTGAAATGTGCTGTGGCCCTGCACCCACCCTTGTGTGCCCTGATTGGTTGCCTATGTCCCCTCCCTGATGATGGCAATACCCTAACCTTCATGCTATACTGATTGGCTTGTCTGTTATCCTGCTGGCAGAGGGGTTGCTGTGCCCGTTTGGTGCAGAGGAAATTAATTGCTATTAAAGCTCAAGCTTTGAACTTTTTTTGAATTTTCAAAATTGTCTGCATGTCTACACTGATCAAACTTCAGTTTAAAACAAAAATGAGCACTATCAGACTGGTAGATCTTGAGTAATAAGACTTACACTACCGTATGCATACGTAGATGCTTACTAACTTTAAAAATGCTTCCAGTTATTTACCTGAATCAAATGTTAAGCTTATAATTTCTTGGATTCCCTTTAGATCTCTTTGCCCCAGTTCATCAAACTCTATTCCTGAAAACATCTGTTCAGGTAAATGTATCTGTTCAACCCAGATTAATGTAAAATCAAGAATTTTTATGATGTGTTGATTTCTGTACTAATGTTGTTCCCCGCCTCGATCCAAAGGGAGAGGTTGGTAAGAAATCATCATCATATCATCATCCACAGAAGAAGGAAATAATTAATCTAGCTTTGCCATGATCTCCTTATTCTCCTTCAGTACTCCTTCAACTCTATTGTCATCTAGTGGTCCTGATATATTTAACTCTGTTGTCATCCAGTGGTCTTGGCTTCTGATATATTTAAAGAATTCTTTATTGTTAGCCTTAATGTTGTTGGCAATATGCTCCCCAAAATGCTTTTTTGCATCTCTTATTGTCTGCTTGTATTTCCTTTGTGCATATTTGTTCTCCTTTTTGTTCTCCTCATTTGGGCAAGCATTCCCCCACCACCACCAATAGCTTCCTTGACACTGCTCATTAACCATGCTGGTGATCTCTTGGACTTGGAGCCACCTTTCCTAAATGGTAGTATACATCTTCAATTGTTGTGGTTTTGAGTAACATCCAAATGTTTTGTAGGAAATTCTCTCTTGTCTCCCCCTTTCAACTTCCTTCTTACCAGTTCCCTCATTTTAGAAAAGTCCTCTTTTGAAGTCAAAAGTGACTATGTTGGACTTCCGGGGCAATTTTCTATCTAAAAATATATTAAATCTGATAGCACTGTGGTTACTGTTTCCAATTTGTTCACCAACACTCACATCTCACACTAGGTCCTAGGCAGCACTATTTGGGATTGAATCCAGGGTTTCCTCTCCTCTCGTCAGTTCCATGGCCAACTGTTCTAGGTCACTAGGTCACAGTCATTTAGGACATCAAAAAATTTAACGTCTTTATCATGACTAGAACATGCATCTATCCAGTCAATGTGGTGGTAATTGAAGTCACCCATTATTACAACACTTCCTTGTGTGAATGCTTCCCTGATTTCATTTTTCATCTCAAGAACACCCTGAGCACACTGGTCTGGGGATGATAGCATGTCCCTAGCACCAAATTAGTTTTGGAGCCAGGTATTGTCACCCAGAGTGCTTCTGTGGATGAATCTGCCCCTTTTAGGTTTTCTAGTCTGCTTGACACAACTTCTTTGATGTAGAGAGCAACACCTCCTCCAGTATGCCTTTCCCTGTCCTTCCTATACAGTTTATATCAGTGATGACCATATCCCACTGGTTCTCTCTGTTCCACCAGGGTTCCTGCTATATGTAAGTTTTCCTTTATAACCAGGCACTGTAACTCTCCCATCTTGGCTCAGAAGTTACTAGCATTAACATAGAAATATCTATGCACAGTGTTCTTCCCCTGATGTCTCTGACAAGTGCATCTTCTGTTATGGCCCTTAGGCTATTTGGCTAGCTATTAAGTTTAACCATATGATCACAGCCTATTCACTCCCTGTCTCCATTTGGGTAATTGCAAACATTTTTACCTTCATCCCATAGGGATGATTCAACTTTAACTGGATGCTTCCCAGCTTCTGTCAGCTTTCCCCCACTGTTCAGTTTAAAAGCTACTTTGCCACCTTTTTTATGTTAAACACCAGCAGACCAGTTTCATCCTGGTTCACGTGGAGCACATTCATCTTGTACAGGTTCAGCTTGTCTCAACATGTTTCCTACTACTTAACAAATCTGAATCCCTTCCTCATACAATACCATGTCATCCACACACTGAGACTCCTTAGCTTCAGCTGTTTAGCTGGTCCTGTGCATGGAACAGTGAGCATTTCAGAGAAAGCCACCTTGGTGGATCTGGATTTTAGCCTCCTACTTAGCAACCTAAATTTGGCTTCCAGTTGGTACTAACAACATTTCCCCATGTCATTAGTACCAACATGGACCATCAACAGAGGTATCTAAACAATGCATGACAACCTTCACACCAGCCAGACAATTTACCATGCAGCACACATGCCCATCACAAACCTAGGTGTTTAATGTGGCAGGACATACTTTGACCTGGACTTCTGTGCTGGATTGAGAGAAAATGATCTGCTGGTGGGGAACCCTGTGGTGACTCCTTTGGCAGGACAGATCATCATCTGATCAATTCTGACCTTCAGGCCACCTGTAAACTCTGCAGAGGTAAGGGACCAAATTGAATAGCCCGCTCCCAGAGTCTAATGAATCTGGATGAGTTTTTGAGGTCTCCTGGGGATTTTCCTGCAGGCTAAGCTGGCAGTCCTGCCGAGGTCCTGGTCACTGCTTGGACTGCAGAAATGACCCGGGTTATCAATATGATTGCTCTCAAATGTCATCGGCCTAGTTGTAGAACTGTATCAGCTCCTTAGTATTCCGAAGAACTGAGGGTGATGAAATGACTGTGCTGATGACTAGAGCGCAAATGGCGGAAAATTTAGAATGAATACAATCAAACACAGGTAAGAATCCATTTGCAATCTTATTCTGTGACAGTGATGGTGGCGAAGAAATTCTACTTCTCCACCACCATTGCATTTGCTCAGAGTCATCCAGCAGAGCTCTTTTGTGTAGTTCAAAGCCTCTTAAGTGTAAGCTTTGGAACTCAACAACCTGAACCCTCAAAGACCCACTGTGAACACTTTGTGAGACAATTTTAAGATAAAATCACTTGTATTTGTGATGACTTGGATGCCATTGTGTTGCCAGAGTCTGATATGGATGGGGCTGCTGCACCATCTAGTCATTTTATGGATACCTTTCAGCTTGTGCAACCTGAGAATGTGGACAAACTGCTTGAAGGACTGAGACCTACTTCTTTTTCTTTAGATCCTTGTTCATCCTGGCTTTTGAAATTTGCTAAAGCTGGGAAGCAGAAGCAAAGATTTAATGAGAATTGGCCTATCCTTTTCTTCCAGAAGTGGGAATTCTTGCAGGGTTCTTGCTCATTCAGTAGCCCTCTTTCTTCCATCTTGGAGTGCTCCTTGGTATGTTCAAGCTTCAGGATGCCATCAATGGTAAGGGTAGCAGTGACTGAAGATGTGTCTCTTCCTGCTCTGGCTGCCTCATGCTATAGGGCTGCCCCTGGGCTAGTCACAGACATTTTCCCCCTCTGCCATGATTGGACTCTTTGAATCATTTTCCAGGCTGAAATGAGGATCCCATTCACATGGGGGTGGTCAATATCATTTATCAGGATGCTTCTACCTCACAACAATAAATATTACTTTTGTTCTTGTTAATGCATGGGAACTAAATAATGTGCAAGTGTTGCAGAAGAGGGTTAGTCTAGTGTTGTTGCTATTTTTAATTGCCTTGTTGTTGTTGTTTTATCAAGAAGCACTATTTTAAAGTGTTATTTAATGGAGCATTTAAATTAGAATGATAAGAGAAATTTTCAAGGTAATTTTGTTTTACAAATCCTTTTCTTTTTCTTATAATATAATACTGATTATACACAGTCTGGTTTTGTATTGAACTCAGAATACTTATTATTTCCTTCACCAAACCAAAATAATGTATCTTCTTTAATAGTCAGCCCATATACCATTTGTCTACCTGGACTGCACAACAAAGTGTACTGAAGAATAGTAGCAAATTGTATTGACAGATCTTTATTGAAAGTAATACTTCAACAGCAGCCATCCTGAATCAATTAATCACAGTAAAAGCCTTTTTAAATTATGGGATGGTACAGCACATAGAAAACGCATTCACATTAATATGTATTACTTTTTGTTGACAATTATTGAACTGTCAGTAGTTTAGCTTAAATTAAAATTACATTTCTTTCATTCAATAAGAAATTAAGTAAAGCTACCAGAAAATTAGGTATTAGGCCCTTGAAGGGTAACACATGAAATAAATCATTTAAAATAACAAACCTGTTTTATTAAATGTGAATATGAGCTAAAGCTAGAGCCAATTCCCTGCCTGTTTGTACTCCAGGGCACAAAAAATTAGGTACATGCTGACAGATGCAGGAAACCAGTACCTATTAGATAACCAGCACAAAGAATTGTTGCCAGCCCAGTTCATTATGTCTGAAAGTGAAGTGGCAATTAAACATATGAAAAACGGTAACGCTCTAGGCCCGTTTGGACATGAGAGGGAGAACAAGGTGATTCTACCAGCCCTGCTGAAAGGCCTCTCTCATGAAGGCTCCTCTCTCAACTGTTACCACCAGGCATACCTGCGGGCTGTACTGAGGGAAATGAGAGACAAAAGCGGGACCCTGCTGAAAGATTTAATTCTGTTTCCCTCTTCCCTCCCCATTCCTTTTTCCTTGTGTCTTTTTAGATTGTAAGCTTGTGGGCAGACCTGTTTTATTTAACTTATCATTTGTAAGCCGCCTTGGGAAGGTTTTTTTTTGGCTCAGGGGAGGCATAAATACTTCACATAAATAAATGTCTCATGGAATGGTAGAAGCCCTTGATAATGCATTGCAACTTCCTCTTTCTGTGATAAAGTGTAAGCATAATCCCTTGTTTGGGTTGTTTTTAGACATGAAAAAGCTCTTTGATAGATGGACTTGGGAATTCTTACATTACACAATGCAGTACTTTAGTATTCAGTCAGTATTCAATTTGTAGATAAAGGGACTTCATAGAAAACCTCGCTTTAAATTAACCAGTAATGGCCTTTGGTCAAATAGCTTCCCTCTGGCTCATGACAGTTGCCAAGTACATGCCTTTCTTTACGTATTCTTTCAATATGGCTTTAGAAATCCTGCCAGGTATGATCAGGTAAGCTACAATTATTTAATATGAGATTGTAAACATAAACACTGTTATTCGCTGGTGATATATAGGTATTGTGCTTGAACATTCTGTGACACTAATGCTGAGCCTTATAAATTATTTTGGGGTTGTCTTAGGGTATTGTATTAAATGAGAAAAGCCGAACCCATTCTAAATGAGAAAAGCCGAACCCATTCTAAGAGGTTCAGCATCACCTGAAATACGAAGCCAATTATCTCTCAATTACAATGCTGAATCTATTAGATATCTAGGTGTCATTATTCCAAGGAATATTCAATTAATTGCTCAGATTAAAATTTATCTGCTCCCCATTCAAAATTTCGGAGCGGTGTACAAGATAAAATTAAATTAAAAAATAAAACACTTTAAAATAGATTTTAAAAGAAGCAAAATATAAAGGGAAATGAAGAATATTTCTTGACACTAAGAGCATGTCTACACCATAGGGTGTAGAGGGAGGGAGAGGGAAAGATTGTGGAATTACCTGTTTCTGCGATCCTCCCCCAGTGTCTTGACGGCCACGTGATGTCCCGGAAGGAAAGAGGACATTGCAGTTGCCTTATTTTTTTTTCTGCAACAGGAGGAGGAGCGCAATTGTGCCTCTCCGGAAAACTAAGCAAAACAAAACAAAACCCCAAACCCGCTCCCCCCCAATGGGCACGAACTGCCCCTGCGCACCTCCGTACCCATTTTAAGAGTCCCACTACTCGTGGGGAGGAAGGAACGACCCGGGAGCAGCAGCCACACAGCTCATGCTCCCAGGGATGGCCTTGGGACTGTGAAAGAATTACATTTTCCACAGTCCCAGACATCCCAGGGAAAGTCCCTGGACATCCCAGGTTGCCCCTGGGATCTCCTGTGCATCCTTTGGATGCACAGGGATGATTCAGAAATGACCCCAGGATATAGGGATAGTATAGACATGCCCTAAGTCTCTGGAGCAAAATCAATACTCGTGAGATGAATGTGGTCCTATACATAATTTACCCTTTTATGGGGGCTTCCAAAAAATATGACACTTAACATTTTTGTTAGTTTTTTTATTTAGAAAATGTATATGGACTCAACAGCTGAGTCAAGAATAGCTTATCAGGTAATGATGAAAACGGAACAGGGGCCTTTAATCTATCTTGCTGGCTTGGTCCTGCTAGGACCAATGGACCAATGGATTCTGTAGGTTCTAGAGAAGCCATGATAAGGTAAGGTGGGTGGCCACTGTGGAAAAAATCAGTTTTGTGGAAGCTGCTTGGAACTTTGATGAGTCTTAAGTGCCAGCTGAAGTTAGAACTTGGCATTGCAATTTGATAGTGAGGTCCCAATATCTCACTTCCACCAATAATAAGCTAACAGGCATCACAACAGATTCACAAAGAATGCAGAATCATAAACACTATAGAATTGTTTGGGGAAATGTGTTGATGTTTGTTTAAATGACCTGTTCAAACGTTTGCCAGACAGCAGGGTTCTGGTTGCATTTTTTCAACTGTAAGGTAGATTATGGATATCCATGATCTACATTTATGCCTACTTGCATAGTTACACATAAAACTGACGTTAAAGAACAAAATGTGGTCCTATCCTGATCACTATATAAAGTTCCTTCTAATGCCATTTTTTTAAACCATTTATACTGTTTTGATTTATTCCTTATGCCATTTTCTGACTATTCATAATAACTCAGAATGATATACATTTGCAATATTGTATATAGTATGTATTTTATTGTTGTAAGCTTCCTTGAAAGGGCTTCTGCCCTGAAAAGTGGCCAAGAAATGTTATAAAAATTACCTTTTATATGAAGATCAGATAATTTTTCAGGGAACGTGTATCAACAAACAAGTTGATTTATTTCAATTAAAACCTTGAGTCTCTCGTTTTTTATGCTAGTCATATTTTACCCTCCTACCTCATGGGTTGCAAAAGTGCAAATTCAAATGCAGAACAGACGACTGAATTAACAGTCTATCTAGTTTCAATTTCTGAAACTAGATAGACTTTGGAAAAGTCTATAGACATTATATAAATGGGCAGCCTTGAGCTCTACTCATATAAAGTGCCCCCACATACACCACCAGACTCAACACTTTGGTGGAATACAAACTTTAAAATAATGGGAAGATGGCGAAGATCTTATGATTTAACCCTAATATCCAGACAGTTTTCTCGATCTTTTTTTTTCTAAGCAGTGATTCCATTCTAACCAGGTTTTAGGCCTGCTTATGGAACAGAAACTGCCTTAGGTGATTATTTATGCTGGGGAATCGATGTGGGAAGTGCAACCCTGTTGGCTCTTCTGGACCTCTCAGTGGCTTTCAGTACCATCAAACATGGTGTCTTTCTGGATCGTTTATCTGGGTTGGGGATTAGGAGGCACAGTGTTAAAGTGGTTCTGGTTGTTTCTTGAGGAGCGGTCTCAGAAGGTAGTGCTGAGGGAATTTCAGCTGGGAAGAATGCCACCACCCAAGTGTTGGTGAAGGGCGAGGTGATCAGATCATATAATTTATTTATTTATTTGTTTTATTCATTTATTACATTTTTATACCGCCCAATAGGCAAAGCTCTCTGGGCGTTTCACAAAAATTAAAACCATGAAGAGCATAAAAACCAACCAACAATCTAAAAACATAAATTCAAAATACAATATAAAAAGCACAACCAGGATAAAACCACACTGCAAAAAATTGATATAGGTTAAAATACGGAATTAAAACTAAGTTTAAATTTAACTTAAATTAGGTGTTAAAATACTGAGAAAATAAAAGGTCTTCAGCTGGCAACGGAAGGAGTAAAGTGTAGGCGCCAGGCAAACCTCTCTGGGGAGCTCATTCCACAGCCGGGGTGTCACAGCAGAGAAAGTCCTCCTCCTAGTAGCCACCTTCCTCACTTCCTTTGGCAGGGGCTCATGGAGAAGGACCCCTGTGGATGATCTTAAGGTCCAGGCAGGCACATATAGGAAGAGGCGTTCCTTCAAATAACCTGGCCCCAAACCGTTTAGGGCTTTGAATGTTAGTACCAGCACTTTGAATCAGGCCCGGACCTGGACTGGCAGCCAATGAAGTTGTAGGACTGGCAAGATGTGGTCTCGCTGGCCAGTCCCTGTTAGTTAACCAGCTGTCCTGTTTTGTACCAGCTGAAGTTTCCGGACCGTTTTCAAAGGAAGCCCCATGTATAATGCATTGCAGTAATCCAAATGAGAGATTATCAGAGCATGGATAACTGTGCCAGCAATACTGGTTACTAGTGTTTTTCCAAGCCCAACTTAAAGTGGTGGTTTTGACCTTTAAAGCCTTAAACAGTTTGGAACCAAGTTACTTGAAGGACTGTCTTCACCCTTATCAGCCTGCCCACAAAGATCAACAAAAGAGGCTCTTCTCACTTGCCCACCTTATTTCTTTCTTTATTATTTATTTATTTGTTTATTGCATTTCTATACTGCCCAGTAGCCGAAGCTCTCTGGCCTTCCCCGATTAAGTTTTATCTGACTGGGTTATATTGTAGGTATTGTATATTAAGGTATATGTAGGTATATACAATATGTAGGTATATACAATATACAATATGTATATTGTATATGTAGGTATTGTATATTGTAGGTATTGTATATACACTTATATTAAGTGTATTGTAGGTTCTAGCTTACTTTGTTGATGCATGTTGTTTTGTGGAACTCTTGCAGCTTTTATTATTGCATCATCGTTGTTGTTGTTGTTATTATTATTATGAATTATGAATTTCATTATATGCCTTTAAATGTGGTATGCTGCCTACGGACGGCTGCTGGCCAGAAATGCAGGCTATAAATACTTTAACTAAAAATAAATAAATAAATAAATGTGCTGCTGCACCCCTCCCCCTCCCATTTCTCTTAAGTCTTTTTTTTTTATCTCACCTTTATTATCTGCTTTATTATCTCCTTCTTGCAAAGGCAAAACCCCAAACACAAAAAGATTAAAAGGTCGTAGCCATTAAGTACCAAATTCAGCAACAGAAATCAAGATTCCAGGCTAAAGGTCCTTTTCCTATTAATAGAATGGTATTATAACACAAAGTAGTAGCTGAGTGAACATGCTATTGAAATGCAGACATGACATAATTAAGATAAAACTCATATAGTCTGTGAATTATTCTAAGAAAATGTCATGTATTACAGTACCAATTTGGGAATACATAGGCTCTGTAATTTTATCCAACTGATTCATCTTTATGGAATCTTCTCTTGAAGCATCTTCATCATTTGCATAGTATTAACCTTAGCCTTAACCACATAATACTTTAAGCCATGGTTAGAGCCACTAAGCCTGCTGCAAATGGTCCGACTGTCTTTAGTGAGTGAGCAGGGTTTAGAAAAACACATTGCACAAAGCATCATAAACACTGCTGCTTAACCAAAGCCTCAACCAGCAGGGTATAAGGTGTCTTCTGAACAGGCCCACACAGATATAAAAAGTATATTGGGCTTGTTCAGAAGACACCTTAAACTCTGCTGGTTAAGACTTTTGGTTAAGCAGCAGTCTTTATGGTGTTTTGCGCAATACGTTTTGCTAAACCCTGCTCACTCACTAACTACAGTTGGACCATCTGCAGCAGACTTAGTGGCTCTAACCGTGGCTTAAAGTATTGTGTGTGACAGCACAGCTCGTGGTTAGTTCTAATCCCAGAGAACCACAGTTCTGCTAACCACAGAGCTGAAGTGTTGTCTGAACAGGCCCAGAGAGAAGCATCCACACTGAAAAGTTTAAAAAGTTAGTTGAATTTCTACAAAAATATATAAAAAATTTCTACAATATTTATATAAAGAATCTACATGCTAGGGAAATTCTTATACTTTAAGAGGAACTTAATTATCAAATGATGTTCCTTTTTAGGTCAGACTAGGCTGTCCAGGAAATCCGTTGTTTACACATAATATAAATGGGGACCATGTTTCTAAAAATAAATCTTGTTTAGTAACAGCTATTTATTGTGATGACTCAATTTATCTGATGGAGCAATCTGCCAAAACCTTGAGAACCAATCATGAACTGTATATTCTGTGGCTGCTCTCCAATTTTGAGCAATTTCCTTCCTGGCTGGTGCAACAAATAATTAAATACATTCCTCATGGAAAAACTTCCCCTTGGAGAGATAGAGAAGTGCTAAAAGGGAGTCTAATTAAATAAGTTATTACACTATTTCTGAAATAATTTTGAAAATACATTTCCAAAATGTTTGGAACAGATGGAAGTGAGAGGAGAAATCTAAGATGTAGTCAAGATCGAACATTAGTGTATTCACCCCACCCCCAAAATAAAGCGACACATTTCTGTCCATTAAAGTGACACATTCTTTAAATCACCCATCCGCATTAACTTTTCCTATAACTTGCCATTCAGCATGAACAAATGCTTTTTCCACATCCAAAAATATAATTGTGTCTGGTTGCAAAGTTTTTTAAATTACTTCAATTCACAAATAATACAATTGCTTTTAATAACTTGATGACATTTTCCTGTTTTTAATTAAAACAGTTTGATCTGAATCTATATATGATGCGATCAAGTTATTCAGGCTGCAATCCTATACTTACTTACCTGTGAGTAAATGCCTTTATAGTCAATGGAGCATATACAACCTCTGTGCTTTGCCTGGCTATTCCATACCTTGTAGATTCCTGGACCCTCAATGACCCACCTGGATCACACTCTTGGACACCCGCTGACTGGCTTTAACACACAACATGACTGACTCCTCTGGACTGCTTTGACCTCGCCCCTGCCTTCTCCTACTAACGCTACTTGGAATCTGATGTATGACTTTCAACTGGCCTAGCTTCTCTTTGTTACACATGGGACTATCTGTGCCTTGTCTGGGCAGTTGCAGGCCTTAAAGCAGGAGAGAGTCCTTGGTATCTTTAAAATATTTACTATCTTCCAATTCCTTGTCATCTTTAGGTTCTTTTACATCCACATTTTCAGGAATTTTCCATTTTGTTAAGAGGCTAAAGCAGCAATCCTATATCCATTTATCTGTGAACAAGCCCCACTGAACTACTTCTAAGAAGACATGCAAAAGATTGTGCACTTAATTTTATATTTCTCAAAAAATAAAGGAAGATCTGGGATCATAATTCAATGCTGCAAGTTTAAAATTAAAAGTGCTGATAATGTAAAATGTTTCTCCCATGAAGTAATCTACCAGGCTAAAAAAAATAAGTTAGTCAATGTCAGAAAAAGAAACAGATAATATTCCTGACTAATACAATTTAATTTTTAATTTATATATTTGATTGTCCCAAATTTAATTACTCAATTCATCAATTCAAATCAGGGGTGAGGATCCACATTGGAAAATATGCTAGGGGGTACACGCCCAAAGATCAGATATTCCACCATCCTTGATTTAAACTTTTAGTTCATAAGTAATTCATGAATAGAATTCATTAATAGAAACAAATTGTCCTTATAGTTCCATAAAATATTTTTTGCTCCATGCAAAGGAAAATAACATAGATGAGTTCAGATATTCTTACAGTTTGCTTGGCTAAATGTAGTAGCGCTTGGAGGAAGAGGAAGAAAAAGAAGATGAAAAAGGGTTCTTTGAGTTGTTAGGATAAGATCTTGCTTCAGACTTACGCAAGTTGGCACTGAGGATGTTCTTAGCTTGTTTTGCCAATTGAACTTTGACTGGTCTTGGTCTGGAATTATGAAGAGGGACTTTCATTCTTCTTTCTCCCTCACAAAAGCGAGAGTTGCTACAAAGATGACTAGCTTTCTTATGAGGTTGATGGAGTTTCCTTTTCTTAGCTGCTCCTTCTTTATGCACATACACTACTATTTTCTTAATATAGCAGAGATGAACCTGAACTGTTCAATGAAGTGCGTGTATTTTTTGCTATTCTAAGAGGCATCAAGCAGAAGAATCATTGTATACCAAAATCCAAGGTAAGGAAGCTGAAACCCGCTAAGAGTCACTTCCCAATATTACCCCAGGAAAACATGTTCCCACCCTAAAGATGATAACCAGGTAGACAAAGAACCATACACCTTTGTACAATGCTTGAGGTGCTTGTAAAATAAGTAGAAGACACTAATAGGCAATGTCAATGGTCACACATCTATATCTATCATAATTTTCAAGAGATTTTTTCTTTTTATTCAGGTTACTTATGAATACATTGGCAGCATTTTGCTGATATAATGCCAGAGTACAAAATCTTCTGGAAGAGTAAATCTGAATAGGTTTTTTTTTAAGAAGAAAGAATCTAGGTCATCATTCTGGACAGAAGTATTTGGAGCTTCCACTGTGGAAGATACTGTAGAATAAAGAAAAGATGCTAAAGCAGCAATGAAACTCATAATTGTACTTCTCTCCTTTGTAAAAGATCAACTGTGCATGAAATTACTCAAATCTGTCAAGCAGTAACTATTGGAAAAGTCATGCTGAGACACAGCTAGTGGCACTAATAAGTGAGTCGTTATTTAATTTCTCTAATTTTAAAATATATTGCATTACTTTTGCCATTTTTGTTTATTGCCAATTGAATAGAATTAAGTCATGATAAACAATTCCCAATAACGCTGGCCAATTTTTTTCTTCTTTAATTAGTCTCATAGTTCAATTTTTGACTTCTACAATTAATGTAATGTTACATTCATTGGATTCTATGATAACATTTAGGAGTATCATAACTGAACAAATAAATCTGAAAATACATTTTATCTCATTATGAATTACATTTCTACTGTTGGTCATTATATTTTTACCTGCATAAGAATCACATGTATCATCCAGGTTCTCTCTATGGCAGCTCAAATTACTATTCAGTTTATTACATTTATATCCCACCTTTTTTCCCTCCAAGGAACCCAATCCTCCTCCCCTCCATGTTATCCTTACAACAACAACCCTATGAGGTAGGTTGGGCTGAGAGTCTGTGACTGGCACAAAGTCACCCAGTGGGTTTCCAAGGCTGAGTGGGGACTAGAACCCAGGTCTCCTTACTCCCAGCCCAACACCTTAGCCACTCTACCACACTGGCTCTCAGTTGTTAAATCTGTTTTTACAATTGGCTGTAGCAGCTGCATAGGCAGAAGTAAAAGTACCCAAACTGTACATGTGGTGCTTTCCTGTAGGAAGGCTAGAAGATTCTTCTTCATATCATAAATAGTGTTTCATTGTGAGAAACAAGAAAAAGAATATTTCCTCAAGAACTAATGTGTTGATGTTTTTCTCAAACAATTCTTCAGCAAAGTTTATTTGCAAATACATTTTCTAACAATACAATTTTATAATGGAAAATGAAGGGTGAAACAATCTGTCATGAATTTCCCACTGTTGCTTCGTCCAAATTAGACTTTAGTCTAAATCAGTGTTTCTCAACCTTTTTCCGACCGTGGCCCCTTCTGATCTTGTTTCCTTCCTGTGGCCCCCCTGTCCTACCAGTAGACAGGTAGTTATTTAAATGTTTTGTTTGTAAGTAGAACATGTTTTATTTATAATTTTTATAATTTATACAAAATACAATTACATAAAAATTATACTTTAAGTATTTCTCGATCAATGTGACCCTTGTGCTTGATGACCAGAAACTACCTTTTTTTATATCCGGTTCTATTGCTGTGAGGGATAACCGAAGATCACCTCTGTCCATTATGTTAAGGTGATTCCCCGTTAGGCTGAGTAAATCATTCACTCGACTGAAACCTGATTCTACCAAATACGAACTAGGAAATGCCATGAAAAACAATTTTGCTTTATCCCAAAGCTGTGGAAACTTTTTAGATATTGTACTCTTTATCCAAAAATGGTGTTTTTCTTGACTGAAAGTTACTTTGGCTGCTCTATGAGCGCTTCTTGCAAAGAAACATCAACGTCAGCAGCATTCACAGCAAATGGATCAACTACCCAGGCCGGAATATCCATGTCCAGCAGATCACAGAAATGAACTTCCATATCATTATAAAGCTGCTTCAAATGATCCACATACACAATTATTTCATCATCTTTCAATTCATCACTAACTGCTGCCAAAGAGGAAAACTGGGTGAATTCTCGATGTCCAGTATTGGTGGCATACAGCTTGACTTTTCCAAGAAACCCTGTAATAATCTCCTTGCTTGAAAAAAGGTCACAATTCCTGCCCTGTAGTTGTTTAACAAATTGAGCTTTTCGAAAACATCATACAGGTAAAATATATCACATTTAGCGGAGGTTATCTTTTCTTCCATTTCCTTGCCTCTGAAAAATGTCACAACTGAGTCCTACAAGCAACAAAACGACAAAGGCAGTTACCTTTGGACAGCCAACAGACTTCTGTATGCAATAATAAGCATGTGAAGTCTTCGTTATTGTCCTTGCAAAGTTGTCGAAAGAGGCGGTCTTGAAGTGCATTTGATTTAATGTAATTTACTGCTTTTATAACAATCTGTATCATGCAAGCGCCCTGCTAGGTTTTTTGAAACCAAGTTTTGGAACCTCTGTGGCCTCCTAGTCTTGTGCCGTGGCCCCCCTTTTACACGATTTTCACCTGTGGCCCCCTTGGAATATCCTGGGGGGCCCCAGGGGGCCAAATGGCCCCCAGTTGAGAAAACTAGTCTAAATGGTTTGGTCAGCATTTAAAGTTACACTCCTGGTCTTCTGCTTGCATATGGGAGCTTTTTAGGGGAAGTCGCAAGAATCCCCTCAAAAGCTCTAGGAGTAGCACCCCATGAAGCACTTTTCCCTTATGTACAGGACGTGTGTGTGTGTGTGTGTGTGTGTGTGTGTGTGTGTGTGTGTGTGTGTGTGTTTGGATCTGGACAAATGTTGCTAATCCTGTTTTAGAAAGCCAAAAGGATCCTAAAACATTCCATTTCGGAGTGGCTATTTCATTCACATTGGAAGCTTTGATACATAATGAATATTCAGGGCAAAAGTTTATCACAAGAAACAAAAAAAATGAAAAGTAGATTGTGGAATCTCCAACTAGGAGTTACTCAGGTTAATGTGGATGATAGTAAAATTATAGCCTATATTGCCATACCACTAAAAGTGGAAATGGAAGATTTTGCATTTTACTCAGTGAGAGAGATCTCTTATTAGTTCTATTAAGTGAAAATATTATGAAGATGGTGATATATTTCCTAGATCGTTTCTCAACTTAAGTTTATTCTTATAATAAAAAATGCGAAGGCAAAATCCTAGAGAAAAGTCAGAGTTCTTTGCATTTTACATGCTTGTTGTCCATCTAGTTCAGTATGATGATTTGCAGCAACTCTATAGGATTTCAGACATGATTTCCCCCATCCCTACCTAGAGATGCTTAGGCCTAAACTGGGATCTGTTGTATGGAATGCATGTGCTCTTCTAAGCTATAGCTCTTCCCCTTTGTCATGCCTGAAAATATCTCCAAAGGCAAAGTGGGGGGAGAGGAGCCATTTCAGGATGAAAACATATGCTGCTTGGATTCCTCGTACCTTGCAATTCCTACAATAAATTGTATTTGAATCAAAGCAGAATAGCAGTATTGATTAAATCACATGTAACAGAACAGTAGCACATTCTACAAAGTACAGTACGGCAGCAAAGCTAGTATCAAGATGAACCAATGACAAATGTATGTCTACAGCAGGCAGATAAAGATGACACAAGAAAGAGTACAACTCACCCATTGTAAGATTAATGTGCATATGAATTAGAACTTTTATCAAAACCCACAAATGTAGGGCCACCACAAAGAGCAGAGACACAATAGTTCCTAAATTTGATAATTTCATCTGGAAGGTAACAAGTCAGACAGTCCATGCAACTAGAAGTAGGAATTTACAAGTAATGTAGCTCATGTGGGTAGACCACTAATGCAGGTTTATCGTATTTCTCATGTAGCCACTGGCATGGTGCTCTGTGTTGGCTGTAGTAGACATTTTAGGAGAAGATGTTACCCTATTTCTTTGATTCTAAGATGCACTTTTTTCCCATGTAAACATCTCTAAAAATGGGGTGCGTCTTAGGATCGTGGGTGTGTCTTAGGTTTTTTTTTCTGTTGGTGGTACTGAAATTAGTGTGCATCTTACAATCGATGGCATCTTATAATCGAAGAAATACGGTATATACTTTCTACTTTTGCTTAGCTTAAAACGAAGTATGTAGCATGTTACAGGCAGCAGAAGATTTTCTCTCTTGCCCAGAGATGATGATTTTAGAAATAAAATACTGGGATACCAAAATGTTTAAATAAAGAATGCAAATGTTTTTCAGGATGCAGATGTGATAAAGGTACCCAGCTGGGCACATGTGAAGCAGAACTGCAGATGTCATTAAGGACTGGAATCTGAACCTACCAAAGAACAGGAGCCATGAACAGATTACCTTTTAGATTCGTTTGGGACTTTCCAAACCAAGTACGGTTTGTTCACTAGTAGTAAGGAAAATGAATTATTGGGAGGCATTAATTGCGGTGTTTGCAAAATTATTCAACTGGCCTGCAAGAATGCGTAATTTTGCTATCTCAATTCAGACACTGTTGTTCATCTTATTCTGAAATGTTTTGCATTTTGAATTCTGAAATTATTCAGTAATGCTTATTCAATTCTACTTTGGTCTGAAATATATAAAAAAAACATAGACAGCAAATGGTTTGAGATCCTTATCTCCTAGCCTTGATAGTTTTAACAGTTGCAATGTGAGCTGTCACTTATTCCGTAGAACTATTTAACTGTTTCAGTGTTCACATCATGATCTCCTTTTCCCTGAAAACTTCACCCACTTCCCTGGGGAAGAGAATAACTATTACATAGTAAGATGCTTCAATTGGCTGGGAAGTACAGTATCAGACACAGACATGGTTCTTCCACTCACCCCATTTATGTGGTGGTCCTGAACCTGTTCATCACTACTCATCAAGTCTTGTGTCTTAAAAGAAATTAAGCCCGAAGTAGCATTACCAATAACACTAGTGATTAAGAGATGTCATGTTATAGTGAAAAATGACTTATCCCATCTAATATCAGCTTTAATTTATATTTAATTAAAGTGCCATAAGAACTGAATCAATTTAAGATATCATCACACAGGAAATTAGAAGGAAATAGAGAACATGTACAACCAATTTTGGATTATTGTTTTTCTGTACAAATCTTTTGAACAGTTCATCATGCTACCTCAGCAGACAGAGCATCCTGCATGGATAGACCTACGAAAGAAAAGTAAAGGAAATGCCATACTTAAAAGCAAACAAAAACCTTCTGGTTTTTAAATACGTGAATATAATTTTATGTTAACAGCACTTGAATTAATTCCAGGTAGACAAGTCTATTTTTCTAATAAGATACAGTATGGTATCGTTTTTATTTTATTTTTTACACAAATAGGAAAATATGACTATCAATAAATCTGCAAGGTGGGCAAGCAAAGTTGCAACTGAAAAATATGGATAGTTGTGATGGGAAAACTCCACTTAGCTCAGAGGTTGCCCTACAAACCCCACCAGTCCTAGCCAGCATCCAATGATAGGAGTTGTAGAGCAAAACCTCTGGAGGGCCACAAGTTGACCACCCTGCCTTACATCAATTCAGGAATGGGCTTGGCAAACCAAGCTATTTAAAACAACAAGGAATTAGATTTTTCCCGAAGTCCAATACTGGAATTCAAAACCTGATACAATCCTGATGACCTAAATAGAGGTGAAACAGCATCCATATTCCTCAACTGGTGAGGTTTTCTGCCCTGTTTCCTGTCCCCTTCTGTTCTCACTTACTGTTGGTGTCCTGGTAGAGACACCAACAGAAGAAAGGAAACCTTGCTGATAGAGAGCCACCATTCCTCCCTCCCTAGCACCTCACACACCACAGGCTCTGGGAAATTTAGTTTTCCCCAGGCACTTGAATCCTTAATATGGAACTTATGTGCTAGAGTTCTCTGGGCCTGGGATGCTGATATCATAGTAGAAGATAGTTAACTGACATCGACCACCTGCAACTAGACAGTGTACCCTCTTGGGTCATTGGAGAGAAAAAAAGTTTTGTTTGCAGTGAGGGTAGAGAAACATACAGTGGCTTGATACAAACTGTTTTCAGTTTTGGTCACTCATGTTCAAATAGGATGAATTCAAACTGTAGCAGCAGTTAATAATAAACACACAAATATAAATAAATGAGAACTTATGAACAAGGATAATGGAAAATTACCATTATTCTATATGCATCCTGTTAAGAGCATTGGGTTTGATCCAGTTTGCCCTCCTGCTGATGGAATGGCTTACATCAGTGGAATGGCAAAGGGGTGATTTCCCCTTCCTCCTGCAGTACCCCACAGGAAGTTTGGGCAAACAATGGGTTTTGTCCACTCGTTCTCATGCTAAATCATTTCAGAATCATTTTTATTGGCTTCAGTTATACCTTAGAAAGAGCTGTAGAACTTTTCAACTTTTCAATTAGTAATGACCAAATTAACTTCTATGAAACTTCTTCAGGACGATTTGTGTGGAATGCAAGCCCAACAGGTTGCATTCATAAGCATGACCAATGCCCTAATTACCACCATTATATAAATAAGCCCAAATGCTATAATTCAAGTAGAGTCAAAGGAAGTGATGTGTGTTTCATCCTCAAATATTTAAAGTCAAACATGTACAGGTGTTTGGGATTATTATTTTTAAAGGAACCAATCATTCAACATTCAAGTGCAACCCTCAGGCACAGATGGATACCCCATTTTCCCCTTCCTTCTTCCTAGAAGTATGAATACAGGTGCCATGATGGGACTTCATGGGGAATGGGAAGTCGTATTGTATTTGTCAGGTTTCTGGGTGAGTGAGCCAAAAAGTGACTAGAGGTTTTTCTGCCATTATGACACATAAGGAGAAATCCAGATTAGCTGGTGGTATTTTCATGGCCAAAGTGATTATTGCACCTACAGTCAGGTGACTAAGAGCAGCTGGAATGGTTTGCTGACTCACAAAGAGTGTGGTAAAGCTGATGTAATAATACCACATGGTAAGAAAGCCACTAACTGATTGGCTCAAAGGACTATAAAGAAGAATATGGACTATGGATAGTGTGGAGAAGAAGGGTTAGGTTTAGAGTAAAAGTCATTGTGTATATTGATGTAAATATCTACTGCTGCACTGCCATGCTGTAATGATACTGCACAGTAAAGGACTTAGTTGAGTACTACTGATCTTTGTCTGTGTGGTCTTTCATCTTGAGATCAGCTTCTTTGTTTTGACACTGGACTTCCTGAAAAACTCTGCTTGTGTGAGTTGCATTCTGCACTAGCTTTAAAAAGTGCATTACTATACTTACCACGTCAGTATTCTGAATACAATCCAAGGTTATGCGTTAAAATGTTTGCTATGATATGTTTCATTTTCAGAAAATGCAATAGACAATATGTCCAGGCGTTCACTTAAGTGTGCAAAACTATTTTATGGCAATACAAATGTCAATGATTGAAGAGAGTGGTGAGATATACACCCAACTTATTTTATAATCTTCTGTGACCCTGTTCAGATGTCATGCTAAGCCACAATAGTTAAGCATTTTGAGCTAAACATTATGTAGTGTGATTCATTCCTAACCATGGGGGCTAGATAACTATGGTTTCAACATGCTCACTCATCATTTACTATAAAAGTGTTAGCAGCCTAACCATGGTTTAGTGTGCTGTGTGAACAGGCCCTGTGTCCGATACTGTCTCTCCAAAGCCTCAAGCAAAAGTCTTTCCTCAGTCCTATGACCTAAGATGCTCTAACTGGAGCTACCAGATATTAATGCATGTGCTCTAAATTATGAATGGGCATAAGGTAGATATCCAGATCTTTCGGGCTTCAACTCCCAGAAGCCCTTGCCAGCACTGCTAATGGTCAAGAATGCTGAGAGTTGAAGTCCAAAACAACTGAAGACCTACTCTCTGACCACCCCTAGATAAATAATAAATGTAAAGTAAAGGCTTCAGTTGATAAATCTATCTTAGATGGTATTATTTTATGATACATAAATTGTTATATGTAGAAAGCAGGAAAACCATATAACCTAATTTTCCTTCAGAAACATTATGTTTTTAAAGAAACACAGGAACAATCACTCCCATCTAAATAAAATGGCTATCCTACAGCTTTGACTGTGGTGATGAAGAGGGAATTTCACCAGGTGCTGCATGCATACAAATAACACCTGCTGAAATGCCTTTTTCTATACAGCTGTTAAAGATACAGGAGCCCTGTCCTCCTTTTCATAAGACCACCATACTGAAGAAGAGTATTTGGATTCAAACCTAGAACTCTTGTGGGCACTAAATACCCCTTCCCCTCTTAAAATAAATGACTGAGTCAGGATGACAGTCTGAAGCTATAAGAATAGGCATGCATAGAATTAGGAGCATCGAACATGCAATCCCAAGTAGAAGTTCCAGGTAAGACAATACTAAAAATGCAGGTTTAATCTGCAATCAATGCTTTTATGCATAATAACATTTATGAAACAATGAATGTGGCAATTTATGCCTTGCATGAAAAGCCATTTTTATGGTTAGAATTAGTTAAAACTATATAATGTAATGTAATATAATATAGGGAGTTGCCATGGATAACTCTGCTCAATACAAACTATAAACTTGAAACTGCTGTGCTATTTACAGGATGTACTTAAAATGTTTATGTCCCCCAGAATTATTTATACAAATAAGCCAAATGCTTGCTTGAAGGCATTGAGAATGATAGTTGCCAACACAGCAGTATCAAGGAACTATAACTGATTTTTCAAGTTATTTAATTATCTTTATTTGAAACTACAAGAAAAGAAAGCAATCCATACACTGTCCCATCCCAATGCTACTGAATTCTAGAATCAATCAGAAGATTCTTTACCCCAAATCCAGACCTTTTTTTAAAAAAAATCAACAGCAGAAAATGAACAGATGCATCTCCTTTTTCCTCTCACAATGTGATCTGATTCTATTACAAAGTGATGTTCGCATTATCAGCATAGTAGTTTATATCACAGGACAATGTTCCAAGTGTACATAAAATCGAGAGTCATCTTGGTATATCAAACACACATTTTGCTCTATAATGCTCCATATAATTTTCCTGAATAAAACAGATTTTTTACCCGGTCCATTTTCTCACAACCTAGCAACGCATTATGGGGGATGTGAGACTGCCACCAACCCACTACTTTCTCACACATCTTACCAGTAGAAGAAACACAAGTCATATCATCATCACACTCAGCATTTCTCTGCCCTGCTACAATTCATTAATTACCATTTATATCTGGCGGCCAAACACTGAACACGTTATGTGTTTCTTTTATCAAATGTTACTGGGAGATGTAGGCCAGCCACAGCCACACACAACTTCTACAATTTAGCCAAACTACATCTTACAGCAAGTTCAACTTTCAATTTCAACATGAAATTAAAATAATAAAATTATGTGAGCCTAAAAATAGTGATTGTTCCATGGGAGGGATGGTTTGTCTTCTGCTCCTGCATGTTCTCATCAAGTGAATGAAAAAATTCCAAAGTACCTCAGGAACTTATATTGACCGTTTTAAGTTCCTGTCCTGATTTGAAATCCAATGATGAAGGTTTTAGCTTTCGCTCTTTCAGCAAAACGTTTTTCATACCGACACATAAAATAAGGTATCGTGACAATCCACAAACATCTAATAGTCAATTCAAAAGACAGCTTCCATTCTCATTAATCAATACTGAGCCGCACCCAAGCAACATAATCCTCAGATGCATGTCCCCAGCAGAGTAATTTAGAAACCACATTGTCCATGAATTAGTAATGTCCTTTTAGCAAACTGTTCACATTGAACTTGACTATAGTGAAGACAAATAACTTCCTCCACTAAATGTAACTTAACTGGCTTTAGCTACCTACATCCTCTGTAAAAGTGGTACAGACTGAGTATAAATATTGTAAGGACAAATAGAAGCCTGCAACTGTTGAAAGTGAATATGCCTACCACTATTACTACGGTCTCAGATTCATGGAGCTATGGTTTCTATACCCCCTCTGCAATTAGCATAGGATATTACAGAGTTACCTTTACGTATTCTCTTCTGGGGTGCTTGCAGTAGGATTTTTTGTGCTACTTTTTTGTTTTGCAAATAGAGTAACCAGGGTAGCAATAACAAAAGTTGCGATAGCACACAAACTATCACCCACAAACACTCCCTCTGACCTATATCCATTTTGACCCGCCACTTGCACAAATGCTGCAGTTGTCTACTTCTCACCTTCCTTTACATTTTTCAAACAGAACAGTCATTGTTGCACTTGGAATTTTAGCAGCTCCAGTGTAGCAAGCGCCAGCATAATCCTGGGCTTGTTGAAGAACTGTGCCTCCCATCCGTTTTCCTCCATATGGCTGTTGATCAGTTTGAGAAAAGTCCTAGTGGTCCTTTCCACAAAAGGATTACGACTTATGTAATTGCACTGTTGATGGGTTTCTGGACATTCAGTGCTCTTTTCCTACCCAACAAATGATCCCATCAACTGTCAGGTAAAAGAGCAACCTGCCTAGAAGATGATCAGGATCATAATAGATGTAAAAGCACCGACATTTCAGGTGAGGATGAATCACTGGAACAGAATCGCAGTGTTCTTTCCCACAACAAATGAGTCAATTGTCTGTTAGACTTTGGTATACCCTTTTATCCAAGAGAAGATATAGGATAATACTAGTGCAATGCTAGTCTCTTGAGAAGGGATACCTAGCATGAGGACTTAACCTCAGAACAGGTGACTGAGCTTATTTAGGTTTAAAAGGAAAGCCGGTAACCCCACTTGCACAAATGTTGCAATTGTCTATTTAGAGCAATTATTTAGCTGCTACTTTCCCATATGATCTGGATAGCTTTCTTAAAGCACGTATGAGCATACACTGGTTTTCTTCTAGCTACATTCTGGTAATTCTAAAAAAAACAAAACCAACAGCAAGTTCTATATATAAACAAATTTCCAAAGCACACTCATTGGACATGGCAACTGGACCAATACTGAATCTGGACAGAATATATGGGGGAGTTGGGGGAGCATAATTAGTATGTACATGATATACAGTACGTAGATACTTTCTCAGTCTATTGCTGCCCATTGCAATAATAATAATAATAATAATAATAATAATAATAATAATAATAACAACAACAATAATAATAATAATTTCTCCAAAAGGCTTGATATAAGAAATTACAGCATACACTTTATGGTAGTTCCATCTGCTGATAATTTGCAATCCACCAACCCAATGACTAAGGCTAGCTTTCCTGCATGTAAGTTCATGGAACATAACAAAATAGTCATACTAACGCAAATGAGTGGGAAATCCAAATAATGCACTTTTAAAAAGAGCTTTAATATTAATGTTAGCTTTGAAAATTTAAATCACTTCATGTCTTACTGCTGGCCCAGAAAATAGTTTGTGTACCTGCAGCTATGTATCATACAGGTAATCTTACTTATAGAGATGTGATTAACAGCAGAAACAGTATAGATCAGTGGACTTCAACTAGTCCAGAGTTGAGATCCACCTCAGATTATTATTATTATTATTATTATTATTATTATTATTATTATTATTTATTTATATAGCACCATCAATGTACATGGTGATGTGCAACACAGGACCCACTTTCACAATTTCACAATTGCCCAACATGATGGCAACAGCTTTGCAGTGACCCATCTGGACTGATCTCGTGACCCACTTTTAGGTCATGATCTACCAGTTGAAGGCCACTGTTCTAGAGAGAGAAAGATGCAGCAGAGCCAAATAGCTTTGCTATTAGGGATGCAAATAACTCAGGGTTTGTTCAGGTCTAATCAATGGATTATCATCTGAAAGTGCAGAAGAACTAAGGTAATGGGTATCAAATGTAAATGTATTGACCGGAATGTCCAATATGGGAGAGGCAAAGAGCAACAGCTCTGCACATGCTTTCTGAGCTTCAAACCCAGGTTCAATCCTTGGTATGTCCAATAAATAGCAGGGCTGGAGAAGAACCCTGCCTGAGATCCTGGAGAGGTGCCATCAGTCGAGTAGGCAATACTGATGAAAGACGTATCAAAAGTCCAACTCAGTAGATGGCAGCTTAATTTATTCATACATCTGGACCCCATATAAATGTGAGTGTTTAACTGTATAGGATTACAAATTCATAGAGGGCAGTGAATTCAGAAAATCAGATTTAGAGAACTGATTTTCATTGTAGCCTTGCACTGAAGATAAGATATGATAAATAACTCTTGGCTGGTTTGAATCTGGTTTATAGAGATCCTCATTAAGAGGGAATCTGGTTAGTGCTGACGATGTTACTGCCTGTGCACAAGTTACTAGTTAAATCTGGGGTAGGAATGGGGGTGTTGAATCGGAGATGGAGTAGCACAGAGAATGTTGCTCACTCCTAACCATGGTTTAGAACAGCATTTCCCGACCTGGTACCCTCCAGATGTTTTAGAGTCCAATTACCATCAGCTTAACCTAGCATGGCAATTGTCAAGTATGCTGGGAGTTTTAGTCCAAAACATCTGGAGGGAACAAGTTGGGGAATACTGGTTTAGAGACTTACCGCATTAAAACTGCAGCAGTGCAGGATCATAAAAAAATTAATGCCAATCTAGACGTTCACAAAAGCAAGTGCCTCCTATGCATATGAACAAAACACCAAGTTTGTGATGTAAGCTGGTTCCATACTAGAAAAACATTTCTGTGTAATTCATGTGTTTTCCATTAGTTGAGCTCTCATACATAATTCTTTATCAAATTATATATTAAGCATACATCAGATCACATGTTGTGATCTAATGTTTATCTGCCTTTTTGTCAATGAAAGTTTATGATTTAGAGTTATTATTATTGTTGGTTTAAAAGATATCCTCAAATGAATAATTTCCCCAAAGTTATAAAACACAAGTTGCAATGAAAATCACTCAGCAAACCAGCACAATTTAGATTGAAAGAAGAAAAAAATACATTCTTTGAGCATTTCAAATAACTAAAACACATAGGCACTTACTTTGGTAGAGTTTTCAAGTGATTCTCTCGTAATTCCAATATTCGTAATTTAACAAGTCTGGAAGTGTTAAAGATGAAAAAGTATAAATTCAAATGAGACAATATTAACCATATACATGAATTGCTAGGAAGCTCTTTGTTCCAATACAAATTATGCTAGCCATATATTTGTTTGACATTATTCCCATGCACCTGGCCAGCCTCTAATCAGAATTATAGCCATATGTCTGCCGCTAAAAATAACAGCCTTAAATTAATTTTTGCTGATTATTCCAATGAGACAATTATCCTGAATCTTAATATTCAGCAGATATTTCCAGCTCTAGAATATTAAGTAACTTCAAGACAGCATACATCAGCTGTGACTGCTGGCAGTATTCTTGCAGAAAATCCTGACAAGCCACATGAGAGCAATTAAATAGGGAAAAATACAGAATGCTGAAATTAATGCAGGTTGCCATCAATGACTGCATATAAGATTTACTCTTTTCATAGCAAATGGGACAAATATAAAAGAAAACACCCTGCACATGATTCAGCATGTATATATTTACTTTGACTTGCTGAAGCTTATCTCGAAATGCATCACGACTCTTAGAGCACTGTAGAAAAAATCATTAATGAATTAATTATGTTCCTATGAGCTGAAAGAATACAAACTGCAAAAGAGAAAATCAAAGCAAGAGGACTTATGTGAGGGATAAGAAAAAAGAAAGAAAAAAAGAAAGACTATTCTAAATCCTACACTGAGGAACTCAATAACAGAATATCTGCCTATCATGGCAGTGAATTTTGGACAATGCTAATATCCTTGCCATCACTAGTGTCTCTAGAGCACAAACCATGTAATTCCATGTATTTCATGTGTATGCTTCATATTGTGAACAACATATAATTTATTTTCAACAATCTCTGTTGATTGATTGATTAAGGACAGGCCCAGGCCTGTATATAAGTTGGAATTAACCAAACTGTTTAAAGTTCTTTATGGGTGCAATCCTAAGTATGTTTAGACAGGTGTGGGGGGAACCCTACAATACCCCTAGCATTCCCAAGAGCATTCTCCAGCCAGTCATTCAGAAAATTGCTCTCTCAGTAGCTAAACTATAAGCTACACTAAGTATGAAAGTTACCTTCTATCAGGCTAGACAAACTACTCCTGAAGAGCTGAAAAAAGCTTCAGACTATTTATTCATACTATTTTAAAACGTATGTATAAACCGAACAACTGATGTGGATTATCATGATGTCATTATTTCCCCCTGATAATTGGAATGTGAAACACATCTCAAAATTGCCTTAAAAAAAGTTTCATGAGGAATCAGACCAAAGGCTTATCTAGTCCAGCATTCTGTTCACACAGCAGCAAACCACATGCCTGTGGGAAGAAGACAAATAGGACATGAGTGCAGTGACACTCTCCCACTCATGCTTCCCAGCAACAGGTATACAGAGGTATACAGTCCAAAACTGGAGGTAATATATAGCCATCATGACTAGTAGCTACTGATAACCTCAGGCACTAACCAATGCCGCCCAAATACTAGCACAATCCACTGCTAGCACAAAGGGAAGCTAGTGGTTCCAAAACTAATCACAAACAAGCTGAAACACTCTTTCCTGAAGTGAGGAAGGTCAGCACAGCTCACAGAAGGCAGCTTCACTAGCCTATCGTCTTCGAGAAATTAGTGTTTCAGCTCATTTTAGGAAATTTCCTGTGGCACTTCTGGTGGGTCCTACAAGTGCACGAGAAAGAGTGGCAACTCAGTGGCAGTATGATTGTGTCTCATCCCCTTTTAAAGTTATCCAAGTCAGTGGCCATCACTACATCTTGTGTTACCAAATTACATAATATAATTATGTGCTGTGCGAAAAAGTACTTTTTATCTCCTACATTGGAACCCTCTGCTTCCTTTTCTTTAACCAACTACCAATCCATCAAAAGACCTCTCCTGTTATTCCACAGCTGCTAAGTTTGCTCAAGTGTCTTTGCTGAGGGACTTTGTCAAAAGCCTTTTGGAAGTCTAAGTAAATAAAGTTTACCAATTCAAACCTGTTCATATATTTGCTGACATGCCCAAAGAACTCTAAAATGTTAGTGAGACGGGACATACCTTTGCAGAAGCAATGTTGATTCTTTTCAGCAGAACTTGTCCTTCTATATGCTTCATAAGTTTATCTTTAATAATGTTTTCCATAAATTTACTCAGAAGACATTAAGCAACCTGGCCTGTAATTTCCTGAATCTCTCCTAGATCCCTTTTTAAAAACTGGTGGTACCTTCGCCAATCTCCAGTCCTCTGATACAGAGGCCAATCTCAGGGACAGGTCAGATATTTTTGGATAAAAAATCAGCAATGTTACATTGGAGTTCTTTAGAATTCTAGGATAGATACCATCTGGGCCCAATGATATGTTAGCTTTCAATTTGTCATTAAGGTCTAGCATGTCTTATCCTGTCACGAGTAATTGTCTCAGTTTCTCAGACTCTCTTCCTTAAGATATTGGTTCAGGCATGGCTCTTTTGCAGTGAAGACAGATGAAAAGAATTAATTCAGCTTCTCTACAATTTTCTTATCCTCCTTTAGTACACCTTCACTCCATTGACATCTAACAGCCCAAGTGCCTCCCTATACAGTTTCCAACTTCTGAAATACTTAAATGATATTTTATTGTTGGCCTTGTTGTTATTAGAGTTATGTTCCTCAAAATACTTTTTTTTGCATCACTTACTGTCTGCTTTCATTTCTTTTGTATAGGTTTGTGTTCCTTTATGTTTTCCTCATTTGGGCAAGACTTCTAGTGTCTGAAGGAAACTTTATTTTCTCTAATAGCTTCCTCTAATAGCTTTATGGGACATCATCCCTGGGGGCATGCCTTCTTGAAATTAAACTACAGGAAACAACTAAAAAAAATAAAATGTGGAAATGTGTAGTCAAAATCCTACTCCACGTTCATCTATTTTTTGCTGTTGCAAGATCCAAGAGGCATGCCAAAATAGTGCAACCACAAGACCAAAAATTAGTAAGATAATTTAATGTGTCTATAAGCTGCATGGATGTTCCTTACCTAGAAACACACCAGCATCTGACCCCATTGGTAGATAAGAATGTAAAAAGTACACTGAAAAGGCAAATGATATGTACCATCCTCTGTCATAGTAGATGCCATGAGTCAGTACTGGTCCATACATTAAAGAGAAACAGAGAAACAGAAGTGTGAGCAACTTGCACTTTCGCATTCCCTACTTTTGTTGCAACATGCAAAGCAGAACTGGAGCATCTCACCTGCAATGAGATCAATGAGCTAAAGATCAATGAGCTAGAACTCATAGATTGTACCACAAGTGACATGTGCCAGTCCCTACTTTGCACATTACAGTAGAAGCAGGGAAAATAAATACGTGATTCACTTATGGTTCTCCTTGCTTTCCCTGCTTCTCTGTAAGGTATCTGACATGACTCATGCTCAGACTTGTGTCTATAATACAAACAAGCACGGTGGCAATAGAGCATACACAAACATAACACATATCACAATTACCATTAAAATGGAAAAGTATATAACTACAAGAGGGTACCCTCTAATTCTTTATTATAGTCTCTTCAACCAAGTGATCTCAATGGCCTGGTTCAGATGCCCAGTTCCCAGGTTGTTAAACCATAGGTCTGTGACAGGACTGTGTGCGCCTCCTCAATCCTACCCTCCTCCCTTCCTTGGTACTTACATCCTGGTTTAATTAAACAACAGTTAGCTGATGCATCTGAAATAGGGAACCATGATTTAATTTTAATTTACTAACACGGATTTTAAATCAACTAAAATTGTGGTTTAAGAACACGGTTATCAAACTGACATTAAATCACAGGCCCCCATTTCAGATGTATTGGCTAACTGCAGTTTAATTAGATCACAATATAAGAACTAAGGAGGGAAGGAGATGAGTCCGCTAAACTACGGTTTCGTAATCAGGCAATTAAGCATCCAAACTAAGACACTGCGTCCAACTCAATTTTGAATGGAACATGGGACATTTCTGTCATAAAAACATGTTTCTCAAATTGCAGTCACCAAAGGTTGGGGCAAATTATCAAAAGTCTAGACATAAGGAAAATGAATGAGGCAAACTCGGATGTTAGAGATTAAAAGAGGTGATAGGGGGAGGTTGATTTCAGAATTAGGCTTCCACCGCTATTCAATAGGCTAATTCAGTTCATTTCCTTATAGAGGTGAGATAAAGGAAAGATAGTAGTGGTAGGCATCAGTAACAGAGATTCATTACTGTTGTCAAGCACAAACTTTGAATGCTATCCATTATGTGGGCAGGAACAGAGATTCAGCACTTCAGAGAGAGCTTTCCCCCACTTGCTATCTTGACAAATGGCTATGGCCTTGTCAGAGTATTTGTATTTTGAACATTTTAGAAGAAAGCTTAGGTAACTGTACTGTTCATGACATAGGTTTGAATAAGTCATGAGCATCTTCAAAATATAAGAATATATGTTTTGACAGTATAATTATGATCTTTTTATTTATTTCTTTATTCCGTAAAATGAAAAAACAATTTGCCTATCCTGCAATGCAGGACTTTTTATACAGAAATGGTGGATTTTTGGACTGTCCTGGAAAAAAACAAACGAGGCAGTTGGCAATCCTAAATAAAAGTAGCAGCGTATGAAGACAGCGAGACAGTTTGGTGTTATATGACTGAGACTTGGACTCATATGCTCCCTCCTCTCCTTGTGAGCTATGTTTAATTAGTTTCATCCTGGTTTGCAGCAAATCACAATTTGCCAGTTTGGATGTAATGGCAATCTATGGTTTGTGCTTGCCCTTTAATCCAGAATTGTAAACCAGTGTTCAATCCAAGTTTACCACGTAAGTGCAAAGCAGATGTAATGACAAATGATGGTTTGCCATAAGCCAGAAGGTAATTAAGTAGTGTATGCAAATGAAGGGAGGAGTGCACAAGCAGAGGACTTGTTCCAAGTGTGAACCTAGCCACTGTTTATATTGCTTGTATGCAATTGTCAAAAATGGTCAATTGTCAAAAGTTATTTCCTAAACCTGCTACCGCAACACCTGTCCTAAGATTCTTTCATACAAAAAATCAGTCAGGAACATATATGCTTTACTCAGATGCCAATATCATGTCATTTCTAAAAAATGTTATCATTCTTTATATTTTTATATCAGTATAAACCACAAAATATGTTACAATCACTACCTTCTCTCTATGAAGTAAACAATTGTGTGTGTGTGTGTGTGTCTTTTTATTAATTACAAATTATTATTATTTTTACTTTTGATTAAAAATTCTATGATTTTTAAGGATGAGGAAATTGAAGCTCAGAGAGAAGGACACATCAGTCAATTTGGAGTCCAAGATTAACGACGGAACTGAACCCAGAGCTCTCTGGTCCAGACCAACCTCCCATTAGCTGGATCACACATCTTTGGGTCTTTTGTGCTGTCTTCTATGTACTTGAATTGTCATAATCCAAATGGATTCTGCTGTCACCAGCAAAACAAAAAATATGCCTCATCACAATCCACTATATATCACTGCCCCCCAAAAGACAATCAACGTCAAATATTGGCAAATTTTATTACATATTTGTATTAGTTGTATTGTTGACTAAAGGCTGGGCTTCAGTACTTTATGGTATCACCCAGGAGTGCAGAACCTCTGTCAGCCTGAGGCCGGATTCCATTTCAGAGAGATTCCTGAGGGACCCATTCCAGTGGTGAGTGTGGCTGAAGGCAAAAGGAGTGGGGCCAAAATTACCATCATATTTTAGCTTAAATCTCTTACTGCAAGGACCTAAGCTTCAGAAGAAGCATTCTGATGTTTTAGAAGTGGGGAGAAACTGCACAAAATCTGGGACTTTGCTACAAATGATTGGTGGTTGGGAGAAGGGGATGTGGTATGAAGAACCTCAGGTGGGCCAGATTTGTCCCCTGGGCAGAGCTTCTACACCCGATATAGCCTGCTGGTGTGGCCGATTTGGCTCTGCTGTCATCAGGACAGAAATATTTCTCTTCTATCTCTATCAATATCTCATTTCATTAGTAGCAGTTCTCCTCTGTAATCTCTTTCTCCAAGCTTACAAATCAGTTGGCCCAAAGAAACCTCAAGTTAAATTCCACACATAATTCAGAAAGAAAAGAACCATAGTTACTATAAAGTGCATATTCTAGTTTCCATGCCTTAAAAATTTGTAAGCTGTCTTATGAAGCCCAATAGTCTTGATTAACAGGGAACTGACATAAGCAATGCTTACCTTCCAAAGTTAGCTGGAAGAAATTCCAGAAAGGCATCATTTAGGTAGAGCTGGGTCAAGTTTAAAAGCTGTGTGAAACCATCTGGGAGTCTAAAAAAACAAATTAAAGGGTTAAGTTTTGCTACTATAAGAACAATACAACAATAAGTCCAGTAGATACATGTCCTCACTCATATCCACACTGTTGCGCAGTAAATTCAGAAAAATGCATCGAGCCATTTCTTAGAGCCAACATTTTGCCTGTTATTTAAACAAATGATACACTGTATCACTCTTTTGGGAGATTTATGCACCTGATAATTTAAGGTTACATCAGCTCTTTCATTGTCTATGTAAGCTTCTCAGTGGTAGATTTAATTTTGAAATGGTAATCAGATGATACCAATGTCAGTTTTTATAACCTCTGAAATGAAACATTTTTATTGATACTGAGAGCATAATGCAATTTTATGCAGATTGAGGACTGCTGTCCTTTGAAATGTGTTGCCATTTGTCCCCACAACATGACCATAAGATACTATTATTCTTGTACAGGCTATGTATTGCACCTATTTTGCATTGGCATAATTGAATTAGTACAGAAAAAAATAGCATGATATAATTGATAAATCAATATTGTGCAGTTGAAGTAAAAACAGAGGGAAAACAATAGAACTATATATACACAAGAGTCATAAATTGTATATTTTAATGCCTAACAATGTATACTTTAAATCACAGGTGAGCAGGAGGTAGATCTTTGGATGTTTTGGCCTAGCTCACAGAGGTTCCTGCTAATATAGCCAATGGTTAGGATTGCTGGGAGTCAATAATCTGCTCAACCCTGATGTAAATTACGACAGAATATATACTCTATATGACAATTCAGAATATAGACTCTATATGGGCAATTCAGTCTTGTAAACTTCTGGCTTGGAGGAAGTTGCATTAAATGAATTGAACATTTACTTCCTTACAGCAAAACCTATGCACGTTTAATCAGAACGAAGCTCTGTGGTAAGAGGGCATGGGATTGCAGCCTTAGCCAATGTATTCCTAGTATGTTTCAATTCCATAGCCACCAAAAAGAAGAACCATTTTGACACTTTGTAAAACATCTGCCTAATGGTACCATAGATAGTTTCAGACATAGTTTCATTCATTATAACTTTACAGGCACTAAAAAATGTTGCAACAGAATAGCAAAACTAACTGTTTAAAAGAACATCTGTATATTCTTCATTTGGCAAAGGTCCAATTGATGTTAGTAACAGCAGGGCCATCTCTCCAAATCAGTGCAGAAATTAAACTTCTCTGGAACATTAGGTCACCGATATTCCAGGAACTATATCTGTCATTTATTTATGAGTCCAGTCTCTGACAGAGTACGCGCTTCCCTTCTTCCAGTCCAAAGAAAGACACAGAGTCTGCTGGTCCAATTAATCATAAATATATTTTCTAACAACCATCCACCACTGACTACATCAACTACCCAACCACAACATGAACATTACCTACAGAATATATACACAGGGTTTTCAACCTGACCAGCAACATCCCATCCCAGGTGCTGCTAATCAGCACACCCTGGCTGATGCAATTAGCTCTCTTCATTTCAGGAGCTTGGTTAACCCTTACCATTCAGGTCTGTAAAATCCTTTTTACTTAGAGTGAATACACTGACACCCCTCCATTTTACTGACCTGAATGAACATTCACAAAACAGTTTACATATTGTGATTTACCATAATCAGTTTCTCAATTAACTCTTGATGCCTTTTTGCACATAATGGTTTAGTCATCAGATCTGCTACATTATTTTCTGATTCACAGTATTCCAGATCTATCAGTCCATTATTTACAGATTGTCTAACATTACAATATTTTATATCCACATGTTTACTCCTGGCATGCATTCTTTCAGTTTTAGCCATCTGGATACATGTTTGGCTGTCTTCGTTTACTTTTATTGGTTTATCAATTGGCACATTTACATCTATCAACAGTTGTTTGAACCACACTATTTTGTTACACAGTTCAGATAGTGCTGCAAATTCTGCCTCAGCAGTAGAAACAGAAATTGCATTTTGTTTCCTTGCTTTCCAGCCAATTATGGAATCAGCAAATGTTACCACAATGCCAGTGGTAGATTTTCTATCACTTCTGTCTCCAGCATAATCACTATCCACGTAACACTCCAGATTTGGTGTTCCTGATGAACTTAATTTTAAGCATTTGTCCTGAGTGCCTTTTAAATACCTCATTATTCTTTTTACAGCTTGCCATGCATTTGTTGTGGGTTTTGCCACCAATCTACTCAAAATGCTCACTGCATTGGATATGTCTGGTCTTGACCATTGTGCCAGGTACAACAGACTACCAATGGTAGATTGATAAAGGTCTGGGTCTTGAAAATACGTATCACCTATATTCTTTTGAAAATCTACTACCATTGGAGTTTGGACACTTTTGCAATTATATTCTTTTAATAATTGCTCAATTTTCTGTTTTTGGTTTAGCAGAAAACTGCCATCTTGTGCCCTTTCAATTTCAACTCCAAGATAGTTTTTAATATTTCCCAAATCTTTCAATTGAAATTCTTTACCAATTTCCTTTTCAAAGTCTTGAATTTGTTCCTTTTTACTCGCCATCAAACAAAGATAATCCACAAAAGGTAACAAAATCATTTGTTTTTCTCCTGTTCCCTTGGTATACACATGGTATACACTGTGTGTATACACTTGGTATACACACATGGATCTGCCAAGCTTCTTTTAAAACCTTGGGATTGTAAAACTTCATCTAAACATTGATTCCAATTTTTGGCTGACTGTTTTAGACCATAGATGGCTTTGTTCAATTTATACACCATTCCTGTTTTTCCACTTTCATACCCAGGAGCCTCCATCATGAAAATATTTTCTTTTAGTTCTGCATTTAGGTAAGCAGTTGTGATGTCAAAATGATTGACTTCAAATTTCTCTAATGCTGCCAATTTCAAAGCTAATCTTACGCTCTCTGACCTAACAGTAGGTGCATAGGTCTCATCAAAGTTCAAGTGCTTTCTATGTGTAAATCCCTGTGCTACTAAACGTGCCTTGTATTTTACTTTACCAGACACTAGAACTTTCTTTTTGTATACCCATCTGCAGCCAACTGCTTTCTGATCTTTAGGCAACTGTGTTGGTGTAAAGACATTGTATTGTGCCATTGATTGCATTTCCTCATCCATTGCCGCAAACCATTTTTTAGATTCAGCTTTTGGCAATTCCAACACATCCTCTAAACATTGAGGTTCATAACTTATATGACACACTCTCACTTCCCCCACAGTGAATCGCTCTGGAGGTATGCCTTTTGTTGCCCTTTCAGAACGTCTGGGTACAAAGATTGCAGTTTCCCCCTCCTCTCTCTCTACTTTAGGACTTAGAATGCTTTCTTTCTTTTCTGGACTCTTTGCTGATTCTTGTGACGGCTGCAAACTGTGTTCTGTCTCCTCACTATCACTTAGTGGCATGATTATCTCTGTGTTTGCATGTAATCTCTCCCAACCATCCTGTTCTGCAAACTCTGCTGACCTGGAAATTACAACTTTCCCATTGTTAAGTGTAAATCTATATGCCTTAGAACCAGGTTGGTATCCAACGAAACTCAGTTTCCTTGCCTTAGGCTGACCCTTTCTTCTTTGTCCCTTTGGTATATGCACCCATGCATAACAACCAAATACTCTTAAATGAGACAACACTGGTTTCTTTCCAAACAGCAGATAATATGGAGTGTTGTTCATGACAGAACTCCATAATCTATTCAGTATATAATTCGCTGTTAAGATAGCCTCCCCCCAGAAATGCTTTGACAATCCTGAATCCTGTAACAGTGAGTCCTTCATGGTTTGTAACACACCATTCCTCCGTTCTGCCACACCATTCTCACTGGGGAAGTATGGGTTTGTTTTGCAATGCCAAATGCCTTGCCGCTTCAGCCAACCTTGAAAAACACCTGCAAGAAACTCTCCCCCTCTATCTGTTTGTAACTGAGCCACTTTGTAGGAAAACCTCCTCTCCACCCAAGCAACCCAGCTTTTAAATGTCTCAAACGTTTCATTTTTGGATTTGAGCAAATAGCAGAACCCATAGCTTGTAAAATCATCTACTATTACCAGTACATATTTTGCCCCTCCTAGGCTTTGTGGCAGTGGACCAATTAAATCTGCATGCACCAACTCAAATGGTTTTTTCGTTGACCTATTACTCTGTTTACTAACAGGGTAAGCCTTTGATTTTGATACTTTGCACGCAGCACAATCCAAATACTTGCCACACTATTTTATGTTTAACCCTTCACACATTTCAGGCATTTCGGCCAAAGCTCTGAAATTTGCATGACCTAACCTTCTATGAAGTAAATGTATACAATTATCATGCACTGGTTTGTTATACATTGCAGTATTTACATTATCAGGGATATTTTCTTTAGGTAACATGACATACAGCCTGTCCTTTAACACACCTTTCGCACAGAGAATTCCATTTTTTTCTACTTTGCAATACTTCCCTTTAAATAACACAGAATATCCATCCTGTGTAAGAGAGGAAACACTTAAAAGATTGTACTCTAAGCCTGGCACCAGTAATACCCCATCAAATGTTTTGTTCATGCTTGGCACAAACACTTGCCCTTGACCATGAACTGCAGATTTCTTTCCATCTGCCAAACTAACATGGTCTTTAGAAGTTGGATTCAAAGTCACAAAATCTTCTTTTCTGTTGGAGATATGCTGGCTGGATCCAGAGTCTAGGAGCCAGGTTTCTTTTTGCAGCTCATCAATTGCTCTCACCACTGAAACAAACTGCTGACGTTTGCCTCTTGTTAATCGCTGGTTCCTGAGTTTCTCAGCCCCTTCTTGCAGCTGAGCCATACAATTTCTTTTCAGATACTGTGTTGATCCACATCTGTAGCAACGCTTTACAGCCAGAGCTCTCTCTACTCCTCCGCTGGTCGCTGCCTCCTCCATGTCTTTTTTTCCTCTCAAGTTTATTTTTTCACAGGCACATTCCTTTGCTTTATCAGTCCATTTCTGCTCCTCTTTGAGAAGCCTCCCAGTAAGATAATGCAAAGTAAGCTCTCTTTCTGGCATTGATTCTAAGCTGGCAACAATCATATTCCAGGAATCATCTAGGGAGCTTAGAATAATATATACTTTGTTTGCTTCTGAAAAAGTCATTCCTCTTACCTCCAGTTCTGCAAACAAAGTTCTCATGTTTTGCAAGTGCTGAGATAAACTTTCCCCCAGCTTCAAGCTAGCTTTGTATAGCCTTCTGGTTAAAGCAATCTTGCTGCCTGGAGTGTCACGGCCATAAATCTGTTGCAAAACATTCCAGCATTCACTGGATGTTGTTAACCCACGAATGTGGACAAGTTGGCTGTCTTCCAGACCCAAAATTATACATGCTTTAGCTTTTTCATCAGCTCTCAGCTCTCTTGCAGTAGGGTTTACTGGAGGATTACTGACTGCATCCCAGAGACCTTCCCTCCGGAGGTACATTTCCATTTTAATGCACCACGTTAGGTAGTTATGTTCATTTGGTCAGTTCAAAGGAATTCCTCCACTCACCACAACTGCTGCCTCAGCTTCCATATCTTCTGGTGTTCTCAGGCCTCGTTACAAAACCTTCAACAGCTCAAGAAGATGCCTTAAGCACCAGTGGATCCACTCAAACAAAATCAGGGCTTTCAAGTCAGCTCTGGGCCCATAACCTGACAGAGTATGCGCTTCCCTTCTTCCAGTCCAAAGAAAGACACAGTCTGCTGGTCCAATTAATCATAAATATATTTTCTAACAACCATCCACCACCGACTACATCAACTACCCAACCACAACATGAACATTACCTACAGAATATATACACAGGGTTTTCAACCTGACCAGCAACATCCCAGGTGCTGCTAATCAGCACACCCTGGCTGATGCAATTAGCTCTCTTCATTTCAGGAGCTTGGTTAACCCTTACCTTTCAGGTCTGTAAAATCCTTTTTACTTAGAGTGAATACACTATGGAAAACTATGGTTCCCATTGCGCTCTAAACTGAACCATATTCTGGAGACATACTTTGGCTCACAGGAAGTGGGGGCAGGACAAAACTTGAACTCTTCCATGTTTGGAAACTGCAGTGTGGAACTTGTCGTGTGCATGCCTGTTCCCTCTGGCATTCGCATATGCTGGCAATGTGAGACTTCTTTTATTGAGGAAATCACATGGTAGGCAAGCTTAATGGTTACAGAGTCTCCAAAACACACTTAAAGCTGAACAATGGTTAGAAAGCTTTAGGCTCCTTTTTCTGAAACAATCCTTAAGGCAAACACTCGGAGAGGGCTGTGTGAATAGGGTACGCCAGTAACAGCTTTGAGCTTCCCCAGACGCCGCATACACTGACACCTCAAAGGGACACAGCCAATCTCCTAAAACAAAGTCCCAGGAAAGGTTGCTCTGAGCCAACAGAGCCAGGCAGAGAGATCCAACATGCACTTATCAATCTCAGCCTACCACCATTATTATTATTATTATTATTATTATTATTATTATTATTATTTATTTATTTATATAGCACCATCAATGTACATTACTGTGTACACCACACAATGTACACCACTGTGCTGACCCTGTTACCATGTCTCCTCTCTCATCTCACACTATTGCCCCGCTCGTGCTCTTCGCTCCTCTGATGCCATGTTTCTCGCCTGCCCAAGGGCCTCTACTTCCCTTGCTTGGCTTCGTCCATTTTCTTCTGCTGCCCCTTACGCCTGGAACGCTCTTCCAGAACATTTGAGATCTACAAGTTCAATCGCAGCTTTTAAAGCTCAGCTAAAAACCTTTCTCTTTCCTAAAGCTTTTAAAACTTGATGTTGTTTGGACTTTATACTGTTAGTTTTACCCTACCTTGTGCCTGTTTGCATTTTCTTCCCCTCCTTATTGTTTTACCATGATTTAATTAGAATGTAAGCCTAAGCGGCAGGGTCTTGCTATTTACTGTTTTACTCTGTACAGCACCATGTACATTGATGGTGCTATATAAATAAATAATAATAATAATGTTAAGCCTCAGGTCCAGGAATCCCATTCTTCTGCTAAGGCCTGGGAACTGCCTGCCACCTGAGTCTGGGCATGAACACAGAATCCACAACATATGCAAGTCCAATACCTGACAGAACTTCTCAATGATGCGGATCACATGTAGCAGCAACCCACATTTTTTTAAAAAAAATGTAGGTTTATCATGAATGAAACGGATCACTTCCCTCTATGTTTTAGTTAGTGGTCCATGTGAAACAGAAACTCTGGCTTGTCTCTTCCACAACAATCCAGAGAAAAAAATATGCTTATTGTTAAGCTGTTTCTCTTGCTTGTCATGGGAGACACAAGGCAGAGTTCCTGGTTCAGACATAATGCTAACCAACCCATGGACTGAAGATCCATGCAGTGTGAGCAATTGGGATCATACACAGTAACCCACAATTTTTTAAAAATGCGATGTGCAAACCAGACACATTTAAGTTCAAATTTGCATAATTTGGAAAAACACACACATTTTAATTTGTGAGATGTGGGGTTGAGGATGAGTAAATATATATATATGTTTAACTTTCATGGAATGAGACCATGCTTTTATATAAATAAAAAAGCTGGATAAATAATTTTGGCAATATAAACCATTTCAGTAATATATGTATTTTTCTACAAAATCTAAACTGATAATTCTCAGTATTAGAATAATATTCAGATGAGCCTCAAAGTGGTGAACCACACAGGTGGTGAATAAATGCATTTTTATTTTCAGAATAAATTCAGTTGAGTTGTTATATTTATTTCATACATTTATATTCAGTCTGTTTCTGGGTTTGCTGAAGCAGCTAACAATAAAAAATACATTATAAATAAAATAAAATGCATTCTAAAAATGCATTATTATATTCTCTTCATTTAAGTAGCAGAAATGTAGGCTAGAACAGGGGTAGGCAATGTAGCATCCACGGACACCAGTGTGCCCTCGGTCACCTTTCTTGACATTTGTCAATTTGCTCTACCCCCGTACTTTTTAAAAAACAACTTATCATATTGGCAGCTAGGATTGCTTCAAAGCAAAACTAGGACTTCTAGCTGCTCCCATCTTCTTTTCCCATGAGTGGAAGACTGCCTCTGAGATGCATTATGGGTATTCTGAACATACTGTTATGCCATTCAGTTTGCATAACACCCTGACTGTTTTTCAGCATTTCATGAATGACATCTTTTGAGACTACCTAGGTCGATTTGTGAGCATTTATCTAGATACATTCTTATCTATTCATCCAACCACCCATGACACCTATGCAAGGGCTACATTGCAATGACGGTAAACTGGGGAAATGTGCCTTTAACTTATAAAGGGTGTATATTTGGAGAACCAAATATCGCCTTGCAAATCTCAAGGTGGATTCAGTGTCAGTGAAGACTATAGGGTCCTGGCAGACTTCCAGAAATGTAAAAGATGTTTTAGCAATTCCTTGGCTTTACCAATTATTATCATTGTTTTATCCCAGACTTTGCAAAGATTGCAGCTCCATTACCGATTCACTTCTTTCCCAAGACCATTTCTAATGGGGAAAAACTGCTTAGCAGGCCTTTCAATGTTATAGAAACTGTTCACCTCAAAAGCCATACTTTAGCACATGGATCCACAGACTCCATTTATGATCGAGACCAACACTTCTAACATATACTGCAACTTCATCCTTTACCTACCCATGGAGTATGTATGCTGTGTGCCTATTTCTCTTGGAAACTCAGTCCATCAGAGCAGAACTATACTGTCTGGGATAAAGAACTGTTGGTCAATAAGGTGACTTTTGAGAATAGGTGTCATCTCCTGGAGCTCACCTGATGGAAGTATGCACATCACCAAAACCTGAAATACTTACAAGCTGCTGAAAACTTAATCAACAACTTAACCAAAAGATGGTCTCTCTTCTTTTCATGCTTTAATTTAAAAGTGACATACATTCTAAGCCCTCACAACAAATGGGCACAAGTGTTGTCTTGAAAGCTACAGTAGACCTCCCCAGAAGAGGAGGAGGAGATGTCCACAGTATTGAGACCGGAAAACTTTGTTGCTGCTTTGGCCCTGCCAAATTATAACTATTTATTTATTACATTTATATCCCGCCTCTTTTCCTGCAAGGAACCCAAGGCGGTGTACATAATCCTTATCCTCACAACAACCCTGTGAGGTAGGCTGGGCTGAGAGTCTGTGACTGGCCCAAAGTCACCCAGGGGGGTTCCATGGCCGAGTGGGGACTAGAACCCGGATCCTTGCACAAACTTGATTACAGGAGTTAGTCACCCCCAGGAAAAAAGGGGGTGTCCCTATATCACGCAAGGGAAACCTTTGTACCACCAGGGCCAGATTTATGCACCTCCAGGCTCTCTCTGGGCAGAAATGTTCTGCTTGTGCCATGAGAACCGGCCTGCTGGTCATTTTGAACTATATGAAATGTTTCACTTGGTCATCCATGCATTTTGGGGGCTTCGGTTATGCAGGGATGTGGAGTGGTACATCAGGATTTGTGACAACTTACCGGGACAGAAACAACCCGGTAAGCCCGCCAGTTTGCTACATTCACTACTGATTACACTGGTCCATGGAAGACCATTTCTATGGATTTTATTAAAGATCTGCCCATGTCAGAAGGGAGCGTGGCCATTCTAGCCTGCATGGGTCATCCAACAGCATAATTCTGGACTGCAGACCACAAGTCACTGCTTGATTTTGGAAAAGCTTTTTTTTCCTAATGGATGCATCTTTCCACAGCCTATCACCTGCATACAGATGAGGAGGTAGAACACATTAATTCCCCTTGGAACAGTACCTGCAGTGTTATATTGACTACCAACAAGACAACTCGGGGGAGTTACTGCTTTTGGTGGAGGTCACTCCTCCACCCTGCAGACACCTTTTTAGGTCAACTACAGGTATTATCCCAGGCTCTTCCCAGGTACCTCCCCAGAGTTCTCCATCCTGGCTGTAGGCCATCTCCTTCAGGCCTTACAGGCCTTACATCAGGGCCTGTGGACTAGCTAGACCAAGTTAAACAGACTTACAAACATTTTACAGATCAGAAGCATCAACTGCAGGTTGTGTACCAGGGATGTACGTCATCCTGCCACCTCCCAACATGCTGGCCAAGCCATACGTCGGATGCCATATGTTTCGTATTACTATGCAGATCAATCATTTCACCTTCCATGTGGATCCATCCTGTGTTCCATCAGTTCCTCCTGGTTCCTATGTCATCAGATCATCCATTTCAAGATCCCTCAGATGTGTCTCCACAAGTGCTCATGGATGGGGAGGAGGAGTATGAGGTGGCATAGATATTGGTTTGTCACCTTCAATATCTCACTGATTGGAAGGGATACAGGCCAAAGGAGCATTCTTAGGAAGATGCAAGTGATGTTCACACCTGTACTCTAGTCAGCCACTTCCATCACCAGTATTCGAGGAAACCAGGACCCTCCACCTTTGTGATGGCTGGAATAATGTTGTGCCCCCATTGAAAGACTACCCTTCAGAGCAAGAGCTGAAGGACCATGAACCACCTGCTACCAGCAATGTCCAGGATCCGCCAGTAGACTAGGAGGAGCCCAGGCCCTCAGGCATGACTACAATGATGGCATTACCTGTGGAGGGAAAGTATTCTGCCTAAGAGGTAGAGGCAGAGAAACTCCCAAGCCTTTGGGAGAGACACTGCATGGAAAGACAGGAGTGCTAGTTTTCAGAAGGAGATCTATACTGAGCAACAGGGGTTCTTATGAGAAAAGGTCTACATGCATGTAGAAGGTTTGCTAAGAAAGAGTCACTAAGCAGCTCACAGCTGAGCCTTGGGTGTGTCTCCGACAGCCTCTGCATGAAAACAGCAGTGTAGGGCTGGGAAAGTTGCAAGAAACATCAACCAGACCTCCTGAATCCAGCTTCACTTGGCTTGAGTATTTCTGGATTGAACTGACTCTCCTCCTGCCTGCTCCTTGACTGCTGTGTGGCACTGGGTTCTTGTTGCCTATTACCTGCCTTGGGACTTCATTACCTGTTACCTGGACTCTTGAGTCCTTGCCTTTTGCCTGATCCCAGCCTTGGAACCTTGAACATGCAATCGCTAGGCTCAGACTCAAGAACCAGGTCAGGGAGAAGATGTTCTCTAAGGTACCTTGGTCCTTAGTCATGTAGATGGTTAAAGGTGAACATCAGCATTTTTAATTGATCTAAGAAACAAACGACAGCTCTTTCAGCACTGACGTAATATGATCCACATACAAATGTGCCACCACATTGGATCAATTCAAGTTTCTAAACAGGAGAATCCATTGCATTTCTCTGCTCTGGCCTGCCAAATCTCAGAATTTAATTTTCCATGCTTTACCTTCTCCATTCTGTTAGTCTTAAAAACCTGGTAAAAGAGACTTCTATTATTCCTATTTTACGGATGGAGAACTGAAGATGAGAATTGATGCAACTGAGAACTGAAGCAATTCTTAAGCACTCCAGGGAGTCTCAGATGGGATTTGAAACCAGCCCCCCTCCCCCAGATCTAAGTCCAACACTGATTCCTTTTGCTGGTCAATGGTCTCATTACCTTATTGTTTTTGTATGAGATAGTCTTGCGACTGCTGGCAAAAGTTCAATGGTAGAGCACAAGCTTTGCATAAGGAAAAAAAAAAACCCTGGTTCAATCCCTGGCATGTCTATGTAATGCTGGAAAACATTTCTCTCTGAAACCCTGGAGAGTCGTTTCCGGTCACTATAGGGAATATTGGGCTTGATGGACCAATGGTTATGCTTGGTATAAGGCAGCTTCCTGTGGTCTCAAAAATGCTGAATTATTTCTTTCCTTTATTTTAAAACTGAGACTTACAATCTTTGTATAATGGATTCTCCATGGCCTCACCAACATATCCCCTTACTCTATCAGTACTGATTAGGTACAACCCTTAAAATGTATCTCTCTGTTTTTTCCCCTAGATTCCACCACAGAGTTCCTATGCCTTCATATATTTATTTATTATTTATTTATTTATTTTACTACATTTATATACCGCCCCCCAGCCGAAGCTCTCTGGGCGGTTTACAACAATTAAAAATAGTAGACATTAAAAGTATACAAAAAATTTAAAAAACATAAAAACAGTATAAAAACAACAACAGTATTCATTTAAAACAACACTTCTGGGGTCCATTAAAACAAACTTAACGTTATTAAATGCTGTTAAAATGCCTGGGAGAAGAGAAAGGTCTTGACCTGGCGCTGAAAAGATAACAACGTTGGCGCCAGGCGAGCCTTATCGGGAAGATCATTCCACAGTCGGGGGGCAACCACTGAGAAGGCCCTCTCCCTTGTTGCCATCCTCCGAGCTTCCCTCGGAGTAGGCACTCGGAGGAGGACCTTAGATGTTGAGCGCAGTGTACGGGTAGGTTCATGTCGGGAGAGGCGTTCCATCAGGTATTGTGTTCCGAAGCCATGTAGGGCTTTATAGGTTAAAACCAGCACCTTGAATTGGGCTCGGAAACATATAGGCAGCCAATGCAAGCGGGCCAGAATCGGTGTTATATGCTCAAATCTTCCTGTTCCAGCTATCAATGTGGCCGCCGCATTTTGCACAAGCTGCAACTTCCGGACCGTCTTCAAAGGCTGCCCCATGTAGAGGGCGTTGCAGTAATCTAATTTGGAAGTTACCAAATATTTCCTTCACATGTGGCTCAAATATTTTTTTAACATTTTTGTTATAAATAAATTGACAACTCTACACATGGAATATACCTTCACTTCACATTACAAACTTTTATACGTAAAACACTGCACATATAAAAGAAACATTTCACTCCATTGAGGGATACTCACTTAGAAATAGGATTGACACTGGCTTCAATTACAGTTAAACACTTACAGCACTTTATATTTTCTGGAAAATCTTGGATCCCTAAAAGAAAACAAAGATGTTGTGTGTTATCTAGGTGCATCATAAATTATTGTTCTATCAAAGGGGATACTCTCAATTTAGTCCTAAATATAATACAGGAACCACACAAAGTAGTAAACATACTTGAACTAGTTTTAAATCCTGGTCATGTCTAGGATCCAGGGTTGCTATCACCATGTGCAAGTACTGTTGTACAGATTCTACCTCTTTCCACCATCACCACCTGCCATGTAATTTCTCATACATCACTGAAAGCCACTCCTAATGTTGCCTGATTTGGAGAATTGGCTTGCTGGGCAGCACAGGTGACTACAAATACAGATGGATGATCCCAGAAGATTATACTATGCATGCAAGGCTCCCTTTGAATCTAAGCCTATCAGTATTACTTGCTGTAGGATAGCTGCTTGAATGAATGTATTACAAGCAAGCATGAGGACATGTGCCTCAGGTCCAAGACAAAGCCAAATAGGTACTTTAGAAGACAAGCTGTTTTCAAGAGGATTACCCATGTAAAGCACATTATAGTAGAAAAGGAGTAGGCAACTTGTGGCCCTCTAGATGGTTTGGCATAAAACTCCCATCAGCCACTAGCCAGTGAAGGATATTTTCTTCATTTGAAATTTCACTGAATATGTGAAAAAGTGGGGTTATAAGAGTTTGTTGGCATAGCATAGAATGGGTTTAAATGGATGTACAAGTGATGGGGTAATGTTTTAATATTAAGGGGGCAAGAAGGCATACACACATAAAACACTGTATCAAGGGTTACATACTTTGGTGTAGATGAGGCCTATGATTTGGAAATATGATTTGATATTGCTCAAAGACATTAGTCATAAGAACTTGTGACTTGTACCAACTGTATGTATTCCTGTTAAAGGAACTAGAAAGGTCCAGGGTGATAGAAAGATAGAAAGGTAGGGTGTCATTTAGGCCAAAAGAACAGAGAAGTAAACCAGACAGCTGACCACATGAAAAGCAGAAGTAATGTCCAGTTTTGAGATAAACAGGTATGTCAGAAAGGATGGAACATTCTGGGAAGAGCATGATCTAAATTGATGAAGGGGACCAATAGACTTAGATATCTCTACCTATAAAGGGGAAAGTATGTGTGTGTCACGTAAGTCCCAAAATGTTCACCCACTTCCACATATGGTGCTACCTTAATGCTGTTCACCCAGACAGGTCTTCATATACATGGATCAGAAAAAAAATCTAAAAATATGAATTTTGGGGGTTTAAGTATTTTTAAAGAATTTAATAAAAAATCTAGGTCTACGCCTACAATTCCCAGCATGCCTTGGGAAGAATTCCCAGCATGCCTTGGGTGGGAGGCCAGACTTACTGGGCTTTGGTGGCCATTATGATTCCTAAGCTCAGTCTCAAGCAGTCAACCCAATTCTACATAAAAGTAAACAACCCACATAAATGGGCTGCATCCATTTGGGGTGCCTCGTCCCACCTGCCATGTGTGGTTTTAAAATCATGACTAGGTACAACAGCATGACTTTGAGAGGCCAAACTCTGGACATGCTCAAAGACACTCCATCCTGATAACACTTTTCTCAGAAACTGAGGGAAGCACACACACAGCCTTCACCCTTAGGAGGGAGGGAAGGAGGAAAGGGAAGCACTTTGTGCATGCCCAGAAACAGGCTTGACGAAGGGGGGCAAGTGCCCAGAGCAGTCCCGGCCCTTCAGTACAGGCTCCTGAAGGAGCACTTCGTGGGTGAGAAGTGTGGGCTGAGGCAGTCCCAGAAGGACTTGGCCGGAGTTGTGCATGCCCACTGATAGCTGCTTACCTCCCCTCCTTGGCGATGCTACTCCTGGATGCTCTGTCAAGGAGCAGCATCAGCAAAGAGAGGAGGAAAGCACCTCTCAGAGGACATGGGCACCTGAGGGCCTCCAAAGGCATGCTGGGAGGTGTAGTACTGGCATCACTATCTCTCAGTCCTAACTCTGCCCCCACAAACTGTCTTTCCCCAACTGCCACTAACTCTGCCCACCATTCCATTCTAGCCTTAGCTGTCAGTCATTCCTCCATTCACTCTTCTGTTTCAATAGACTTGGGTGGGAGGAAAGATTTATCAGGCTGTGGCCTGAAGGGAGAGTGCCTGGGTTGGCTGCCTCAGTTACTAAGCCCCATCAGGAGCAGGAGGTCGCAGCTCTGGGCAAGAGGCATGCTGGGAATTGTAGTTTTTGTTTTCTGTGGGGACAAGGAAAATCATGGTGACAGTTTCAAGACAGCCTTGGCCAAGCGTTGAGGGAGAGAGAGAGAGAGAGAGAGAGAGAGAGAGAAAAGAAACTAATTTAATTTGTTTTAAAGTTACCTCACAGGCCTAGGACAGGCTTACCTTGCAGGGTTGTCATGAGGGTAAGGGGGGGGGGAATGAATTTGATTTGTTTAAAGGATCATTCACAGACCTAGCACCAGCTTGCTACTTTAAGTTGGTGGATCCAATAACTATATGTTATTCAGATATCTGGGCAATGCCGGGTATATTTTGAAAACATATTTTTAGGTTTGCATCTTTTTTAACTGGTAGAAAGGGTGTTGTGTGTCCTGATTGTTTTTGAAGTTTAGACGGCTGCTCCGGCCAAAGCATTATGGGAGGTGTAGGCTTTTCAGGTAAAACAAAAAATGTGGTTTATCACGAAGTTCTAATTTAAAATACAGTTCTTATTAACACGATTTTCCATTTATTCTAACAAAACATTTTACTAACTCAACCAAACTAAAAAAACCCAACCAATCTAAAGATGAAAAAGTTGCATAGAAATTTATTATATATCAAATAAATGTTATAAATATTATTCACGGACCCGAGCAACAACAGGCATATCAGCTTGTTTTAGAATAAATTAATATGTATTAGGAGGGAGGTCTTTGTCTTTGAGAAGGGTATTTTATGAACAGAGAGGAAAAAGTCTCCTTTCCTTTCTCTCAGACATGACATCCAGGATACTGCTCTGAGCCTAGCATGTAGACCTCAGTGACTCCTTGGTTTTGCCTGGGAGAAATGGAAGTCCCTCTGCAGAGAAGAGCTCCTTTGCAGAGTCAGTATGAGTGGTGCAGAATTTATGAGTATATAGATACTCTTCTTTCTTCTCCCAAGCCAAGACCTAAGCTGACTTTTCAGCACTGGCTTGAGCCTAGTTGCTGGGCTTAAGACCATAGGGATTTTTTCTTGCGAAGAGGAAAGAGTATAACACCAGTGTTGTCACTGAGTTAGCAAAGATCTTAGCAAAGATCTGTTTGTCTTAGCAAAGATCTTTTTCTCCAGAAAGCTGCCAGATTTGTGAGTATTTTTTTTATTTGCTTTGCTGAATGGAGGTTTGTGTGTGTATTTAACTTCCTTAAATTATTTTAATAGATGTTTTAAAGCTATAACCATTTCATTAAGTTTGCGAGTCTGAGTGAAGTCTATCATTCTGGTACTGATTTCTAGAGGTTTCATCTACTGTTGTGGGGAGCAATCTTGAGGGGTATTCATGAAAGGTATTGCAGGAATCTATATTTCCAGGCAGACTATGTTCAGAACCTCTCAAGTAAAAGGTTATCTAAAAATTTTCCCTACCCCAGCATAGCCAATGGTGAAGGATGCTGGCCAAAACATCTGGAGTTGCCCACACCAAATGACACATCATAACTCTGTAGCATGCAATTGCCCCTTGCTCACAAATAAGCATGTACCACCAATCTAGATCAGGACCACCACATGGGAGAAAGGGAGGTTTAAACATTTTCCCCAACCACTTCCTTCCTGATATTCCCCTAATAGAATTTAAATTATATGTATTTACAGAACATCTGCACTGGTCCTAAATTATTGAACTCCATTTCCTCCTTTCTTTTCTTTTTTAGTTTATTTTTTAGAACTAACCTCAATGCTTATTTATTTGAATTGTTCTTCCCCGCTTTCCCCCTTCTTTGTTAAGTAAATCTTAATTATCTTTTTCCCATTCTATTAAGCTGTCCTCTGGTTTCCTCCTCTTTTCAGTAAACAGGGCATCATACTCTGTTGGTCTCCTCATCCTTATTTCTCCTCATCCATTTCACTACAGTCTGAAACCAGAGAGAATGGCCTGGCACCCACCTTGATGTCATTTTGGCATCAGGCAAAGAGCTTTCTATTTTCCAGACTTTTCACTTCCGTTCTACACTGCTTGGTGTTTCTTCTCAATTCCACTGAATGTTATAGCAACTTCACTGGCTACAGGTCTGTTTCTGGGCAGAAATTGAATAAACAACAAACCCATGTACCATAGTTACCCCAACAAGAGATTTCTGTTGGGAAATTGAGAGAACAGAATGAAAATAGAGAAATACCCAGTGAAACAGTCAGTTCATGAAGAACTGAGAAAAAAGACTCCTTCCTTACACAGTGCCAAGCCCCCAAAACTCATGTCTTGCTAAACTCTGACTGCTTAATTCCTATCAGATACCCTGAAGTAGAATGGCAATACAACATGAATCCAAAGATGATAAATAAACAGTTCCTTGCTTCCCGGGAGCCCCAGTTATATCCAGTCATGGTTGTAGGGAAGGACAAGATGCTTCTCAGTAGAGGCTGGGAAGTAGTCAATCTAGGACACATTGTAGCAACCCAGGTCATGTCCCAGGAACCAATCAGCTGGGCCTGTTGGTCTCCTGGGGCAGAGTTTGGGAGCAGACTAGAGGAAAAAACTACAGTTGGGATACCGGCACCTTTTCCCCATAGCCCACTGATGCAGTTCTAATAATGGGAACCTGAGGAAGGGCCTCTATTGAAAATCTTAAGTGTATGGGAAGGCACCCATGAAAACAATCTTCCTTCCTTTTCCTCTATTGCTCCCCGTGTCAAATTTTAGATTGTAATGCGCTCAATGCCCTCTTCTATTCTGTAAAGGTGAAGTGACTTGCACAATGTTATTGTCTTCTACAATGTTATAATTGAGAATACAGCTAGTGGAAAGCACACTGTAAATCTGACGGGATCAGCTGATGCTCACCTACAATTAAACATGAGTGCAAATTATGTGTTACTAACAGAAAGATTGCTGATATTCTTTAGTCACTGTTATCTATCAAGGATTTGTCCATGCCAAAAGAAGTGGGGTGTTCCAGTGGATTTTACTGGCTTTGTCTGTACGTGGATGAATAATATTTTTTTTCTTAGCCTGTGAGTCATCACTGGAACTTACTTATGTTAATTTTTTATTAGTCTTGTCAAGGTAACAGCTTAGGGATGTTTATTCTGCAAATGAAATGGAGTAAATCATCTGAGAGGTGGATAAAATGCAAAGAAAATCACCAAGCGTTGACACTGAAGAACAAAGTATTACAACTAAATTTATTACCCAAGGACTTGGAGTCTGTCCTTGTTCAAAGACTCCTTGTCTTTGAAAAGGAATGAAGATTTCTAATGAAAAAATATTTTAAAAATTCTAATTGTTCCATTTCTATTTTGCTTTTAACATTTCGCAACAATCTAGGGGGCACAGAAGGGGCACATATATACAGTTGTACCTTGTTTCAATTTAATAAAATCCAAATCATACATGTGGGCCACGAAGGACAACAGCATACTTTCCCACTATGCGTCCACACTTGTTCAGTTTCAGCCTACAGAAGCCAACCAACCTATCTCCTCTTGAGAAATTACTTTAAAATAATAATAATCTGGTACGGATTCTTACAAATATACTGTGTAACGTATAGTTTTAAAATTTTCTCATAATTAAACATAGCTTTATTCTCTATGTATTACATTTTAAATTCTGTGCCTCCTTTGTGTTGTTTGACACTTTCCTATGATCATTTTCTTCTTCTAGCTCACCTGAGCCAGCTCCAGGGCTCAGTGGGACTTTCAACAAAGTTCCAAATGGTGGTCATCCCTAGTGTTTGGGGGTCTTGGGGAGTTACTGTGATAGCGCCAACAGCCCCAGGTGGCCATTTCCCCCTGCCCTCAGCAATTCCACTTAAATTGAGCCATCTTCCAGGGCATAGTTGAAAATAAAGATGGCAGCTTTCAGAACACAATAAGAATGTCTCTGTGTGACAGTGTGTGTTTAGCAAAAGGAAGACCCATAACGGGAATAAACTGTGGTCTCTTCTAGGGCACTGGCAGCTGCCCAAAGATGCCTCCAACAGCTCCCAAAAACAGACACCACTCCTGCAAATAACCTTTGCTTTCAAGTACATATTTAATACTACACTTTATAAGCAAAATGTTTTCAGCAGTCCTAACAATACTGAGCAAGCTCCTTTGAAATCAGCAAAGATGCTTCCCAGTCAGTAACTTTTTTGAAATAAGTAACAGAGAGATCTTGTTAAAAAAATGCCTGCTACGTTGTTATTATTTATTTAATTAATTATTTTCAGTCAGGCACTTCACTGGAATAAGCTGTTTTTAAAATAAAGTCAAACCATAGGCTTAGCAGGTATGAGGACAAAGCTCTGACAGTGGGTCTGAAATACACAGAGGGAAGCTGAGAAAATTTAAATTAAATTGGCTCTAAAAGAAAGCACGCATTCACTGTAGTGATGAAGGAGACGATTTTACAAAAATAAAAATAGCTCCAGCATGCCCTAAAGGCAGACTGAATATAACAGAATGTTCATCTTAATGATACACCCCGTGCATTATGTAACACTTTTTTTTTGTTCTGACACCATTAGACAAGCAGAGTGCCCAAATGGGTAGCAGTGAAAATTAAAGAGAATCAATTATGTGCACTGTTGTCAGAATGTGGCCCTTTGAGGTTTTTGCTCTGCTCATGAAACTCCCTTGGGCTCTTAGAAATTGCTTAGCTTTAGTCAACTCCCATTTCAAAGACTATATTAAGACGTACTCTGCAGAGCAATCCTCCCAGCTGGTCATCACAAACCTGGTGAGATTCTTTTGCAAGTTATCGAACACCAAAGTATCTAGAACAGCCTTTCCTTCAAAATGGTCAGGAATCATTGGAGCTGTAGTCTAAATCATCTGGAGGATAATGGTTGGGAAAGACTGAGCCAGAAGCTCCTCCCAACTTAATATATTACATGTATTGTGAGAGGGCAGAACAAAGTTTAGTTTGCATTCTTTTACTACTACTTCGATGAAGCAGCTAACATTTTGTAGGGGTAATACAGAGGGAATAATTTTACTTTTGTGAACTGCCCAGAGAGCTTCTGCGGTATAGAAATGCAATAAATAAATAAATAAATAAATAAATGCTATTATTCATAGGTTCCCCCCTTCAGCTTCTTGTGCCTATAAATAACTGCTTCAGAGGGTTGGGGCGCCCTCTAGAATGGAAAGGGGAAATCAGCAGACATTGCCTCCCCACCATCCCTCTCACTAGCTGGATCCTCTACTAGATCCTGGTCCCATCCCTGAACAAAAGGGCTCCTTCCTTTTTTCAGCAAAACGAGCAGGATCCAAGCTATAAAAATGAAAATGCTGACTTTTTAAAGGCTATATCTGCAAGAATATTTAATAAACTAGTTAGCAGCTACTGATCTTCTAAAACTTGTTTTCATCAAGTCTGGGAGAAATAGTTCCTTGCTGGAAGACAATAGAAGGTGTAGTGTATGTTATTCCTATTGCATAGTAACTTTAACGAATATGACAAAAGAAATAACATTTCAACAGAGAATTAACTATTTAGTTAGTTTGACCCATCTTTACCAGACTTTAAGGAATAACAGCATGAACTAGGTTAAGAACTGGCAATTCTGCTCCATCCCCCAGCAATTAAAACTGGTAATTGGCATTGACACTGCAATTTGTTTTTTATTATCCACTTTTTGTGACATTTTGGGGGGTGAAAAGGTGGGATATAAAATAAATTATTATGCATCTCAGCCCCCTTATCTTTATATTGCCCTAGCCCATAATACTGTATATGCCCTTGCCAGAAGCATAAGATAGGTAAACATACTGTGACGTTCTGCCCCCGTGTCATCTCAACTTCACCTGAGACACCCACAAGCACCCGACAAGACTGTCCATGCCACTAGCACCCAGGGCTACTTCAATCCCCTCTGTGCTAATGACGTGTTTGACGGTTTAGGCCTACTACTGCTGCTGCTGCTCCTGTCTCGCCTCTACTTCAGGCTCCACAGCCCAGCAACCTAGCCCTCAGTTTCCCATTCTGCTGCCATTTGTTGTTTTCTTCTCAGACACATCCACAGACCACACCAGTTGTTTGTAAATATAATTGGAATTTATTAACTCAAGTAAATGTGTGTATAAGGCGTATTGGTTTCAGTCTCTTCATTACAAGGTTCCACTATATAGTTTTAAAATCTTCTACTTCACAGAATTTTAACCTACACACTGTATCTCTCATTCTCATAACACTCAAGTTATCATACCCCACAGACTCTTCTCACTGACTCATCTCACACTACACTTCTACAATCTCATCTACCCCTCCTCTCACTCACTTAACTATATATAGATACATTTCTCTAGCTCCTCCCACTCTTACTCAGCCAATCTGCACTCCCCCTCAACCATCCAATCAACACGCAGGCATTCAACCCCCCTCTACTAATTGTTAGTACTTTGAGGCCTACTACTTCCCAAACCTTATACATAATATAAGCAATAACTTTGTATATATATTTACATTTATAACATATAAGGCAGCTGAACATCACACATACATATTTGCTATCAACATCCTATGTTGCTCAAGTGTATCTACTCAATCTATTTCACCGTGTCAATCTCTTTGGTATCTTCCTTTCCTATTGATGTCTCCAGATCACAGAATGAACTATGAATAATTAGATTCAAGAATGGTTTGATGACATATGAAAATGCCCAGTTCAGATGTAATATGAAACCATAATTTAGTGATATGTAAATAAGCCTCAGGATAATGACCTATCCCTACCCTCATCTGGCATAGTTGCCAGGAAATCAAAATCATCCACTTCCGGCTTTTAACTATGGTTTATTGATATGTCTGAAACAGAACAAAGCTTGTTTCTATAAACCATAGTTTCAATTAATCAGAGCTTCCAGTTCAGACATAATGATAAACTCCAGTTTCTTTAAAACGATAAGCGGATACTTCCAATCTTCACTGCTTTGCTAGAGGAGAGGGAAGCACGTGAGCCCAAGCCTCACTGCTGCTTGTTCACACAAAATTAAACCATTGTTTAGCATTATGTCAGAACTATGCAGAGCAAAAGAAAAAGAGATTAAAAATGAATATATATTTGGAATAAACTAATTCTTCAAAGCATAGTCCTTTAATGCTGTCAGAATCATAATGCATGCAAGAAATGGCCTGAAATGCAATTAATGTTTTCAGCATTTTCTTCCTCTCTCACAAAGGTGTGAAAAATGATAAAAAATTATGATAAAAAATTGTAATTTAGCAGAGATAACTATTTGCCCAAGAACTGATATTATGTATTTAGGGTGCATTCCTATGCATGTTTAGACAGAAAAAGTCCTATAAGTCCTAGCATTTCCTAGCTGGCTCACTGGGAAATGCTGGGAGTTGTAGGACTTTTTCCTGTCTAAACATGCATAGGATTGTGCCCTTAGTTAGTTGTTATATGGCACCGTCTATGTACATGGTGCTTTAGAAAGAACAGGTCTGACAGCTTCCCTACCCCAAGAGGCTTTTATCAGAAAAGAGATTACAGATAAAAGGAGTGAGAAGAGAGACAGGGGCAAACAGGGAAAGAATGTATGGTTATTTCAATTACATGCACTTTCGCTTAGTTATAATAACTATTGGTTTTTTAAAAATCTTCCTTGAAAATGCGAGTTTTAAGGAGGGACTTCACATTTCTCACTGGCCTCCTAAAATCTTAAGAACTAGCAGTAAAAATCAGCATTCTTCACATTTTGAACGTTTACTATAAAATATATGTACATACATTGCTTTGAAATCCTGACAGAGCATTTCAGTAATTCATTGCCTCATTACTAGTAGACACCATAGACTATATTTACTCCACATTTACGATCAGCAGCAAAACGTCAAATAGGGTATGGCTAAAAATAACATGAAATTTCAACTTTTGGGATATATATTTTCACATTTCATGGCCTCTATTAAATGACTTTCTAGGTGTAATGATAGCATTCAAAAAAGCTATCAAGACTGATCTCTTCTGGCAGGCCTATGCAGTAGAATTTTAGGATACTTTTAGGTTGGTTTTAGGATGCTTTTAGGATGTTTTTAACAGTGTATACTATGTTTTTAATCAGTATTTTATGTATTTTATGCTTGCTGTTGTTCCCTGCCTCGATCCAATCAGAGAGGCGGGTAAGAAATTATTATCATCATCATCATCATCATCATCATCTACTCCAGAGACAAATATAAGCCACAGGCCTGTTTGGATCTATAGTTCTTTGAAAAGATTGTGTGTGTGTGTGTATGTAAGAATCTCTCCAGGGACCCTCACAAACCACAATTCCTTTTACTCTATTGAGGTGGGCACAAGGTATTTAAACCGATATAAAATGTTACACATTTTGAACTAAAATATGCCTCAGTTTCTGATTTATATGGGTTTAAACAATGAAATAAAGCAGAGATGGGGAACTTCCAGCCTGATGTTCTCCATCCAGCCTGCAATAATGTCTCACAATGAAACTATAATATATTCTATTTAAACATTATGGGTTGGACCCAGATTTACACTGTATCAACTATGCTGCCATGCTTTCCCTCCCTCATGGCAGCTCCTCCAGCCCCTGAAAATGCTACAGAGGCCACATTCCGATGACTGCAGTAGCCAAAAAAGCTATTGTGGCTTTCCCCCCTCCCCTGACATGTGCTGTGTGTACACCCACTATTTGCATTACTCCTCGTACTACAGTTCAGGTTGGCGTGTTCTCCGAACCCTGCGTGCAGCACGATGGATTTTATACATATCCTACAACCCCAATGTGCAGTAGAGGTTGTAGAGTGCATATGTAGCCCCCCCCCGCACCATGCTGGGTTTGGACGGCACGCCAACCAATGCAACAGCGCAGAGAATAATGCAAATGGTGGTTGCGCACGAGGCACACATGGGTCAGGGGGAGAAGCCGCAATGGCTCTCCCCACCTCTTGCCACAATCATCCAAACCCTGTCAGAGAGTCAAGAGACCCTGCTGAATGAAGTGAAGTGTGGTGTTCAAGAGAGGGGGGGACCCCAAAAATTGAGTGGAAAGACTTTCTATGAGCAGAGCCTTTCCTCTTACAGAAAGTCCCTTCCTCTCATGGAAGACAGACCCTGGATCTATCGATCTATCTATGTATCTATCTACACACACACACACACACACCTATATGAACTGAAGGAATAAAGACTATTGTATTTTCCTTCTATTTTTAAGACCCAAACCATTTTTATAGGTCAGGTAAGAAAATAAAATCCTTAAATTCTTTTTACCTCTAACAAAAGATATCAATAGTCATTCTCTAAAACCAAAATGCAGGTTTAGAATGTGAATATGAAGTTACCTACCAAGCCATGGGCGATATTTAACACTGGGTCAACATACTACTAATACTGAAAATTCATTCAACGTTACCTTTCTCTTTTGTAAATTAATTCTAAGTTAGACACATTAACCATTTTGCACCTTGCCATCATGAAAATGATGGGTCTCTTTTGGCAAACTGAAACACTTTCCTACAATGGCTCTGCTTAATTGCGCTCTTTCCATTTTCCTACACTATCTTAAAGAAGAAGAGGCAGATGGGAAACATAAACAGTGTTTGTACAATGGTGATTTGCATAACCCTAAACATTTGCAAAGGCATTTTTGTTTGCGCAGCTTCCTGCAATGTTAGAATTATATCATGGCTAGCAATACTGTAGTTGTACAACAGTTGGAGCACTCAGTTCTTGCATGTGAGCAAAGCCATTTTTGTCACTGGTGCATAACTGATCTCAGATTAAATCAGAGGAAAGATACACCAGAAAAAGAACTTAATAGAACACTTTTATTGAGGACACAATCCTATGCCTTGGTTAGACAGGAAAAAAACACCCTACAACTCCTACCATTCCCCAGCCAGCCATACTAGCTGTGGAATGCTGGGAGCAGTAGGAGAGTTTTTTTCTGTCTAAACATGCATAGGGTTGCATCCTTAAATTTTTCAGTTTTAGATTATTCGGATAAAATGTTCTGCAGATACATGGAGGTATAATTCTTTCCACATGAAGGCAAGATGAGTGAGATAACTTTTAATGTTCCTTTCTTGTTCCTAAAATTCTATGATTCTATAATAAATGAAAAGCAATGTAAGAACATTTTTTTCCTTACCATTTTTACTGATGTCAAGTTCTTTAAGATTAACTAAACTGGCAATGCCGGTTGGCAGGCTTGAAAGGTCATTGTCTGGGATACTCAGTTTACGCAGAGCTTGACAGTTGAATAATTGCTACAACAACAAAAGAAAATTGGTTATAATACTCCTGTTATATTTTAGCGTACAGTTAACATTTAGAGGCAATAATAAATATTGCACAAAATACCATACATTTGCTCATAGCCAGTAAGGACCAGTACACAGGCAATGAGCCTGAGAATGCTCCTTCCACACAGCTTCCTGAGAGTGAATCCTCCAACTTCTCACCGTTACTGGAGCGAAAAGATATGTCACAGCATCAAAGAAAAAATGACAAGGTTCTCACTTAAACAGATTTCTTAACCTAGCAATGGGCCTGTTCAGATGACACTTCAGGGATTGTGGTTAATGAAACAGTGGTTTTCTGGGGTTAGCACTAACCACAAGCCGTGCTTTCGCATGCAACACTTTAAGCTATGGTTAGAGCCACTAACACTGCCGCAGATGGCCTGACTGAGGTTAGAAAGTGACCAGGGTTTATCAAAACGCATTGCACACAATACCTTAAACCCTGCTGCTTAACAAAAGGCCTTAACCAGCAGGGTTTAAGGTGTCTTATGAACAGGCCTAGTAAGATTGGGGATGACATTATGTTATAGACCTCCAAGAGTAAGAAGTGCTGTTGGTACTGATTAGCTACTAATTAAAGATGACAATCCATTTTTATCACCTCAAGAGGTGAAACCACCATTCTGACATTTTTTTCTTATAGAAATAAAACTATAAAGGGAGGAGATCCACACCATACCAGAAATCTTCACTAATTCAATGAAACCGTAACATAGCAATATTAAAAGCAGTGCATAATTCATATTAATATTTTCAGAATGCTGGTAAACAAACTGCAACTGAAATTCACTTTCGTTTACCATCTAGTATGTGGATTTGAACAGATGCTATTTTGTGTGTTTTATAAAAAGCCCTATCATCTATTCAAAAATGCACTGCTTCAGAAAGTCTGAGCGCCACTGAAAAGAGGCCATTCATTTGGGTTGGTGAATACAGGAGCTTAATGCAAACCTATTTCCATTAAGAAAATGGTTCCTTTTGGAATAATTTTGTCATCTACCTTTCAGTCTGAAAGGAAAAAAGACAAGTAATGGCAACAATAAGGCAAGAGTAAGAAATGCATTTACAAAGGAATAAAATTGCTCCGACGAGCCGTTTTAACATGTACATTTTCTCAGGAAACCTTATTTAACTCTAAGAAATTATAATGACCTTCAACATTAACAGCCCAGTGGGAATAACTAACCTGTGATAGGTACGTATTCCTTTTAGGAAGCAGCCCATACATTGCTATAATGGTGCTGTGATTTAGGTTGCACAATTTTCTTTGTCAACTTGGTATTGAAAGGGTTAAATGACAAATTCATTTAAGCTTGAAAATCTATAAACTCCTAACTTGGTCTTGGAATGGTCAAATGAGTCTAATTTATTATTTTGAGAAGACCCCAAGAAGACTTCTGAGTCCTACTGATATCCCATATTTACATTGCATGCTTGTACTTCAGAACACCTTTAAACCAAAAGCTGCAATAAGAGACTATGATGGGCCGGGCCGGCGGAGTGGGGGGTGGGGGGGAATGGACAACTTCATAGGCTTGCAGAGAAGTGCCAAGGATTGTTTGATTTAAAGCTAGCACCTGCTGATAAGAAACTGTGAAGTCAACTAAAGAACAAAACTTAGCCACTCTGTGTACTACTTATAATGGCAGGATGGCCTTGCTTGTCTCTATAAGCATCACCAGCATTGTTGGAAGAAACGCCAGTGCTCTTACTTGATGGCAGAACCATGACGATGATGGAAGTGGCTTTTGATTTTCAAGACAAGTGGTAAGAAAATACAGGTGTGGAAGCTTCAGAGAATTTCAGGGGACTTTTATATAAACCATGCAGAAAGAAGGGGCAGGCATTCCTATAAGTAAATGTAGAGGCGAAGATAGGGGTATTTGGACAGGTAGACTCCTCACCTCTGATTCGTGGCATTAACCTAACATAGGGGGTCTCATCTCTGACCAGAATAAATATAGCTTTGTCATAACATAGGTGTTCAAAGGAAATTGTGATAGCAAACCTGAAGGTGTCCCAACAACAACCTTAATGGAAAAGGGTTGAACTCTGTTGAAGTATAACATGCACACTTCCTTGGCTTGGTAAAATTAATTAGTGTGTCAACAGTTTTCAGTATCTGCTTTTCTTTTCTGAATTTCACTTTAATGCCACATCACTGGCCAAAATTGGTGTTATAGCTCAGACCTTATCATCCTCACTATCAATCTAGACACTATATTTGGCATAAGCTGCATTTTCTACATCTTTTTCTTCTTTTTCAAAAAATTAGCAGGATTCATACTAGTTACATAAAATCCATACAATAATATGGCTTTTCCTTAACTCATCCAGGTGAGATTTGAACTGAAGTCAATGAGGCTAACTTCTGTCAACAAATTTAAGTAAAGTAAGGGAAGTAAATGCTATTGTCTTTAAGTTTTTACAAGTATTCCAATAAAAGTTTCTACATAATGTAACATTTAAATTACATAAAGGGAGCAAAAAAGGCCCTACACCTCCCAGCGTTCTCCACTCTAAACATACATAAGATTGCACTTTAAGTGTGTTTTAATTTCCCCCCTCAAATATTTCAAATCAAGTACTTGTGCAGTGGGACAAAACATTAACATAGGGTACTTTTTTAAAACTTTGTTTACTAAATACAAGTAAAATAAGCATGCTAAATTAGATCTTTGTAGGCAGGGGTAGGAAGTTGTGTTTTGGGCTACAGCTCCCATCAGCTCTAGCCAGCATATTCAATGATAATGGATGATGGGAGTTGTAGGCCAAAACGTCTGGAGAGCCGCAACTTGCTCACCCCTGTTCTAATGCATCAACACATTTCCTGATGCAAACTGAACATTTCCCTATGCAAATGACTGTATGCAAATTAACTTAATTTGCATTGGAAAATTTAACCTAATTTGCATTGGAAATTTTTGTGGGAAACTCATATCACTCATTCTGACCCACTTCCACGGACTTCCTGTATGTTTCCAACCCAAGTCAAGGTGCTTGTTTAGACTTGTACAGTCTTACATGGCTTCTAGCCGTAATACCTGAGGTCCTACAACTCCCAGGATGCCCCAGACAGCCATGCCGGCTAGGGAACTCTGGGAGTTGTAGGACTTTATTTATTTATTTATTTATTTATTACATTTTTATACCGCCCAATAGCCGAAGCTCTCTGGGCGGTTCACAAAAATTAAAACCACAGTAAAACACCCAACAGTTTAAAACACAATTACGAAATACAGTATAAAAAGCGCAACCAGGATAAAACCACACAGCAAAGTTGATATAGGATTAAAATACAGAGTTAAAACAGTAAAATTTAAATTTAAGTTAAAATTAAGTGTTAAAATACTGAGTGAATAAAAAGGTCTTCAGCTGGCGACGAAAGCAGTACAGTGTAGGCGCCAAGCGGACCTCTCTGGGGAGCTCGTTCTGTTTAACGTGGATAGGACTGCATCCTTTATAAATCAAATCAAATCAAATTTCAAAACAAATAGATAAAATTGGGATTCAGTTAATTTAAACCTTAAAAAATGTTACAAATGTAAAACTTCTGAGTCTGGAACACATATTAGTTTTAGACTGAAGAAAGTGTCATAGCAAATAAAAGTATGGGTTCCTAGAAACTGTAAATTACATTTTATTTAAGTTGTATGCAACGTCCTCCTGTCAGTTTCACTATATGCAAATAGAGGGTGTCAGCACATTCAATTGCATTTTCTATTTTTTAAAAAACCCCTCAATGGATCATCAAATCTTTTAAAGAGGTTGCTCTACTTTGGCACTTTTGATCTGAAGCACATCAGCAACCAAACCCTAAAGCTAAATTGCTTTCTTTAAACAGTAAGCTATCTTTTGCCTCCTGCTGATTTCATACAAAAATTCCAAGCTTGCTCATACTTCAGCATCACTCAGGAAATAAAATCAAATTAAACTATCTTAACGTGATATCAAGTTTAATATTAGAAGTCCTTCTCTGGGTGGTGGGGGCAGGGGGAAGGTTAAGGCAGGTAGAAAAGACCTGTTCTGTAATACTACCCTGGCTTTGGAATACTCTACGTAACATCCACTCCAGCTTTGGAAGTGCCTACTCCACCTGGTGCCTACTTTGGCTTGTATCCAATGTTATAATACTTACCATAACAAGTTACATGGTGATATACTTTTGGCCCCATATTTCAATCTTATGGTATAATCCTATTTTTGATGGATAGCTGTATTATGCTATACATTTTTTTAATTTAGAAAGTGGAATCCTGGTGTGTGTGTTTAAAATAAAAAGCTTCTTTAAATTACTCCTAAACAGTAACCACACATGATGATTAAAAAAAGGTAATAACTCTGAACTATCCATCAACAAACTGACCTCCATTATACCCCATTTCATCTCTATGAGGCAGAAAAATATGATTTAGTGTCCAGAGCCTTCTCAATGAACAGATATATACAGCTGGGGAAATGACTCACTTCTCTATATCACTTTTCCTTCAACCCCCTGGAGAGTTTAACTAAATTGCTTCTCCAGTTATAAACAATTGCCTGGTGGAGTGAACAAGCCACTACATTGAGCATCCAAATTTGGCTAAAGGGGTAGGGAGACAGCTTAGCAATAGAACAATATAGTGTTAACAAGTTCTACCCAAGTTAAGCAATTTTAAGTTCCATTGGTTAAAGGCAGAATCTTAGGCACATGCTTAATTCCCTTTGGGTTGTACATAGTCTAAAATACACGTCCAATCTGTGCATAAAAACCCGTAAGTATTTATCTTAACACAAGTGAATACAAGATTTTTAATAGCTGACAGTACCTGGACAACTATGGAAGAAATGCATGCAAAGAAAAATGCAAGGTAGATTGTGTGTGTGTGTTGAGGTGCCTTTATAGATTGTAGAAATAGCACAGGAGCTGCTTTTCCATAACGCCACCACATGGTACTGCTGTAACATTTAAAGGCTCCGCACAAAATGAGCAGGGGTCAACCACACAGGTTGTCCCCTCCAAGACATGCGCTACTTGCATGGTAAGAACACACTAATTGGCTCCTGATCATGTGGTGCTGGGGCTCTAAGGATCACAACAACAATAGATGATGATGATGATGATGATAGATGCCACAGAAAGAAGTGATTCCTACACCAACACATTTTGCGATATTCGAAAGGGTACAACAGTTTAACTTTCTAGAGCTTCCTCAGGACCATGTTATCGAGGCAGCTATGAGTGAGAATGCATCTCCCACTCTTTCTTTGTCAAAGCTCCTCCAAATCTATGAAAAGGAGAAGGCAAGATCTCTCGTAATGTAAAAGGTTTGAGGCACCCTGACATATTAGAATGTCTGTGAGTAATAGGGATTAGCAAGTATTACTTTGGCTTACTAGCCAGCCTCTATTTGTGATTTCCATGTACATGTTCCCTTGCCCAAGACCTTTGGCATCTGCAGAAGGCTTAGGAAAGGCAGAGATTTCTTTCATTAATGCGGGGTATGGAAAAAGTAGTAAACCGCATAATTCTCTTACACTATTCTTTTCTCTTATTCATTTGTGTGGAGGTTTGGGTAAGATCTCTCTCTCTTTGTCTCTGCATGTCTGAGGACTTGAGGAGAGGTAAAGTATTTTCTGATTTCCATTGCACTTTGGAAAAGGTAAGAAACAACAAGTGAGTTCTTTTCAAAACGGCTATGCGAGTGACAGAAGACACAGCATCTCGTACTGACAAGCACAGAGGGCTTGGGAAAATGACAGGGAACTCTCTCATTTTGATCAGCAATTCTTCTCAAAACTCCAAGAAAGCTGGGGAAGTGATGTGTGTGCTGTTAAGCATCCATCTCTCCAGACAAATGAAGCTGTGGATATCTGGTCACTGGTCTGCATTAGCTGGCTTCAGATGTTAAGAGAGGAAGTGCAGGTTCCTCCACTCACACTTCCTACGCAATTATCAAACCTGGGAGCAGTATTCTCCCTCTGCAGTGAAAAGTACAAGCTCACCATGCATCTGTAGTTTGCACACCCCATGATGGAGAATAGCAATGGTGGAGTAGATTCTTCACTAGAACTCCAATTTCAGAACATCAACCACAACAGCCAAGGAAACTTACTGTAATTACACTTGATTAACTAATTAATTTCTCAATTACACTAAATTCACTAATTAGTTAATCAATTACACTTGACTAACTAATTCTTCTGTCCCCTGACAGAAGAACTTTGATAGCCAGGGTGGGGAAACTGTGGCCCAAGTATAACATGTGGCCCTTGATCTAATTTTTCACCCAGCCCTCAGCCAGCATTATCCACGTCTCCCAAGGCTGCAAGCCCATTCTTCCTTTCCAGACCGCCTCTCCTCTTCTACTTTGTACATCTAAAGAAGAGATTGGGGGGGGGGGTGCACAGAGAAAGAGATACACAACCCTGTGATGCTGCAAACTCTGCTTAGATTTGCTCTGCCCATCACTGGTTGCAGTCCCCAACTGACATTTTTCGTATGTAAACAGTACATGATAGGAAAAAGGATACCCACCCTGTTTTATAAGAAAGTGTTCTAAAATCAATAGTAGGCATGGATGGGCAAGATTTGCAAGGCGTTAAAGATTTGCAGAATGTAATCACCCCCAATTCCTTTGCAGGTGTCTATGGGTTTTGTGTATTTTGGCCCTTGTTGCTTAGCTATAAAAAATGAATGCATCCATAAATGCTTATTTCAGCCTATTAAATGTTCAGTCTCTTTTGCACAATGGCAAGTGAGGTTTCTTTCTCAATATACTTTTTAAAAACAACAACAATACAACAATAAAACATGCATAACCATGTATCTAAAATTATTTCTAGGCCACCTTTAGCGTGGAACCCTTTGATTTGCTTTCACTAATTAGCTGCTGGAGAGCAAAAGCTTACTTTCAGTTTGTCTTGAATCTGAGTGATAATTACCCAAATTATTCATGTAGGGAATGTCTTAGGACAGGTTGCTGTACTAGGTAATTCACTGGTCCCTTCCAATTCAGATTCTATGGCTGAAACAAGATGCAATGCCAATAGCAGGGTTACTGTCAAAAACAAAATAATTAGAAATCCTGTGCCAAGTTCTCCTTTCTCTGCCCAGAAAGATGTTATCAAGGTAACATGTGAAGTTTTCTGATCTCTGCCCCCGCCAGTAGCAGCCAATAACATGAAGCATTATGTCATAATTATAATATAGTAAGTCATGTTGCATGTTTCCTTAGCTACACATTACAAGGAGCAGAAGAAGAAGTCAACACAGAGTTCACCATGTCTATTTCTCCCGCCTTTGAAAAGTTCAATACATTCTTCATTTTATGCAGATGAACCATCTCATACATATGGGCTTAAAATTAGTTGTGAACTCAGGGGCTCCATTGTAACACATTAAAAACCAATCCCTATGCAGATATCTAGAGCACCAGGTCTTTAATGAAGAATTTGGTGTTGATGCAGGAACAGAATTCAAAGCAACCTCTTTATCAGTCCTGGCAAAACTAAGAGCTCGGTATTTTCTGAAAACAGGAAAATGTGTTATTAGTTGAATAATTGAAGCTGGCAGTTTGTCTGTGCCGAATTTCCTTTCTGTAGAGAGAGTTCAAGCATACTTTAAATGTTCATTTAACAAGGCAACCGCATTTGCATATTAGAGAAAGGGCAGGGTTTACCTTAGGTAGCTCTTCAATTTGATTGGCATCTAGATAAAGCTCCTCTAATGTCCGTTCAAAGTTAAAAACCTCCTTTGGCACCTGCTGAAGACTGCAGTGGGAGTAATCGAGCACTGAGATTATTTCTTCTTCCCCGCGAAAACATCGGCATGGCACCAGGCGGCCAATAATTTTCCTTTTGGTTGTCATCTCCAAATGCTGCACTAAAAAATAAAATAAAATAAATTGTTTCCCAAAACCATTTCTCATTTCATTAGAAAAGTCCCTAGAGGAAAGTCTAGAATTCCCTTCAACAGCATTTTAAATATATAACTGTATAAATCCTATAAGGCCTTTTTTATTTTGTCCATAGAATTAATACCAAGTTTCTATGTGTAATGTTTTAGGCTTTTTTTCTAGCTTAGTTAATTTTGTATGCAATTAAACATTATCTGTTTTACTTTCCACCATTCCATAAATCAGTGATATGTTTATAACTTAGTTGCATTGTGAACTATTGGTGTATAATATGAAAAATAGATTGCAGACCAGCACAAATTACATAGCTTTGTGTAATCACTCAAGACTGGACCTATTATGTGGCAAGATTAATTTATCTGCTTAAGACAACATCAGCAAAGGGGCATGGGGTGGGGGGAATACAAGACCCAGAACAAGTCACAAAAGTTCAAGTGCCTGACTCACAAATTTGGCTACAAACCTATCCACTCATACTGTATAAAATTATGATTAGTTGTTGAAAAGGTTGATTTTATAATGAATTAACAATATCCAAATTCTTGCTAGTCCTTAATTACCTTATAAAGTATGCTTATTTTCTGAGCTTTCTCGATTTCTGCTTACTGTTTGTAAACCCATATATAACATTTGTTCCATCTTCAAGCTTTGATTTGTCTGTTTTTGCAACAGCAAAAGGTAAGATAGTTAGATCTCTTATGTCAGAACAACTTATAGCTGTGTCACTAATGGTACATTTAATTGCCCTTAGTGTTTAAATAAAAGGTAAAAAAGGATCATCAAGTCCTCTAAACCACATTAAGGATCAGTCACATGCATAAGAGAATGGCTGCTTCCTTTTAAACCACTCAGACTGCAATTCTATATCCATTTTTCTAGGAAGACAGTGGGGCTTGCTTCTGAGTAGACATGCTAGGATCGTGCTGTTAGTCTACTCTAAGATCACCAGGTTCAAACTCTTGAGAACGTCAAGTATTTCATAATTTGTCACAAAATTAAAATCGTGTCCATACCAAATACCATCAAATCATAGTTTACTGAATAGCTTATTTGTTTACCATCAAATCGTAGTTTACTGAATACCTTAGTTGTTTGCCAATTTATAATTAGGCGTAAATACTATTCCAAGATTAGAAGTATCCTGACAATAATGACTAGAACAATATTGTCAACTCTTGGATGCAGCCCATAATTTTTCTGTGGCTTGCCAACCCAGGAAACTTTAATTTCTTTAACAGTTATTAATGACTGCTGTGCAACTACACATGCAGCTCTTACTACCTTCCTGCTGCAATACAAGCATGAGGATATACATAGAGGCACAATCGCTCGATGTAACAAAACATGAAAAACCTAAGCTGTGATAGGGACCTTCAAGCCCTACATTATGCTGGCATGTCGGGAATATTGCAGGGGAGCTGGCAACTAGTCTAAAGAGTTATGAAAAACAAAGAATACATGTCAACTTATGTCCACTAAAGTCAATGGCTCTAAATCTATGTACTCATACTGAACTAGGTTGTTGAATTGGCTATTAGTGAGCACACACAAAAATGGCCAATCTCAGAGGGTATTTCCTAGATTTTCTAGTTTCTCTTTAGGATGTAGAATGTCTTGGACGAGTAAAGCATTTTCCTTAGGCTGACTTGATGGGAATTTTCTAGTGAACTACAAATTTATGAATACATGAATTCTGAACTACAAAGTCATGCATTTACAAGTTACAACTCAATATATGATTTATCATGTCATTTTCAAGACTCATTGAGCACAATGACAAATTGCATATCTTGTAATTTATATATCATTTTGAATATTCATGATCTGTACTATATGACCTGGCCAATATAGAACAGCCATATTACACACTAAAACACCCCTTTCAGAGGACAATGGGTTGGGGTGGAGTTGGAGGAAGGCAGTGAGATGGCAATTTGAGCCAACTGTTCCTTCCCATTGTAGTCCTTTGTGCTTCCTGAGAAGTTGCTCCAATGGGCTGGGGGATCCTCTGGAACAGCTTAGGAAGTGGTACTGGGGGAATGCAGGGGAAAAGGAGAACTGACAAAAACTGCTGCCCCTGTTTCTCCAGTGGGAAGCCTCCACTGGATCCTAGTCCCCCCCATTCCACATGAATACAAGATGCCTTTCCATTTGTGGATGGGCACGTCTGGACCTAACACATTGTTTATCACTTAAACTACAACAGTGGTTCAGTATATGTGCACTGAATTGCCTCTAGTCCTTAGGCACAATTATAAATGTATTTTTTTATATATAAAACTGCTACCTCTTCTGAGTCTGAATGGATAAGGATAAATCAACATCAAAAAGCCTCTATTCGTGATCTCAAGCTCATTAGCAACTATTTGCAGAACTGAGTAATTATAGTGGCTACTTGGTATCCACTTCTAAGTGTTTAAGCTCAGAAACAAAGACATAATTTCATATTCATGCTCAATGGGGAAAGGATTTGAACAGGAGAGCTGGAAGAGCTTATGGTCTGTCAGGGGAAAGTGTTTATAATGTGGAAACATTAGTGCAAAGAAGCATCATAATTGAAAGAAACTAATCACCTCCGTATTGGTCTACTATTGGAAACCAGATTGCTGAATCAGCACTTGCCAAAATATAACTGAACTCCAATTTTTCTTTTTTGCATGAGTTTTATGAGAATTTAATTTTCTAACACACAGGCCACATACACTAAACAAAATGTGTATGAACAACTGCAGTACCGGCCCTTCTTTCACCTCCCCACAATACTTCCATTTGTACTCACACACATCTCATGGACTACCTCAAAGACCAAATAACTATGACATCAAGGAGAAGGTAGGAAAAATACATCAACTAAGGTCACAGGTGGACAGATATCTGATTAGCAGGCTCTACTAGGGGTTTCTTTTTGTTTTAATAATGCAGAGGCCCACCAACAAGGCACAGGAGCAAAATTGATAGAACTGTCAATCTTATGGTGAAGGACAGACATAAAATTGGAATTAAAGAACACAGGCTGAACATGTGCCCAGCCCAAGAATTTGTTTTCAGCACCAGAAGAGAGCTCACGGTCCTTTCACATGTAAATCCATTCCTGTTCTACCCCAACCCCAGCTTTCTTTGTTTCTTACTCTTCCTTGCAAAAGTCAAACCAAAACTTGCAACTGTCAATGCACAGATGAGATCCATACCTCCTACAGCACTGGGTGCGCCCAAATTCTCCAGCTTTACCAGAACAGTCCCTATTTTCTGCTATCTTCTCCTATTTTTACTTGTTCAGGAAGCCTTGTTAAGAGTATTAATAGAACTGTCATTCTCCAGGGTTCAATATGTCTGAACATTATGTACCCAAATGGGTAACAATGGGTAACAATGCAAATGTATGAACATTAAAGTGTCATATAGTACACAGCCTGCTATTTCACATGCTAGCGGGACTAATAATGGACAGTTCATAAAAGACTGTAGAATAACTACATTTTTATTATATCTTCAATGTAAACAAGTGACACCACCTTGGCTTTTAAAGCAGAACAGGGAAGACTATTGTAGAGTAAATGAATACAGCACAGAGCAGGTGGTGTAGAGCAGCTTTCCCCATGGTGAGCTGGGAATGTTGGGAGTTGCAGTCCAACACATCTGAAGGCCAGCAGGTTGGGGAAGGCTGCTGTAGAGCTTTCAGCAGTGGGTATGAAGCTGGGGAAGCAGGAAACAAAGTAGTAATAGGGCAGTAGGAGTACTGCAGACTTGCCCCCATTTTCGTTCATAATTGCTCCAAGCGGGGGGGCAATACCTCCCAGTTGTCAATGTCCTCCTCCCAATCAACCCTTCCCGACTCCCCCAAAAGGGGGTGCTCCCCAGGTATTTAGATGCATAGTACTTCTGATACTGGAGGGAATGTATAGCCATCATGAATAGTACCAATTAACAGTCATATCCTCTTTGACATACACTGCAACACCCTCCCCAGTTTGCCCTTCCCTGACCTTCTTAAAGTTTGTATTCAGATATTACTGTAACAGAGAGGTTCTCTCCAGCCCACCAGGCACTCCAGCTCTCCAACTCTTGGTTCAAAGACTCTTAGCATTAGCTAGACCAGGTCCTATTTGTGATAGAGATGAAAGATTGCTCCCTTGGTCAGTTCTTAAATTTTATTCCCTAAATACGTCCTTAAAAAACAAAATCAAACCATACACTAAATCTGCTTAAAACACAATGCTAACCAGATGAAATTAACTTCTTTAGCTCCATTATGGATCTTTCTGGCTCCAAAGAACACTCAAATGCTTCATTTTCTCAAGAGTAAGAGTTCTGCCTGCCTCTGGCAATCACAAGGAGATTAACATATGAATGCTGTCAGGACAAATCCCCTTTTCTCCTTCACAATTTCTCAAAATGTGAAGAACAAGTGAAAGAGGCAGAAACGAACATCATTCAGACCAAAATGCACCTGGTTTCATGTTTATCAATGCCAATAACCATCTTTCTGTCTGCCTGCCTTTGGCCGAAGGGTATAAGCTAAAACAGAGAGCAAGGAATAAAGCAATTTTATAATTTAGCTGGACCAGATGCTGACTTTTGAAGTATCATACAGTAATTACATTTTTAATTAGGATCAGCTGTTAAAGTTTAAGCATGTTTATAGTGCATGTAACAGTCTGTACATTTTGAATCATCCTCAAAGTTGGATGAGAAATGAAGGGAATTCTCTCCCACAAATGTAGGGTGACAAAAAAGAGAATTCTCATCTTTACCCCAATACCACACAAGCTGTGTAGAAGAAGGAGGCAAGAAAACCAAATCCACCACAAAAAGATTCAATTGTATTCAGTAATCCATGGGTGATGCATCTATTACCCATATGCTCATAGTATATCTTACTATGTGGTTAGAACATTAACGGTACCTGAAAGGGATTCACTATGAAGTTACAGCATACATGCCTTATTCATAATGGCAACAAAATTCACTTTGAGGTCTAGGATTCCCCCAAATAAGGGACGAAATCCAATGTCGCATGAGCAAACATGTGCCTCCATAGAGGGACCTTCCCCTCCTCTCCTGCAGCCCCCCATGACCCCACATCTGCTCTGGAGGGTCCCTCAACTATCCAAGTAGATTATGAGGGTATCTGAGGGGCTGCAGGAAGGAGGAACTGTCTTATTTCCCATTCTGCTGAGGGAAGCTGTTCCATCAACCAGACAGGTTAATTCGATACCACTCGCACATTATTCTGTTTTTATGTAACAAAAAGTCTACCCCAAGATGTAGTGATGGCCACCAACTTGGACAGCTTTAAAAGGAGTTTGTAAATTAAAACATCATGAGATAAAGGTTATTAATGGTTATTAGTCACAACGGCTATATCAGTATCAGAGGAAGTATGACTATATATGAGCTGCTGGGGAGCATGACTGGAAGGGTGCTATTGGTCTCACCACTTGCTCTCTGGATCCTTGCCCATCATTGCTAGTAAAATCAGCCAGGGCTGGACTGGCTATTTGGACCTCAAGGTGATTAATGCTTCTTGAGGGAAAGGGTGGTCCTTGCTAGCTTAAAGGAAGCAGTGATGTGACCTCTATATAGGAAACCTAATTTTGATCCACTTGTTTCTGATAATTATTACCTATTGTTAAGTTCCCATTTTTGGGCAAGGTGTTGGTGTGTGTAGCGGCTTCTCAACTCCAGGTAGTATTGGAAGATGCTAACTATTTGAATCCATTTCAATCTGGCTCCTAGTCATGTTTCGGAATGGAAACAGCCTTGATTTCCTTGATAATAATAATAATAATAATAATAATAATAATAATTCTTACCCGCCTCTCCACTTGGATCGAGGCGGGGAACAACAGTGAATATAAAACACATTAAAAACTGATTAAAAACATAGCATACATGATTAAAACATCCTTAAAACATCCTAAAAACATTCTAAAATTATTTATTTTATTTTTATTTTATTTTATTTATTACATTTTTATACCGTCCAATAGCCGAAGCTCTCTGGGCGGTTCACAAAAATTAAAACCAAAAAAAACATCCAACAGGTTAAAAACACAATTACGAAATACAGTATAAAAAACGCAACCAGGATAAAACCACACAGCAAAGTTGATTATAAGATTAAAATACAGAGTTAAAACAGTAAAATTTAAATTTAAGTTAAAATTAAGTGTTAAAATACTGAGTGAATAAAAAGGTCTTCAGCTGGCGACGAAAGCAGTACAGTGTAGGCGCCAGGCGGACCTCTCTGGGGAGCTCATTCCACAACTGGGGTGCCACAGCGGAGAAAGCCCTCCTCCTAGTAGCCACCTGCCTCACTTCCTTTGGCAGGGGCTCACGGAGAAGGGCCCCTGTAGATGATCTTAAGGTCCGGGTAGGTACATATGGGAGGAGGCGTTCCTTAAGATAACCTGGCCCCAAACCGTTTAGGGCTTTAAATGTCAATACCAGCACTTTGAATTGGGCCCGGACCTGGACTGGAAGCCAATGAAGCTGGAAAAGGACTGGCGTAATGTGATCTCGTCAGCCAGTCCCTGTTAGTAAACGGGCTGCCCTGTTTTGTACCAGCTGAAGCTTCCGGACCGGACCGTTTTCAAAGGCAGCCCCATGTATAACGCATTGCAGTAATCCAAGCGAGAGGTTATCAGAGCATGGATAACTGTAGCTAGGCTATCTCTGTCCAGATGAGGGCGTAGTTGGTATATCAACCTAAGCTGATAAAAGGTGCTCTTTGCCACTGAGTTCACCTATGCCTCAAGTGACAGTTCTGGATCCAAGAGCACCCCCAAACTACGGACCCGATCCTTTAGGGAGAGTGCAACCCCGTCCAGGACAGGGCAAACATCACCTCGCCGGACAGATGAACCACCCGCTAACAGTACCTCCGTCTTGTCTGGATTGAGTCTCAGTTTGTTAGCCCTCATCCAGTCCATTACCGTGCTCAGATTTCACTGGATAGGCCTGCCGGAATAGATCAGTAGATGAGTTACACCAGGGAATGGTCAGAGTGCAACCCTGTTGGTTCTCCTGAACCTCTCAGTGAATTTCAACACCACTGACCATGCTAGCCTTCTGGATAATTGATCTTGACATAGGAGGCACAGTGTTATAATGGTTGAATGGTCTCCCAAGGTGATTTATTAATTTATTTATTTAAAACATTTGTATCCTGCCCTATATCATTAAGATCTCGGAGCGGTGAACAGATAAAAGCATACAGTATAAAACAATAAATATACACAGCTAAAAACAAATTAAACCATGAACCAAGTTAAAACAATATGCAATTTAAAAGCAGTAAAAACAATTAAAACCATTAAAACAATGTGCTTAGAGACTTCTGCTGGATCCCATGGCTGCTGTGCATACTGATGCCACAAGTTTCCATCTTGTCCCTTATGCTTTTCAACATCTACATGAAATAGCTGGAAGAAGTCATTCGGCAGTTTGGGCTGAAGTGGCATCAGTATGCAGATGACACTCAGTTGTACCTCTTGTTACAATCTAGTGACTTTAGGGAGGCTGTTGAATACCTTCACTGGTGCCTAGATATGGGGATGGTTGATGGCAAGCAAGCTGAGGCTTAATCCATACAATAGCATTCAAAATGGTGGACTAGATAGGCCTGATCCAGTGTAACTCTTATGTTCTTATCTTTTCCCAGTACACCTTTTCCCCAGGAATGGGAGCTATATTATGGAGCAGAAACAACATCCATTTCAAAACAAAACATTTTAATTTTTTACCAAAAGCTCTTCAAAATCTCATCCTCATCCTCATCATCCATTCCTGACCTTCTGGGACCCTTGCATGCAAAGCAGCCTCATTGTAGTGTTTTTCTGAGTTTCATATTATATAAACAAATGCCCCTGGGGCACAACATCTTTTGTAGCTTTTCAGATCATCTAAGGTTAACAAATAATTGAACAATGAAATGTATTTGGAGACCTCTCCAGAAAACACACTTCCCCACAGGCATTCCAAAAGCAGCATAGCATTGCATGTACTTATTCTACAGCAGAGTTGGTGCTTAAGATGAAAATCAAATGCCATTTTGATGGAAACCCGGAACAAACAAAGCAGAGGAAATGGAAAATGTTGTTACGTTTAATGTAGTGCAACACAAAGAAACATTATAGCTTTTAAAATGTCAACAGCACAAATACTACACTGTTCTCATAAGTTATTCCAATTCTTTCGAAGAACATTGCAATTTCTTATTGAACATAAACATGTTTTTGAAAAATCAAGCTAAACAAAGAAAGCATTTACTAGTTAATGCGAAAGAAGTGGCTCAGTTGCTCATCTTAAGAGGCTGAACAGAAGTCTAACTTTCAGGGTATATAGAATTAATGTGCGGACTTAACCAAGTCTCTAGGACTTGTCCATCTACTTCAAAAAATGACAACACCAAGATAATCTGACTATATTTAGAATAGAAAAGAATATTAGTTTTGGAATATGAAAGTAACCTGCATAGGAATTTAAGTGAATTTGCAGAACTTCTGTGGGGACGTTTTGTCTACCACGTGTTCATGTTATTCTTAGCGCTTTGCTCCTCGTGATAAGATCTGATAATAAACAGTAGTGCAGAAAGTGTAACTAATTGTTCTCATACTGAAAAAGCGTACAAACTGATTTACAGTGGCCTGACCATATACTGAATTCAAGCCATATTGAGCCAACATTAAAATTGTGCATATGAACGTGATCAGCCTACGTCCAAGAGGTGTAACTGGACAAACTGTCCTATGGGCTTTATTCAAAATTTGGTAGGAAATGCTACTACAGGGGTCCAGGTGTTGCTGGGCTGCAACTCCCATTATCCTTCCCCGTTAGCTATGCTGGCTTGTGCTAATCAGAGTTGCAGTCCAAAAATGCCTGGAGGACCACACGTCCCCCATCCATGCTAATAGAATGAAAGATCTTCCTTCCTTTAGTACAAAATTCTCAAGTGTCATAGTTTCATTGAATAGAAGCTTCCACCCAAAGACTGTTGCCAAGGCTCCGAAATCCTAATATCCTTGATGACACCAGTTTTGATTAAAAACCAAGAACAATAGTTTATTTATTTATTACATTTCTATACCGCCCAATAGCCGGAGCTCTCTGGGCAGTTCTGGCTGTTTTTACTCTACCACATATTAATCATATCAAATAGTAAATACTAGAGATGTAGACTGATTAATATTCCATTGAATTATGGGCCGTAGCTCTGTTCGTAGGGATCTGCAACAACATCCACCATTTCTATCTGCCAATCAATCATTTGATACACAGGTTCAGAATTTTGTAATGCTGCAAATGAAATGGGGAATCCTTTCATGCAAGAACAAGTGATTTGATTGCTCTAGGAGCCAGTTGAGTCAGACGTCAAGCCTGTCTGGAATATTCATGACATCAGTGAGAAAGCATATCAATAGTTTGTGAAAGAAAGACTGGCTTTTGGAAATGCCCAACACAACTTCCTCCGTTCAATACACAAAAAGCTGGAACATGTACCAAGGCAAAAACCCATCTTGCTCTTATTAGTTGAGTATATCTTAGTTAATTATAGCTTGCACAGATTCCATGTGTCTATTCCAATTAACAGACAAATCTGGGAATTAGGTCCACCATTCTGCCACAGATAGCCATCCAGCTCCAAGGTAGTATTGGAGCAGAAACTAGGCATAGCATAGAATATAATAGCATTATTTACATTGCATCCAATAAGTTTGTGGCCCTTTCACAGGTGTTATGGAACTTGAGTGAACATGGAAAATACAACATGTTAAACTAAAAGAGTTTTTGTTAATTGAATTCATCCATATCCCAGTTGATTTCAGGGCAATTTACAATTACAAATCACAGTACATGTTAGCATCCTTCATACATTTGTTGTCATTGCAAACATATCTGAAATGCCGTGGAAGCTCAATATGCATATGCATATTGTATATGCATATTCAATAACATGCAAAACTCTGAATGCAGAATTTGCATTTCCTTGGGGCCCAGTTTGGATTTGTTGGAAAAGAGAGATGAGATCAATATACTTTTACTTCTTGTCTAATATTTAAATTGCATTGGTTTTGAGTAGGGGCTATTTCTACAATGGACAGCAGGAATATGGCACCTGGTCCCATATCTAGAGTTCTTACATAATTCAACACAAGGAGTAACTATACACAAACCTTTGGCTAAATTAGATCAAAAATACATTGAACAGAATGTAACCAGTTCTTTTCTCTTCATTTCTATATAACCATTTCGGTATTTACCGAAACCATTTGGTTTGGTGATATATTCTGGAATTGACTTTCATCAAATACCTTAGTTATGACATGAAAACTCTCTCTAATCTTCTGCTTCTTTGCTCTCCATAAAAGATATGAAGACATAACTGTGCAGGTATTAGATGAAATCGATCGGCCGTTCGCCAACTGGATGACCTCCAGATATATTGGACTACAAATTCCATAATCCTCAGCCAGCAGGGTCATTGGACATGCTGGCTGGAGATGATGGGAGTTTAGTCCAACACATCTAGAGGGCACCAGGTTGGGGATGCTGAAATAGGTGGACGGCAATGTGGGCTATTACAATGGATCTGATGATGGGTGGAACTTACTTGGCCCAACTAATTGCCAAAGCTAGTTATAATAAGACAACTGCAAAATACCACTTTAAAAATTAAGTGGGAGAACTACTGATAGAACTAGAGACATCTACAAGAAATACTCCACAAGCAGAAAAAAACTCCATTCTAAGTTAAAATATGTTGTTCACTTCAGGTCAATGAATTCTTGAGTAATAAGGTTTATAAAAGACATAAGAACATAAACATACATTTTACAGTTTTCCCCAAATTTTGATGTGCGTGGTTTTTGTTCTGGTTTTGTTCTGCTGCTGTTATTTTTTGCATTATCTATACATTTCTTTTAAAGGGGAATGTCCATATAGGGCTGTGTTGCGTGCTTAAATGAACGGGGGAAACAGGAGAAGGTCTCTAGCAATACTAAAAAATAACAAAATAAAAATGCAGTAATAAAGTAACAATGGGAATGATCGAATGTTCTCCTCCCAAACTTCCCAAATGAACTTGCCGCATGGCACCAAGGAATATCTCTTCCAGCACAGAATACTTTGCAAGTGTGATGGAAATTAGCTATATTTTTAAAGGTTGATCAATGAGCTCCATTCTAGAGATACAAAACCTCATTACGAAACAGCCTGATTCCATGAGGTATATGCCTATGTGACAGCAGCAGATAACCCTGCTCCCATTTTATTGCCCTTCGTCCTATGTATTAAATGATACAATCAATTATGGGAGGTCTGAGAGGCATTGTCTCCTGGAATGTCTGACATACTGTGAAACCAGATGTGATTACTCAGCACTTCACAGAACTTAATCAAATTCCCCTGCTAAATGGTCACTTTCTGCAAGCCTTTTGCCCTGACAGCTAGCCAATTTGGGCTGGCTCATATCCAAAGAGGGCTGACTGCTTCCTATTCCAATTAAACTAGCTTTGTCTATTAAAAACCAGACAATTTCAAAAGTAGTATTCTCTGTGTGTTGAAGAAAGACAAATTCTTTTGGGGCCACAATGTGCCATCTTTTGTTTTCAAAATTGCACTATGATCTTGTAGACATCTTTCTTAAGATGGCCTGAGCACCAGACAATTTTCTTGCAATTAAGGGCCTGAGAACTTGCCCAGCTAGAACCATTAGGTAGGCAGAAGATAGGAGTTTTTACCTATTTGAATCTTCCCATATTACCCTTCTTTATTTATAGTTTTAATGCCATGAAAATTCCAAGTTACTTCCAAGCTACTTGGGCAAGACAAGCTGCAACTTTCATTCTCTTTCTCATCATTGCTTCCACTTGCTTGCTTGACAGGCAGCCAGCTAATGAGCAAATACGTAGTGACATCTAGGGCTGTGCAGGCCTCGGATCGCAGAGGAGTGGGCGATGGCAGGGGCGAGTACACATACACCCTCTGCCCTTCGGCACTGGTAAGTACAGCCCTCTCAGTCACTGCATGCTGGGAGTTGTAGGCTGTATGGGGGCCTAGGGCTCTGCAAGGAAATGGCGGATCCATCATAAAATAGCCTCCATGCATCAGATTTCTGAATCCAAGGCCTGAGGCTTGCACAACCCTACTGACATGTACTGCTACTCCTTCTCACCAGCTCTGTAATCTGGGCTATAGTAAAAGGCATGTGAACAATCAGGTGAAGAGAAGCAGCAAGTCTAAGGAGCTCTTGTCATTGGTCAGGTACCAATTCTGATCCTGAAACTTCTCAGGAGCTGGTGTTGGCCTTCTCAGGGTCTTCCCACCCATCCATTTTATATAGCTGCCAGGCAGGACTCTAGGAAGGCCATTGCTGCCTCTCAAAGCAAGCTTTGAGTTTGGAATCAGTGTCCCTAAGGCCCCTACCAGTTGCCTGAAGTCTTATTCCATAGAATCATAGAATAGTAGAGTTGGAAGGAGCCTATAAGGCTATCGAGTCCAACCCCCTGCTCAATGCAGGAATCCACCTTAAAGCATACCTGACAGGTGGTTGTCCTTGGTTCCCTCAATTCATTTCTTACATCAGGGACCAAGTAAAGGTTGAGCCCTACCTTGTCCTCTGAAGTGCCTATATACAAGAAGGTAGAACTTGATTCTGAAATAGCTGAGCCCAAAATAATTGCAGTGGGGTTGGAGGAAGCTCTCCAATCCATCCCCCTTCAAAGATCAGTTAATTACAGGTGGGAGGATAGGATGGGTAAAATAAAGAATGTCTTTCCACATTCTTCATCCCATAATACCTTGCACATTCCCACATTATTTCCTTTATTTCTAATGTTCAGGCTTTGAGTGCCAATGCTTATGTAGCCAAAACACCACTCACACACATAAGGTTTCACCAGCATGGGTGAAAACAACCCAATGAGGACTGAACATGTTCACTGGCCACGGAAAGCTGATTTTTGAGGGGGAGTGAGGGGATAGTACAATCATGGGGAAGGGGGAAAGGCATGGAACGGAGTGGCTGGAATCCTGAACAGCAGTACTCCACACTGCAATGTTTTGTTGCGGTCCCCACTCGTTTAACATATTACACTATTTCATTTTCTACTAAATGTATTATTCTGCAGGACACTTCAATTCAGTCCTAAGCATATAAGCATTACCCTTTTTACTAAAGCTTAAAAGGCGGAGATACAATCTATATTATAAATCCCTCCCCACAAATGACAGATTAGGTCAGAGGGGGAAAAGGGACTACATGAGAAAAGCAAATGTAAACAATGCTATTTGATATGCTGGTGCCTTCTCTGCCTTTATAATTATCTGTAAGGCTTATCCTCTTAGAAAGACCGCATTTAATCTAGCCAAAAACAAAAAAACCACCCATTGGCTGTAAGGAAATTAATTAAAATAAAACCTGATCTCTCTTCAATTAGAAGACCTTTTGTTCAGTAAAATTACTAATCCTTATTTTGCACTAATCAGGAGATGGGGGAGGGGTTGCTTTCTTCCCTGCTTAAAACCAAACCAAACCAAACCAAACCACCATCATCCAAAACCCCACAAAAGCAAAAGCAAAAACAAAACATTTTAGCTATGTCGTATTAGCATTATATTTTCAAAATAACACAAATTATTTCAATTGATTTCAGAGTTGTGGTTGACTAAAACAGGAAGAAGGTAGCCCAACTAAAATTTAGTTGTTGTTGTTGTTGTTGTTGTCTGTATTAGCAAAATATTAATATTCTTAGTTAGATCCCCTGTACGGTTTGAAAAGAAGCAGTGTTCTTCTGTACCTGGTAATATGGTTCCACATAATGCTTCAGTCCTGATATATTTTTATCACACTCACTGTGACCTTTTTCCCCTACTGTACTTAAACGTAATTCAAAGAGTTGTAAACCTGAATGGAGTTGTGATGCTTTAAAAGGAAGCAAATGAGAAAAGAGAGCTAAAGACAAATATCCAGGAAAAGAATGTTAAGAAGAAAGGTATCCTTTGTTCCCAATGCATTTCAAGGAACTCTCTGTGCTTTTTGTATAAAGTAAGGCCATGGGGCTTCAGGCTTCATACAAACAATTCTTTGGAATAACGAACCTTTGAAAAGATGAGGCACTATGGAGAGGCAATCTTAATTTGGAATGTGTTATGAAGATGCTGATTTTTTAAGGTGCACTTGAAGAAGAATTAACAAATGGGATGGTTACCAGGCATGCCAAGAAGGCCTCTCAGCGGCCTTCGATACCATCGACCATGGTATCCTTCTGGATAGGTTGTCTGAGCTGGGAGTTGGAGGTACTGCGTTGCAGTGGTTCCGCTCCTACTTGGATGGCCGATTCCAGAAGGTGGTGCTGGGGGATTATTGCTCTGTGCCGTGGCACCTAAGCCATGGGGTTCCGCAGGGCTCTGTCTTATCCCCTATGCTGTTTAACATTTACATGAAGCCACTGGGGGAGGTTATCCGGAGATATGGACTGAGGTGTCATCAATATGCGTATGACACCCAGCTCTACCTTTCCTTTTCATCAAACCCAGGTGAGGCAGTGACTGTTCTGAACCAGTGCCTGGGCACGGTAATGGACTGGATGAGGGCTAACAAACTGAGACTCAATCCAGACAAGACGGAGGTACTGTTAGCGGGTGGTTCATCTGTCCGACGAGGTGATGTTTGCCCTGTCCTGGACGGGGTTGCACTCTCCCTAAAGGATCGGGTCCGTAGTTTGGGGGTGCTCTTGGATCCAGAACTGTCACTTGAGGCACAGGTGAACTCAGTGGCAAAGAGTACCTTTTATCAGCTTAGGTTGATATACCAACTACGCCCTTATCTGGACAGAGATAGCCTAGCTACAGTTATCCATGCTCTGATAACCTCTCGCTTGGATTACTGCAATGCGTTATATGTGGGGCTGCCTTTGAAAACGGTCCGGAAGCTTCAGCTGGTACAAAATAGGGCAGCAAGGTTATTAACAGGGACTGGCTGGCGAGATCACATCACGCCAGTCCTTTTCCAGCTTCATTGGCTGCCAGTCCAGGTCCGGGCCCAATTCAAAGTGCTGGTATTGACATTTAAAGCCCTAAACGGTTTGGGGCCAGGTTATCTGAAGGAACGCCTCCTCCCATATGTACCTGCCCGGAACTTAAGATCATCTACAGGGGCCCTTCTCCGTGAGCCCCTGCCAAAGGAAGTGAGGCAGGTGGCTACTAGGAGGAGGGCTTTCTCCGCTGTGGCACCCCGGTTGTGGAACGAGCTCCCCAGAGAGGTCCGCCTGGCGCCTACACTGTACTGCTTTCGTCGCCAGCTGAAGACCTTTTTATTCACTCAGTATTTTAACACTTAATTTTAACTTAAATTTAAATTTTACTGTTTTAACTCTGTATTTTAATCTTATATCAACTTTGCTGTGTGGTTTTATCCTGGTTGCGCTTTTTATACTGTATTTCGTAATTGTGTTTTAACCTGTTGGGTGTTTTACTGTGGTTTTAATTTTTGTGAACTGCCCAGAGAGCTTCGGCTATTGGGCGGTATAAAAATGTAATAAATAAATAAATAAATAAATAAGAGACAGAGATGGTTCTACCATTAGGCAGAGTGAGGTAGCTGCTTCAGGCAGATGATACTAGGAGGCAAAGACCGGGAGCAAGGTTTATCAGGACAGATCTGTATGTGCCATGCAGACTTCACTGCGTCCTCTACATTTGCCTGTTTCCCAAAAGAAGACACTGTCCTATTGCCAATGTTCACATAAGATTCAGTTGGTGTCTGAAACAGGAAGTGTTCTTGTCTTTTGCCTCATGCAGCAAAAAAATCTCTGGCCAGCCCTATTTTATTATTATTATTATTATTATTATTATTATTATTATTATTATTTATTTATATAGCACCATCAATGTACATGGTGCTGTACAGATTATACACAGTAAATAGCAAGACCCTGCCGCATAGGCTTACAATCTAATAAAGTTGCAGTAAACAATAAGGAGGGAAAGAGAATGCAAACAGGCACAGGGAAGTGTAAACAGGCACCAGGTAGGGTGAAGCTAACAGTATAGAGTCAGAACAAACTCAATATTTAAAAGCTATAGGGAAAAGAAAAGTTTTTAGCTGACTTTTAAAAGCTGTGATTGAGTTGGTAGTTCTCAAGTGTTCTGGAAGAGCGTTCCAGGCGTAAGGGGCAGCAGAAGAAAAAGGACGAATCCGAGTAAGGGAAGTGGAGGTCCTTGGGCAGGCGAGAAGCATGGCATCAGAGGAGCGGAGAGCACGAGCGGGGGAATAGTGTGAGATGAGAGAGGAGAGATAGGCAGGAGCTAGACCGTGAAAAGCTTTGAAGGTCAACAGGAGAAGTTTATAGTGGATTCTGGAGTGAATTGGGAGCCAATGAAGAGATTTCAGAAGTGGAGTGACATGGTCAGAGCGGCGGGCCAAGAAGATGATCTTAGCAGCAGAGTGGTGGACAGAGACCAGCGGATTGATGTGAGATGAAGGAAGGCCAGAGAGAAGAAGGTTGCAGTAGTCCAACCGAGAGATAACCAGTGCGTGAACGAGAGTCTAATTTGTGCTAAATATTGCTGTATATACAGTATACCCAAGCTTTTAGATCAATTTTAACAGTTACATGCTTGTATTTATCATGTTATTAAAACTGTTGACCTCTTATTTCTAGTGTATATCACCACGCCTGCATGTACGCACACAGGCATATATTTTGCCATTAATTTAAAATATTAGAGTAATCTAAAGAAGGCGGTTTAATTGTTGTAAACCGCCCAGAGAACTTCGGCTGGGGGGTGGTATATAAATGTAATAAAATAAAAATAAATAAATAATAACAAATATCCACATTTAATAATACCAAAGATTCTCAAAAAGACCATCGCATGGCATACTGGTGAAATACATTTTCTAAAAGCTGTCTTGTAATATGAAATCAATTTAAAGATAACATATACTGCACATGAAAAGGTTCTTCACAGAATTTGTTTTACAAAAATGAAAGCAAAACACATATAAGGGAACTCATGACATTTCACAAACCAATATTTTGCTTAAACCTACCACTTCTGAGTAAGATTGTACCTACATATTTCATTCTCCCATATTAGACCCAAATGACGCAAGATATAGGATGCCTGAGACAAGACCTTTCGATGTTTTTATTTTCTTTACTTTGAAATACATGCAAGGGGCTCTGAATATGATTGGAGCACTGCTGATGAGATGTTTAACCCTTTCTCCTATATAAATCCCATATCCCAAAACTGCTATTAGTCCTGGACCTGTATAAAGGGCTAATAGCAGTTTTAGGGGGTGATTTTGATCAGGAAAACAATGAAGCAGAAAAGTCTTACACATTTTTTCCCACAATACTGCTACTGTGATCTAGTTTGAAGTCCATATACCTGTTTGTTTGCTTTTGTTTTTAAGTTAGTGTCTCCATCATATGTTAACTCCCCCCTCCACTTAAGCATACCTTTCTGGTTTCCAAATAAAGCAGAACATATGCTAAGGTAACCCTTTTTCCATAAAGTAACTCTCATAAGAGAAATCTTCTCTCTATTTGAACCGCCCAGAGCTGAGAACTGCCCAGAGAGCTTCGGCTCTTGGGCGGTATAAAAATGTAATAAATAAATAAATAAATATTTAAGCAAGTTACATCAGTTCTACTTAAAAGTAAGCCGAAGCTCTCTGATTGGTTTACAAAAGTAAACCATTGTATGTTATGGACCCCAAAACTACCAATCCTTTCACCCCATGTAGTGAACCTATATCCCCTTAACACATCTGTATGGAAGTCCAATTGATTTCAAAGGAACTTTCTTCCAAATATATGTGCTTAGAATAACAGTCTTAAAATATTATAATCCCCACATATGAGGACACTTTATGTATGCTCTGTTTACTCTGTTCACTCAATTTACTCTATTGAGATATTTTAAAACATTTTTAAAAGCATGAAAATATAATGTACTAAACTTTCCTTTCAGTCACAAAGCTGGCAAATAGTCTAAACTTTACTTTCTAAATTTAACATAGCTGACATCTGGCTTAGGACAACCCCACTATATCCTGATATGAAGTCTATTTCACAGAGTTTACTTCATAAGCCTGAGGCAAGATGGTAATTCAGCAGTGGATTACTGGATAATCATGTTACAAACACAATTCTCAACACACTTCACTAGCCACATGCCTCTTCACTACCCACATGCCATACTGCCTGGTTTTAAAGAGCTCTCAAGGAACAAAATTGACCCTGGGCAAACTAACACACACAGCTAAGTTGCTTATAAGTTATGGTAAACTCCATTTTAGGCATTATAAGAAAAGGAATTGAGAATAAAACTGCCGGTATCATAGTGCTTTTATGCAAATCTATGGTGCAACCACACTTACAATACTGTGTACAGTTCTGGTCAAAAAGATATTATAGAGCCGGAAAAAGCGCAGAAAAGGGCAACTAAAATGATTAAGGGGTTGGAGCATCTCCCCTGTAACAGAGGGTTACAAGAGCTGGGATTGTTTAGCTTGGAAAAAAGGAGAGACATGATAGAGGTGTACAAAATTATGAATGGTTTGAAGAATATAAATAGGGAGAAAAATTTCTCCCTCTCTCAAAATAACAGAATCCAGGGTCATCCCATGAAGCTGATTGGTGGGATATTCATGACAAATGAAAGGAAGTACTTCTTCACACAGCATATAGTTAAATTATGGAATTCACTACCACAAGATGTAGTGATGGATACCAATTTGGATGGCTTTAAAAGGGGGGGTGGATAAATTCCTGGAGAAGGCTATCAATGGCTACTAACCCTGATACTTATGTTCTACTTCCAGTATCTGAGGCAGTAAGCCTGTGTGCACCAGTTGCTGTGGAATATGGGTGGGAGGGTGCTTTTGCACTCTGTCCTGCTTTGTTGGTCCCTGGTCGACAGCTGGTTGGCCACTGTGTGAACAGAGTGCTGGACTAGATGGACCCTCAGTCTGATCCAGCATGGCTCTTCCTATGTTCTTATGATGGTCCACACCTAAAGTACCAGTTTACTTGTAGCAGTACGAACAGAAGGCTCCCCATTGGGACTCCCCATTACGTGCAGATTTGCCATGCTAGAAAAACTTTATACCCAGAAATCCCAGTTCACACTGGCCAGCTGTACTCATGCAAATACCTTATGAGTATATAGAGCTGCCACTGCCTTCATATTTGGGAGACATTCACATGGTTTAACTGAATATCAGGATTGCCCAGGCCTGATATAATACTAGAATCCTGGCCGCATGTCTTTGGCAACGAAACATACACTGCTTCCAACTCTTGATCTTGGGGATCTTGAGGTGGAAAATGCAGCATCCAGCTCCAGACTCAGGTATGGTTCCCTTTGGTCCAGGTCAAACCCTGACAAAGGGATGCCTTTCATACAAAGGTCAGCTACTGTATGTGTGATCACCTTCCAGCTGCAAGTGCTCCCAAGACATGTATAGAGTGGCAAGTGGCCTTATATTGTGCCCAATTAATGGTCACTCTGAAAAGCATCTTGGATATTGCTAAGTGGCTGCTGGTGGCCCTGTCCCCATTCCTTTCCATATTCATTAGCACAATGTTCTCCGTGTATAATCACAGGTCCATCAGCTTCATTCCTACAATGTTCCAAAGGAGGATTTTGCATTGTCTAAACTTCAAATTGCTCTTCTTGTTGGGAACAATGAAAATAAGACGAAGCATAATTTGTATGAGTTATGATTCCCATTGTGTCTTGCTAGACAGAAATGAGAATTAGAAAAGAGCCCTTTCCTTTTATACTAGAATACAGTCAGCATAACTATTTGAGCATATACAGTAAATTTGATATGCCATTTTGTTAAAGATACTATTAGATTAGAGGAATATTATTTTTAATATTAAACATATGAAAATGTACAGTATATAACTTGTATATTAAAATATATAAATAAAGGGTGAAATCCAATATTGTGTAAGCAGATGTCTGCTCATGCAACAGGATTTCCCCCTTCCATCCTCCCCATCTCTCTAGAGCAATGTTTGAAGTTACACCGGGGGGGGGGGGGTGCAGAGGAAGGAGGGAATCACCTCCTCCCTGTTCTGCTGACAAAAGCCATTCTGAAGCAGGGAATACAAACCTTATATAGAATATTAAATAATATTTTTAAATGTTCAAGCATTTAACATAACTAAAGAAAACATGGACATTGGCCAACCTCTTCCAACACAAAGAAATCACAATGCTGTAGCTATCACAGATAATAAGTACAAAATATCCCAATTTCCCATGGCTACATTAAAAAAAAACCACTTGTGTTTAACAACTCAAAACAACTCAGTGGTCAAAACTGTCTATAGTATTCTCCTTTTGGCAAAGAAAATAAATGAGTACATTTGGTCTACAAAATCACAAGCATCAACCTAACATTCAATATTCTTTAAACCATTTTAACATAGATATTTGTTGCTGATAGGCAAGTGGCAACTTATCTACCTGGTTAACTCGCATAACTTAATAGCCAAAGCAAAATTCAGTGACATCCTGAAACTGCACAGCCTCCCTTGTTCTCCCTGAAACAAACAGGTAAAGTCTTAAACAATGAGTGCTTGTGTTAACTGTAGCCTTGTAACTCCACCCTAAGGAGGTTTAGAGAAACCTGACAATGATTGGGTTCGGACGACACAATAACCAACTGTTGGTTAATGGTGGGTTAAATAGTCAACATTTGGTTATTGTGTTGTCTGTCGAGACTTTTTCACACCATGGTTGATTATTCAGCCAAAATAATGAATGATGTGCAGAGTTGATTACTTGAACAACCATAGGTTATCATGTTGTGTATCTGGCACCATTGACTATTTCATCGCACACCATTGTTTCTTTTCCTCAACGACAGAGTCCCCTGGCAAAAGCCACCAAAGCGGCTGATGCTGCTCTGGTCCAGCCAGCAGAACTCGCAATGGCTGATGGGATACCAGTGGGAGGACTGCTGGTGGGAAGAGGACGGTGACGTGTCAATCAAACATACCATTGACTAATAATCAACTCGACACTGGCCACACCACGGTTGATTATAATCATGTCATGTGGGGATAATCAACTGTGGAGTTGACTATTAATTCACCATTGACTATTGTGCTGTCTGAATGCAGCCAATGTCTGAAAGCCAACAAGTAAAAAACTAGGAGTATGAAAGAACGTGAAGTGGGAAATAGCATGACCATTTACAGCAGCACTTAAAAAATGTTTCGGAAGCTTTCATAAGGTTCATGGCTGCAAACTGTCCACTGCCAAGTTTCTCTTTGAACAATCTTGGCCACATGTATGCTAGCATAATGCGCAATCTTACAGAATTTGTGAAGTGCCATGTTTTAGATAAACGGAACAGTAGCCAATTACATGGTTGATTACATGTCTGTTAGAGCATATGGACTTTCATTAGGAATCACACAGCAGTGAAGATTTTGAAAAGAGCACAGTGAAGACTTGTCTCATGCAAAGGCATATTGCTGCCATCCACAATGTTAACAGTGTGAAATAGAGCTTGTAGCAAACAGAGATGAGGTACTGAATTTCTCTCTTTTCATTGCCTATGGAATATCTACTCTAGTAATACTGAATAACAGAATAAAATGAACATAAAAGCAAAAGACTGAATCAGTGTTTCTTATATATAAAAAGTTGTGTTTCTTCCATCTCTAGTTTCCTATAATGTAGGAGTGGGCAACTTATGGCTCTCCAGATGTTTTGGTCTATAACTTCCATAAGCCTTAGATAGCTTAGGTAATGGATAATGGAGGTTGTAGGCCGCAGGTTGCCCACTCCTGTGGTAATGCATCTTCACATTATGTGTAAGATGTGCATGGTTTGTTTGCATTAGTTTTCATTGTAACAGCAGTAACACTTAAGGCTGAAATCTTATGCATGCTGATAAAAAAAGAAAAGGATTTCCATTATTCACATTGGAGCTTATTTATTTTGTACATTTATACGTTGTTCATATGTAAGCTGTTTCGTTTCTATGTGTTTGTGGGAAGAGAGAGTTCAGTGATTGCTGTCAAGAAGTGTTGGGACTGGATGAATCACTGGTCTGATATAGCGAAACTCTTATATTCAGCTAATAAGACCAAGCCTGCTTGACTTCAGCAGTAGAGGTGTTTTCTGAGTACGTGTTTTAAAAATTTCAACAACGTATATACCCTTATTATTTGGAACCTATTGATGTTGCCTATTGTTTCAACTGAAGGATTCAAATATTAACTACTCTAACAATTTACAAGTTGTCCTTTAGTGTTGAGGAGGATTTAGGAAAACTTCATCTCTTCAGACCATTTCTATACACCAAATCATCAAAAGAAAAGACAAATTAGGAGGAAAGAAATCAACAGGGCTAGATAAATAGTGACATAGCTTTAAGCTACATTGTAACTGGCAATTCACATTTGTGAATTCTTGTTCATGTCTGATTTTTGCACATTCATATGTACTATACTTCAAAAACATTTCTGTGAAAAGATGGCATTAGTTTATAAGTGGGATAACATTACAGCAGAGTAAATACAATGTACCAAACAAAGCAGAATGTCCTGATATTGAAAGTAATCTGAACAAGGCAATGGAATATGAGGTTTTCTTTACATAGCAGCCCTTATAATTAGCCTCACACACCAAGAAATTAGACCAAGATAAATGAAAGTTCCATTCATCAATTATATTTTCATTAAAACATCACCATATGATATTTCTTAATATAATACCAATTTGTTCCGCTAATAAATAAATAATAATAATAAAAAAGAGGCTGAACTTTGTGGAAGAAACACTGCAGAAACTCAAAATACTATCTCACATTGAGATGAAGATGTACCAATTTTGTACTGAAACAATGGCCACATAGGTGTTTCTTTTTGATCCATGTGTCTGGAAGCCCTTCAGAGTGTACTGGGTTGAAAAAGGGGCACTTTCACATTACAAAATGCATACATCTTCACACATGAATGTGCATCATGATGACGATGATGATGTGAGTTAGAGGCACCTGGGCTAAGTCACATTTCTTCCCCCTTGGGGGCTGATGCCAGTTTCATGTCCCAACAAGATAGTCTGGCAGCAGCACCACAGATCAAAATGGTCATGGTTAGCAATGGACAGGGAATCTTCTCAACTCTGAAATCCAAGCTGGGATTTTAGTAATTTGGCATGAATCCCAAGTAAGTTCCATAACTTAGCATCGATTCTACGTACACATGGAACTCCATATAGGTAAGTTTAATATTTAAACATATTCCTTTAACTGGGCCTCAGTTTGAAACTGAAGGGCATGCTAGAAGTCATACATACTGAGTCGCCAGCAAAACTATGGGGTCATCTACACCAAGCAGGAGATTCCACTATGAAAGGCAGGAGCCACACCAAGCAGGATATAGCGGTATGAAAACGGTATATAGTATGTGTCAATGGGCTCCAACAGTTGTCAGTGCACTTCAATACCACTATAAAGCAGTAGTGTGGCTCCTGCCTTTTATATACCACTTTCATAGTGGAATAACCTGCTTGGTGTAGATGAGCCCTATGTCTTTATAAAATCAAACTGGAACATTTTAAAGAATGTTCCTGGCTAAAACAATGAGGCTTCCCCTCAACCACCCAAATGGGTACTATTAACACATTTCACGTAACCTTTAGTTACACAAACAATACAGTTTATATTACATGCAAACCCAGTCATTTCCAGTTTGTTGTGAAATATGTCTGCCACAGAACCCCAGAGTGTTGCAGAGAATCTAGGGGTATCTCCTAGGATGGACAAGATGCTCACACACGATGCTTCCTGGACCTCTTGGGCCTTACTGTTAGTCTACATCAGCACTCCACTGCACCTACACGTTGCTGGGGGAAATCAACAGTGGTTGTCTTTTAAGGATATTGTCTGCTACCATTTGTCTTCTTACTGAGAAATCACCATCAAACTTCCGATGAACCCAGGAGGCAATTTGAAAACCACTTTAATAAACTATAGAATAACTGAACAATAAAATAAACAAGTTTACAATTGCTATGTAGATTTAAATGCATGCCAATTTCATGCTATTGCACTGATAGGATTTTATTAACTATCCAATTATTTTACAGTGGCTTTGGCCACAATTTCTTTGTATAATTTCTGACATGTTAATCAACTCAGCAAGAACTTAATAAAGAAAAACTGTGTCCATGCTGCTGAGATCAGCAGTATGAACATTCCATTGATAATTTATTTATTAAGAACCACTTCTGGACTTGAAAAGGCATTTTTAATTACAACTATGAATTATTATTATTACTACTATGACTATTAGCAGCCACAGATATCTAGTGATACCTAGTGAAATGCCACTTCGTTATTTCTGGCATGCTCAGATTGTAACATATTCAAGTCTGTAGACTAAGTTACCATTTGTTCAAATTATTAAATAACTGTCTAGGATCAACCAAAAGTGTCCTCCTGTTTACTAGGTTTGAAGGGGAAGAAGATATAGAGAACACAATTGGTAGTTTCTCCAGAGGTCCTGAGCTTTCCATCCCTGGATGTTGACCAAGCCTGAAATGCTCTGTTTGACCAGCTATCTACAGGATATAATGCATAAAGAAACAGAAGGTATTTGTTTAATATGCCATCCAAACCCAGGACCCTGCGACGCTGCTACCAGTAAATTCAGCACCAGTAAACTAAGGTTTCTTCTTGGTTTATAAATACTCGTTTGTTGGAAATGACAAGCCAGGTTCCTGGGTTTGGACAACATATTAAACAAACAGTTCTGGTTTGTTTAGTGGTCATGCTAGTGAGGAAGAACAAAGGACTATTGTTTTGTTTTGAATTGTCTTAAATTTGTAAACCGCCCAGAGAGCTTTGACTATTGGGTGGTATAAATGCAATAAATAAATAAATAAATAAATACAGTTCCTTTGGCATGAATGTGGCCACTGTCAAAAGCCATTATTTCAAGACACATCCACAGTATTTATTAATTATGCCATGATTGTAGCATAATTAGTATTACAGTATAATAGTATCTTACCTTGAATCTCTTTTTCACTTCACAGATATCTCTGAAGAACACACATTGTAATTTTCCTACATTACATGTACTAACGTTCTACTACTTTTTTCCTACTCGCCATTTAAGCTATTCTTGTCACACTTAATATCTGCAGCAATCTTGGGATAAATTGAAAAAGTGATTGCTGGCCACTATAGCATCATCTCATTCCTTTATGGAAATTGCCTGATCCTTTATTTGCATGCAGTCCCAATCATCAACCTGCTGTGGAGGCTGATTGGGTCTGGCCTTCCCTATTATACCAGTCAGTTTGACTTTAGTATGAGGACTGTAGTATGAGGACTGCAGAATATCCAGGAAACATTAACTGTGCATTTTCACTGGTTGTAAATGCTTAGAGGATCTCAAAGCACTGGTATTTGCTGTAAGAGTCTGAGAATCAAATACACAAGCACAACTAATTCAAGACCCCCATGCTTGTTTCGTTCCCAAGGTTTTAGTTCCACTTTTCCCCCCAATTTTTATTCAGTATCAGTCCTTCACCCGTTTTTGATGCTCTGCATCAGGAATTACATTATATTATTCATACTGATAAAAAAAAAAAAAACCCAGACCCAATAATCACGTTTTTGAAGGAGCTTCTCTTCAGGCAGCTCTCCTGCACTGAATCTCTCAAGTGCTTAAAAATCCCCCAAATATAAAAAGCTGGTGAATATGTGAAAATTATTTTGTATCCACCCATTTCCCTAGAGAAATAATTAGATCATTATAAAGAAAAAAAATCAATGAGGCTAATTCCTGGAAACCCATCTTAGAGGCCAATTCTCAGAGCCAATCATAGCTGATGTCCAGTAATAAAGAGTAGAAACATTTCCCCAAACATGTTCCAGGGGACCACAGCCTGATTACTGTGCACTCTTTAGTGCCCGAAGAAGCATGTTTCCGCATTATTCATTCTATCTATCTTAGAAGCTGGCACCGCTGCTGCATAAAGTATGGTCCTCACTTGACATTTGCTACTTGGATACAAGTATAAAACTTATGCACCTCTCATTCAGACTGTCAGTACAGTTGATGCCTGCCTTTCTAATGTAGCCATTTAAAAAGGGGGGCAGGCCCCTAGTTCTCAACTTTAACGGATTGGGCACACACACAGAGTGTGTGTGCCCAAGTTTAAGATATTCGATCTTAAACTTGAATATCGTTCTCAAGTGCAAACCATAACTGAGAACAGAAGGGTGAGGTCAGGCTTTCTGTAGCAGTCAGAAAGTGCTCCAATCTGAGTGTACTGACTACTCTTCTAGCATAAAATTAAAACATCTTATGCTGGTGTTGTAAACAAATATGCAAATATTTAGATTTGATAAACAAAACTGCATAGCAATAAATTAGCAACCTCAGGCACAATTCAGGGGGAAATGCAAACGAGAGAAATCTTGTCATGGTATTTTCCAATGATCGGTCAGATTGATATTTTCCTGTATTTTGCTTTTGCTAATCATGCCTTTGTCAGCAGAAGCATCTTTTGGACTTAGGGTTCTCGGATCCAGGACCAAGAAGATAATCCAGGCTAAAAGTATAGCTAAAGACACTTGCTGGCCTCTTAAATCTTTGAATGGTCCAGACGTCACAATAACCCAAAATGCATTAAATAAGCCACACATCTTCAGTTATTGTGTCATCTGTTGGGAGGTGGGTTTTGTTGTTGTTGTTTTAACCCAGGATGGCCTATTTGGCCAAAATAACCCACTCTGATAACCCACTGTCTGCAGAGTGGGTGTTGTGTGGCAGGTGCCATGGGTTATTTTGGTCACCTACAGAGTCATGTGGTAAGAGTAGTCAATACCACTACCACTGCTCCCCTCCAGCTGAGAGATGTTTCCATGATCTGCCTAGCAACTGATTGCACTCGCAGCCCGACCCTGCCCTAACCCTTCCCCCAGAAATGTACTCTGTCAAACACCATCTCGGTTGGGTGGCAGCTGCTGGGCAGGATTGTCATTTTACCTTGTGTACATCCTTGCCAGGGGATGCTGTGTATGAAGTTTTGTGCCGTTCCTGCAAACTTCCATGGAGCTATAGCCACTACCTGCTTTTTGATGAAGATGTGCTTTCACTCATGTGGCCTCGTCAGTGTGCAGGGTTTTCAATGGGCCTCATGTGTATCCCTGCCAGGGGAGGCTCGGCATGAATTTTGGATCCAATACTGCAAACTTCCAAGGCTTAATTTGTACACCCCCTTTTTGGTGCACCCAGGGTTTTTACTTCTTTGTAATCTTGCTGGGTTTTGATTGTGCATCGGGTGCAGCCCTAAATAGCATGGTACCCCAAAGGCATTTGAGATTTTGACTGTTTCTAATGCATCATAGTTTAGAAAGTGGCTCTTGGAACTGACAAAATAGGGGGGGGGGTTTCAAAACAAGCTTGCGATGCTGTGAATTGAAGGCTACTATTCAGAAAAAGAGAAACTGTTCTATATACTCCTAGTCCTTTGCACATATATGCAGTGGCTTGCTGGACGATAGCAGCCCTCTGTTTTCTTTTCTTTTTTTAATTGGAAATTGGTTATGAAATATTCTTGCTTTTCAAAATAAGTGCTTTTAATTGAGATGCATTATTCATTTCTTGGTATCCAAATAAAAATCAGTACTCATCAAGCTTATTTTTATGCTCTGAGGTCACTGAAGGAGGCAATGCTTTCAGAGGGCTACAAAAACCACCCAATATATAACCAATTCCTCAGTGGCCCCATTCAGACCACATGCTAAACCATGCTGCTTAACCACAAAATGGTTGCATTCTGTTAACCATTTTGTGGTTAAGCAGTATGGTTTAGCATGTTGTCTGAATGGGGCCATTGTGTTTCCAGTACTGTGCTGGAATGGAAGGAAAATCACATGCCTGCCTGGGCAATATAGGAACACTTCCCTGCTTTCTCTTGAGCTTAGCCCCCAAATAGAGGTAGAGCAATGTGATTGCTAGGCGAGTCCCCTATCTTAGCTATGACAGAGGACTGTCCTCTGAAGGTATCCCTCTATTTGCCCAGCCCAAGTCCACTTCAAAGATAAAAAAACCGAAAAAGGAAGAGCAGGGGATCCTTGAAGTTGTCCTTCAGCACCTGGACAGCAGACAGAGCAGGCAAACAGGCCTACAGTTATAGCGAGATGCATTGTATTTCTAGTTACATTATAGTAATGATTTCTAATTTTACATCTGTATATATAAATTAGCGTATGCACACTTTATGCAAAGTTTCTGGCAATTTTACCCACATAGTGCTGTATCCCTGCATTGCCTAGGCAACCAAGTGAATTTTCCTATCTTCCAGCACAGCACAGGAATAACAAAAAGGTACTAATTACTGGGGCTAAGAGCAGTCACAGAAGACATGAATTTAAGGCATATTCAAGAGAAAATAGATTTTAGATGCCACAAACTTATTTCACCTCTATGTTTCTTATCAGTGATACTTTGGCTCAGCTTTTTTGAACAGGGAAGTTTGGCTTTTCACTCATATGACTTTTTATCCTTGCTGTGGCATGATGTGCATGAGGTTACATCTTAGAGAGCGAGACCCAGCAGAAAGGATGGCTTCCAAACAAAGTGAAACGGATGCAGGAATTAAAGACTTTGGAGAGGACTGTCAGAAAACACATGGAAGGAAATGTGACCATATTTGAACATATTCATCAAATCAAGTGGTATTAAAGAAGTGCAAACTGGAACTTTGAAAACCTGACAGTGGAAGGTTTATTGGGAGGGATAAGAGGGCAGCCTTTAAGCTGCTCACTGGTGATTTTCCACACAGATTTGGTAGCCTGTCCAACAAACACAGTGGAAGGAAACCTCTTACATTCCCAGGGACGCTCACTGCATAAACCTCTCTAGATCTCTTATATCTACAGTAGAATCAAGTCCTTATGTTGAAATGTAGCTGAAGCTGCATGTTCCCTATCCTCCACGCACTCCATTCAGGGGCCATCTTCACAACCACAGGAGGAAAGCATGGCTCTGCTCTGTCGATGTCACACAGTGGAACAAATGCCCACTTTTCAGCAATTGAAAAAAACATACTTCCGGGTTGCAGGTGGAGAGAGCAGAACCAAACGTTGTCAATGAGAGAAGCTTGTTTCTCTGTCCCTGTCCAGGCTACCCCTTTCCACTGCATTTTTATGAATAGAAAGTAATACACTAGAAATAGCTATAGTTTCTTGAAGGCAAATAAGTCCCAGTCAGGAAATTTGAGCTCCACTCCCTTTTCTGCTTGCAATGACAGCCTCCCCTCATCCTAATGCCACTGTAGATTGCTACTTCAATACAGTGCAAATGCATAGCTATGCAACTGCGAAGGAAAGAGTAAAAGCTCCCTGTTCGCAATTCTGAAAATGCGTAAACGCACAAAGAAAAAAGAAAAAATTGAAAAGAAAAGACGTAAATGTTGACTAGGAGAAAATGGGGTGGGAGGGAGGGAAATAGTCAATTTTCCATGAAGAAGGAAAAATCCTAAATGATCCATGACAGGATCTGAAGGTTCTTTATAAGTGCACACCACCACAATTTCGCCCCATTCCAGCAAACTGTCACAGAGCTATAGCTTTTACCCCAAACATCTGAGAAGCAAAGTAAGGCAAACATCAGAAAAGCTAAATAACACAAACAGCAGAAAACTGAAGTAACAGAGCAATAAGGAAGTGCATAATCATGACTCTCAATGGGAAGGGGCTAAGAAAAGGAGTGAATGGGGAAGGGGCATCCCTATGCCTTGACCACGTCACAGAGGCACAATCAGGATTTAATGCAAAGGAATGCAGAGGGCACACTGCAGAGGAGGCGCCTGGGAGCTACATTTACTAAAAAGAATGGAGTAAAATGGCTCTACAACACTGCAGCTTTTCAAGACAGAAGCAGCTGGTCGGGAGCGCCATGGCCATGACATTATGTGCCACAAACAACCTCACATTGCACCCAAGTCACAGTAAATCCCCGTGAAGGTAGCCCCATTGTAGGTATTACATTAATCCACTCTATCTGGGAATGGGGAGGGGCAAAGGAGGTTGAATGTCAAAAGGGAGCTAGGCTCATCTCTGATCATTCTGAGGACATTGTCGGATTAGAATTCAGCTCAAATTTCCCCTTCTACCCTTCCCTGCAGAGAAGAGAAAAGGCTGAAGGGGAAACAGGAGTTCATATGCAAACCTGCTGGGGGGTCCAGCAGGATTTCAGGTCAGCAGCAGCACCTCATGCCTTTTTATATGGTCAAGTCCCATCCTGTTACCACTAAGTCACCAAACTAAACAACACCTGGGGCAGATGTCCCCAACCTTGGCTCCTGCAACTCCCATCAGTCCCAGCCAACATGGCTGATGTTCAGGAATGATTTTTATTTATGTCTAAAATATATTGGTGATCCTATAGCTAATACCTCTCAGGGTAATGTACAATAAAACTATAAAATCCAAAATCTACATACAAGTAAAAAAATATACAAGTAAAACAAAATCCTCCAGCAACTCGTAAATGCTGCCCAATTACTCCTGCTGCAAGCTAGAGCAGCTGAACAATCCACAGTGCTTTGATCCATGGCTTGTTTAGCATGACATGCGAATCCAGATCTCTGACGTCTCTCCCCAGACAAGTTGGAGAAATAGCCCAACAACCAATTGTGGGCTTTAAACTGGAAGTCACCCAATATTATCTGACTGGATAGTGCTCTGGGCAGCTCAACAAAATGAACTGCATCAATATTGGAATTTGAGTTATGGTGGATGCTACTGATTTTGCCTTCAAAACGTCTAGGAAACATATCACAACCAGGGATGTTGTGAGGCCTTGCTAGAGTCTGGTGGACTCCCCTGCATTTACCCCTCAACCCCACTCGCCAAGCCACAGTGCACTGATGGACCTTGTCAGCAACCATCACCACCCCGAGGCTCAGCGAAAGTCCAGGAGTGCTCTGCCCTCATTGTCGTCCCCACTGGCGGTCAAGCATCCCTTGCAAGGAAGACCATGACAGCTGGTGGAAGGACGATGGCAACTCCTGGACCTGCTGGCTGTGAAGGCCTCATGGTCTCTCCTTCCTTGTAAGGAAGAGGATCGTGAGGACTTGAGAGCCAGCAGGGGCAACAGTGTGTATTGCCACCATTGGCTGTCAAGCAAGGCCTGCGATCTCCTTCCTTGCAAGGAAGAGGGACCACGAGGCTCTGAAAGCCAGCAGGGGCAGGAGTTGTCATTGCCACATGCCAAATGGTTGTTCTTTCCTTGAAAGGAAGGGAATTACAATGGCTGGAGAGCAAGTGGGGGCAGGAGTCACTGGTGCCACACACCAGGAGTCACTGCTGCCACACTCTTGTAAGGAGGAAATAACAAGCATTTGGTGCACGGTGTTGGGGACTCCAGCTGCCGCCATTGGCAACTTGACCTCTTCCAGTAAGGGAATGCTGTGTAAAGGGCATCTTTATGCAATATTCCCTTTCCAGAAGAGGGTAAAATTATGCGGGCTTGTGGAGAGGACAGACGGTCCCCCGTGGCCTCATTGGATGCTCGCCGAGCCACAGAGAAGATCACACAGTTCCACAAGCAGGGCTAGCGGGCTCAATGAGCTACTGATGAGCTGGGCACAGGGGAGTTTGGCCATCCCTACAATGTGCTATTAGATCTCCCACCAGGCCAAAATGTAAAAGACCAGAAACCACTCAGAAAAACTGAGAGAATACAATGGTGGAGGAGGGAAAATTGGTTCACCACCACCAAGTAGGCTCGATAATGAGCTCATACTTGTGTTTGATTGGATTTGAGATGAGCTTTCTTCCACTTGCATTATAGTCATCTTTCAGCTTGCTTCATTGCCCTTAGCTCGGATGTCCAAATATTGGGAGCTGTAGATCAAAACATCTGAAGGGATTCAGCTTGGGGAAAATTCTCTAATGCATGTCCCTAATCCTTCTCCCATGCTAAGACATTCTGAGTAAATAAGGGTTAATAGAAGTCAGGGATTTTAATATTTGTAGATCACATGCCTAAAGCTACATTAAAGGCCAAAATACAATAAAGAGCTTCGATATTAAGGTCTTCCCTTATGTTAGGGTGACCATATGAAAAGGAGGACAGGGCTCCTGTATCTTTAACAGTTGTATTGAAAAGGGAATTTCTGAAGGTGTCATTTGCATATATGGAGAACCTGGTTAAATTTCCTCTTCATCAAAACTGTTAAAGCTGCAGGTGCCCTGCCCTCTTTTAAATCTGGTCACTCTAGTATAGCTCCTGAAGCTTTCACTGTTGTGATGAAGAGAGAATTTCACAAGGTTCTCTATATATACAAATAACACCTGCTGAAATTCCCTTTTCTATGCAACTGTTAAAGATACAGGAGCCCTGTCCTCCTTTTCATATGTCACCCTACCTTATGCATTTACAAATGACCAAGAAATTTAAATTCTAATAATTTTTGAGAGAATTAAACTCCTGCCAGCAGCTTGCTACTGGAATAGCAGTTCAACACAGAGCTATTCTTACTTCTCTTAAAACATCTGAAATATGGCAAATTTACAGGAGATAGAATATATTCAAAAGTGGTGGGAAGGTTAATCAATTGGCGGATCTGTTTTTCTTGTTTCCTCTTGCTTGGCTATACAAGGATATACACTGTAAATACAACGAAATGAGTGAAGTCACAAGTCAGAACTGATTGCCTGATTGATTAATCCACCCAATAATAAATGTTTTCTGAGCAGATTACAAATGGTTAAAAGAAAGAAATATAATACATAATATCAGAACATATAAGAACAGCCATAAAATAAAAAATGCTGTATAAAATCAATGCTGATGATGTGTAGAATCGTCAGGAAATCTAGGTTTATATATGTAGAACTATGAATCTCTTGTTCTGTGTCGTTTTAATTGCTCCTATGTATACTACTTCTTTCTTCTCAGATCATTTAAATTAGAAAGAAAAAGGAGAGCAACACACACACACAATCACAAATGTACATTTTTAAAGTAATTGTATCTTCTCTTCAACCTGCAAATTGCAGCCACCCTCTTTCATTTCTGAGGATAGGTGGAATATACACCAGAGTCAGCAAGTTAATGAGGAAACTAGGTAATTCCTAATAATTGACAGGTTTGCAGCTTGAGGGAACAGAAAGGAAGGGATCTTGGCTATGCAATCAGCTACCTGACAGCTACAGGAGATTTATCTGAGTTTAGCCATAGAGTGAAAAAATGGCATGCACCTTACATGCCATAGGATTTGGTATAGGCAATACCTATAGCCTTAAGCCTGTGGAAGTACTCACACAAGATCCTCTTAGCAGTAGGAAATAGGAAATGGGGGATAAGTCCAAGAAGCCCAGTACATGTGGTCCCTTCCCATGGTCTCATCTCTTATAGCAAATTGCTTCAGAAATCTCTAACTGTTAAAGATACAGGAGCCCTGTCCTCCTTTTCATATGGTTACCCTATAGTTATTGGATAGTTTTGGCAGACAGAACACAGGAGATAAGAGGAAGCAATTATTCTGCGTGCCACAGCATGAATGCATACATGAACGCATGTTTACTACCTTTAACAGCTTCTAAAAATACTCCTTTCCCTCTAATTTTCTGCACCACCAAAGAATTAATTTCAGCCATCCATTAATGGCACATTACACTAATATATGCCTAAACACTCATCCTGCATGCTGGATCACTACTTGGTTTGAAGATAAACAGTATGTAGCCCATAATCTTGAAAGTTCACCATTACCTGCTTTCTCTGCTCATGTCATTTTATTATCCTCTAATCCCAGAAGAAAAGAGAAAGCATAACATACTTCCTAGGTATTGGTTTTTATTCAATTTACTTAATGGGCACTTAATTTGTAGGACAACATCAATTATAGCAGAGGGCAAATGGGAAACTACAATTTTTCAGGTAATTATTTCTTTAGATTAAGACAAAATACACAGGCTTTTAATTTTAAAATGGGTACGAAAGACTTGGGTGTGAGATCATTAGTGCATCATGTCAGTTTCACGCAGTAGATGCTTGTAAACGGTTCTCTGCATTTGCTATATTGAGAAATTTGCAAACTAGCAAGAGTAAAGTTGAATGACTGAATAATTAACATTATCTTCCCAGTGCAGAAGGATTCTTCTTCTTCCTAGCATAGCCAATGTGAACTCTACCCCAGACAGACATGGTCATGTGTTACTCTTTTAGCACTATATTTTCATACAGATTAAGACAAAGGTGTATGATTGGCCCAGCCAACAGAGCAGATGCAAAGGGCTCTTCCACTACCAAGGGTAACTGTGAGGAAAATAAACCAAATCTCATTCCCTTAGGATCAGAAGAGAGCGAGTGGGTAGGGAGAAATACCCTTGAACAATTCTCTGCTTGAGTTATGTGACAGCAAATAAACCCTAGCCTCAACTAATGAAAGGAATATAGTCCTTCAAGGTCACATACATCTCTCAACCCACACACGTCTCATCACCAGACAGCCTGAGCTTGAGACTCCTAAACCCTCCACAGTAACAACAAATGTAGACATAGTGCTAGTCCCCAACCAGAAAAACAAAATTCCCCCATTTAATATGTATCACAGGTGAACTCTACAAGTGTCTGACACGCTTACATCCCAAGCATGTTTACTCAGAAGCAAGACACGCTGAGTGACATTCCCTAGAAAGTGATATTGTATTTGAAACCTACAATACTAAGCATGTCTACAAAAAAGTAGGCCCTACTGTGTTTTATTGGGTATACTCCTAGGAAACTGTGTATAAGATTGCAAGGCCCATTGAACTAAGAGATCTTACTTTATTATACAGGATTGCACACTTTAGTGTAGAATGGCTTAGTCTATCTCACCTTTGCTGAAGCAATTTCTGGATGTTTATCTTGCTGAACTTTCCTATGGATAGTTTCTTTTTCTTTCCTTTGTCTTCTTTTGGATTCATGCACCTGCATGGGGGATTATGTGATTCAAACACCTGTACTTGAGGACCCTGTGATTCTAGAAACATCTGAATTTGCAGAACCACTATTCCACATAGAGCTACCTCTCTCATGTCCTCAGGGTAAGTGAATCCCAGCTTTAGACCCCAAAGAAGACAATTCTAAAGAAAAGGGGTAAATATGAACTAGGAATAATGAATCAACACATCTCTGGTTTTGTTGGAGAGGGACTGAAGGTCTGATATGTTTATTCTGAGATTTCTCAGATGTTTATTTAAAGTCCCTGAGGTGTTGAATTTTTCATCACTGCATTTTTCCTTTATGCTTTCTATAAGACAACAGAGATAAACAGTTGCTCAAAAGGTTTTTTAAAAGTCTGCAAGTATCTGTGATGACATTTTTTTAGCTCAGCAGATTAAGGAAACAAAAATAGAACAAGAATTAAATCTGCAATGTAAATAAAAAGGCTAAAGGTACTGAAGAAATTATTCAGGGTTTTTTCCCCTAACCAGGTAGCAAGAGATATGTCAAAATTTGTTCTGGGTCACCTTTATGGTGAAAAAAGAAATTGATCTCCTTGCACAAATGAATAGCAGCTTTCTACACACTTGATATTCAAATACCAATGCTTAAAAATGAAACTTAAATTCAATTCAAACTGACTTTCACATAACATGCAACAAACTGAAGATTGTTCCATGTTGTGTGAAAGTCAGTTTGAATAGTACTTAAAGCTCTAAGAATGCAGAAGTCAAATATACTTCATCAAGGAAGCACAGAAAAATACTAGTTTCTTTCAAAGGCTATTTTTCATGTTTATGTGCTTAGAAGAAAATAGATCTATCTTTAGGCACAATTCCATGAAGTGAATACAACTTCACCTGACTTACCAGTTACATGGGGTGCATATATGTATATGTGGAGGTGGTGGGTGTAAAATAAACGTCCTCTTAGGAAAGATTTTCCTTCAGGAATGCAATTGTATTTCACTGTTTAAGGCTACAATCCATACCAGTTAAGATGATATACTTGAATTTAAGCAGTGTGCAGCCAAATCACATCCATGTTTACAAGGAAGTATGTCTGCGAGAGCTGGACCATAAGGAAAGCTGAGCGAAGGAAGATAAATGTTTTTGAACTGTGGTGTTGGAGGAAAATTCTGAGAGTGCCTTGGACTGCAAGAAGATCAAACCAGTCTATAATCCAGGAAATAAAGCCAGACTGCTCACTTGAGGGAATGGTATTAAAGGCAAAACTGAAGTACTTTGGCCAAAGTGGAAGGCAAAAGGAAGAGGGGCTGACCAAGGACAAGATGGATGGATGATATTCTGGAGGTGACAGACTTGACCTTGGGGGAGCTAGGGGTGGCGACAGCCAACAGAAAGCTCTGGCATGGGCTGGTCCATGAAGTCACGAAGACTCGGAAGCGACTGAACGAATAAACAACAACAAATGTCCCATAAATCTCAATGGAATTTAATCCAATAGATTTGCAGCATTCATGTCTTGTCTTAAACTTTGGCATATCATTAGAAGTGGTATTAGGGGTTACCAGGTCCTATTATACAGAAAAGTACCACAAGTTTGATGAAAATATAGAAATCGATCACCCAGCTGAGAGTCTGTAATGAAATACATGTGTAACCCTTCTTCAGTTACTTTTGCATGCATAGTCTCTCTAGGCATTTTGAACTGCTACATCAAGAACAACCAATTTTCCAGCCCTTACCCCAGAAGGCTCTCAGTGTTAAACAGCTGCACACTAGTCAATCGTTGATCAATTCCCTGTGGCCTATTAATTCACTTCCTCCTTCTAGCCTCAGAATGTCAGTACTAAGGCACACTAGGCTGCAGCACCATTTCTCTGCACTAAGGTTGCTCAGTGGTGGCACTCAAGAGGGGTAGGGGTCTTCCAACTGTGCTGCTCCCTACAGTCCTAGTGCAAAAAGAAACTAGACCCCCATTTGATCTTGCTTGGCAATTCCAGGAGGGAGAAAATTGCTGAGTCCTAATGAGTCTTAGCATGCTATGCAGCTGCTCCTGGTTGAAGAACTTGCAGACAAGAGAAAGGAATTCACAAGGCCTCTGTTATGTACCTCAGGTGCCTCAGTTAGAAGAGTCATTAATCCCTTTGCTTCAGTAAGTCCCAATAATTTAACTGGGAACAGCAGTGTAATGTCCTAAAGCAGGAGCTGGTAGCCCAACCTTTTTGGGTTGGTAGCCACATTCAAAAATGGCTCCCATGGGGAGAGTGGCTTGCTCATTCATAAAATAGCTGTCACGGCTGGTCAGAAAGCACTCATTTCCGTGAAATCAAACTGGTAAGGCTAAAATAAAAGTAACTTGCCCAAGAACCTAAAATAAGGCAGAGACAGAATCTGAGGGCCTCATGGTTGAATGAAAAAAAATGTAATAAAAAATCAACTTAAGAAATGAAGTAAAAATCAGAAGAGGCAGGATCCTGGCAGGCACTAAGAGAGGTGTCTGTGGGCACATTGGAGACTCCAACTCTAGGACATCAGCTTCCCAAAGACTTATTATTGAGTAGTTAAGTCTCCTATCTATACACACAATGAAACAAATCCCATTAAAGTCAGCGGGACTCAATTCTGATAGACTTACAGGATTTTAGTCAACCAACCGCATGGGCAGTATCCAATGAGATGGAGCCGCTAGCATAAATTGTGTTATGCTAATATAAAATACTCTAGCCCAACACCAACTACCAATTTTCCTGGAAAATCAGTGCCCCAGTTAACGCTATTGGCTAGAATAGTTTATGCTAGTGCAACGTAATTTACCATAGCAGTTGCGTCCCATTGGACACTGTCCCATGTTTGCTCAGAAGCAAGTTCCTCCCACTGAATTTAATAAGACTTACTCCCAGGAAAGTATGCCCAGGATTGCAGCCTTAATACACTTATGAATGATTTCCCAATTTTTGATTCCCTTATTAGAAGGTTTAGCGGGTAAAGCATTCCTATGCAATTAAAATGATTAGTACCGAGAGAGAGAGATACTAATAGATTACTATATGGAATGCTGATGATCCCCATCACAAATATAACTAAATGAGGGACATGACTAATTCATTGTCACTGAAAAACATTTTTTTCTGAATGGCTCATTTAATTACTCAGAAAAAGCTGCTGGAGGTCGGGATTAAACCAAAGGGCTTGGCTTAAAGTATTCTGTGTACATCTCTTATCTACTTAAAAATCCCCTCCCATACAAGCTTCCTATTCAGCCTGCCCATCCTATTATTTCCCAGTATTACCAGTCATGTCAAATTTTATTTTTTCTGGAATTTTAAGGATTATTCCTAGGCAGACAAGTCTCTATTCAACATTTTATATAAGACCTCACTGTAATGTTTTCTTCCATCATGTTCTCCATGTTTCAGGTGGACTATATGCCCTTTAAATATACACACATATACATTTCTAAAGTACTCCATGTACATTTAGGATTCATTCCTATGTATGTATAGACACAAAAAAGGCATAGGATTCAGTGTACATAGGATTGTACCCTTATTAAACTTAATAGCTGTTGTTGTTGAAGCACAACTGAACGGTAAAAATAAAATTTTAATTCCCCAGCTTGATCCCAGTCATCTTCAGATAAGGTTGGAAACCCTGGAGAATCGCTGCCACTCAGTGTACTGACAATACTGAGCTAAATGAACTAACAGTCTAACTTGATATTAGGCAGCCTCTTTTTGTCAGGAGTGTACTTTTACAGAAGATATACCATGCAGATTACATGTGCTTGTAAACACCCGGAGAACTCCTTGCTGTAAACAGCACTACCGCATTACAACTGTCTATGAATACTGCCCTGCTTATGGATATCCTAGACCTGTATTTAAATTGGCTGGTACTACCTATTTCTTTCACTGTTGAGTTTTTCATCTATTCGTTTTTGTGGTATCTTTTAATTAAGGTCCCATTTTTAATCTGAATTTTTTATTGTTAGCCGCCTTGAGTGTGATTTTTTCCCCTGCAAGATATAAGCCTGTGTGCACTGGTTTCTGGGGAACATGGGTGGGAGGGTGCTGTTGCACCATGTCCTGCTTGTTTATCCCTGGCTGATGGCTAGTTGGCCACTATGTGAACAGAGTGCTGGACTAGATGGACACTTGGTCTGATCCAGCATGGCACTTATGTTCTTATAAATACAATTAATAATATGTATATTAATGTATATTCATATGTTAAGATACATTCACATGCCAGCCTGAGGACCTTTTCAGGTACAGTATTTTTTTGGAATGGGACTTTTCCTCACAAGTTAATACTGGCCTGGTTCAGGCAACACACTAAACCATGCTGCTTAACCACAAAACAGTTAAGGGAATGCACACTATGGAGCAGTCTAATTTATCTTAATTGGGTAGAATTAAATTACCACAAGGTATGGTGACAACCACCAACTTGGATGGCTTTAAAAGGGGATTAGACAAATTCATGGAGGAGAAGGGGATCACTGGCTACTACTAGTAGCCTCCAGTAGTAACAGAGGCAGTATGCTTCTTAATACCAGTTCTAAGGACATGAGCAGGTATGTGCTATTGCATTGAAGTCCTCCTTATCAGCCTCCCCCAAGCAGCTGACTGGCCACTGTGTGAACAGAATGCTGGACAAGTTAGACCTTTGGTTTGATCCAGCATGGCTTTTCTTACGTTCTTATTTTCCATAAATGAGTGGTTACGTGGAGCCAGTAAATTGTGCCACGAAGAACACCAAGCAAAGTGATTTTTTATTCAACAGAAAGTTTTTTCCCAGGTAGCAGAAGGGGGCAGAAATCATAAAAGCTTTCAGTGGATATCTCCTTATTATGTTAACTAGAACATTTTCTCCAGGGGAAAACTGCTCTTTAGAAGATTTTTTAAAAAAAAGTATATTCATGCAGTAACAATATTCTTTGAAAAGCCAGTCCCCTGCTCTTGGCTAGATATCTTTATTGTATTTCATATCCCAGCATGAATGACGAAATACCAGAATGTGAGCATGCTTACAGAAGATTTCGTTGTTGCCGTTCTTTTTTTCCCTTTTTTTTTAATATTAGAAAGGTTTTGGAAAGCCAAGGATTAAAAAGTTAGAAAATATCAGAATTACTGTAGAAATAGTTGAACAAATAATGTTTTTGCACACAAACAGAACATATATATATATATATATATATATATATATATATATATATATTCCTTTACTTTGTGCATTTACAATGGTCAAAGAGTGAGGAGGAACAGAAAGACTGGAAACCTCATAGAATCCCAGCACTCCCAGTTCAAATACTGCACTCACATGCATCACAATGATCAGAAATAATGCACACATTCAAAGTTGCACTTGCAAATTATCATTTACCATATTATACCTGAACTAGAAATGATAATACCTTGCTTTTACATAGTACTTGACTTTTGACTGTTCAACTTGCTTCCCATAATCGTCTTGCAATTTATGGTTTAATTTGTTTTTAGCTGTGTATATTTACTGTTTTATACTGTATGCTTTTATCTGTACGCCGCCCTGAGATCTTATTGATATAGGGCGGGATATAAATGTTTTAAATAAATAAATAATTCTTACAATCACCCTGTAATGCAGTACTATTATGTCCATATTGGGTGGCTGAGACGAAGACCACGTTGCCTAAGACCACCCAGTCTGAGTATGGGCCAGATTCAAACTGTAGACTTCTTGATTATTATTTCTTTACTAGTGTAAAGCCTGTGTTGCCAACAGCACTAGTAAGTGGTCTGAGAATGATGAGATGAAAATATGTTTGGCCATTTCCCTTGCAAGTGGAAAGTGGGATGATGAAGGTAACGGAGGTCGAAACCACGTAATGGCAGAATGGGCACTGTTCGGCATGTTCTTTTTGAAAAGATCATTTAGCATTTCTTTAAGTTCCAGGTTGAAAACTCATGATGTCAGATCAGGCGCTGTTTGCCACAGACCAAATAAACCAACTCTACCTAGCAGAGAAATAGGAGACTGTTTGACGTGGGGCAAATATAAAATGTAATAAATAAATAATAAATAAACATACTGTTTTGCTATTAAAGCTGAAGCTTTGAACTTTTTTGAAGTTTAAAATTTTTCTGCACATGTATACTGCTCAAACTTCAGTTTTAAAAACCTAAGTTTGGTGAATCTTGAGTAACAAGGGTTCCACTAACATATTCTTAAATAGAACTAGTGCAAATCCTATGTTGCCACAGGGGCTAGTAGTCTACGAATGATTGGATAAAAATATGTTTCTTTGTTTCTCTTGCGACTTGGACAACTTTACACCTTTAAAGTAAAAGAACTACAAATAAAACTGGCAAAGCTGAAAACAAAGCAAAGGTCTTCTTTTTCAAAATATTGTTTACCATTTCTTGAAGTTTGAGGTTGAAAACATGTGATGTAAGATTTTTCTGTCTCATTCTCCTCTACTTCTCTTCCTCCTACTCTAACTATCACCGAGTGAGTTTTCTTCAGCCCCCTTTTCCAACATTCTGTGCCTGTCCTTTCATTGGCCCGGCCTTCTAAGAGTGCACAGCAGTAAGCATTATTACACGTGCTTTCACAACCTGTGTCACATGTTACATTACATGCACAGTGGTAGATATGTATTGACCTCCCTTCTGACTCATCTCTCTCCCTTCCCGAGCTTGAACTTTGAACTTTTTTAAGTTTCAAATTGTTCTGCACATCTACACTGCTCAAGCTTCAGCTTAAAACAAAAATGAGCAAAATCAGTCTGGTAGATCTCAAGTAATAAGCCTTACACTACCATATTCTTATATAAGAAATGACTTCTATCCTACTTTTCTATAAAAAGAAAAAACAGCAGACAGATATATAATTCCAAGTATAAAAAAATCAATTCAACACAACCTTGTCCTCCACCCCTCCAAATCAAAATTGAAAATATTCCTGATTCATTGCTCAGTCTCTTATTCACTATCACCAATGGCCTCACAACACAACCTTCTTCTGAGGGTTTGCAGGATTTGCAAAGCAGGATGATAATGACGATGATGATGATGATGATTTTACTACTACCACCACCACCCAATAGCAGAAGATTGGTTTACAAAAGATTACAAAGAGGCTGTTCAAAACACAGAGATAAAGTTATGTCAAGAATAGCTGCTCCCTTCTTAATGTGGATGCAGAGAGCAGCGACAGAAGAGACAGAGATCGCCTTCATGCAGAGTTGGCTTGCAGCTAAGAGCTAAGCTTCAATCTTGCACATTGGCTACTAGCCAGACAGCCTCTCTAGGAAACCCCAGGTCTGCAAAGATCCAGGTTCTCCTTTTTTCACTCCTGTCTATGTAATGAAATAATTTGCTTTTTAAAAAATACTCCTTTCACCAATTTGAATTGCAATAATCTAAGGAAGGAGAAGAAAGCAATACACAAAGGTCAAAGCCATTTATGCAGAGCTAATATCTATTGCAAGTAATGTGATACACCAGAATAAAATGTCAGTAAATATTGGATAACATGTATGCATTTGCCTATGGGATTCTTGAGAGGTCACAGGCAAGAGTCTGTGATATTTGGAGGGCAGACAGAAGATGATGACAAAGTGGTCTGAGTCTTTTATATCAGTGCCAACAGAGTCAATGATAACTCCAGTGGGAAGGCTAGTGGCAAATAAACCAGCCAGAAATTCCTGCAGGAAAAATGGCTGACTACACAAGTGACTATGCTCAATCAAAGAGTATCCAAGTATCCTGGGAAAGTGAGATGAAGCATGGAGGAATCTTGGTTGCAAGTTGGCATTTGCCAGAGAAATCTAGGCAGGCAGCATAAGCCTTCAGACGAATTACCTGCTCTTGACTTCAGGTTCTAGAGATGCAACTGGCATGAACTATGCTGGGTAAATTTGTACCCTGGGAACTCCAGCCGTTCAAAAGTTGGAGTAGCCTAAGGAAGTATGTTACTCATACTTTAACAGGTCTAATGTCATCAAACATTTTTTCCCTACAGGGAAGAAAGATGGGCTAACACCTCAAAGTCTGTAGGCTAGCTGATCAAGTGAGAGCCAGTGAGATATAGTGGCTGGAGTGTTGGACTGGGAGTCAGGACAGACTCTCAGCCCAGCCTACCTCACAGGGTTGTTGTTGTTGTGAGGATAAAATGGAGAGGAGGAGGATTGTGTATGCTGCCTTGGGTTCCTTGGAGGAAAAAAGGTGGGATATAAATGTAATAAATAAATAAAAAAAATTAATCTGATTTAATATTTTGCTCATGCTGTGATCCACTTCCTGAGTCCCAGCTGAAAGAGTCCAAGAAGAAGCTTCTGCACCATTATTTTAAGGCAGAGATTCCACAAGTGTCTACAACAGCTAAAATAGACCTACATCACAGAAGTCACACAAACTATAGATATGAATTTTATTGTTTTTCCATCTACCAACCCAATACATTAAAAATGTGATTATTCAGTTTGGAGATAGTACTGTCTATCTGCAAAAGCAGCTGTGGTTTTTACAAGTACACTATTGAAATCCCTGTTAGAGAAGGCTTCCCTTGGAGTCTACATGTTACTAATAGCTTGGGGAAGCAAGACATCCCTTTAAATAAATGTTATGCTCGGTGAAGTGTAGTATCATTTTGCAGTACAATGCTTTCGAGTGAACTTCGTTAGGAATGTGGAAAGAACAGGGAGATGATATGTCTTCCAAATGAAACTGGAACACTTTCATTAGACACTTCCTTTCCACCCATGAATTTTACATATATATCATTAGGTTTCTGTTTATACGGGGTGGTTATTTTGTAAATACTTTTCTTTTTATGATTTGTATAACGTGTTTAATGGTTTGATGTTGTTTTTTAATTTTTGTGAACTGCCCAGAGAGCTTTGGCAATGGAGTGGTATAGAAATATAATAAATGAAATAAAAAAACCAGGTTTGAAAAGCTACAGTTGGTAGAAATACGTTCTTGGTGGCAGTTAAAGATCCTGTCAAACTCCCTTTCTTCCCCAACATTCAAGCCTGAATGCTTTTTGGAAGATGCCCTTCCTTTTGGGGGCTGGTTTCACAGCTGTGGTTACGCAGGAGTGAGACATTTTTATCAGTTTTTATACTGTATAGTAGGGATGGACAGAAGGTAAATCAGGATCTACTGGTAAAATCTCTGAGTGATTTTCAGCAGACTGGCTAGGATTTCTGGATCCTAATCTTTTAACAACAGCAGCAACAAAATTTATTTTCCCAAGTTAATTAAGCTGCTAAAATGAAGAAAACTTGAGATAACCTTTTGTATGAAAGGACTATGAGAACTCAGTTCAGTTTTGATATTGAAAACAAATACCTAGGCTGAGGTATACACACATTTATTTTAACATATATTTCTAGGCCACTTTTCTATTAACAAAAATATCTGAAGTTAGAATCTACAAAAAAGTTAGAATCAACAAAGACAATAAATAGTGAATATATTTTCACTTAACGCAAGTAAGATAACAAACATTAATAAAATCTACATTAAAAACAGCAGCAAGATTACACAAACATAAAAAGCTACCAAAAGCAAATAAAAGCCTTCGTGGAACAAAAAGGTCTTAACTTGTTCCTCCAGTTACCACCTACCTCACCTGCTGGGGTACCCAAAGTAGGCCCTTCAATGAAGACCTTTCCCCCCCTTAAAAACGCACGTACTGATTTCTAATGGAATGGGCAACATCCTTTAAAAAAGGCTTTTTAACACACACTTCCTAAAAAAAACCATTGTCTTGACTCTTAATACATTGCATACGTCAGCAGCCCTCTTACCAATATTGAACACATAATGGAGGTGGGGTGGGGATGACAATCTTACACTCATATTAACATAACCCTTCCTATGTATTACCAAGTAGGACCTCTAATGCTTTTATGTGCTTTCATCTTTATTTTATCCACAGGAATGGATCCAATATTGATATGCTGAAATTTGTTAGCTCCTATTACCGATGGATATTAACTGTTTTCCAATAGAAAATATAATTAGACAGTATTATTGACAGACAGACCAATTAGCAGCACACTGCAGTTGAACATACCATACTCTAACTTGAACTATAAAGTTCAATTACTTAAGTAATCTCCAACGAAATACAAAAAGTTCCACTATAATAGACAGCTTAATGCATCCGTAGCAGCACTACTGCTGCCAGAATGAAGCGTGATAATATATACGGAGAAATTAAAAATCCAAAGCATAACATGCTGTGGGAAAGTTCCTTTCTCCAGCACTGCCACCACCTATGGGGACACTGCTCCTTCACTGGGCTATATCCCACCTATGCAGTTTCTTATTGCCAGCAAATGCTTAAGGCCTAAAGAATGCAAATTCTAGACTTTATGCACTTTAACTCAACAAGTTCCACAAGTTATTATTATTATTATTATTTATATAGCACCATCAATGTACATGGTGCTGTACAGAGTAAAACAGTAAATAGCAAGACCCTGCCGCATAGGCTTACATTCTAATAAAATCATAATAAAACAATAAGGAGGGGAAGAGAATGCAAACAGGCACAGGGTAGGGTAAACAGGCACTGGGTAGGGTAAAACTAACAGTATAAAGTCTGCACAACATCAAGTTTTAAAAGCTTTAGGAAAAAGAAAAGTTTTTAGCTGAGCTTTAAAAGCTGTGGTTGAACTTGTAGTTCTCAAATGTTCTGGAAGAGCGTTCCAGGCATAAGGGGCAGCAGAAGAAAATGGACGAAGCCGAGCAAGGGAAGTAGAGACCCTTGGGCAGGCGAGAAACATGGCATCAGAGGAGCGAAGAGCACGAGCGGGGCAATAGTGTGAGATGAGAGAGGAAAGATAGGAAGGAGCTAGACCGTGAAAAGCTTTGTAGGTCAACAGGAGAAGTTTATATTGGATTCTGAAGTGAATTGGAAGCCAATGAAGAGATTTCAGAAGTGGAGTTACATGGTCAGAGCGGCGAGCCAAGATGATCTTAGCAGCAGAGTGGTGAACAGAAACCAACGGACTGATGTGAGAAGAAGGAAGGCCAGTGAGAAGAAGGTTGCAGTAGTCCAACCGAGAAATAACCAATGCATGAACAAGAGTCTTGGCAGAAGAGACAGACAAAAATGATCGAATCTTGGCAATATTATACAGGAAAAAACGACAGGCTTTAGCTACTGTCTCAATATGAGGAATAAAGGAGAGCGAGGAATCAAATATAAAGTTGACCCTTTTCTGCTGCCGCCAGTTCTGTTAGAATACTGTTGTGCTTTTTACATTGTATTTTGTATTCATGTTTTTAAATTGTTGGTTGTTTTATGCTTTTCATGGTTTTAATTTTTGTGAACTGCCTAGAGAGCTTTGGTTATTGGGCGGTATAAAAATGTAATAAATAAATAAAGCACCGCATACCAAGCTCCCTCTCTCTCCTCAGACTGAGGCTGGGTTCACACATCATGCTAACCTGTGGTGGCTGGCAAGCTACAGTAGATATGTGGTTATGCAAACAACCAAGTTTGCTCCTATCAGGCAAACAAGTTACATGGAGTAGTTTATTTCACACACCCCTCACCCCACCTCCGCCTCCTATAGTCCTCCTTCCCAGCTGGACACGTATGCTTTGCAGCGGGAACAGAGATCGCCTAAGAGAAGCAGGAGTGGGGGCAGTGTTTTTGGTCACTCTTGCTGAACAGCTCTGTAAGTAATCTCTGTAACCCACGCTACACAACAGACAACACACTAACCCACGATAGATAAACTAATGCTTTCTGCAAACTGTGGGTTCTCACAGTGGCTTATTTGGGGGGAAAAACCCACTGTAGGGGCGGAACATCTAAGAGACAACACACTAACCCATCATGAGTTGTTCCAGAAAATACACCATCATGTGTTAGCCTGTTGTGTGAACCCAGTCTGACTCTCAACTCTCAACTGTCCTTCTTTAACTGTTATTTCCCAACCACTGTTTTCCAGGCAATCAGAATGGAATTTACCTGATCCAGGTTCCATCTAACAATATTAAAAGCGATTATTTCTCTATTTCCTTTCAAAATGTTACTCAGCAACTACTGCAATTGCCTTTGACAGTAATAAAACAAAACCTCAAGCCTACTTACATATATAATTGTCTCATAGGGGCCACACAAAGTAAATATAGAGCAACTACGGGCATTTCTTTACACATGTTTAGTTCAAAGATGTCATCTAAAAATCTAAAGTAAACAGATTAGAAACTGCAGACAAAATCTTATGCCCGATACGTATGTCCTCCCACTTCCATTAGCAAACAGTTAACCACAAAGAATGAAGAAACAGTTGCTTAAAGTAATTCCTTAATTGTTGGGGGAAATATTTCCTCCCTCTACACAAGGACTGCATTAGATATGCAGTGTAATACTGTCCCTAGATCTCCCAATTCAGCGTCTCCAAAAGGCAAAGCAGGCTGTAGTGGGGTGAGGGGAGCCACTATAACAGCTTTTTACATATGTGATTGGAAACAATCTGAGTGCAGCAACCTATTTCTCTTTGTGCTTGCATCAGGTAAATACTAACTACATTGTAATCAAAATGGTGGTGGGGATAAGTTAATAGAAGTTACACATTTCCTTAGTATTTGTTCAAGCCTCAACTTTAAATACACAGGCACACATAGAGGAATGCAAAGCTGGCATCTATATATCCTATCTCTCTAAAGTTGCCACTAACAAAAATTCAAAAGCAAATATTTAGCTGTGTATAGAAGATAGGTTAACAGAAATGTAAGAGGTAGTATTGCAGAGCTGACATTGCCCATGATATACAGTATCATTTTTATATTTACAATGCTTTATGTTTTTTTCAGTTCAATCTTTAAGTTATACCATGTAAGAGGCAAAATAAGGATAGAACTCTCCATCCCTCTTTTGAACCCATCACAGAAACTCCTAGAGAGAAGCCCTCTCCCTCCATGCTCAACATAGAAATGCAGCTTTTTGTCACTGCTCTGACATCTCCCAGCAGGGTAGTAATTTTTGCTTTTGTAGGTTAATAACTTATGTACAACGTTGAGCATAGAAATGTGGATTTGCATTCATAATTTTGAGCAATTGCTGTGGCAGCTTATTGTGTAGTCTCTATGATGAGAGTACACATCCAACACACCCAAAGAAATCTCCAGAAGTCTTTTGAAAGTGTGTTGAAAACTGAGGAGAGTGTTGCACAAAAGGAAGGGTGAATATCTACATACACAGTTGCGTAGTCTATCCAAAAAAAGAAGAAGCCACAAAGAGAAATGCTGAAATCTGGAAACAGCTGCATGTTGACTTGTCAGCTTTCAGAACAAGCTGCATTTAAAAACTAGGACACCTGAGGAGTGGATTCTTCTCTCAGTAGTAAGACAATGCCCCTCCATTCCTAACTCACCAGTTTGGAGTCTATACAAATGTGAATGGGATATGGCCATAGCAAGGAGGAGTTGGTCCAATTCTTCCGAAGAAATAATTCTCCAAAGAAATAATTGCCATGCATACAACTGTCAGCAAAATGCAACTATAATTTCACTGAGCAGAACATTTCTCATAGAACCACTATTATAGATTATGCCTTACATAAGAAGAGCCCTGCTGGATCAGACCAGGGCCAGATCTACATCAAGCAGGATGTTAATACTTTGAAAACGGTTTGAAAACGGTATATGTAATGTGTCCTGAGCCTGAACAGTTATCAAAACCATTATAAACTATTATAAAGCAGTAGTGTAGATCCTGCCCAAGGCTCTATCTAGTCTAACAATCTGTTCACACAGTGGCCAAGAACTCACAAGCAGGGCATGAGTGCAACAGCATCATCCCACCCATGTTCCCCAGCAACTGGTGTACATTGGCTTACTGTCTGATTCCAGGAAACCCTTTTTTGCAACCCAACAAAGGAAGGCAACAATAAGGAACAAGTGAGCCTGGGATATGGCTTCAGGGGAGGCAAGCAAAGAAAGCAGTTTAACATAGAGAAAACTATGTAAGCTGCTTGTATGAACTTGTGAAAACATTAAACCACCATTTATGCAGACATGGTATAACACCCCACATCAACAAGGTTTCCCAAATCGCAAGTTATGTTGGATGCCTCCATAAGCATAACAAAAAAGGAACAGGAATCAGGAGCAAATTGTAATATAACCAAACCAGGGCTTGGGTTTTATCTGTTGGGCAGGACAACAGATAAAATGCATTTGTTAAAAACTCACATGCACAATATATACGCACAAGTGGCCTTGAATGAGGCTAAAAGACTCATAAAATATTAACGCACTTTCTGAAACTTCATCTTTAAAAGGCAAGCATATCTTTTCCAAGGGAAATAATCCAAGTTACACATATATACATTTGGCTAAGAAAAAGCAGCATGCAGAGACAGCAACAACTGATAAGGAAGTGTTATATCACTTTGCATAGTGAAAAATACGTTAGAAAGCCTGTAAAAAGGGGGAAGGGATAAAATGTTCCTTCCATGAAAAATCCACAATTAGAAAAGGCTCTCTGCTTTAGAGATTATTGCCCTATCCTTCCTCAGATAAGCTCTGAGCTTCCAGTGAAGCAGCAGTTGAAGTACCTCATAACTGGGTGGTATATAGCAGCAGATGTAGTAGAATCACATTCATCAAATGCGGGTTCCAATAAGTAAAGCAAAGGGATGCCTGGACAGAGTAAAGTCTTGGTCAGCCACATCCAGACGGAACTGCAATCAAATTAGAACTACGTGCTCTATATTAACTCGAGTTATACTGTAGCTCCCAGTGGTGATTGGGTTGCAGCTGTGGTACTAGAATGGCTGGATCGTCAAAGTAAGATCACATCCGATGAGGGAAGGTGTCATCCAATAATCCAGGCCTGTCAGGACGCTGGACAGATCTCTGTGCTAGGTATTAGCTACAACTCATTCAAGAGGAGTTCTTGTCTCAGCCTTCTGAAAGCTGACAAATCTGGACCTGCCATTGCTTGATCTGAGGAGCTTCTTGGGCCATTGCCTGATTCTGCAGCCAATGGCTCTGATAGTATGGAGGCAATGAGGACAGCATTGGAGGGGTGCCCTCTGAGACTGAGGAATTTGGTAAACTCAAGTCTTCTGGCCAGGAAGGTTCCACAGAACCAGATGATGGGTTACTAGATGAAGCCTCCTCCCCCTGCAAGTCCTCTTTTGAGCCAAGGATGGAGGAATCAAGACCAGAGAACATGACACTAGGTAGAACTGATAAGGGCATTGGATAGAGCTCTGCCTGAAAGCTTCCCATCAACAGAACTGGGAGTTCTTGCTTCAGCATGGTGCAAGAGCCTTCTGGAAGCTTATAAAGCAGGGATGAAGAATCTGTGGCCCTCCAAATGTTGTCAGACTCCAACTCCCATCTGGCCCAGACAGTATAGCGAATGGCGCAGAATGATTAGAGCTGGAATCCAATATTAACTGGAAGGTTTCAGATTTCCCACATTTGTTATAAAGCTGGGAAGCTACATAAGATTTTAACAGGTCATTACTTTGTTCATCAATCATTGGCGCTCATGATTATGGGGTGATGGGGCTGCACCAAGAGAGAGACCTTCAATTTTGATGTCAGATAAAAACATGCCTGCTGGTCTGGAAGGAGAACATGTAGTCTTCCAGGAAAGGGGACTGAAGATGCCTCACCCAGGTTTGTTGGAAGGTTGATGTCGAACATGACAGCTATGCCTCCAACTTGTTGAGGGCAATGGGTACAGCAATGAGGTGGCAGAGCCAGCTTGTTCATCCTCAACCTCATGTGTTGCTTAAACACATAAGAAAAATGCCTGAATAGGGCCCAATGTCTCCCAAGTAACGTATAGTTGAGAAATACACATGCCATAACATCATCACATTGGTTTTCCCCATCATTCTCCCTCCTTTATTATCTCTTCACTTGTTCAGACTTGGAAACACTAACGCAGTGACAATATATAACATATATTTTTCAGTTACACTTTTCCAAGGAGATGCAAGTTGGTGGTGCCAATGCACCTTTAAACAACACAACACATATTTTCTAGTTTTAGGGAAACACCCGTTTTCCTTTGGGGATGGAGTAATTTCAAAGAAAGAAAAATACATCATGTCCACCACTTCCAGTTTGGGAAACCTCTATGCAAGCAATTTAAAAATATGTACAAAAATATATGAAGATTCATTCAACCATACAGCTCTGAAAAATTACTCTATAAATACAGTCTCTTGATTTATTGTATAGATAGTATGCCTGTAGCAGTTTTTAAAATGTGTCTTTTCAGGTTTTCAGTGCTGGCAATCAAAGACTTGGATCTCATTCCTTCCTACCATGAAAATGGCTTGGCTGCATTATAACACATCAGAATATATATTTGGGTTAAGAGCAGACAGTATTCTGTCATGGCTTAATATTATTTCTATCTGCAGGATACAAGTTAAAATGCTTAGTCTCATACTTCTACAGATGTATTTAAAATTTGCATTAAAAAAGTCAAATGACTATCTGTAGCTATGATTTTTGTTTGAAAGTTAGCTACTCTCAGCTATTATGTTTATTAGGCCGTTTAAAAGATCATAACAACTAAAATAGGCCAGTCCTCCCCTGATCTTAGGCAAGAAGTAGCTACCCTGCTGAGATGAAAGCAAAAAACAAAACAAAAAACAGATTAGCCAGTCTGCCAAGGAAATATTTAACAATACAATTTTATTTGTGTTTCCTCGGAGGTAAGCCCCATTGTCTTCAACAGTGCTTACTCGCTAGTAGGTGTATTTAGGCTTACAGCCTCACTAAATAGAGTTGTCGGATGCGGCACATAAAATGGAACATGAACTCAAAATGCATAATATTAAAACGTATTTTTTGCATGCCTTAAGCTTATGTTTATGTGCAACAAAACTCTTGAACAAAAATATTTTTATCAGGCTGGGAAGGAGGGATACGTCTGCAGAGGCATAGCAATGGTTGAATTGGGGGCAAAGGAGGGAGATAGTTGGATTAATCTTCCCAACCATGTGAAAAGTATAATCTTCCTCACTCCCTGCTTTATGCATAAGGCTGGAGTGAGGAACTTCTAGCCTGTGGGCCGAATGCGGCTCACAGGGCCTTCCGATCCAGCACACGGCTTCCGCCCCCCCCCCTCCACCCGGAAGCAATTAGGCTTTTAAAAAGCCGCCATTGGCTCTAATGGAATTATTCGCCATGCCTCCCTTCTGCTTACTGTGACCCCCACACGGAAAATTGCCTCCCACAGCAATTCATTTTAAAATGCCTCCATTTCTGCCAATTAAGGATTTTTAAAAGCTAATTGCCATGTGTGGGTGTGATATGAGGGTCACAACTGAGGAGGGAAAGGATAACCTTCCCCCCATGTGCTCTGATCCTCCCAATTGCCCCCAAAGCCTCCATTAGTGTAAATGTAAGCTTTTTTTTAAAGACTTAGTGCTTGGGGAGGGGGGGAGCAAAGAGGGGTAGCAGCACAAGAGGAATAGGAACATAGAAGGGGGGGAATTGAAGAAAAAGAGAGACAAGGCCTGAAGGAGACAGAGAGAGAAAAGGTGGAGAGTGAGAAAGAGAAAATTGAATGAATGGATAGAAGGGGAATGTAGATGGGTCTGTGAGCATGTGTGGGAGAAAGCTGTGGCCTCACCTGCTTTTGATTCTGGTCTTGCCCACATTGGGGTTCATCCCCACCTGCCGCTGGCATGCAGCCCCCAGATGGTTTCCCATGAGGGAATGCGGCCCTCGAGCTGCATATGGTATAAGGAGATTGGCTCTTTGAAATAGAAAACTATTATCTTAAAACCAGAGATTCCAATTAATCTGAATTTATCCAGGACAGGTCAAGCACTTACTCTCTGGTATAATTTAATTCAGGTTAACGAGAGCCAGTAAGGTTAAATTGATCTTGTCACACAAAACATGGAAAAAAGGTTTGGTTTCAGTTAATTGTGTTTTATGCTCTATAAGACCAGATTTCCTACATTGCCTGAAGATTTGTAGTTACATTTGGAAAACAGTCAAAGTAATAAAAATAAGCATCTGCCACTCCTCTTAGTGCCCTTGACTGCAACTCAACATGTAAAATATTCCTGTTAACACAAATATGCATCCTATGAACAGAAGGGAACTATATGTCAAAGAATCATTAGAAACAGCAAGTTGTCGTCTTAATTAATCATTTGTCTCTCTGAATGCAGGACCAGACCAGAAGATGCTTCCCCTTATGCAGTCTTCCTGATCCAACTCATCAAATGCCTGCCCTCCCTGGTTACTGGGTGCACTATCACAGCCCCTCCAAGTTCAACCTGCTCCTGAAATCCAAGAAGCATGGGTCAAACTCCGGTTTCCTGAATAGAGATGCAGACAGGGCCAGGCAAAGCTGGTAGTAGGCCCAGGCCAGATGGGAAATGTAGGCCCCATTTCAAACTGCTCATTAAGTATTTTTTAATCAGTTCTAAATAGATATGAACTAGAACAATTTATAAAAAAAGGTAATGGCAAGCACTTTTATTCAAGATATATATATATATAAGACATCACTTCTTCACATTCAGAAATGCTTTACGTGCTTTTCTTTGGGCAAATTCATCATCAACAACAGAAAAATCAAGCAACTTTGCCCAGGGGGTCTCAGAGTAGGCCCTCTCAAAATTGTAGACCCATGCCAACTGGCCCCACTGCCCCCCACCTTGCCCAGCCCTGGACACAGAGATAGTGTAGGACAATGGGTTCTTTCCCCCATCCAACAAGCCATTCTGCCTGCATTCAGAGAACACAACAAGCTGCAGCTGAGTCTTGATTAGCCAACCTGGTGCTTGTGGGCAACAAAGGCATTGTGACTGCAGTGATCATGTGAACCAGGTCTTTCTCTACCAAGCACTGGTACGTGCCACAACCTACCATGGCTTAAATAAGCCAAGCTGGGCTGCAATGATCATACAAACCATCTCATAGACTGAGCAATGTCAAAACTATGAGTGGATGTGAGGCTTAAATTTATTTTATTTATTTATTTATTTAATTACATTTATATACCGCCCCTCAGTCGAAGCTCTCTGGGCGGTTTACAACAGGAGAACCGGCAATCTTGACCTCCACAGGTGACAGATAGGGGAAAGGACTGAGAGAGGAGACCTAGATGAGTGTTATTATTTTTAATGCACACACTATGAAATTGACATGCACCTTAAAGAGAAAATTCTAATGTTAAAATACAAGTCCTCAATTTTAACTGTCTACTAGTATCTTTGAGTCATGACAACACAGAACTCACTTCGGTTCTCCCTTAGATCAGTCATATTTATTGTCTAGCCTCTTAAAATAATGACTGGGAAGGAAAAGACAAACTATCTAAGACAGAACTTAAATAACTAATATTTTCACAACTGAAGGTGGACTGTCCAGGTGGATTTGCAAGTTTGCAGACTATCACAAAGATTATGAATTGCAAAAGGGGAATTAATCTTCTCCCCCAGGTTGATAGGCTTGTAATTTATTACTGAGATTATCCAGTCTTCCAAATCATGTGCCAGTTGTTCATACTACTCCTACCTCCACTCTACTGCTTCTGCCACACACACACATACAGTGCCAATTCTTGGCACAAGGGATAGGTCTGACACAGAAGAGGATATTGTGGAAATATACAGGCATAGAATTTGCATGCCAACATTCCTGATGGAGAAAATTAGGCTTTCAAAGAATTTAAACGCCTGAAAATATTAATGCGCCATTTTTACACTTGCACTATTTCCACAAGATACGTTAGTGGGAATTTCATTAAAGGAGCTATTTTGTGATGGGAACAGAATGACTTGGCCCAGAGATTTAGTGCCAGCATCCAACTGCACTTGCCTAATATGAATTTTCAATTCCTAAGCCACAGGCGACTCTCATCGCTATGTAACACTCAAGTGCAATAAAAAGTATCAATGCTAAAATGTTTACATCAATCCTAAGGCCCCACATGCTCAGTAAATATATGCCAGTATGTGTAGTCATTTATTGCTCCCATTAAAACTGGGTGACTATCAATGTTTATTTATATCATTACTTTAATTAAAATGCAAATAAAATTATCTTGAAATTATCATTAGATGCACACTGTTCATTAACAGCCAGGTATCACACTGTATTGCCAAATAAATCCATCACATATGAGTGTTTTAAATCAAAATATCCTTGGCCTGAAAGCTCATTTTTTATCCTGCGATATTGTTTGTATAAGATGAAGGACCATGAAATATTCCACTAAGTTGTTGTGCAACTCACATGATCAATATTAATTACAAGGGGAGGGGAGAACTCCTTAAAAATTCTGAGCTGTGTAACTTCAAAATCTGAATCTATCTATCCACACACAAATCTTCATAGTTGTGTCATTAGCAGACCTTCCAAGTCAGTTGTAGAAGAGGAGCTGAGCCAGTAACTTGTCAAAATGTTTGCCAGGAGATCAGCCTGATTAACTAAAAGTGCTGACTCAGATGTGTTAGAGATCTCCTTTTTAACATTAGCCTTTTCCTATCCTAATTTCCAATTAGCTCTTGATTGCTACAGTGGTTTAATCCTAAAAACATGCTGAGCTATCCCTTTTTCAAAATCTGCTTTTAATGTCAATCTACACTGCAACACTGACAAGAGCTCTCAAGTTCTATGTTAATTTTATTCATAAATACAATGGTTTAGACCAAGGTCAGTATATAACGATGCAAGTAACACGTTCGCAGCAAACAAAAATATGCAGCTTCTAAAATAAAGGAAGCTCTGGCTCATTAGTTTCAAATGCTAAACACACGGTTCATTCGTTCCTTAGCTTTGATAAAGCTGCATATTACAAGAGGCAGTCTTGGAATAAACATGAAACAATTTACTCAAGGAGTAGTTTACCTTACAAAGTGATGAATGATAAGATGCTCTACCACCACCCCAGTCCACATACAAAAGCTGACTGAAATGGCAGTTGAATCTTACTTCAATACAGATGATGGGACAGCATCCCTCACTGCACCCCAGAGCAGCCAGCTTACTTAGGGGTGCAGGGGTGATTTGCATGGTACACACAGCCCTCCTCACTTTTCACTGTCTCACTTTGCTTACTGGTAAGGCTGGCACTACTACCTTCAATATCTGAGAGCAAATTATTTCAGGAGTACCGCAACTGATTGTCATACACACGACTCAGCATGGTGCTACATAAATAGATCCCAGCCCAGGGCCCAAACTCCACTGGCACAGCCAGCCATTCATTAGAAATATGAGCTAAAGAATTGATCACTGATAATCATTTAAAATCTAACTCCAGCACTGAAGCCAAAATGAATGTTCTTAAGATGTCTCTATGTGACAATGGAAGATGAAACTCCAAATTGCCTTGATTCAGCTCCAAATCTGGCATGTAGCTGACCACAGAGGAGATGATATTCACAAGTACTTGGCATTCCACTAGATAGCAAAGCAAAAATATATAGTCAGTTCTATCGTAGACACAGTCAGTCATAACAGACTATTTTCATGGAAGTGAGACCACGTTCACTGGACAGTCACGGTTGAAATCCAGTCAATGGAGAGCAAAATAGGCAGTAGGATTACCCAGCTAGCCTAGTTACACCCAAGGATGCAAGAAAGAGAAAAATCTGCATGGTTCAGTGACTATAGCCCAGGGAAGATAGAGCTGGAGGTGGAATGTAGCTTGAGCCACCATTGTCTTGAGAAGCAATTTTTCAGAACTACAGAGGTATTCCACCTGAACTTTTGAGCAAAGGTCAGAACCAAATGTGGAATCTTAAATGAGAGCTTTAAATTGCTCGATAGTGGCCAAGATCTTATTGGCAAGAAACGGTTACAGCTGTCACAACAGGTGTAACTAGTAACATTCACTCCTAAGCCAATATTGGCACCTGGGCATCCAGGTATAGTACAAGATCAAGGAGCACATTCAGTCTGTTAACCTGATCTCTCTAGCAGAATGATCCTATCCATACACAAAAAACAAAAGCAAAAACACCTTCTCAGCACAAATATTATGATCTGCCAAACATCAGTAAATATATCTTGCCTGCATTCAACTTCAAGGCACGAACTGCTGTACTCAAAATATTTTAATAATAAAAAAGCTTGAGCCTATCAGCATATACATTACCAAACAGGATTATGTAAGCCTTATACTTCTTCTAATGCAACCAAACAGTGCATAAACTCTGATTATTTAATAGAAAGCTATAAAGAGGGCCCATTGAATATGATGACAACCCAGCCACCATAACCCATTCCACCATGTCTCATTGGTAAAAGGAAATAGCATTTCCATCATAAGTGTTTAAATGTTCTGCAACTTCTAGCTTGTGTTAACTATAACAGACACAATATTATCCTTGAGAGCTTCAGAATGGATATTCCGTATTTCATATTAAATGTGGCTCTGACACAAGTGCTAGAATTTCAGTAGCAGGAGGATTGCTTTAGTCTCTGTGCTGCTGTTTTCTGTAGAGGAAGGGACTCTGAATGTTTAGTGAGCAGCCTCAGGGCAACTTGTCTGCTTACAACTTTATCCACTTAAAGGGCTGGTTGGATTTTATAATTCAAGTATCAAGCATCCACAATATGCAGCAGTTATGCCTTGTCTTTAGGAAAGAAGTATTCACTACATTTGTGACAAGTTGATCTACGTGTATAATCTCATGCTACAGGATAACAGTCAGAACAACTTCTCTTGTGAAAATGTTCTAACTTCCCGCACCCTTATTTTTTGTAATTATATTTCATGCTGTAATTATTTTTGTAATTATAATGCATGCTGGTTGAATGAACAAAAAGAGAAAGAGACTGTCACTTTAAATACCAGATTATACAAAATAGGTTGTAAAACAGAATATGTCCCTCACCTTTGCCCTGGGTGCAAAAAAGGAGGAGGGGGGGGATAGAGTGAAGAGATTACTTTCTCAGTACAATTTACTAGATTCCAAAGAAGTTGGCCTTCAGGTCTTCTTCAGCTGATTATCATCTATAAAGTACGGGTGGTCAGAAAACCTCAGGCAAAACAAAGGAACAGCAAGATGTGATGACAAGCAATCTGACTCAAAGGCCATCATATCTTTTAGAAATGCTAGACCATTCTTCAACGATCAAAAAACCTGCTAGTTTAAGACCAGTTAAAGCTCAAGGAAATTGGAAGCTAAGGCTGATTGCATAATAGATGTGTTCTTGTGATTTAATGTTGTGCAATGTTACAAATTGTGCTTGCTTACAACTTACCATTCATGCGCCCAGTTTCCTTGGGCTTTCAGGCCCAAATCCAGATCGGGAGGATAGCATGCTTGGGACCAGCAAAGATGCCACATATTTTCCTTGTCCTGTATCATCTTATGAGGTTATTGTAGAGGAATACTCCTGTTTAGTTGTTTGCCTGTTTGTTTGTGTCTTTAGCATAGCTAAGGCAGAATGGGCCACTCCAATTGTACACAGTTTCCCATACCACTAGTGGTGCTCAGAATCCTTAGAAATATTATCCCTGGATGGAACTGATGCAACAACCCTGCAATATTTCCAACCTATGAAAATGAAGCCCCCTGCAAAATGCCTGGAGCTCAATACTTTTGGCCCTGAGAGGCCATACCAGATTCTGAGGAAAAGTTATTGGTGAAGTGATTCTGAGAGAGGAAGACTATAGGGAGAGTGAATAAACAGCACAACTTGGAAAAGACAGTGAGAGAGAGAGGCAAATACCCTCACACAGCATTTATCCAGCAGCAGCTTTGAGGCACAGAGGCAGGCTAAGGCCTACAGGTGAATTTCAGTGCAGGGCTATATAGCATCCCATGCCTGAGAGGAGAGACTTCTCACATGTGGGTAACTGATTCCATCTCCATTTGAGAAGTATACAAAAACCAATGTCTCTTTAATAAACGTTTGTCTAAATTGGCCAATTGTTGGAAGCATCATACAGTTAATGCTTCTTATATTCATAAGTTGGAAATGCCCAATAGTTGCCTCCTTATGGGAGGAAATCATCATACTGGTAAACTTTGTATTGGAAAGCTCTTTAATACTTTCTGATGTACGTGTTGTCTTAAATTAAGTCCCTGCTTCTTGGTCAGGGACCATATACATGGTCAGTGTATATAGATTTTTCACACTCTCTTAACTGCTAAAAGACTGATACTACAATACTGGAAATAGAGAGAGAGATATAGGTGCCATTCACGAATTGACATATTTGGATATTTGATCCACCTTTACTGAAGTCTATGACCCTGTTCAGACAACACACTAAGCCACCGTGGTTAAGCATTTTGAGCTAAACATTATGGCTTAGTGTGTCGTGTGAACCATGATTTCAGATGTTAGAATAGCATACAACAAAAATCTCCAGGTAGAGTTGGAAAAAGTCCTATCTGAATCTCTGGAGAGCTGCTACCAGTCAGTGTCTTCAATACTAGCTAGAAAGACCTAAAATCGGACTCAGCATAAGGCAGCTTCCTATGTACCACATAGAGCTTACTGTCAGGGTCACTCACTCACACAAGATACAACAAAAATAACACAGAGAATACATGATATGTAAAGTCCATGCAATGGAAAGCTAACAAGATTAGATTAGAATTCTTCAGCAAGGAGGGTATAACAATGATGTACAAAATCATGAGTGACATGGAAAAGAGTAATGACAATGAGGAGGTTTTATCAGGTTAAGGCTTCTTGTGTCACCTCTGTCCTGTCCGTCTTACTTAGACTGTACATAGTCTAGGACAAGAAGTGTGTCATTTTGTTCTGCACAGTACCTCACACACTCTTGTCATTAAATCAATGTAAGATCATAATAGCCAGAGAGCATCGGCTATGGCAACAAGGCAGGCAGAATTGTGGGGGGAAATCAAATGAAGTGCACTTATTTGCTATGGCATCCAATCCAAGAAGTACTAAAAATGTTTTATTTGAAAGATTGCACATATACTCCAATAGAGTGCACCATTGATCCTTCTAACAAATTGAAATGGTACATAGAATAATGTACAAGAATATCACGGAACTCAATTTCACAAAGACAGGAACATCAGCAACTATTAAAGATCTACTTCCTTAAGGATATTCTGAAGCGTTATACTTCAATAATCTAAATATAGTTGTTTTTTTTTAAAAAAATAGCTTGAGGATTCTTTTAGGCTCCTGTGCTGCAATGTATTTTCTGTCTAATACCTTCATTACTCTTGAAAAAGGGGCAGGTGAACTAGTCCTGTTCCAAGAGTAGCCTTTGTAACCTGGTGCCTTATTAGCACCTATCGACTAAGTAGGTGGAAAAGCTGCCTGAGGTCACAGAACATCATTAGTATGCATGCAAGAGAGAGAGAAGGGACTATAGAAACTGCGCTATAGGCAGGGCACTCAGAGTGACATCTCCATCGCAGATAGCTCAAGAATACTTCAAAAACACAAAACGCTGGAGAAGGGGGCAGTACAGACTACTTCATGCAATGTAACCAGTTGCAGCTCTAGGCCATAAATAGAAGCTGGAAGGTTGATGCATGAATGACCTTTTGTCAAAGTCTGAACACCCAACTGGAGAAGTCAGAAGAGATGGGCCTAGGGTGGGATGAAGACCCTATGTGATTGTTTGGTTCAGTCTTCTTAAAATTCTTCAAATCCAGTAAGATTTTGACTGGTGCACAGAATGTAGGATTACCTCCCAATAAGTACATCTGGCTCCTTCATTGTTTGCTTTTAAGTGGGCTTTCAACGAGAAGTATTTCAGCAGGCATTCTTAAGATGAAGCTTTTAAAAATTATTTTATGCTTCTGCTTCTTTTTTAACCATGCGTTATTCATGACATCTTATTGTTGATTGGATTTGATTATGAACTGCCTTTGATAAAGGAAGTAAAACATAAATTATAGATATGTGTAAAACAAAACAAAACTGACACTGTTTCATGTTTGCTATTATGTTCCTTACTTACATATTCCCAAATATTTGGCTGCCAGAAACTGAAAATGATCAATAAGCAACCAGCCAACTGGCAGGAGGCACATATATTAAGAAACCATTTCCCTAGAACTTAAGACTTTAAATTATTACTTCACTAATTATGCTAATTTCAAAATCAATGTTGGCCCAAAATCAAAGAAGAACAAAATAGTAAAAAGATGGACTCTACATTTTATGCCCTGTAGGGTCTATTGGATTAGATGGAAAGACAGAAAAAAAGTGAGATTTTTTTTAAAAAAATCTAGTTTACAGCAATACATAGTTATCATTGCCAAGTGTTAAAATATATGGATGAATTGAATATGAATATATAAAAGCCCTAAAGCATTCAAATAATCTAAACTTCAGATAAAATGGTAGTCTATTAATATAGGTTTATGCTGATATAAGGCTAAATGGGCACAAAGAATTGAGCTTTTGGATCACTAAAAATAGGAATAGGCAAGATATTATACTAAGAATAAAAGTCAGCCCTTTAGCCCCTCAAGAACTACTGACCTTAAAACAGGCAGCTCTACCAGTGCCTTCTAGTTATGAAAAGATGTATAAGCATGACAAATAAATGCTACACGTTGACGTGGTTCATGCATGACAGCCCACCATGGCTTGTTTTAGGGTTATTTGAGGATTGTTTAACGCCGGCCGGGGTCACACGAATCAGCAAGCCGGGTACTCTCAGATGCCATTCAAAAATGGTGCACATGGGCGCCCAAGCATTATGCACCACCACCCTATGGTGGGTAAATTAAGCCACGGTGGGCTACTGTGCCATATAATCCAGGTTAGTCTAAATAAAGGCAGAAGTATAAATGCTTTCCACCCTCCTTTCCACTGTGGAAAGTAGCACTGTGGAAAGTATTGCAATTATTCTATTCAGAATCATTTAATCTGGAACCACACTTCAACTTCTACAGAAGTAGCTGGGTGCATTGACATTAAAAAAAATATTAGTTCAGATTTCGAAGGAGGAATGAAGACAACAATCGCAAGGCACTTTTGATCAACAATGTTCAACCTGTAGCAGCTACAGCAGCGTTCAAATATCAAGTTGAAATGTTTTGTTCAGGAGTGTCCCCTGAGGAATAATTCTGTTCAAAACGTAGTGGAATTCTTCTTCTGCACCTGGAGGTTTGCTTAGTTGGTCTTTACCTGTTGGGCAAGTGCCCTATGACTAAAATGGAGAACTCTTCATACAGGGCAGGAAAAAATAAGAAACAAGATAGTTTTGGAGGCAGGGTTGCAAAAGCACCAATAGACGTGCACAATTTACATGCACTCAATGCACCTTCCCACAACTCTGAGCTTCTGTTGTAGGATGTTCTACCTCTTAGAAACCAACATACAGTTTTATATCTGAGAAACTATGACAGTTTCCCATATGGAACATGCAACTGTCACCTATTGAATATTCCTAGTGCTGTAATTAGCAACAAGTAACAACACTGCTCTTCCATACCCCCACCTCCTACACAAAACATTGCATTTTTTAAAAAAAAAATCCCTCTAGTTTTTCTATGTCGCCTTACTATGCAAGCAATGAATACCCCATCCAGCATTTGTTTTAAATGGCAGGAATAGTAAAGCTAAACCCTCTATCTTATTCCATTCCAGGGATTCCGATTTTTTTCTGAATCTTCCTTCCCTTAAAGTGTGTAGTGGCTAGAGTGTCAGACTAGGAGTCGGGAGATCCAGGTTCAAGTCCCCACTCAGCCATGGAATCCCAATGGGTGACTTTGGGCCAGTCACAGGCCATAGCTAGACTCGGCGATATCCCGGGGTGATCCCAGGGATCGTCCCTGTGCGTTCACATGACGCACAGTGGATCCCGGGAACAGGGAGGGATGATCCCTCCCTTGCCCTGGGATCTCGCCCTGCCCTATGAGCCCACTTTTTCCGCAGTCCCGGGCTGATCCCGAGACCGTGGAACGTGTGGCCAGGCGTCACAGTTTGTCCCGGCTCCTTGCAGTTACTCGTGAGAAGCCGGGAGCCATGCATGGGCTGCAGAGCTCCTCAGGAGCTCTGCACCCATCGGGGGTGGGGTGGGGTGAGCAGGGAATTTTTTTTAAAAAAACCACCTACCTTTGAGCACACGAGCGCTCATGCACATTTTCTGTTTTTTTTTTTTAAAAAGAAAATGGCGGCCACGACATCTCCCTTTGAGGTCGTCACGTGCCATATGTAAACAGAGGGGGGATCTCACGATAAAAATATCGTGAGATCTTCACCCCTCCATCGTGCAATACCAGGTAGGTCTAGCTGAGGCCCCAGTCTCTCAGCCCAACCCACCTCACAGGGTTGTTGTTGTGAGGATAAAGTGGAAATGAGGAGGATTATGTACACCACCTTGGGTTCTTTGCAGGAAAAAAGGCAAGATATAAACGCAATAATAAAATAAATGCAATAATAAACATACACTTCTGCATGCAAGATTAAAATTCTTAGCATATCTTGGCGTGTATTCAGCACACTCATCCTATTCTCACAGGGGCAGTCCTACTATTAGGCAGAGCGACTGGCTGCCTCAGGTGGGAGATGCTGTGGGAAGGGAGCAGAGAGCCATTCTTTATGTGTTTCCCCGACTGTTCCTGATCACCTGCCACTGCCACCAACCATTCCCATCTGCCTGATCCCAGTGACAACTATGCTTGCTTGTTGTTGGCCCTGGGTGGCTGTCACCTTCTCCCAGTATATCAAACAGCATTCTTGGGAAAGGCCCCTGACCAAGAGGCAGGCAGCCAGCCCAGTGCACTACCAGGCAGCGTGCGTGCTAGTGCTTTGCTCTGCTGACAGTATATACACTGGTGCTGCCACTGCTATACTGCAACATCCATAGGAACAGGCAGTAAGCAAAGCAGCAAGCAAGATGTTAAGAAGTTAGGGCTGTGTGCGCCATGCAGCACTCCTAAACTAGCTTGTTGCCCTCGGGTGTGTTAGAGGATGCTGTCCTAGCACCAGTGATGACGTCAGAATCAGCTGTCAGCCAGTCGACTTTTGTATGTGAAATTGGGCGGTGAGCACCTTGTCCTTCACTTAAGACAGGAAAATATCTTGGGCTGGCCCTGCCTCTCCAAAATTCTAAAGGTTTGTTTATACATAAAAACACAAAGAATTTGTCCTTAAGCAAGATTATCTCACATTATATTATTATTATTATTATTATTATTATTATTATTATTATTATTTATTATTATTATTATTTTATTATTATTTATTTATATAGCACCATCAATGTACATGGTGCTGTACAGAGTAAAACAGTAAATAGCAAGACCTTGCTGCATAGGCTTACATTCTAATAAAATCATAATAAAACAATAAGTTGGGGAAGAGAATGCAAACAGGCACAGGGTAGGGTAAACAGGCACTGGGTAGGGTAAAACTAACAGTATAAAGTCAGAACAAAATCAAGTTTTAAAAGCTTTAGGAAAAAGAAAAGTTTTTAGCTGAGCTTTAAAAGCTGCGGTTGAACTTGTAGTTCTCAAATGTTCTGGAAGAGCGTTCCAGGCATAAGGGGCAGCAGAAGAAAATGGACGAAGCCGAGCAAGGGAAGTAGAGACCCTTGGGCAGGCGAGAAACATGGCATCAGAGGAGCGAAGAGCACGAGCGGGGCAATAGTGTGAGATGAGAGAGGAAATGTTCCTGAAATGTTCAAATGAGAATTAAAAACTGATGCTAGTTTAAAAATTAAGTACACTACCACTGAATTTCTTACAAGTGGCAGCTTAAGAATATCACACTTAACTGACAGATGGTTCCTGTTCAGAGCTTTATATGATGGCTTCTGTCCCTAAGAGGTAATCTAAAATGCTAAATAAAATTTTAAAAGTGATATATTCTACCAGTCCTTGGGGGAAATGGGAAAGTTAAACATAATCTTGCACACACATACACAGCTGATGATGATACTATTTATCTAACTCACATCAACCCTTGTATTTAATAATTGTTCTAGTTTTGTCACCTGACCTGCAAACATCAGGGGGTCTGAATGCCTGGTCCATATTTATTTAGGCACTTTTCCGAATTAATTAAAGATGAAAATTAGAGCAGTACAAATTATGTCTGGTGTCCAGTCTGTCAACTGGATTGGAAGAAGTGTACACAAAAATATCAAAATAAGATTAAGCTGGAAACCTTCACCCACTTACCTGAGAGGAAGCCCCATGGAATTCAATGACTGGGTTTGCACAACATGCTAACCAACACTCAGTGGTTAAGTGTGGGTTGCTGTTGAGCCGTGGGTTGTTTGTTGAACTGTGGGTTAGCGTGAAGCCAGAACATTTACCGCTGGGTGGCTTGTTAACCATGCAGTGTGGCTCATTGTTCTTGAACAAGCCACCTTAAGAACCCTTGGTTTATTGTTCAGTAGTGCATGGTTAACAAGCCACCCTGCAGAAAATGTCCTCGATTCAGATAGCATGCTGTCCCCTGGTTAAACAAAAACAAAAAGCCCATGGTTCAATAACAACTCATACTCAACCACTGAGTGTGGATTAGTGTGTTGTGTGAACAGCCCCAACGAAACGTTCTTCTGAGTAGACATCTATATGATTGTGATGAATTGGCCCTATGTTCAGGGAAGACAACCTAGTACCCTCCAGCTGTTTTGACTACAACTTCCATCAGACCCACCCACCATTGCCAAGAGTCAGGAATTATGGCTGCTGTGATCCAAAACATCTGGAGGGCATGAGGTTGCCCACCCCTGCCCTATGTTATTGCATTGCATAGCCCTAAGCATGTGTTCTCTTTGTCATGTGATTAAAAATTGCATGAGGAAGATCAGGAGCATGCTGGAGAGCCTTATTCACTCCAGCATGTCATCTTCCCCTCATTTGTAGCACTCTACAAGTTGAATGGCAAACATCTGAAGCAGGAGTCTCCTCTACTCGTAGGAGCTTCTCACGTGATTTTAAACCCTCCATGAGTGGAGACAGATCCTGCCTCAGATGCCTGCCCTACAAGTGAGAGGAAGATGGTGGGCAGGAGGGACCAGAGCTATCCAGTGTCCCATGCCCCCAGCTCTTCCTCAGTGACAGGAAGAAAGTACTGGAAGAGGGTTGTGTGAGACATGCTTTACCATGGGAGTACATTGGAATGGATTGTGCTGTGGATGTACAATATTATAATTCACTTGCTCTAATTGACTGCATCAGGCTATGCTGAAGCCAGAGTTTTACAGGTTGTGCCTCTTCTTTAACTATTGCAAATAGTTTCCTGGTTAATTGTAGATGGGGTAGCCACTTACAGATTGCCAGAAAAGAAGAAATGCATCACCAAAACAAAGGGCACCAATTTGCTTATGCCAATTTATATGTGCTAAAGTATTGGAATTACTCCAATTTAAATAGGAATACAATACATCTCAACCTAGTGGGGCAGCCTATGACCTGGTGACCTGTTGTCTGCTGCCCTGGTACTAAGCGCTGAAGGGCAACTGCAAGGCTCCTCTGATACCCCTTCTTAGGGTTCTTTGATACCCCTTCTTAGGGTTCTTTATCTTTAAATCAGGCTTGGGTTGCACAACCCTTCAAATAGGGGTCTGTCCAACGTAAAATAGGACACATGGGCTAGTATCCAACAAGATGCAACTGCTAATGTAAATTACATTGCACTAGTGTAAACTACTCTAGTGCAATGCCAATAGCATTAGCTGATACAATGATTTCCCCTGGAAATTTCTGCCTCAGCTAACTGGTCTTTGCTAAAACAACGTAATTTACATTAATGGTTCCGCCCTGCTGGATACTGCCCATGGCCACCATTTTGTGAAGTAAAGTGCCACTCAGTGTTCATGTTACACTCCAGCACACACATATCCGGCTGTAAATCACATTAGGCTATTGGAGTTATTTTCAGGTCAGCATGCATGGGAATAAGGTGCATACAGCTATATAGTTTTATTCTAAAGGAAGGAGAAAAAGAAAATCCATCGAATTTTATTTTCATTGAACACTTTGAATCATTGGCTGCTTCAGAATGCATTTTTAACATTGTTATGGGGCAAATTAAACAATGGGTATTAGCATTACTGAAGTTTTCTCTGTCTACACTGATACAAACAGGTCTTGAGGATGGCTTTGCTGGGTGTGCAGTTCTTATAACTGGTATAGTTAAGGTCTCCCTCATTCAGATTTTATTAGCTGCAATCTGGGAATAACAGCCACTTTACTCATCTATCCTCTAAGCTAGACATCTGCTGAAAATCATAGTGGATATCTATTGAGGTAGTTCAGAAATGTATGGTTTAACTGCTCATGCTTGCTATATGTATGTTTGTTACTGCCTAATAGGAAAAGCCACAACAGAATTTATCAATGACAAACACAGTGTGATCAGAATTGCTGTGATTTTCATACTTTTTTATATATATCCTTACCAAATAGCCACCACGGGGCTACTGAAGAATCATCATGTCCTGGAATGGGCATACTATTTTCTCTTGATTTCCCCCCTTCTGTTTAAAGGGCAAAATAAATAGATGGCTATTATTTGGTCACCCTCTGAACAAGTCTGGTTATTAAATTATAACCACTAACATTTATAATGAATTCCATTTAGATTTTGATCCTATTGAATTGTACCAGGTGTAGAATCTGCATAGGACTGCTAATGTCACCTGAGACAAATTAATGTGGCTTGGGGGAATGTATTTATATATATTTTTAAATTGTATTTTATTTGTAAACCACCTTTGGAATATGCCTGAAAAGTGGTATAAAATACTTTTAATAAATTAAATAAATAAGTAAATAAACATCCTATTTCTGCAGGCTGTCTTTCAAGATGTCTGGTTAGTATTTCTCTATTAACCCATCTCCCCGATAAAAGTATGGCAGGATCTTACCTTACTGTAAGAGAAAATTATGCTCTGATTGAATGGGGAATTGTTTTGCATGGCTGCAATTGTTCTCCTTCCCAAGCATCCTGCGTATAGCCCTTTATTTGGGATGCAACAGCCACAATGTAGAAAGCTCTAAGGATCTTACAAGAACAGAGAGTCCTCATAATATTCCTCATTCTGTGCATGAGCTAGGAAATGAGGTCCAAGTGCCCTTGTTGCTCATTGTCCTTGTGGCCTTGCAGGAACCAGATAAAAATGTTTTGGATGAGATGAGGTCAATCTGTTCTCCAAGTGGTCAATGCAGGTAAGTAGCCCGGTTTTCTACTTTGTGACCTCTATGCTGTCCAAGATCCTGGCAAGCTGCCTCTCCTGGATATGAGCACAGAAGGATTTTGCAGTAAGAAAAAAGCTGTTGAGACTGCTCTTCCCATGGCAGCATCTGAGCTCACCTGCATCCCAAAAGCATAATGTCGCAAGACCAGATGGTAGCTCTAAGTGCGGTGGCAATGGGAATGCCTAATTTTACTGCTGAGGCCAAATGGGTTCAGGTGGGGTAGGCATGCAGAGATAACCATTTGCTAAATTTATTGCTTTGTTGCATCAAAAATAAATCTATATGCTATTTTTATTGTCTGTGTGTTAAGAGAGCAAGACCCTTGTAGTTGTAACAAACAGGGAAGCATACTATCTCCCAGAACAGCTGGGGTTATCTATGCCTAAGAATTTAGCCATGATAGGGGTTTGGGGAGAAAGAAAGTCTTTTTCTTGTTTGACCTAAAATTATGATATTGTGTTGGATAAGAAAGCCTCAGCATCAATACTACTTTTTCAGGCAAGTGTGGAGGATTAAAGTCTTAAGAGAGGTTGGTCATCAGACGTGCGAACTTTCCAAATGAAAAAAATGTTGCTTTTTAAAGCAAGAACATTGCAGACTGATTATCAGAATTCAAGAGAGAGAGAGAGAAAGAGAGAGATGATAAAAAAAAATTCTAGATGAAGAGTAAAACATTGGGTTCTTCGAGATTAGTGGCCCCTAGCACTACCCAATCATTGCTCTTCAGTGTAAGCTACATGTGGAATTGCAATTTACTTTCCAAGTTATAGAAAGCTATAGTACTGTGTGTGAGAGAGACACAGAATGTAAGTGTAGGTGTACACACACATATCTCACTATGTTCCATCCACACTAGTAGGCATGATATAGCTCAATACTGAGCACACTGTTAAAAAAAAATGGACTAAAATAATATTTAAGTGCTGTTTCACGATTACTTTCATTAATACTTTTAAAGGTAGACTAAAAGGGTTTTAGCAGCCACTTAAACACTGGTCCCAAAACTAGCACTGGGCAAGAAAGGCAGCATGTGCAGGGGTGGGTGAGGTGTCTTCACATTTTAAAATGGCGCTAAAATGACTTTTTATTTAAGTGCTATTGTACAAATATTTTAATAATTATTATAAATATATAGAAGCAAAAGGTATTTTAGTGCAAAAGATCAATTAAAATGCACTAATAAAATGGGATCGATAGGAACAATAAGAGTGAAGGTGTACTGAAGTAGATGCATGGCAATAAGTTCACCCACCTATGGGTATGCCATTGCATGCGTCAAAACACGTCTCTTAAAAACACAGAAGAGTGGCAATTTGCACCAGTGGAGATGCTGCTATTGTTCTATTTTGTCCCATTGTTCCATTCTTTTCCTCAAAGTTGGATTTTCTGTGTTTTGAAAAGGGATATGAGAAACACAGGGAAAAGACAGAATGTTGATCATGACAATGTTATGTAGATTCCCTATAATATGTGACTAAACAAGCATGGCAATTTCAGAGAAAGCCCCTAGTGAAGAAGCACTCATAGTAACAGATATTCTGCCCAACTTCTTGAGACAAGTGAGCCAGGGTTAATATTATTTTTATTCTTGATATGTGTAGAAAAGCCACTGGTAAACCACTGCTGCTGAAGCCAATATGGAACCAATAGGATCTTCAGAGTCTTGGCAATACATGGGAACAACAGAAAAACTGATGTACAAATTGGTGAATGTATCCTCCATTCCAATGATGGCTGCTGATAGTTGGGGCATGGTCATTCTCAGGCACATTGACTCAGCCTTGCTCTTCAAACCAGAAGTAGCTCTTATCAGTGCTACAGTGGCCGTTGTAGACAATCACTTTTGAAGTGACTACATGAGTCCAAATTGTTTAAAAGTATGTGTATATGCTCTTAAATCTTTAATATGCACAATCGGAACAGAGAGAAACAGGCTTGTTTAAATGCATAGCTGCGTCGATAAAGACAATAACAGCTACAATTGATATATTTTCAGTTGAAAGAATTTAGGTTTAGTACAGGAAATGCCTGGAATGGGACAAAATGTGTTGGATTCCAACGTAATCATACTCATTGAAACAAAAGGAACTTAAGTTAATCATGACTAACTCTAAGGTCCATAGCTAAATCTGGGTTCAATCTAAAAAGTGTGTCAATATTATCCTTGCCACCATACTGCAGAAGCATTATATACACATTGCTTACAAATCCAATACATGTAAGTAGGTGAAAACCATCTTGCTTTTATCCAGAAATTCTGATACATCATTTCCTTCCTCTCACTGAGTGGAAGTAAGTGGTGAACCCCTGGATAAAACAACAACAACACATACCAGTGAACCAACATCAGTTAATGCCCTGGAAAACTGAACCACAGAAATGAGTCTACTCCCTTTTAGTTGCACTGAGTCAGAGTGCACATTCTGAGAGTATTTTATTATCTATGCTTAATTAGTTTGGGACTGCTTTCTGATCAAAGTGAGAGAATGAGGCCATAAAATACAGATCCTTATTCTGTGGATAAAAGCATGGGTGTCATCACTTAAGACGTGTAAGAAATCCAATTACAAAGATTTTCAATCTTTCCTAGCAGAAGTAACACAACTTAGCTCTATTCTATTCGGATCCAGAGCAACAGATATTAAATGACAGATGATTCACAACAGAAAAATAGGTCCATGTTGGTCCTAAATAACAGAGAATTCTCCAATTAAAAACAACAACACACCAAACACCTCTTCTGTACACCTTTTGTTTCAGTTCTCTTGTTTTATTTTTTCACAGATGCATAAATGACTAAGGATGCACTTCTGTTCAAACGTACTTGAAAGTAAATCCAACTAAACTCAGTGTGATGTAAAATCTAGAATGTCCATTTCCCCCGACACGCAAACATGCATCCTAACATGCATTCAGACACACGTGTACACATGCACTCACACACGTATACATGCAAGCACCCATCCGTGCACACCCCACCAGGAGCCCACCCGGGGACACCTGGAAAAGGTGAATGGGCACAACAAGGCAGGGAAGGGGAGTAGCCAGATACCCCTCAGTAAAAACTCCATTTACCCCCGTGCAAGTGGCATGTAGGTGACTTTCAAACCCCTTTCTTGTCAGACGATATTGATTAAGTTAATCCTGCTGGATCCACATTGCTGATTAACTGCCAGGACAACACCATAGGTCAGTTTCAAATGAAACTAACCAATCAAACCCAGCCAAGTCCTTGCAACTGCCCCCTAGCCACATCACCAATAGGAGAAGGGCTACAGGCACAAAGAACACCTGGGAAAGCACATGGTGATGGCGGCCGAGTAATCTCAGCTGCAATTCCCTTTCTGACCACTGCATGGAAGTATATATGCTATTGTCCTGCCTCAGCACAGTGTGACTCTGATTTAGCAGCGTGAGCACCAAGAAGTCACCTTATTCTCCAGAATAAACATTTGGAGCCCAAAGCCTTGCCTGTGATCTTTCGCGAGTGTTTCAATATTGGACTTGGATACACTTGGATTAGGAATAATTTATGCAACAAGTGGTTTACTTGTTGGCCTTCTCTCTGGCCTTCCTTCTTCTCACATCAGTCCGTTGGTTTCTGTTCACCACTCTGCCGCAAAGATCATCTTCTTGGCTTGCCGCTCTGACCATGTTACTCCACTTCTGAAATCTCTTCATTGGCTTCCAATTCACTTCAAAATCCAATATAAACTTCTCCTGTTAACCTTCAAAGCTTTTCACGGTCTAGCTCCTTCCTATCTCTCCTCTCTCATCTCACACTATTGCCCCGCTCGTGCTCTTCGCTCCTCTGATGCCATGTTTCTCGCCTGCCCAAGGGTCTCTACTTCCCTTGCTCGGCTTCGTCCATTTGCTTCTGCTGCCCCTTACGCCTGGAATGCTCTTCCAGAACATTTGAGAACTACAACTTCAATCGCAGCTTTTAAAGCTCAACTAAAAACTTTTCTTTTTCCTAAAGCTTTTAAAACTTGATGTTGTGCGGACTTTATACGGTTAGTTTTACCCTACCCTGTGCCTGCTTACCCTACCCTGTGCCTGTTTGCATTCTCTTCCCCTCCTTATTGTTTTACTATGATTTTATTAGATTGTAAGCCTATGCGGCAGGGCCTTGCTATTTACTGTTTTACTCTGTACAGCACCATGTACATTGATGGTGCTATATAAATAAATAAATAAATAATAATAATAATAATAATAATAATTTACTTCTGAGTAAACATGCTTAGCATTTATCATGTTCAGTAGTAGAATTGCCTCCTTGAGAACATACCCCAATTACTGGCCTATTTAACACATAACAAACAGAAAATGTGTTTCCAACAGGACTGGCTCCTGGTTTTACTAGGCCCTTAAGCAATTACCCTTACTGCACAGCTCCAAATGAAACAAAAGGAGAAAGTCACGTCATGTAATGAAAAGGAAACTTAAAGATATATTCCTCCAGATATTTTCACCTTTGAGGTGTCACAATTGTATATGTTCTTACTACACATCTCTCCTGCCAAAGACATTTTCAGAATTCTGTGCACACAAGCAACATAGTAATAACCCAATTCCTAAGGAAGTCAGGAAAGGCTATGCAAGCTGGTACTGCAAGCATGTAAATTCCAGTATTCGGCACTAATTCAGTACACAATAGCAGCCAGAACAAATGACTAATCACTAAGTAAGTACAACTGCAGAATAAATGAAGGGAGAATGAAAAGGGAATGCAGAATGAAAGACAATGAAAAGAAGGCAAGCACCATACTTCCATTTGAGGGGAAATCATATTTTCCTTGTTTGCAAGCATACAGGTGTTAGGAAGCTGTAGTAGCTTGGAAGGATTAACAGAAGTGAGAAGATAAAGGTATTAGGAGAGGACTTGTGCTAGCACCAACAGTGATGTGGGGTGGGGGAAAATGCAAAAAAAATCCCATTGCTATATTTTTCCATGGAAATGTTTCCATTTTAAAAGTTAAAGAGTAATGGATGCCAATTACAAATATAATATTGGGCGAGCTTGGCCATTTCAAAGTTCTAATTCATGTTTTTCAGATTATTATCCCGATATTAAAATACATGTATGTCTCAGTGTGAAATGGAACTGTTAAGTAGTGACAGCGAAACTGAAGGTGCCCCAACAACCTTACTGGAACAGAGTTGAGCTCTGTTGAAATAGAGGAGTAGGTGTTGTTACCATATCATACACAGTTCTTTGGGCTGCTAAAATTACTTAGCCTTCCCCCAACCTGGAGGCAACCAGATGTGTTGGACTACAACTGGCTAGAGGATGCTGGGAGTTGCAGTCCAACATAACTGGATGCTTCAGGTAGGGAAGGTTGAATTGTCATGTCCATTTCAATACCTTTTTCTTCTTCTTACATTTAAACAATGAAGGGAAGTACCTACTATTGTCTTTAAATTTTTATACGTATTCCAAATAAAGTTCTGTATAACATAACATTTAAATCATATTAAATGTGCTTTAATTTCCCCCTCAAATATTTTAGATCAAATACTTCTGGTGTATTGGGACAAAAAAATAACATGGGACAATTATTTTTTAGCATTGTTGTTTATTAAATACAGATAAAATAAACATGCTAAATTAGATCCTTCTCTCATAATTTTCTGATGCAAACTGAAAATTTTCAAATGGAAATGATCCTCTGCAAATTAGCCCAATTCAAAATTTTCCAGAAAACCCGCATCTCTGGACACCAAAATTAATGTTAGTCAGAAAATGTAATTTGTGTAACTTTCCCCTTTGACTTTTTCCTGTTGTCCATAAAGCTCTTAAGTAAAACTATCATAATGAAAGTTAAGAGATTGTATCTAAAGCAAAGTGCTAAAGCTCCTACAGTTACCTGTAGGATGGGAGCATTAAACTTAAGTCTCCCATTGGACTACTGGGTCTGGATTGTACTCATAGTTTTGAGAGGCAACTAGTTGAGAGACATGTTAAGCATATTATGTATTTTATAAACACAGGGGTTACAATATTCAAGTTAAAAGAAAAATAGCTTGAATGGCATCCAACTCTGGACATTCGAGTTTTCAGTTTACTAGTTACTTTGACCTGATTTTAAAAGGCATTCCTTTCATTTGTTAAAAAAATAATCCACTTGAAACCAAGTCCTGTGAATATTTTTTGCTTCCTCTGACCAGCTATATATGTCTATAAACTATGAGTAAGCTCTTGAGGAGACAAGAGTATTATTGCCCTCATTTGTTCCACTTGCAAAGAAATTTGATGCTAGATCAGATTTGCTCAGCTTTGTAGGTTAGATGCTTATCTGGAACAGATCCCCAAAACTACATCAATTTACTGGGCTGTAACTTTCCATTAAGGTCAGAGATGTCAAAACAATAGAAGCTATTACAACTGGTTTTGTTTATGTTTGAGTCTAAACTTTAATATATTGTGGTAATATTATCAATTTTTTTAAAAAAAAATACATTAGGACACACGTTGGAGCTCTTGAAATGGCAAAACTATACCTAATAAATTCAGTACTTCAGAAATCTTCATAAAGTGCTAAAGGTAAAAAGAAAGAGTAAAGTGAAAGAGAATTATCATGTCACAAGTAAGTCAACACATGCTCCTAGGAATTTGCCAGCAGTACAAATACCAAGATGTAAGAAGCCCGTAAGATGGCAGGCTGCTTGTACCTATTTCTTTGGGCCAATTGTACAGCCTCAAATGTATAATAGTACATTTCCTTGCACTTTGCCCATAAAGAATACATTCTTTTCTCCTCTTGGCTGGAAATTGCATCTTTTTATATGCCTCAAAGTACAAGCCCCAAATAGGCTCAAATTCCTCTCTAGTAATTAACAGATCCCACATGCATGAATGAACTTGGATGAGCACTCAACTTCTTAAGCACTAAGAACATTGACTTACTCCCTTCAACAGCCTTGACAGAAATCCACTTCGCATGGGGTCACATGGAGGCTGCCTGAGGTTACATGTGCTATGAAGCTAGTTGCAACAGTTGTTGATCTAATGTAGTATTCCAAGGCTTTCTAATTTATAAATGACCAGTAGACAGTCCCTCAGAGGTGTGGAACGAAGTCATTACAATTACAATCACTTATTTACTTAGCCATCTCTTACTAGGCCAGTTTTGGTAGAAGCAAAAGGTCTTTTAAAAATTATTAAGCAAGTTACGAAGGATGCAACCCTATACATGTTTAAACAGAAAAAAAAGTCCTACAACTCTAGCATTCCCCAGGTAGCTATGCCGACTGCAGCATGCTGGGAATTATATAATATATTGCTGTCTAAACATGCATGTGGTTCCACCATAAAAAAAATAAAACAGCAGGTCACAAACTGCAAATTACACTGAAGGTCTCACATAAATTAATAACAGCACCATTATATGGGCACAATCCAGTCAAATTTAAGCATTTTTAGATGATATTGAGTTCAATGTGAGAAACTAGGATATGTTTCTTTCTTCCATGATAAGCTACATTTAGAATACTGTGCATGATTTTGGTGACACCATTTCAAAAAGTAAAAGCATGGCTGGAAATGGTATAGAAAACATTAATGTAACTTGAAACATCACTATACGGCCTACATCAATCCCTACTTCTTCAGTGGTCATCATATCTAAGAATAAGGTCTCTGTTACCAATAAATAAAAACATGGTTTAATATGTTTTCTTAGCTTCAGTTATTTTTATGAAGTACTAAACAATGTTTAGGATGAGCACAATCAGAAACATGCTTATTATTGACATAATTCAGTGAATTTCCAAGATGCAACTTATCAACAAAAATTCTGCTGGAACAGAAAATTACTTACATAGGCCAAATGTACACATCAATTGTGTGCATTTTTGAAAAGTACACATTTTCTTCCATTGATTAAAGTGCACTTGTGAACATTTTTATGTGTATGTTTCAAATTGATGCATTTTTGAACATATAAAATTTTAAATTTTGTATACTTTTTAGTGTTCACTGTTTTTAACTTTTGTAAACTGCCCAGAGAGCTTCAGCTATGTGGTGGTATATAAATTTAATAAATAAATAAATATTTTCCTTTTGTCTGTAAATCACATTGTAAGCTCAGGAATGGCAAATTCCGGTCTAAAACAAAATAAAGCAAATTCCTGTGTCAAGCAAATATAAAGCAAATTCATATATCCCTGTGTCACAACACTTAACCAATGTTGAATTCAAATCACAACATTGTGAAGTTAGTCAGTCCACTTATTCCACAGTGTTTGCGGCACACTGTAACATTACAGAACAAGGCAACATGTCTTAAATCTTTGTACAGAGAGGATGACTTTGTGAAGAAATAAAAAAACCCTGAAACTGTCCTGCAGTGCTTGCACAGTTAAGTGGCCACACAATTCAAATGTCAAAAATGTCTGCACACTGGAGCAGTATGTACCCTCAGGTTACAGGGAGAAAGTAGAATTAACTAGATGTACGAACTCAAAAAAGAAAAAAAGAAAAAAGCTAGGCCCTGCTTGCTCCAGTTTGCTTTTTATCTAGCTTGCCATACCTTGGTTACTGCTCCAACCAGAAGTTAATTATCTAAAAAGCGTAGATTTTGTGACAAACTATGCAATTTTGCCAGCTATTTTTGGCAGCAGGACTTTCATATCTGTGGAATTCAAAATCATAATTGCTGCTGTAGTTAATAGTCATGTTTATAAAGAGAGAAAAATCTACCACATAAGGGCAGTAAAATAAAAAAAGTAATCCCATTTAAAACTAAAGTGTGGGATCAAATTAGCCGATATGGAAATTTGTTCTGTTCTCTAACACCCACAAGTCCCAGAACATTAGGCTGAAGTGCTGGCATGAATAAGAACCATTTGTCAAATACAAAAATTCACAGGGTTGTCAAGAGTTTTAAAATTGAACAATTTAGAGGGGGCTTTCAATTTTTTCCCATATTGTCTTGGATATTAGTGTGTTAAAGCGGATGTGAATCAGATGGTTGGTTTCCTAGATTTGTACATGTAAAAGTTCAATAACAATCTGATAGTCTAAACTAAATACTAAGGTGCATGGCATCTTTTCCAAAGACACTAAAAATATTTAATTTCCAGAACATAAAATCACAAGAAGGGAAGGAGAGACATGGAATGGTTACCTTTGGGAATGATTACCTTGGCCTGTGTTTTCCCCAAGATGTTTCAGAGCAGCTTTAACACTGTCTGAGGAGACAATGGCTCAGTTCAGACAACACATTAGTCAATGCAGTGTGAAAACTCCATTCAACGGTTGAATTTTTAGGAGGTACTCCCCCCACGCAACATATTCTAATTCCACTGTCATGTGACTGTGGGTTACTGTGGAGTTGAGTAAAATCCATTGCATCATCTCCTCCCTCGGTCCTCCTGATGGTATCCCATCAGCCATTGCTGCAAAAAAAGCCAGTCCCAGCGACTCTCCTAGAGCAACACTCACTCCTTTCGCCGCTCTTGCCAGGAAACTCTGTATCCAGTGGGAAAAGTCAAGTCAATGCAACAGAAAACTCCATGGAGCCCTCCACACAACATGCAACACAACGGCTGTGCAGGAACTCTCCTCTGCACAGCGTGGATATTCCGCTTAGAGTGTTTCCCCAAAAAACTCTACCATTGCATGGAGTTGACCCAGCAGACAACACATTTCTCAACAGTGGTGTAAAAACTCCACTATGGAGTTCTAAAACCACAATTGAGAAATGTGTTGTCTGAACTGAGCCAATAGTTAACCCTGGATCTGGATTTTATGCATCTCACGACACTGATTATTAAAATGTCCTTTTAGAAGTGCAAAAAGAAACTCTCTTAGGGCACAATCCTGTGGTATCTGGAAGAACTTCACAGGGGCCGCAGAACATTGCTGACTTCCCTTCCTGCGACTGGATGAGACAGCCCATCAGGTCTCCTCAACTGGGCAGTGCAAAGCTCCGCCATAATTTCTCCACTGTGGGATCCCCCACCTTTCCAGTGGCAGTAGGTGCAGAATGGAAGAGGCTTCAGATCTGCTGTATACAAAGCATTCCCATTCCTGCCACGCCCCCAACAAGGTGGAATGGGGTGGGGAACTATGTCAGCTATGGAGCAAGTATAGTTATTTTCCCTCTCACTGAAAGCAATGGGAAGGAAAATAAAAATGGCCAGCCATGGCAAACAAAAAATTAAAAAAGCCCTCCGGATATACAATTTCCATTCTGATTGATGTGAACTCTGCAGGGCTTTGGATTGGTGGTTCTTCTGCCTCAGATTCTGCCACCCCCCACAGGATTGCTCTATTAGTACTCCCTTCTATCATATAAAGCCCCCACCCTCACATTTCAACTAATTCATCTTACTTGCATGTAAGCCTAGTTTGGAAATGCATCGACTATGGACAGTTGCTGGTAATGTCTATGCATCACTTTACTTGATCTACAGTTAAGGCTAAACTATCCTTGAGGAGACCAGAAAAACCCATATTTTTATTCTCTTTTATTCGGATGTTGGAATTCTATAGAACTTTAAGCCAAACTACATGCAACATTAGGTTCTGTGTATTTTTCCTCTGATGGTTTCTTCTTTTACAAAGTGCAGCTGTGGAAGCTTCAATCTGCATTGGAAGACCAGCGACTTGGGTTGGGACAGGTGGGTTCTTGACCCCTCCAGTGTTTTGGTACACAAATAAATAACGCACCCATCTGCCTTTTGGCTCAAGCAAGGAAATATATAGGTCATACGCGTGTTGTTTGCAATTAGCTTTTTCTATTTTAGGTTACTTTTTTATCAATCATTTTTATATGTTTAAAATATATAACCCTTACAGCATTCAAAACATTTTTAGAAAAGACAGTAACATTCTTAATAATTGATACTATTGAAAGTTTGAAGGAGCAGCCTACATTTTCAGATGAAGGCAAAATAATGACAGATGAGAAAAATTGGCCTTGAAAGTAGCTTTTCACAGAACAAGTAAATTTGACACACACACACACACACACACACACACACACACACACACGCAAAACAGAAAACTGCAAAGCTAAAGATGAGGCAACTGATGCTCAACTGTGCTACTAGAACATAGGCACTATAGGTACATATTTGTCTTCTAGTGCACATATCCAGACTACTGCCTCTCAACAAGCTGCTTAAGGCCTAATGAAGAACATATTGTCAAGATAAAGACAGCCATAGACTCCACAGAGCTTTGAGTCAAACAATTAATCAGTTCATGTTCCCCATCTGTAAACTGTCTGCCAATAGAATTGTGAAAATAACAAAGAGGTCTGGGTTTCACCCTCTGCCTCCATATTGAGAGAATAAATGTGCATTTCTGTCAAAGGTTCAAGCGGTAGCACTTAGCTCAGAGAGTATTTAGACATTAATTCTATACATTTATTTCTCTTCCTCAGTGTTTAGGCATATAAGAATATAATGGCCACATCTGAAAGAGAAGTCGCAAAACAAATAAAAGGAAAGTTAATTTCATTACTTTTCCCTAAATGTCAGTTGTACGATCTTTTCATAATTTGAGGGACCAGTCAAGTTTGTTTTATTTTTAAACAGATCCAAAATAATTGCCACATATTTAAACAAGATTTGCAAATATTAATTGCATGCCTCTAAAATGTGAGACTGCAGCCCTCTGGAGCTTTACACATTACAACCTCCAAACATAATAAACTGCTATGAAATCAATGGACTCCAAAACTTAAGACTACAGGAATAGTTTTTTTTCCTACTGTGTAAAACTAATTTTTAAAATCCTAAGTGCTGCTGGCTGTTACACCATAAAGGTTTACCAAGATATGCAAGATGATCAACATTTCAGGACTCTGGGCCACGTCTGGCAATAACCTAAGAGTTTCACTGCACCTGTCAGTTTCAACAAGAGCTAAAAATACTTTAAATAAATAATATACTCGGCACCTCAGAGAGAACATAATTATCACTTTCTGCTTTCAAAGTATTATGCCATTACTCCATGACCAAAAGTAGTATGTCTTTTTATCGCACCTTCATATAAGATCTGCTGCGGACTCAAGAAGCTTAGCTGTCATTCATTTTTCACACAGACAGATGCCTTAAAGCTTCTTCATCTCTAAAATCTTTTCCCTTCCCTAAAATGGCCTTTTCCAAAAATGATTTAGAAACAGCATTTCTTTCACTGGCTAAAACAGACTACCACAACTCCCTTTTCTCCTCATTCTCTGCACCACCCAAGAAAAAGGACCTATTCAAACCATGAGATGCTTCCACATAACAATGCCAGCAAGACATAATCCATAGTCTCCTCTGTTACTGTTATTTTTATGCAGAAATGAGGTATCACACGTCAGCCTTTTGTAGCTAATATGCTTTCCCCTTCAACATTCACCACGGCTAAGTCTTCAGCACTGGGAAACAATCCACCTCTACTAGACTCTGTGAAGATTTGTATTCCATCTCTGTTAGTCCTCTATTATCCTACAAATTGTTCAAACACTTCTGCATGTTAGTTTCAGGGGAAATCACGGAGGTTCGTGGGAGGAGACTGAATGAAGGACAAAATTCTATGATGCTGTATTTCATAAGTAGGTCACAGCACACTTGCATGAATTCATAAACTATGGGCATGTCTAGACGGGGCGATATCCTGGGGATCGTCCCTGCGCATACACATGACACACAGGACATTCCGGGAGCAGGGAGGGACAATCTCTCCCTTGGCCCAGGATATCGCCTTACTCTTTCATTCCGATTTTTCCCACAGTCTTGGGATGATCCCTAGATTACGGGACTTGTGGCCCACCATTGCGGTTTTGTCCTGGCTCCTTGTGAGTAAACACAAGGAGCCGGGAATCGGGCAAGGAGCTCCTTAGGAGCTCTGTACCCATCAGGGGGAGCACGGGTTTTTTTTAAAAAAAAACAACTTACAATTTCATTTGAGCTCTTGTGCGCTCATTTTCCTTTTTTAAAAAAATCCAAAATGGTGGGTGCGACATCCTCTTCCTCCTGGGACATTGCGTGCTGCGTGTAGACGAGGGGGACAGTCTTGCAATCATAAAATTGGGAGATCGTGCCCCTTAACCCCCCTCATCTAGCCATGCCCTATGACTACTGCAAAACCCAACAAAGTGAGAAATGTAGTATAGAACATTAGCACACATCAGAAATCTTGCTCATTTTATATGTTGTTATGCCATTTAACTATTCTAAGAAAGGAAAGTTGGAGTCTGTCAGTGGTTTATAAACCTTCTTTCTACACTTGACACGCAAGTTGGCTACCAGTGAGCATTCTGTGGAAGATTCTGGGGCAAGTTTTAAGTTGGATGCACACTGAGGTGACACAGGACACTAGCCAAACTTGTTGGTTTCACCATCTCCCTGTGTAAACCCAAAATACACCTTGTCGGGGAGACTAGTAATTGTGGAAAAGCTGGCTTTGGGGGGAAATTATTTGCCATTACTGTTCTTGTCACTGAGAGATCTCCTAATAATCTTACAGGTAACACAGATCATACTTCAATATGTATTAGATTAGATGATCAATGACACCATACACAGTCCTAACATGTGTCTCTTTCGAGAGAGATTAACCCTGTAAATAGCTTCTTCCATTCTTGAATCATTCTCACAATTAGGTCCTTACCCCCATCCCAAAGGATGATCTAAATCTTTAAACCATTTGTCTCATGTCTTTCCCCAATACATATGGTGAGCAACTGTTCTTCCTATACACTCCAATGTCATCTAAATAGTTGATAGTTATCTTCTTTTCTCCAGTCTAACAGTACTTTATTTCCGCCTTTCTTCAGAGAACATGATTTCTACTCTGCTCAGAGCTCTCCTATGAAATTTCTACAGGAATGGATGGCTCCAGATATTGTTGGACCAACTCCCATCAGCATCAGCCATAATGGCTGGTGGTGAGGGACAATGGGCATTGCAGTCCCAACATCTGGGGGGCCATAGCTCCCCCAAACCCCCTTTACAAGTTTCATGGGATCAATATTGCTTCTCAGTTAAGTATTACCTTTACAATAGGATATATGGGGGTGAGATGATTTTTACACTTTCACAGCCAAATTGAATTCCTTGTTGCTCTCATGTCTCATTTGTTTTAGTAAGGAAAATTAACTCATGTATACAAAGAAGCACATGGATCTGTGTCTTCCACTGAAGTAAATGAAGAGGATTTCATGTGTTCATTGGAACTCCCTCACCTTAAGTAGTTGATAAACCGATGCAATAACATTTAGAAAGTTGTTCCATAGGACACTATTTGCAGATTGTAGCAATGAACTGCAGTTGATGAGTATGTATCTTTCCACTTCTCCCCTTCAATTGACATTCTGCCTCAATGACCTATAGCCATTTTCTACGAAACTAACATTCAGCATCTTAAATTTGCATATGATGTAGCACCACTAAATATTTAATGTGGATTTAAATGCGCCTTTGGTATATTTTTGTATAATTTTAAATGAACTATAAAATGTCAAAAAGCTCTTTCTTTAAAAGCTCCCTAAATAGATATACAATGAATTGTTGTGGTTTCAAAGTGGCTATGATTGCCTATTGGATCAATATACTGTTCTACTTAAAGGGTGTGTGTGTGTGTGTTATTTTACACTGCAGATTCTAATTACCCATTTTATCTTACATGACTATCCAGTACAATTTAATTCTACAGAATGAGTTTCCATGTAAAATTGCAATATATAAAACAACAAAAGTGTGCCATATGTCCAGCAAATATATATACACTTTGCCCATAATGCTATGAAAGATTGCCCACTCACGATCTCTTATCTTCCTATAGTGAATTCCTTTTCAATGGACTAGCATATGATTATATGAAGAAAAACAAACTTATAAAATCTAAAATAAAGCAAAAAAAAAACCCACCACATCATAACGCATCCAGAACAGAATACATGGGGACATGTTCTAGATTTTTAAATATAATAACCATTCTTAATATGACCTGCCTTAATAATGTGCTAGGTTTGGATAACTTCATATAGCCCTTCATCTACCAGCATTTATTCAATAATCCTCAAATATTTGTTTGTTTTACCATCAATCTTGTTGCCATAATCAAATTCACTATAAGAACCTGGATCTGGACCATGCATTATAGCCACTAAAAACAGCTGGGGACAAATAGCATTATCTGTCTCTGCTATTACTGATATTATCCTCCTAACATAATTTCCTCTATTTCCGACATTCAGGTGTAAGTACTGCTGCTCACGTAGCCAAAACAGCATCAATCATAGAATAATAGAGCTGGAATGGGCCTATAAGGCCATCGAGTCCAACCCCCTGCTCAATGCAGGAATCCACCTTAAAGCATACCTGACAGGTGGTTGTCCAGCTGCCTCTTGAAGGCCTCTAGTGGGGGAGAGCCCACAACCTCCCTAGGTAACTGGTTCCATTGTCGTACTGCTCTATCAGGAGGTTTTTCCTGATGTCCAGCTGGAATCTGGCTTCCTGTAACTTGAACCCATTATTCCGTGTCGTGCACTCTGAGATGATTGAGAAGACATCCTTGCCCTCCTCTGTGTGACAACCTTTCAAGTATTTGAAGAGTGCTATCATGTCTCCCCTCAATCTTCTCTTATCCAGGCTAAACACACCCAGTTCTTTGTCTCTCTTCATAGGGCTTTGTTTCCAATCATGGGGAGGAACCCTAAAATCAGCTCAATGAGGAGTGAACATGCTTAATGACAATGGAATGCTGACTGACTGTTGTGGCAGGGATAGAAAACTGGGTGGGAGGAGAAATGGAATGTAGTATCATGGAGGAGGGCATGGCTGACTGAACAGATTCACTACACTGCACCATTTTGTTGTAGGTCCCACTTTTTACTAATTACTAAAAAGTCACTATACATTCTCAAAGCACCTATTAACATAATTCTTTAATTTACCTGTGGTCAGATAACAGTGAATGAAGGTTTTAGAGTAATTCTCATTTAACCTTACACTACCAGAAAATACTGGTTTCAACTATTAGAGATGCACCTGACAACATTTTGGTAGCAATAATCTCAAATCTTCATAACACTTAGCAGGGATCTACAAGTGTTGCCTTTGCTTACTGCCCAGCCATTGTTTGTGGTTATCAAGGAAGAAATACAGTCTTCTCTTACTTGCATTGGACTTTTGAGATTACAGTAAACAGCAAGACTATCTCCAACTGCTCCAAGGAGACTCCTACCTTTCTTACCCTCCTTCAAACTGCAGCAGCAGAAATGAAAACTTTGGGGATCAAATCTGCATTGCAAAAGTTCTACTCACCAGAGAGCATGTGGTACTTAAGACCATATGGAAAGGAGGACAGGGCTCCTGTATCTTTAACAGTTGTATTGAGAGGGGAATTTCAGCAGGTGTCATTTATATGCATGCAGCACCTCCTGAAATAGCTAGAGTGACCACATACAAAAGAATGAAGGGCTCCTGCAGCTTTTAACTGTTGTGATGAAGAGGAAATTTCACCAGATGCTACATGCACACAAATGACACCTGCTGAAATTCCTTTTTCTATACAACTGTTAAAGATACAGGAGCCCTGTCCTTCTTTTCATATGGTCACCCTAACTCAGACTCCTTCCAATCCCTTCTGAAACTAGCATGTCCTCATTGACTGATGACATGTTTACACTCTTAGAATTGCTTACGCCTGCAGCCCTAAACCCACATACCTTGAACTAAATCTCATTAAACTTGATGGGACTTTCTGACTAGACATGTATAGGTTTGCACTTTAACTGCTGAATAGTAGGTGTGTTGACTCAGAGGAAAGGGCCCTCAAGTTCAATGGGCCTTACTCTCAGGTAAGTAAGTACAATAAGTCAGTGATTTTTATTTACCTACTAAATTAAGTAAGATCTAATCTGAAAAAAAACTGGAAGGTGTGAGTGATATATTTACACTGGTTATAAAATACAGCTAAATTAAGAGAATTTATGAAAGGAACATCTCTACTGTTTTGATGCATATTCTCCACTTGTCTCCAATCTGGCATTCTCTAGTGGAAACCCTCACCTTCCTCCATCTCTCACACCACTGAAAGTTCTCAGTGCTATTCAACTATCACATCTTCCAAATATTCATGGTATTAAATATATGGCTCCACCAGAAACAAGGGAAGTCAGGAGATGCACGAAACACCAAGAGAATTAGGGGGCATATGCATTATGTGCACTTTGAATTACAGCTTTTATAGAGTTGGATCCTGAATTGCACAAAACAGAAGTTTCGCCCCCTTATTCCCACTGCATCTCCCAAAATGCTACTTCAAGGGTTGGGGACCATGTGAAGGAAACTGCACATCAAATTGCACTGGGTGGGTGATACCTGAAGGTTGGCTCTGCTTGTGCCAGTACCTCTTCCAACGGCAGCCCCTTGTGCCACAGCCAAGCTATTCAGGAGGGTCTCCTGACTCAATGTGAAGCTTCTGGGGGTACAAGGGGCTTAGTATTATCCCGCCTTTTCCCCCAATACTGCGACTCAAGGCAGCTTTACAAAATTAAAATGTATACAATTAAAATATATAAACAGAACTAAACAAAAGTTTAAAAATATAATTAATTTATATTTTTACACTGGACAGGCGTAAGAAAGCATTATTGCATCACTTGTCTTCCATTCATGCATTTCTGGATCAATCCTATAAAACTGTCAGCAAATCCATAATATTTTCCAGTTAAGTATTAAAACAAATTCAAATAAGCAGAGCCTGACTTTCTCCTGTATGGCCTCCACGTTCTGGAATATGCTTCCTGAAGAACTACATTTAGGGGGCCCCCCCGCCCCGCCCCGCCCCATCTTCTTGGCCTTTAAAAAGCATATAGAGAAGTATCTTTCAAAAGATATAGTTGTACAATTTTAATGTTTTTTTTTACTATTTTTAATGTTCTTCTTTTTATTGTTTTAAGGTTTAAATGTTTTAAGTTGCTGTACAGCACCTTGGTGGCCTTTTAGCAGATAAGGCAGTATATAAATGTGAAAGGTAAATAATAAATTCTGAGACATATGATCCTAAAGATTACAACGTGTAACTGAAACACCATAAAGCAACAACTGGTTAAGGAAAACATATTGAGCAGCACCCTAGACTGCTGCTGTGCCTCTGCTAGTTCTGCTAACACAACCAGAAGTAGTAGTTTCTGAAACAACCCTGTAAATCAGCTGAAATGCTCGTTTCCAGCATGGGTCAGGTCAGTGAAACACTCTTCTGCTAGTTCCAGTTTGTGCTAGCGGTACATTTCTCAAGAATGGGGGCAGCGCAGGATACTGCCCATTATTTCTGTTGGTAGGAAATTATAATTGATTATCAGTTAGAAATTTTTGCTCTTTTAGGAATGAAGTGCATAAGGGAATTTCCATTCAACATCCTACGACTCCATATAATATTCTCATCCCACGCAATCACTCTATACATTCCACACATACACTATATATAAAGCAGGACATACACATATTATATGGACTCCCCGCAAAAAGGTTCTCCTCTCCAAAATAAAAGCCACAAAAGGCCACTTACAAAATCCAGCCAAAGTTAACTAATTTAAATCTCAGGAATTTCAACAGGGGAAGAAGAAACATGTGCTTTTCTCCCACTGAAACTTGAAAGTATTTAAGGATTGTGCCACGAGTTGGTGTGCGTATTAAAATATAAGCAAATGAGGCTTTGTTTCATTATTATATAGCAAAGTTTTTACATAGTAAAAATGCAAAAATTGATTCTTGTAAACACAAACAGAATCATGAAACTGCATCTATATCTATGCAATTCAGTGTTATAACTTTTTATATTATGACTGCCAATAATCACTGTTACCAACTCTAACGGTTTTCAGGACATATAATTCTATTTGTTAGGTATCAGATACATACTTAACAAATGTTTATATAAAGTAGTCAATATATTAAAATACATCAACTATAAAAAAATCTTATTACAGATCAGCCATTTGGAATTATATATTTCCTTTCCATGAAACTATAAGATCATTAGTTTGTCCTCTTACACCATTGCACAAAAGGTTTAAGCCAAGCATTCTACTTCAGCTGGAGTAGAATCACATTTTTAAAAGCATGACTCTCCCTAATTTGCTTCCATGAAACTTTTTTTTAGAAATAGAAGTGTAAAGTCAACTTAATCTAAAAGCTACATTAAAATTCAGGAAAAAATAGGTCAGGGTTTTTCCCCAAAAACGCAGGTATAATTCCATTCAAGATAAATGTTCTGTACAATTACGACAGCTTGCTGGATTATATATTGTAGTGCTGCCATTTCTCTAAGAAGGTGCTACTTTTTTCTAGCACATATGCATGGCAACATTTGATGATGAAAGAGAGAGAGAAGGGTTGCCATGGTAAGTCTGCATCTTTGTTGAATACTGGAATAAAGTGATGCATAGAACCAACACCCACATAACTTGTCAGCACAAGTTACTGGTTTTTTTTTTTTTTTTGATAAATATAACTGTTGTTATTCAAATTTATCTTCTTTGTGGTACAACTTCCCAAAACACTTCATCTTAAGAAAAATAAGAATAGAATTATCTATGGAGCTCTCTTTAGGTGAAAATGTCAGAGGCCAAGTACAAAGCATAGAAATGTTACCATGGTGACAATGTTATAAATGCCTAAGATAATAATATACCTATCGTTCTCATATCAGGGACATTTTAACAGAACTATATTTCTAAATGGACCCACAAAGAGACACATCCATAGAGATATCAACCTAGCTTAGAATTGCAACAGAGAAACAAATCTTCTAAATCCAAAATGACTTGGGTGTCACACAGTTTATAGGATGAGCACCATGACAAGCAAAAACATAGGAAACGTAAGACAAAGTTTATTCCTAGTGAAGTAATTTAGCAACTGATAATTTAGTTCAACAGATATACTCTAGAACCATTCCCACTTCCTGCTGATTTACATAGAAGTTTAAGTGTTTGATTGCATCCATTGATTACATTCCTGTCACACCCTCATAGGTCTCCATCTAAGGCAGGGGCTTTTTATTCCCCCCCCCCCCACAAGTGGCTTACAAAGACCAAAGATCAGAAAGGTTGGGACTCATAACTTTTCAGCTGGGTGAGAAGGGATGTAGAGACAAGGGTTCTATTCCCACTCAAAAGCTCAACACTATCCAGAGGGAGGAAAGGGAGAAAGAGAGAGAGAGGTTGGAAACTTCATACATAGCTTATGGACACAGCAAGCTATAATACATATACAATAAGCCAATATTTCATTACCAAATTAAGGGAACCTCAATGTCACTATCCTAGATAATTATGATCTCCAAAAATATATATTCATGTGTACTTTTTCCCCCAAGCAGGCTGTCTACAAGCAAGATACAACAGCAACCAGATGAACCACAAATGCCTAGAAACCAAACCGCAATTTCAGAGAATGTCCTATATTTGTGTATTTGCAAGCCATGGGTATCAGCTGAGGAATCATCGTATGGCTGCAAAACATTATACGGAAACTGTCCCTGTGTCTCTGGTCAAGCAGATGACAAACAAGTTGGTAGTGTGAGGAAAAATAGTGACTTTTCCAGGAACTTTGCAAAATTCATTATCTTGCTGAAAAACATAACGCAAGTTGAACTGGAGAAACATGTTTTCTGGTCAAATATACTGGAAATATTATTAAAGTTTCATGGATTATTAGAATGGGTAGTTACTGGAAATTAGTTTAAATCTGCTGGGCTTAGTAAACTTTAACTGGAAACAAAGACATCCTAATTATCGATATTTATTTCCCTTAACTGAGGTACCATCTTCCACTCTCTTTGTAGAATATAGTCACACTTGAAAAGAAAAATCTAGAAAAGTAGCATACTGTGTGTGTGTTAAACCAGGAGAATAATTCCCTATTTCCAAAGTTCAAGGGTGAGTGTGGATCCTTATGCATCATCCATGTGCAAGAGGGAGATACGAGCAGGATTCAGTTTGCAGAAGTACAAAAAAAACAAAACCCTGTTAAAAAAAGTTCCTAAGAGGAGGAAACACCCAAAACAGCCCAATGAGAGTTGAGTATGCTCAGCTGGTGTGGGATGCTGACCAACTCTTTGGGGTAGGAGTAAATGGAAAACTGGTGGGAGGGAAATGGAGTATCCTGGAAATGGGCATGACACCTGGAAGCCTGAACTCCACACTGCAATATTTTGTTACAGGCCGTACCTGTAAGTTTTCCTTAATATGCTTAATTTCAATAATCAACAGCAAATATGGCATAAAGAATTACATCCACTGACATGAGTGTAGATCTGGAGGGATATATGTATTTTAATAATAACCTCATTAAGACAAAAAATATCTCTTACTGATGCTCACTGTAATATTTGGAAAATAGTTTGGCTAACTACAGTTACACTGGTGTAAATAAAAACAATCCAGCTTCAACAAAAAAATACCTACTGATAGGCATACTGTGGGCGTTTAATGAACAGGGATGGCTAGGAACTGCAAAATCCGGTTACAGAGATCGCTTTCACACAGATACCAAAAAAAGGCAAGCCACTCTGAGTCACAAACCATTGGGAAGAAGAGAATGGAGAAAGTAGGCTCTTGATGGGTTAAAAGAGGTGGAAGTTTCAAATATCTCTAGTCACACTTAAAAGGGCATAAATACGTTTTCACAACAGCAGCAACAAAAGATAGATCAAACAAAGATAAGAAATAAAACCACTTGAGGTCTCTGTCTTTAAACAAAAAGAGAACTGTGGTGCCCACACATCATCATATAGCAATTACAACTGGGGACAGTTTGAACTGCATTGAAATCAATTCCATTCTAGTTATCAATCCTCCCATTTTGTTTTCACATCCCACTCTTTTGATGCAGTGAGAAAGTCTCAATTGTTTTCTTATCCATAGACATCAGAAAGGCAAGAGCAGATCCTTGTGTGAGTGTGAACTTGTGTTTAAATTGCCCTGGGCAACGGCAAGATCAAGCAGCCTAATCCTCTTATCTGTATATGTATTTTTTAATGTCCAACATGCTTTGAAACCGTAAGGTTAGCCTGCCCTCTCTTGACACTTCCTCACAAGTCTTGATCCTGCAGAATCTTAATAAGCTGCCAGTGCTGGCATCAGGGGGTTGACACCATGAAGCAGCTGCCAAGGGCCCAGCTCTTGAGGAGGGCCCACTGACTACTGTCCAATTTTTACCTGAAGTGCAATAACTACTGGAAAGCTTGAGCTATATTCACCACACTGCCCAGACGGAGAGTACACGTGAGGAAATGAAGGCAGAGGCTGCTTCTGGCTCTGCCCACTCACCCTCTTCTTGTCAGGGAGGTGTGCAGGTAGCAGGGTTGCTCACAGAGAATGTGTGAAGCCAAGAAGGCTCCACCCACTTGCTCATCTCCCTCTCAGTGAGAATTTGGCCCTGTGGCACTTCTCCAGTCACTTGCCTTCTCTCTAAGATGATGCAGTTAGGCCCAATCTCCACCACACAGTGCCCAGTCACAGAGAAAGAGAGAGAAGAGGTGTGAAGCAAGCAGAATCTTTGGCTTGTACAAGGACAGCAACCTCAGCATCTCATTCAGAGTAACACAACAGTGGGTATTGGGCCCAGTAAGTGAAGTCCTCTGTACTATACACGATTGGTTCCAGATTATGGAAGACATCAGCAACATGTCTTTTGAGTGGCCTCCTTCTTCCCATCCTCTCTACCATGCCACAAAGAGAGATTTGGAAGACGCTGGCATGAACAGGGAACTAACACCTATGGTGCTTTCAAGAGAGAGATGCGACGGCTGTCCAGCTCTCTAGTTGGTGCAACATAGAAGATCGGGCCCCACCAGGCCCAATCCTCACCACTGCCGCACCCAGAAGGAAATCACTGGTGTGCAAGCAAGCAGAGGTAACCACTCATTCAAGGGGCAACCGCCTCATCTTCTGCTCACTCACCTGCATTCTCCATCTGGGTTGGGCAGTACACTGCTGTCCAGGTCAGTGCCAGAGGACAAGCAAGCTGAGATGATGGTGGTGTCTGCTCATTCACCCATTCTGGGAGGCCCTACTGGGCCCAATCCATGTGAGTGAGGGTAAGCGAGGAGGTAGCACCCCACATATTCAGATGGGAAGCGAGAGAGCGTTTTGCAGCCATTGCCTGCCCAATCCTTCCTGTCATATCTCTAAGAGAAGATGATTGTGCAATTGTGCAAGGATACCAATTATTCCTGGAAAGAGCAGCCTCCTCTTCTCACTGGCCTGCACTCTCCCTGTGGGGAGTGTGGCAGGGAAGACTGGATCCAATCACCACCATTACACTGCCCACAGAGAAAGTGCAAGTAGGTGAGAGGTGGACCACTGCCTCCCTTTTCCTGCTCACCTGTCTCTTTGGGAAGTATGGCAGGGAGGACTAAGCCAGCAGGGCCACTCAGGATGAATGAGAAGAAGCCACCTCTGCTCTACCTGGTTGCCTTCTAGATCTGCACCCAAACTCCACTGTTGAGCCCGTGTCACCCAGAGAGAGAGAGAGAGAGAGAGAGAGAGCAGGTGAATGAAGAAGAAGACGAAGTGCCTGGTCCTTTCCTGAGCAATACACCCTGCTCCACTTGCACACCTTCCCTCTCCTGCTGCATGGTGGTGTAAGGGATTGGGCCCAGTGCGCCACCTACACACACACACACACACACACACACAGAGAGAGAAGTGGCAGCAGTTCGGTCTCCTTTTCTCTCTGCAACGCCATGGGCTCCATTCCTCCCTCCATGCCTCTAACAGAAAGAATGTGGCCGATTCGCTCACACCCTCGCCTTCGGCGGCATGGTGGGGAGGATTGCACCGACTGCATGGTGAGAAGAAGCCCCCTCCCACCACCAAAAGGCACTGAGGGACCCCCGCCCCCTCCCGCAACCTGGAACTGGCCCTGCATGCTGCAAATTTCCCCGGAGAACAAGTGCCGAGCGAAAGCATCTGCTGCTCTAACCACAGGAAAAGCTCCTGCCACCCCGGTCCTCGCCTCCTGCCACCCCGCCCCCTCCAAACCCTCACGTCTTTTAAGAGGAGGGGGCTACAAAGGAGGAGGAGATGCTGTCCCTCCAGCTCTCCTTCCTTTGCAGCGGTGCTTTCTCCCCCTAGCAACTACTGCATTTCATCTGGTTACCACCACTCCCACCAGAAGCAACAGCGCCCTGGGGCGCTCCCTCCCTCGGCCACCCACCCACCCACCACAAACGAAGCCCCCACTCCGTGCCATCCGCCACCAAACCGAAGCAACATTCAACACAATTAAGGGGAGAAGGAAGCCGCAAAGAGAGTCTTCCTCCATCAGCCTGGATCGCGGCTTAGCCATGCAGGAAGCCGCCCGAGCGCGCGGCGCCTCCACCACGGCTAACACGCCCGTGCAGCAGCTCGGCCAGAAGGAGCGAGCAGCCCCTTCCCCAAGCAAGGACGCAGCAGCCCCAGCGAAAAGACTCACAGCGCGGGGCGGGAAAATGTGTCCGTTTCGTCTCCGTTGGATGCAGGAAATCGCCGCGGGGATTGCGATTCCTACTCAGAGATGTGGGGGGGGGGGCGTCCGCCGTTTAGGGGGGTCTGGAAAGATGGGGGAAGGGAGGGGGAAGTGGAGTAGGGCAGGAGGGCGGTTTCCCTCCCCTTTAGGCTCCCCTCCCCCCACCTAGACCACGATGCGGATACCTTTCAGGTGAACATCTAGGGAGAGATTACACTTCCTCCCCCCCTACGCGGAGGTCTTGGGAACAGGTACCTTGTCAGCTGAAGTCTCTCCGTTTGCCAGAGCCCCAAGGCAACCACCCCAAAAGCAAGCTCTTCATCCAGTAAATCCTTTAGGACCGAGCCGGCGAGCGAAGAAAGGGGGCTCCTGCCGCCGCGCCGCCGTGGAAACGGCAATGCAAAGGAAGGGGGGGCCGAACCAGCCCCTTCCCAGCGCATCTGTCAGAGCGGGGCGCAGGAGCGAGACTCCACAAGGGCACGCGGGGAGGAGGAGGAGGAGGAGGAGGAGAGCGGCTTCACATCTCCGCCGCGGCTGGCCGCGAGGAGCGCGGAGGTGGCGGAGCCTCCCCCAGCCCGGAAAGGGTCGGAGGCGCTGCTGGGGCTTCCCCCCGGGTTTCAAGGGGCCTTCTCGCGGCGGCGGCAGCTTCGTTCATTCACAGGTGCAATTATTGCAAAGGGGGAGGGAGGGTTTTGCTGCCGCTCGCATGTGGCCCGGTCGAGCCCCCTTCGCTGCCCGTTGCCGAGCTGGAGATCAAGACGAGAGTCCCCCACGTCCGACGGCGGCGCCAACTGGGAAACTGAAGAGAAGCGCCTGCTGCTCCCAGTGCAGACGGTGTGTGTGTGTGTGTGTGTGTGTGTGTGTGTGTGTGTGTGTGTGGAGTAACCCCAGGCCAAGAGGGCGCGAGGCAAACTAGGTGTCTCTTCCCCCGGGGTAGGAGGCTGGCGGCTACCTCTGTGTAGCCAACACGCGCGGGGGAGGGGGGCACCAGGAGAGAGCCCGCTGCTTCGGCTTGCCTCGGAGGTAGGAAACGAAGCGCCCTCCCTAACGGAGTGGAGGGGGGGAGAGGAGAAGCCACGGCAGCAGAATACCCGCCCCCACTAGCTCCGCGTCAGAGCTCTTCACAAGCCACTGCTGCTTTCCCAGCTCTTCCTCACCCCCCCGCCCCCCAAACTCTTTTTATTCCTTCTGGTCTTGTCGAAGGAAGAAACGGAGTGGGCGTGGAGGCAGGCGCTCAAACGCCACGCCCCTCAGCCGGTCTCCTCCGTGCTCCGCACGTGGCCTGCACGGTCCCGCAGCAGAGGACACGCCCCTTTCTCCACCTTTGCTCACTTCCTTCCCTTTCACTGCCTCCCCTTTCCCAGGCGCACGGAGAGAATCGGGCAGTGCAAGCCTTCTCCCCCATTCCATCCCACCGCTCTCCGACCGCCTTTAAGGATGATTTGGTAGTTTCGTTCCTTCCGTCCCAGGAAATCGCAGAGAGCCAGGTTAGGACCCTCAGAGATCAGCACGGCTGGTGCCCTGAGCTTTGATTTCTAGGAGGGCACTGATGCCAGGCATTGACCAGGGCCAGATCTACCGCCCTGTGTCACATCAATATGATCCCCTTGTGGTGATGCTGTATCCCTCTTGTGCGTTTATACCTGGTAGCGCACACACAGTGACATTTGTTGCAGTAAACTTGATATTAAGGAACAAAAAGCAGGAAATAACACAAGAAAGATGGTATACACAGAATACATAATGAGCCCCAGCAGTAATCAATGCACTTTAATAGCGATAAGTGTAGATTTAGCTCAGATGTGCTGAAATGCAACAGCCTACACACGCGCGCGCGCGCGCACACACACACACACACACACACACACACGGAGATTTGGGCCACCTCAAGTGGGTGTGGTTCTCCATGGGTGTGCTGCAGGAGAAGCAACACCTCCTTCCCCTGCCACTGACACCTAGTGGGTGTCTTCACGGTGCCAGGTTATTTATTTATTGTATTTCTATACCGCCCAATAGCTGGAGCTCTCTGGGCGGTTCACAAAAATTAAAACCATTCGAAGTATAAAACAACAGTATAAAACCATTATATAAAATACAATATAAAAGCTCAACCAGATAAAAACAGCAGCAATGCAAAATTACAAATTTAAAACACCCAAGTTAAAATTTATTTATAGACTGTTAAAATGCTGGGGGAATAAAAAGGTCTTCACTTAAAAAGGTTACCACCACACCACAACTAAACCCTGCATTTTAACTGCTGTGGGCTGGCAGCAGCTAATTTTGATGGCAGGAGGCAGCGTGGGCTTTCTGGCGGCCATTCAGCTCGCCGGGCCCACCCTCTTCCCAGCTTCTGGCAACCAATCATGGGTTGCCATCTGCCTGGAAAGGCCCCCTCCCCAAGCAATGCCACAACGAGATGAGGCAGTGGAAGAGCCATGGTGACCTCACTCCAGCGTAAAAAGTTGATTTACGTATAGCTTCGTTGATTTGCCCCACAGTGCCTCCAGATCAGCAGCTGCATCCTATAACTGACACAGTGCCGATTCAGAGCCACCACGGGGCAAAGATGATGTTTAGCCCCCCAAATGCAGCAGCCTTTCACCCACCCAACAAAGGGGAGAAATCAGATGTTTGCAAGGAGAGGCTGCCACTGCCACACATCACCTTGCCCACCCTTTCTCATTCTCTGGAAGTCACTGATGGGATTGGGCCCAGTGGGCCCTCCCAGAGAACATGCAAGCAATGGCTGCCTCAAAACATTTTTGCTCTCTGAGGTGAACAACAAGGCCCTGCCTCCAATTCCATGTATAGAATGCAACCATATTGTGACAATGGACGGGATGAGGACTAATAAACTGGATCTCAATCCAAACAAGACTGAGATGCTATTAGTGGGTGGTTCAGACCGAATGGAGGGTGTTCATCCTGTTCTGGACGGGGTTGCAGTCCCGGTGAAGGTTTCCCTGGAGTCAACATTTTCACTTGAGGTTCAGGTGGCCTCAGTGGCATGGAGTGCCTTCTACCAGCTTTGGCTGGTGTCCCAAATACATCCCTATCTGGAAGGGGATAACCTGGTTTTAAGATCCATTAATCTCCAGGTTAGATTACTGCAAAGCACTCTACATGGAGCTGCCTTTGAAGACAGTTTGGAAGCTGCAGCTTGTGCCAGATCAATAATAGGCACTAGAAAGCCTGACCATATAACACCATTTCTGGTTCTGTTTTGCACTGGCTCCCTGTATGTTTCTAAGCCTGATTCAAGGTGCTGGTTTTGATCTATAATGCCTTACATAGCTCAGGACCACAATACCTGACAGAGTGCCTCTCCCAATATGAGCCTACCCATACACTATGATCGTAATAATAATAATAATAATAATAATAATATTTCTGACCTGTCTCTCCATTTTGATCGAGGCGGGGAACAACAGCAAGTATAAAATACATAAAATACTGATTAAAGACATAGTATATAGTATTAAAACATCCTAAAAAACATCCTAAAAGTATCCTAAAAGCATCTGATCCTCTCCTCCAGGTGCCTCCTCCAAGGGAGGTTTGGTAGGTGGCAACGGGGCAGAGGGCCTTCTCAGTGGTGCATGCCCCAACCTCAGTTGTGGAACACTCTCTCCACTGAGGTCCACCTAGCTACCAACATACTCATCCTTTTGGCACCAGGTTATGACTGGTGTCTTCTCCAGTCTATTCCAAGGCATTTGACCGGAATATGATGAGACTTTTAAACTTTTAATGTCAATTATTTTATCAGGTCCTAGTATTTTATTGTTAACTGTTTTTAGCTATTTAATGGCTTTACTTTTTTTTGTAAGCTAAGGATTTTATATTACATTTTTAACATTTTCTATATTGGGTTTTAATTTTTGTGAACTGCTCAGAGAGCTTGGCTATTGGGTGGTATAGAAATGAGATGAATGAATACTGGCCATTGAACCTTTCTTCAACACTGCCAGAAGGAGGACAGCATCATCCAACACAACATGCGAAACTTAAAAAAATGCTATTGGCATGAGATGCTAGAGTTGTCATTCTTCAGGGTTGAGAGAGTCTCTTAAGAAGTCAAATACATGAACTGCGGTGGGTTATCTATTCTGTACCAGTGCACATGCATACAAATACATGTGCATGAAGAGTCACCATGCAGGCCACAACCTGTGAGTTTACACGCTGCAGCTACTGAGATGCAGTTTGAGCTGCTAATAACATATTGTAGAATAATTATAATTTTCTATTACATTTTTAATAAAAAAGAACAAACATGGTCTTGGTTTGAAAACTAATAAAGGACAGGCTATTGCAGAGTAAATGAATTCAGCACACAGCGTTGATCCTTTAGCAATGTGTATTTTATTTATTTTATTTGTATGCCACCTTTACCAGGAAAAATGGCACTCTAGGCAGCTTGTAATAATGAGAGGAGCAGGGTTGTTCTTATGAAGTTATCCTTGTTATGAGAGTAGGGGTGTTGCAAGTGTGTCCCTGTTTTTACCTGAATGAATGTTTATTTGTTGTTTCAACCATCATGGTCATATCAACTTTACAGATGCAATACAGGTAAGCACACAAAACCTCTACAATGAAAAGAAGTAAACTACAAAAGATACTAAAAGGTTTTCATTAGAAGGTGCCCACAAATATGTAAAAGTTCATTTTAATACAAAGAATTAAAATAAAAGACACTAAGAATTTACATTAAAAGGTCCATAAATGGATAAAAGTTAATACTACTGATATGTTAAACCTTCATGTTAAATTTCATTACATTACAGTTCACCATATTGACTTTTATGAATTTTCTCAACTTTTGGGCAGCCACTCTTTTTACCTATGAAAGATTGGAGGGCATGTCCAGCTACTTACCACAGTGAGAAAGTAGCTGGGCATGCCCTCTAGTCTTCACTGCAGAGGGCAAAGACTCATTTTATGGTGTCAAGCAAAGTAAATATGGCAATGGGGAGACAAAGCCTATCCCAGTCCCTTGGTGTGTACACCTGTGTAATGTGCATGTTTGCAAATGTATTTGCCATGTACATGCATTACATTTTAATATGCCCGCATACAAAACAATGTGTCAAGTATCCTCAGAAGCCTTGGGTGATTGGCAGAGCTGTTTCATATGGAACATAATGTCTACATGAGTAGCATTTCTGTGTAGGAATTTGTTGGAGACCTGCATGTAGATAACAAAACACAATCATTTTGCTTGAAGAATTCAGAAGAGACTAGTGTAGGGATTTTGTAATATGTGAAACAGCTCCTACAATGTTTTCCAAAGCGATTCTTACCTTCCCCCTTCCCTTGCCCTTGAGTAAGGGCATTTGCTATTTTCATAAATGTGTCTTAGAATGCATCTTTGTGTTAACATTTGGATTATGTATTGTACAAAATGTATAGTGAGAGACACTGTATTTGAACAACCATCTGCCACTTTCCTATACCTTTTTATTCTTAAAGACCCCACATGACTACAAGTGTTTTCATACATGACGCTAAAAAATACATCTGCCCCCCTCTCTCACTCACTCTTTATATTACTTTTGAATGCTATTAAGGAAAGAGAGAATTTGGAAGACTAACTGAGCATATACTAAAGGCAATGTAGGTCCCTGGGGCCAATTTAAAAGAAAGCTGATTTAAGTTGAAAATGCCCCATGAATTCACCCTGCCATTTACCACCTTCTCTTCTCCATTCCTATTTGCAATTTTGCACATATTGGGTTAGATCCAGGGATGCTTAGAGTAGACCCATTGAAATCAATGGAACTTAAGTGAGTCATGACATGTTCTTCTTAAGTATGGATCCAACCCATTACTTCCATTGCCTTTCCTATCTTCTAAATAGACCCATTATTTCCTCCATCTTTATTAAGAAGAATAGAAGGAAAATACAGCAGCACAATAATAGAATTCAGGGGACCAAATGCTGTTATTGTGCTGCTCTGTTTTTCCTTCTATTCTTCTTAATCTTTACTCTGAAAAGGCACATCAACTCCTGTTGTTCAAGGCATGAGCCCCTATGTTTTAACAACAAGTTTTGTTTCCCTTTGAAGTGAAGAATAACCACAGGTCTTAACCGGAAAGAGATTGTCAGATGAAAACATCAAAAAGAAAGCCCAGATTGTTCTGTTTTCAGGGCTTTTCCAGAAAACAGCAAAAAAACAACCCAGATTTCATTCCTAGCACAACATTCACGCTAATTTGATTCAGTAGCAGCAGTTGTGAAGCACACTTATTGTGTTCTTCACAACTGAAATAGTACACATAAGACCACTAAGTCCAGGGCCTAAAATGACCTAGCTGCATCGCTGTGGGGAAGTTTTCTTGCTGCTGTGTGTTTTTGTTTTAATTAGGGAGATGTACATTTGTACCAGGATGGTGAGAACTGTTGCTTGGGGACGGTGTACCTTTACTGTTTTTAAAAAGGCTTTCATGAGCAGTTCCTGATTATGTGGCTACATAGAAAGGTACACAACGGGGAAAACATAAGTAAAATTAATTCACATTTAATAAGTTACAAAAGGGGCATGGATAAGAGGTACACTTAGGCCAGTGACCACCAGTTATGTCACAGGCACCAGCCTTTCATTACCCATGACACTTGAATGATTACATTCTACACATCATTCACTTGTGCAATGGAGAACTCAGGGAAGAGGTGGGATCACATGTTGAGTTAAGATGCGTAACCTATGAAGATTTTTCTAGTCCAGCCTTCCCCAACCTGGTGTCCTCCAGATGTTTTGGACATCAAGTTCCATCAGCTTGAGCCAGCATAGCCATTGATCAGGAGTGCTGTGACTTGTAGTCCAAAACATTTTGGAGGTCACCCAGTTGGGGTGGGCTGCTTTGGGCCCTCCTTCCCCACTTTTAAATAGGCTCTAAAAGTTATTTTACTCTGGTGGGGATTTTTTAATCAGTCAGTGACTTTTTAAAAAAGTTTTCTGTGTGCTTATGCTTTTTTTAAACTGATAATGGGGTTTGTTTACTTCTGTTTGATTATTTATTTTGGAACGGGTTGTTTAGGATTGATTTTAATCTGTTGTGATATAGATTTGTAAACCAACTTGACTATCATTTATCATAGAAAGGCAGGAAATAAGTGCTGAAATAAATAATAATTTCCCCAGGCACAAAATATTGGTATTGGCATGGTAGTAGGAATTGCAACTTTACTTCAAGAAACATGCTAGCTATAGGAAAGATATTTCCATCATCAGCAACAAAAGCAATTTAGGTAGACCCAAAGTCTGAGGTATTAATAGAGCTTTTCCAAAGCAACAAGAATCTTTCTATAATATAGAGCTATGGTTTAATTCATAGTTATTTGTTGTCATTTCTTGTGAAAGCCTTTGTATCAGGCTAGGTCCAGGACAAATCACTGAATAAGAGCCACCTTTAGTTTTCCCATCTTATACCTGAAGAATGTAGTGGACAGTGCAACTAGAGAGAGCGAGTTTGTCAGAAGGCAGAGGCAATTGGGAGTTCATTGGTTTAGAAGTGTCACAGAGATGATAACTTGTCTCAACTTTGCTTTTTCAAAATGCTGATGCTGGCTATTTTCAATGGTTTCTATAACCATTTTTGTAATGTCTGCCAGGCCGTTGTGGGTCCTGTAGATTTATTACTCTTGGTATGAAGCATTTGCTGACATTTTTACCGAAAAATTAGTCTATGAGAAGAGCTCTTCAACACTACAGCAAAAACTATAAAAAGATATAAGAAAGAAAAATAATTGCAGGGCAAAAGCTGCTGCAATCCATACTTGGGAGTAAATCCCATTAAACAAAGTTGAACTTACTTCCTAGTAAACATTCATAGGGACTGAGCTGCATCTAGATGACTATTATTACAGGTTTTTCCACAATTTCCAGAAGAACTTTGAATTGGAATTCTAAGGACCATTCCACACATGACATTTCGTCAACACGCAGATAATTTCAGCAGGCAAAAAACAAAAGAAAACATGTCAGCCATTATATAGTTAGTACAATATGTTTCTTTTCCCACAAATAGGTGAATCACTTCTTTCAAATCACAATCTCATGACTGCAGTGCTTCCCAACCACTTTATTCATGGCAACATAAAAATATTAGATAGGGTGACCATATGAAAAGGAGGACAAGGCTCCTGTATCTTTAACAGTTGCATAGAAAAGGGAAATTCAGCAGGTGTCATTTGTATATATCGAGAACCTGGTGAAATTGCCTCTTCATTACAACAGTTAAAGCTGCAGGAGCTATACTAGAGTTACCAGATTTAAAAGAGGGTATGGCACCTGCAGCTTTAACTGGTGTGATGAAGAGGAAATTTCACCAGGTTCTCCATATATACAAATGACACCTGCTGAAATTCCCTTTTCAATGCAACTGTTAAAGATACAGGAGCTCTGTCCTCCTTTTCATATGGTCACCCTATATTAAACTGTATTTCACACATAATGATACATATCAATTTTGTATGTAAACTGGTTAGAGATTTTATTATATTAACCTGTATAAAATATGATAAATAAGTGTGTGTGTGTGTACACACGCACGCGCCATTTCCTTCACAGAGTTTATTTCCAAGTAGAGAAGATGCCTTGTATGAAACAGTTCTACACTCCATGATTTAAAGTGACTGAAACCTTTGTCTGGACTTCCATAATATACTTTGTGGAACTCTCTTCCAAACTACTTCTACCACTGCTGAGATAAGGTTGTCAGAGCAACGTGACAAAAAGAGAAATTATGGAGGCAGGAATGTTTACCCTCTGCTGCAAAACTAAAACTAAACATATCTGAGCCTTCTTTTAGGCTACTTGTCAATATTGTCAATTCTGGTTAGAACCAGAAAGAAAGAAGACGGTAGATTCTAGTCTACGTAAGAACGTCTGCTTTATAGACCAATCTAAGCATAAACTGACTTAAATCTGAAGCACTAAAACACTGTAAGAGATATCTATTATGTACTATGAAACTGTGGTGATACAAAGTGTGATCTATTCAGTTAAAATAATTGACAGCAACCCTGCAATAATAGAGGTTCTTTTCAATGGGTGATAAAAATGCCTTTTCTATCCATGTAGATACAATTATATAAAATCACTTGATAAAACATTTAGCTCATCTTTTTTCCCCCAATTTAGAAACAAAATGGCTGTTAAGGGCTTGCGATGGAATAAGGGAGAATGGCAGTGTTGTCATGGCAATGTGGGGTGCGTGTGTTAATAGGAATATATCACAAATAGAAGACAAACATTTTGTAGAATATCTGGACATTTAAGCCATAATCAAACCAAGAGCAGGATTAATAAATTGTGAAAGGGGTTTCTCACTTGTCTGAGACCCCACCAAGAAAACCTGGGAACCAGTTATGACTAGGACCTTGCTACCCTAGCCACACACCAGCTGATACACCAACTGCACCCTTATCTGGACAGAGAGAGCCTAGCTACAGTTATCCATGCTCTGATAACGTCTCGTTTGGATTACTGCAATGTGTTATACGTGGGCCTTCCTTTGAAAATGGTCCCGAAACTTCAACTGGTACAAAACAGGGCAGCATGGTTACTAACAAGGAGTGGCCGACAAGACCACATCACGCCAGTCCTTTTCCAGCTTCATTGGCTGCCAGTCCAGGTCTGGGCCCAATTCAGAGTGCTGTTATTAACATTTAAAGCCCTAAACGGCTTGGGGCCAGGCTATCTGAAGGAACATGTCCTCCCGTATGTACCTGCCCGGACCCTAAGGTCATCCTCAGGGGTACTTCTCCGCGAGCCCCTGCCAAAGGAAGTGAGGCAGGTGGCTACTAGGAGGAGGGCCTTCTCTGCTGTGGCACCCCAGCTGTGGAATGAGCTCCCTAAGGAGGTTCGCTTGGCACCTACATTATATGCTTTTAGACGCCAGGTGAAGACCTTTTTATTCTCCCAGCATTTTAACAGTCTATAAATAAATTTTAACTTGGTGTTTTAAATTTGTAATTTTGCATTGCTGTTTTTATCTGGTTGAGCTTTTATATTGTATTTTATATTATGGTTTTATACTGTTGTTTTATACTTTGAATGTTTTTAATTTTTGTGGACCGCCCAGAGAGCTCCGGCTATTGGGCGGTATAGAAATGCAATAAATAAAAGCAGGACCAAAACAGTCATTATTTTAAATCTGTACCTAGCTAGGGTGACCATATGAAAAGGAGGACAGGGCTCCTGTGTCTTTAACAGTTATATTGAAAAGGGAATTTCAGCAGGTGTCATTGTATATATGGAGAACCTGGTGAAACTTCCTCTTCATCACAACAGTTAAAGCTGCAGGTGTCCTGCCCTCTTTTAAATCTGGTCACCCTGCACTTTAACTGTTGTGATGGAGAGGGAATTTCACCAGGTTCTCCATACGCAACTGTTAAAGATACAGGAGCCCTGTCCTCCTTTTCATATGGTCACCCTATACCTAGCAGTGTTTGTTTCATATATTTTTTTACTCAAGAGCAGCTGCTAGGGCCCTAATTTAGTTCTTAACCCCCCGCCCTTTCTTCCCAAACTATGCTTCCCATCCAGATTAGGGGCCCTGCACCTACTCCACAATGTAAAAAGAAAAGATGAAGCTGCCAACACGGATTAAAGTAATACCTTTTTGGCCCGCAATCGCATCTTTACTTCGTCATGATAAGAAAAGAAATAAAAGAATACACACACATCCCAGAATATGCTATGTTTAGTGCAAGGGAGCTACTTGGTAGCATTAGTGCATGTGCTCTCCAGGTAGTAGATCTTCTGGGAAGGTGCCTGAGAGCACAGAAGCTTTAAAACTGCTGCAGGGTCAGGATTTTAGCTCACTTGCCTCTTCCATAAAAGCTCCATCCAACAAGTGTTTTACTGCACGCTCATTACTGGGCACTCATGGACTGCTCACATGACATCATCTGCCTCTTGCGCGTCTTCCGATCCTTCTGGCCTTCGTTGCTACAAACCTCCCCAGAGAAAGTCCGTTTGCTGCTCTCTCCTACTGGACTGAATGGGCCTCATTACTTAGTTTTTTCAGAAAGTGACAGCGGAGAAGTGACAGGAGCCGCACGTTTCTACCTAGATGTGATGGAGCTTTGAGAGAGAGAGAGAGAGAGATAGAGAGAGAGAGAGAGAGAGAGAGAGAGAATTCTACTTGAATTGTCCTGCCGCTGTTGACTTCTTGCTGCAGGTAGTTTGCCCAGCTTCCATTACTGGCTCTTTAGAAACAGATTGTCAGGTTACTGAGTCTTCCTGGGTCAATGATCCATTTCTTAGCCCTGTGACTCTTGTAGCTTACTTCTGTCAGTAGCTCTGTTCTTTCAGCCACAAGGGAGAAAAAGGTCCTCGGGCCCTCTAAGGCTTTCAATACTACCCCCTTTGCTCCCATTTGTTATATCAGCTATGAGGAAGTAGTTTAGGCCTTCTTTGGGCAGATCCCTCTTCAGAACACAAAGCCACACATCCCATACAGCTTCTAAAACATACCATATCACTTCACACAGACCAATTACTCCCTAGTACCTCTTAATTACCATGTCATACAATCAGGGTGGGCCTTTTCTTGTATATCAATAAAAGTTTAGGGTGAAGTGGGGATTCCAATACAGTATTGAGTAAGGAACCAAGGGTTGATTGAGTAACTAGAGAGCCTGAATAAAAGAGAGTGTGCTCCTGTGTAGCTGATATATCTAGTGTTTATTAGCTGTTTAGGATTTGCTCTTTGTAGTAGTTGAAGATTGCTTGAGGTTATAAGTCAAATGCTTAAATTATTGTCTTCGATACAGAATCTAATATTATATACTGCTCTTGGGATTCAGTGTGCCTAATCAAACTAGCATTTCCATGCCTTTTGTAAGCTCTCAATCTCCCACACAAGCAGTTATTGAAAGCTCTGCTACCTGAAATATACCATGATGGTTTGTAGATCAGGTTTTCACTGTGCTCAGTAAAAAAAAAAAAAAAGCAGCAAAGTCCACCACTGAATTGAAATTCATTTCTTGATTCTGCAAATTGTGTAGTGCTATACTGTACAGCTTTAGCCAAATACAAATATGCAATATGTAGCTAGCATGCAGTGCTGGTTTCCCTCATAGCAACGCACAGAGAATAACAATTCATCTGGCTTGCTTCTTACTTGTATTTCTGTCAAAATAAGATCATCACTGAGGGCAGAAGTACACCCTTTATAGTTTCCCATCTTTGGCTGTAGTAACCTTTACAATAATTTTAATGTACACAGTATCTATTAAAAATGTTATCTGCGGGGGGCGGAGCTTGGCAGCCTGAGCGATGGCGGGTTTCTTCTGAGGCTCTGAACGGCGCTTGCCGGAAAAGGCAATTATCTCTCTTTTAATGGGCATGAATCTTTGAGCAACTGACAGAAAATGATTATAAAACCAACAGGAGCCGGGAAAGTGGAGAGATTTGGAGAAGGGAGGTGAGATGAACTATGATTAATGCAATGTCTGTCTAAACGGCAACTCTATGAAAAGTGAAAGTAAACGCTGACTGATTGACTGACGCAGTTTAAAAAGAAGGAATTTATGTTTGCTGGACATTGATCTGTGATATAACCTCTCATCTTTATCTCACATGGGAACGATTGGAATGCTGGCTTTCTAAGGTTAAAGTGGTTGACTGGATTTATTGGCGTGGCGAGAAGGGGGGTGAAGGGGTGAAAAAAGCTGCATTTGGCATTCGGTGAGGGAGATGTGGGATGTGAGAGACTTTGAGTGATTAAATCTGATCCCCTCTAGTGAATGCTGTTGTGAACTGGATTTTTCCCCCCTCCTCGTGAAGAAGGAGCTGTGAGTGCTATATAATAGAGAAGCCAGCATAAGTTGCTAAGGAAGAGAGTTGGACTCTAAGATTTATGCCCTACCCAGAAGGGACCCATGCCCAACGTTAAAAAAAAGATCAAAAGTTGGGAAAAGCTTAATAAACAAAAAAAGAAACCTTCAAATCATAATTTGGCTTACCTCTCCTTCCTGGGAAGTACAGCCCCTGGAGTTGAACAGGAAGAGGAAGATATAGACCCAGTCTCTTTGGATACAATACCAAATAAAGAAGGAAACATGGCAGAAGGGGGGAAAGAAAGTGGTAGTAACCCTCCCTCTTTAATGGAAATCAAGGCTATTATAGCAGAAAATAACATGATTATTTTTAAAAAAATGGATCAGCAAATGAGTGAATTCAGAAAACAAATGCGTACTATTATGGATAAAACGATGGAAAATTCGGATAAGATCAAAAAGATAGAGGCTAAAGTGGATCTGGACCAGAAGAAACAAGAGGCTTTCGAAAAATCAACTAATATACAATTTAAAGAATGGGAATTGCGTTTGATCGCCTTGGAAGATCAATCTCGTAGATCTTCGCTTCGAATAAAGCAGTTGAAGGAGACGCAAGGAGAAGATCTTAGAGAAATTATCGTGAACTGGTTCAAGGAGCTGACGCCTGACATTCCAATAGATGGATCGGATCTGGACCGAGTCCACCGTGTGGGGGGGAAAAACTACAAAGGGACTAGAGACATATTGGTGAAATTTGGCAACTATTACAAAAAAGAGCAAATTATGAAAGAATTGAGATCTAAGGTTCAGATACAGTGTAAAGGCAAACCAGTGCAAATTTACAATGATCTCTCTCAACGCACATTAAATTGGAGACGTAGTCTTAAACCAATAACGGAAACATTAATGAAGAATAAAATTCCTTATGCATGGGGTTACCCGGTTTTCTTAAGATTTACATATGGGAGGAGGGAATACAGAGTAACCTCATTGGATCAAGGTAAAGATTTGCTGAAGAGGCTGGGTCTGGATGGGGAAGCAGATGGGGCTGGAGTGGGTGGGGGAGGGAATGAGGCTGGGACATCTGGAGAGTAAGAGAATTGTTAATTATGTTGGAGATAATTGCAAATAAAAATGCTAATATAGAGACCTGCCGGCCAGGCACAGCACTGCCTCCCCCCTCCCCCTTTAAAGTAGATGGCTGGAGTATTAGACTCACGGGGATATGGGGGGGGGATTAGAGTGGGGGGGTGGGGAGGGGGGGAAGGTAGGGGAGGAGGGATCGGGGTAGGAGGGTGTGGGTTTTATGTATGGAGTTTGTGTTTTTATGTAAGCAAGTTTGAATTGCTGAGCACAAGGGATCGGAAGAGATTCCAAAAGGGTGATTATGGATAAAAAGATAAAGGTATCAACACTCAATGTTAAAGGTTTAGGGGCAGTCGTGAAAAGGAAGAGAATAGAACAAATGCTAAATAAAGAGGGATCAGATATTATAATGATCCAAGAGACACACCAAGGCTCCGAGAATTCGAATATGATAAAATTAAAGTGGTTAGCCTATTATGAAAAATCATTAGGGACATCAAAAAAAAATGGAGTGGCCACTTTGATTTCAAAAAAAAGTGGGTTTATATTAGAAGAGGTAAAAAAGGATGATAAGGGTAGATATCTTATGTTAAAAGGTAAAATTGAGGGGAAGGTTTATACTTTGATTAATGTTTATGCCCCAAATGAGAGGCATAGAGAATTTTTTATAAAGCTGTTCAAAGAAATAGAAGAATTTAAGGAGGGGTATGCATTATTAGCTGGGGATTTTAATATGGTTATGGATAATAAAAGGGACAGGTCAAATCCCACTAATGCTGAAAAGAGGAACAATATGACTATATTGAATAAATTAGTAAAAGAAAATGATTATTTAGATTCGTGGCGCTTACTTTACGGGAATAGGCCTGGATTTTCATACTTTTCCCCAGTTCATCATACATACTCCAGGATAGATTATATATTTGTTTCAAAAGACTTTGCAACGAGGATTTGTAAAATGGAAATGGGGGTAATAAAAGTAACCGATCATGCCTTGTTAAGTTTAGAATTTACAGTTAAGAAAGATTATAAAGAGGCATATAGATGGAAGTTGAACACAAAGATATTGAAATACAATAAAATAGTAGATAAAATTCGGAAGGAACTGTCGGAGGCATGGGAAATTAATGAAAAAGGAGGAACAGCTGGGTCAGTCATTTGGGACACCATGAAGGCTGTAGCAAGAGGAATCTGTATTAGAGAAACATGTAGTTTAAAAAGACAACAACGTGCAGAACAGGAAAAGTTAGAGATAGAAATTAAAAACTTGGAGGAAAGATATTGGCGAAGTAAAGATAAATATAAATTAGTGGAAATACAAGCTAAGAAGAAACAATTAGAAAACTTAAATATAGAAGAGATTCAAAAGAATTTAATGTATATGAAAAGGGAATATTTTGAAAACAGTGATAAGAACTCGAGGTTGCTTGCCAAGCTCACACAAAAAGAAAAAGGGAGGAATGGGATAGAAACGTTGAAAGATAGTCGAGGGAATTATTGTCATGCAATGAAAGCTAAAATAAAAATTTTTCAGGAATTTTATCAGGAATTGTACAAGGGTAAAGAAATTCAACAAGAAAAGGTGGAGGAGTATATTGGAAGGTTTATAAAGAAGGAAATAAAATCAGAATATAAGGAGTTAATGGAGTCAGTAATAACTCAAAGAGAAGTTGAAGAAGTTATTGATAAGTTAAAAGTGGGTAAATCACCAGGAGCAGATGGTTTGGGTCCAGAATATTATAAGGTCTTCAAAGATTGTTTAGTTCCAAAATTAATGGAACTTTATAATAGGATATTATCAGGAGAGAAGATACCTGAATCATGGGAACATTCAGTGATAATTCTGATCCCAAAACCAGATAAAGATTTGACTAATCCTGATTCTTATAGACCTATTTCTTTAATAAATCAGGATACTAAAATTTTTACATCTATTATGGCCAAACGATTAAATAAATTTTTGGCAGAATATATAGGAGCAGATCAATGTGGGTTTGTGGTAGGAAGACATATGCATAATTTAGTGGGTAGAGTTTTAAATGTAATAAATGTAATAAAAAAAGCAAATATTAAGGCAGGTATTATGGCATTAGATATTTTTAAAGCTTTTGATTGTGTGAGCTGGCAGGCACTAAAGAGTATTATAGATAAATTGGGATTTGGAAATAAATTTAAAAATGTAATAGAACAGTTATATTCCCAAAATACGGCGGTAGTGGTGGTAAATGATGGACTTACTGAAAAGATACGACTAGCCAGAGGAACAAGACAAGGATGTCCGCTCTCGCCGGTCCTTTTTGTAATGGTTATGGAAGTTTTGGCGAAGGCACTAAGGGAGGATAAAGAATTAGAAGGAATTGGAGAGGTAAGGGAGATAAAGCTAAACATGTTTGCGGATGATACTTTATTGACCATTAAGAATCCATTAAGAAAATTAGAAAGAATTAAATATCAGTTGAGGGAATTTGAGGAAATTACAGGGTTAAAAATAAATTGGTCTAAATCAGAGATGATGTTGTTTAACTATACTAAGAAGGAAGAAAAGGATTGGGAATTTAAGGGGATGGAATTGAAAGTTAAGAATGAGATTAAATACTTGGGAATTAAAATTACAAAAAATCTAGAGAATTTAGAAAGGGAAAATTTAACGAGGTTAAAGAAGGAGGTATTAGAGAAATTGGAGAAATATAAAAGATTAAATTTATCTTGGTTTGGGAGAATAGCTTTGATAAAAATGAAGATACTAGCTAAAATTAATTTCGTATTTAGGATGCTACCTATAAAAATATCGGAAACCGAGATAAAAAGTTGGCAAAATATTATTAATAAATATTGTAATGGAGAAAAGAGAGCAAGAGTGAATAAAAATAATTGGTACCTAAGCCAAAAAAAGGGGGGAATGGGTCTCCCAAACATAAAATTATACTACGTAGCAAATAGATTAAGACATGTAGTAGAAGCAATTATGGGAGTAGGAGATTTATACTGGATGGAAGAAAAAATCATAAGTAAGGTAGAGATGAATCTGGAGAATGTTTTTTTTAAAGATGGAGGAAGAAAATGGGTTGGAAGTATAGATAATCCACTCCTGAGGACTCAATGGGAAATTTGGAGCAAATTTAAAGGGAAGCTGCTTCCGAGCAACTCTCCCTTAGCACCGATAATAATGTTAAAGAATTTCCCAGAGGATCTAAAGGGTAGATTATGTAAAATATTAAAAGAGAAAAATAAAATAAAATTAAAGGATTGGGTAAGAGATATTAAAACAAGAGAAGATATGGAAAATTTGTTAAAGGAGAAGAAGCTATCTTGGCTAGAATATGGTCAATTAGAACAATGGAATAAAAAGTGGATTAAAGATAATAGAATGTGCAGAAAGATGACGAGGTTTGAAGAATTAGTAGTAAGTAAGGAGAAAGGAAAAGGAGGTAGTATAGTTTCAAAAGGATTAATGAGTGAAATATATAAAATATTGTTAGAGAAGGAGTTTAGAGAGAATACAGAGAAAGTGATTTGGGAATCAGATTTGAAGATACAAATAGGGCGACAGAGCTGGGAGGGACTATGGAAACAAAGAGTGTTGAGAAGTTTATCAGTAAGAATAAAGGAGAATTATTTTAAAATTTTATGGAGGTGGTACCTAACCCCGGTTAGATTGAACAAGATAAGTGATCAACATTCAGCAAATTGTTGGAGAGGATGTGGGGAAAAAGGAACGTATTTACATATGTGGTGGCAATGCAAATATGTACAAAGATTATGGAAGATGGTGTTCTCAGAAATTGAAGAAATAGTGGGAATGAAAATAGAACAAACACCAAAAATAGCATTGCTGTCACTATTTGAAGATATAAAGTGTGGAAAAGGAACTATAGAGCTGATATCGAGTTTGTTGGTTGCAGCACGATTGATGATAGCTAGGAACTGGAAGATCCAAGGGGAATATTCTATTGAGGAGTGGTATAAAGTAGTATGGGATATAGCCATTAATGATAAACTGACATGTAATATTAAGTGGAGAAAAGGCGTAACTAAAATAAATGAGTTCGAAGGAATTTGGAAACAGTTCCTAGTGTTCGTGTTTACTAAGGGAAATGGGAAACCACCATCAGAAGAAACGATTAGATTTTGGACTCAAGAATGATCCCGAGGTGGGGGGTGCACTTTTATGTTAAGAATGAAAATGTTGTAGTGTGATAAGGCATATGTAATAGTTTTTGATATTTGTACTCAACAATTATTCAATATGTATGAAGCAGATATTTGATGTATTTCTTTTTCTTATTGTGTTTGTTTCAATTATATTTTGGAAATGTTCATTTATGTTTATATAGTGTTGAAAATGAATAAAAATTATTAAAAAAAAAAAAAAATGTTATCTGCCTCTCACTATCATGACTGTAAATGTTTCAGAACTTTACAGTCAAATTCTGGTTTTTAAAACTCCTGACAACACAATCCTATGCATGTCTACTCAGAAGTATATTTAGTTCATTAGTAATTTCTCCCAAGAAAGTGTGTACAGGATTGGAGGCGTGAATATATCCTTTATTATCTCCTAATCCTGTCTATTTTCTCTGACGTATTATGTGTTTCTGGGCCTGCTACAGCATTATTTACTGAATTTATTATCTAAGGTTGAAGCACTACAGGCTTTTTAACGGAGTGGAAACATTTCACTTTTTTGCTATTCTGTAATCAAGTACATTTTCTTGTGTGTCTCAGTTTGGACTGCAAAAGACCAAAGGCGTACCTTTTTCTATTTCACATTAAATTTCTCCTGGATTTTGTTACAGATTATTTAAAAATTGCAGCACTCCATCTGAAATACACGTCTACCAGCAAAATGTGAGGCCTTTTAAATTTATATACCCAGAATCTCTGTCCTGTAGCATTCCAAGTGTTCAGGTTGGTTAAAATATTCTTATCTCAGAGCCAAACTAAATGTCCTTCTACTCATGCATAGTGGAGCGATGTGTGATTGCTTCCCCTGCTCTCCTGCAAGTGTGTGTGTGGTCCAAATTTGGATCAGGACCATGGTGCTTTAGGAGTGAAGGGGTTAAGCTTCCTCCTGTGTGTTTTTGTGTTCAGCTGCTTCAGTTGCCACATATCCCTATGAACCAAGCAGAGTGGCCCAAACCTTTAAAAGAGTATTTCGTTCAGCTAAAAGCTAACCTGACCCAGCCTAACCCATCCATCAGTGCAGAGTACAAATCTGGTAACAGATGCTATAAATTGACATGAACCTGAGTGGAATGCTGTACGTTGTGAAATTAATGCAATAAATAGTAGTTAAAAATGACCTCAAAATACAGAGAACCAGGGAAATGGTATCCGAACAGGGGAGCTGGCTGTGTTACATGGTCAGCCAAGCAGCCACTGATGTTATATAGTACCAAGTGTTCTAGTAGATAATCCATTTAGGAAAAAGAAGCATGATTCTTACAGAAATTCAGATGGTGCAGTCTCAGGTCTTTAGCTTCCAAGGCAACCTGAGATACTTACACAACTAGGAATATTTGGAATTATCAGTGCTGTTCCTGCTTCAAATAGCAACAATGAAAAGCTCTGTTAAAATAAGAGAGGCTGCAATTTTAAGTACCTTCTTTCCAAGTAAACTCAGCAATGAGTTCCCTAACTTTCTAAAGCAGATTTGGCAGTGCTGGAGGTGGGACAATTCATACCACCAGCAGTGTTTGTTCTGCTGATAGTCATATGTGCATGTGCAACAGTGGTCCATCCAACATGTGCATATGTAACAGTGGTCAATCAAGACCTGGGATGCAGTCAGAGATATCAGTATATTGTGGCTGCTGGTGTGGCCATGGGAATCTGAGTAGCTAGAGGCCCACACAGGATGAATGAGGTGGGATTATCAAGTTCAGAACTGGCAGGAAAGCATTTTAATATTGTGCCTAGGGTGACAAAGTACATAAGGTTGGCAAAGATGTGTGTATATCATTGTTTGATATACAATGATGTATATTAGCAAACATGCCAATATGTATTACTGAAACATTTTTGAAGGTGGGTTTCACCAATCAGAATTTACAAAACATTTCATCTTTTGGAGTGCATTTTGATGTGGCTTTTTAAAATATAATAAGGTCTCGTTTCTGTGACAGAACATTTACTTGGTTTGGATTAATGAGACTGTGATGTATACCCATATGTGGAGCTGCATGAGGAACACTTAAGTTTAGTTAATGTTCAAATAATATTGGTTTTACTTTATATACTGTGCCCAGCGGAGTTAAATTGGCATAAACCTGGTGTGATGAAATGGGAACTCAGGCTGTATGCTAAAGTAAAGTTGATTCTGTGCAGTTGTATTAAAGAGCATTCCTGGGTGTTTTCCTCAATACCAATCATTTCAAATTTCTCCTATGCCAGAAAAGAATTTCAGTGGGAATGGACATATGGAATGGAACTATGAAAACTATGATATGGTGTATGAGGAGAGAAAATAAACAAGGAAGAGGGGGATTTTAAAGGCATGATCACTTAAACTCCCATAGGCTTCCAAGTAACTGTCGAATGTTCCTTTGAAAAATTGCCTGCTCTGAAGGTCTCGATATATTGTGACAAACAGAAGAGAGTATTTTTTTTAAAAAAAAAAATTGTTTTGGTTTGTTTGCTTTGCATTTCATTTTCTTAAACAATCATATAAAGTTTTCTCTCTCACTCTCACAGGAGTCCCTCCTTCTCCCCCCACTCTTTTTCTTGATGGACGGATGCATTGAGGAGGCAATGGACTACAGCTGCCCACCATCTTTGGTTCCTAGAGATGTCTCTGAGCCCAATGTGTGGCCCAGAGGCATTCATGGGAAATGAAGATGGAAGCAGCTTCAGACCCTCACTTTGCTTTGAAGTGATCCCAACTGCTGATAAGAAAAAACATTTTTTTTAGTGAGTGGGGTAGGGCACTTTGGTGGAGCCTAAGAAAGGTGTACTGGATCACACTGGTGCCCATAGGCATCACTGCCTGTCTCTGATATAAACAGTTTATTTCCTGTCACTTCAAATTTTTCTCGTTTTCTCCACAATTGTCATACCGAGCCGGTGACCTTTTTTTTTTTAGTACTTCTTTTAGGTTTAGAGGATCCATAGAACTCTAAAGGGCATCCATAGTAGTTTTAACATATCAAAGATAGTGATGACTTACCCAGTGGATGTTTACTGAGATACAAATGTGGTCTCCATTCTAGTAAAAAGAACCTATTCTTAAACCCTAACTGTAATATAAGACAGAGATTTGGGTGATTAAATACAAACTTAATAGATCATTGTTCCTAATTAGCTCAGTCTTTTTGGCACTAGCTATTTATTTTTAATCATTTAAACCCCAAATGCACCTATTTGATAGGAACTGTAGTTTTCTTTCTCTCTTTCATGAGATACAGTTATAAATGTATACCTGTTACAGATGCATGCCAAATGTGAATCAAATACTTGTACCAATTTATCTTAGTGACAGATTTCTTACTTTGTCAACACATCTAACAAAGTTTTCAATTCTGAAAAGTATTGTGAAGTTATATAATACTCTTGAAAAATATAGATATGTGTATATAACTTTAGAAATATTCATTTTCTAGGTTTACACTGGGTGAAATCCAGCTGAATTGTTCTGCTGATGGAACAACTTCCATCAGCTGAATCTGCAGTTAGGGATATTGAAGAAACTCACAATGGAACCAAATGAATTCACATGTCTATGAATCCAACTTGCAGACTCCGCAGTGGGCTGGCCTTTTCTGAGTTGCATGGATTCCGTGGACTTATGGACTCGTTTTGTTACTTTCCAGAACGTTATGCAAATTTAGTCACCCGGGACAGTTTGGGTTGGAAACGGCCATTGTGGGTGGGAAGGAGCTGAATAAGGTACCTCACGTGTACAGGACATGTGTGCCTCATGAGGCAAAGGTGGGGCAGAGCCTATAAAGGCCAGCCCTGTCAAACATCTGCCTTTGGATACCCACCTGCCTCACCTACTCCGAGATGTGAGGCTTCAGGTGGGGGTGACACGGGGTAGTATCCCCACACTTACGAAGTGTCACATAAGAAAGGGGGCAGGGTTACCCAAGTCCTGGCTTTGGAGAGTGGATTGCCCCTAAAGCCAGGCAAGTTGCCTGAGGTAAGGACACATAGATTTCCGCACTTTCACATGCAGATCCAGGGAGGGGTGAATTTCCTTTACTGTTTGAATAAAGAGGCCCTAGTTTATCCCAAGCTCTGGTGTCTATATCTTTATTCTATGCTTCCTTCTCCACTTGCAAAACCCAAGATTGGGGTGGGTGGAAGAGGAGAACGTTTTAAACATATAGGCCAAATTACAGAGAACTATGTAATTAGTACTACATGATGAGGAAGTACCTCACTCAACTGTGCTATAAAACAATCTACTTTTGAAATCCAGAGTCTGTCAAAGTAAAATGAGATACCTATATTTTTCCTAATGCATGCGCGCGCACACACACACACACACACACCTCATCCTACATAATTTATATATCAAATATTTCATTAAATAGCATCTCCTTAAGCTGTTTTATTCCAGCTGCTCCACAAGAATAATTATCAGGGAGTTTATTCCTTTAGTGATCGTTTGGAAGTGTTAGTGCCTTCTTTTATTGTTGCCTGTATTTTTAACTTTATTTCAAATTAAAATAAAATTCCATGAGGAAAAAAATATTTTAAAAATCCTACTAGATATATCTAATAGCTTGAGGACTCCTAAAAGATTGTTTGCCAGTGAAAAGGATAGGTTCCTCCAGACCACCACCCCCTCCATCTGTTCCAGGGGCTTGGCAGAGCAAATTTAGACTGTGTATGGGGGCTGCAGGGGAGAGGAGAGGACGAGGAAGTCCTGCTGCATGAACAGAAAGTACTTCTTTTTGCTGCCTGAGGCAATAGAAAAGATGGCACCCTTCCCTATTCCAAACACAAAAATCATGCTGACTGCCACTTGAATCTTACTTCAGCATAGGGACAGCATCCCCCACTGCACCTGAAGGTAGCAGGCTAGCATAGAGAGTGTGGGAAAGGGTGCATGAAACACAAAGGCCTGCCTTCCAGCACCTCATTGCCACTCTCCAGCATATGTTACCCAAGGCAGATGCCTCACTCTGTCTAATGGTAGGGCCATGCTCTTCTTCAGACCTAGAATTGATCCATCAAAAGCTGTGTTTGTCATTTATCAAACTGTGTTGATTTCCTCTTCTTATGATAGTGACAGTATTATTTCAGTAAGAGCATTACAATACCAGGCTAGGGAAGTAATTTTAAAAATCAGGAGTTAAAAATAAAGGAAGTTCAATGAATCAAAAGTGTGAAAATGCTTAGATCAGGACGACGCCAGTAAACTGTGTCAATATTATCTTGTGAACTCTGTCTGTGCTCACTTTCCAAAAGGATCTAAAAGGCAAGCTGCAAACATGACAAGCTTGTATGATTTAAGAAGATTTGGCAGGGACTGGTGTTAAAAATCTGGATGTGAGTAGAAGAGACAGCCCATTTGTGCTTATATGTTACACTCCAGTCTAAAAGTAGATGGAGAACCAGCTGTTTTCATTACTGACCTATGGTCTTTTGAAGTCTTAAGAAACTAGCAGTTCAGTCCCTCTCGGAGGACTGAAGCTGGCTGGCCATTTTTATTCGTTTCAATAGTTTAAGGAATATTTGCTTTTTTAAAAAAAAAACACAAGAACAACAAAACTCCATCACAACCACAGCCGCTGCCATATAATTATAATTAATAAGGCAAATTCTTTCCCCTCACTTTTTGTTTGCCTAAAATAATTCTTGACATTTGGAGCAGTTCAACGGTGGTACACAAAGAAAAGAGGCTGCTACTCACTCAGAACTGCCAGTTAAGTAGACTAAAGAGATAGGCTAATCACACTTCTGGTCCACCACCCCCGCTGCTCAGCCAGACGCAGGATTTTGCAAAATAACCCACTGATGACTCACAAAGCTGTGACTTGCTCTAAATTCTCCATGATTCATGCCCCGCTGCTTCTTTTTCAATTACATCTATATATACAATATTGTTTATAATACATATATGTGCAGATATAAATGATTCAAGAGCAGCAACACTGCATCACTATCTAATGAATGGAGGCCATTCTCAACTCCATCACAAGAGGAAGAAAATTGAAACAGGTCTACAATGTGTTCTTCTGGGTGTTTCTCCTTCATCTTCATGGGAGGGGGGGACTTCTGAACCTACAACTCCCATCATCCTTTTCCAGAATAGCCAATGGGGAGGGATGCTGAGAGTTATAAACCAAAACATCTGGAACTCTACATGTTGCCCACCCTTGATCTCCACCAAAGATGGTAAACGTAGCACTTTGTGATATCACCTTCAAAGTAATGGGGTGGATGCTGCTTCCCACTGTGGTAATATCAAGGTTATTGTTTCAAAAGGTTAGACTCCATAGAAAAGTCATGACAAACATACATTGTAGACATGGAAGGATATTCACTGAGAAGCACTACACTACATTTTCAAAAGAAACACAATCTCTCATTGGAATGAGAGGCACTGGAACTTACGAGGACAAAGGATCTTTCCCCACCAATTTGATGTCATCTGAGGTGTATGAGCAGACCAAAGACGATACATTTTGGAGTAGTGGAGCGTAACCAGCCTGCGCCACCAAAACATTGATCCAGACTGTTTGGATTTTAATCTTATTGACATGTTCATCATAATTACTTTGGCCAGTACATCATTAGGCACCCTTAACCCCACTTACTTCAACAGTCTTGTGCATTCGTGTTCTATTGTGGCCACTGGCTACAATCCAAAAAAAACCTATGAAATCCTGAGACGTTCTATGTTATCAGGGGCTATCCCATTCTTTTACCATGTTTACATGTGCAACTACTTCCTATTGTGCTTTGTATATCTTGGACATGACTGATTTTCCACTTTCTCTTTAATAGGAACCCTATTACTTTACTAGAATATTTATGCATAATCAAAATGTTTTATCTTTTTCTTGTATTTCTTCTACAATGTAGTATCTGTTTCTATCCTAAAGTTTCCTCCTCCTCCTCTTCTTGTTTTTGTTTTTGCTATACTCCATCTTATAGCATTCTAAATCATGCCATTCATCCTTGGTGTCAACATTTATACTACTATAATGCCATTAAATAGTGTTTGAGTTGTTGCTGAACAAAGCTCTGTGTATTACCTTTCCAAAAATTCTACCTCATCAATCAGTTTTTCCTGCTTCCTAACTGACATCAACTTCATCTTGAATTTCAGAGGCTGTACTTTAGTTTACAAATGATGCCTCTCCACCTTGTGTAGGAACATGAAGTTTACTTCCCCAGTGATCTAGGGTTGCTTGTTTGCCACATAACCATGAAAGGATTTAAATTTGCTTTTGAGGCAGGCATACCGCAAGAATATCAAGGAAACTAGAATACTGTTAGAAATTATGGGGGTCAATTGACCAGAAAAAAGAAACACACCTGGACTTCCCTTTTTGTGTGTCTTTAACATAGGAAGATACTATTTACCAAGACAGATCATTGGTTCATCTTGCTTAATATTGTCTGTCTAATGACTGGCAGTGGATTTCCAAGCTTTCTGTTAGGTGTCTTTCCCAGTCTTATCTGGAGATGCCAAGGATTGAACCTGAGACCTTTGACATGCAAAGCATGTACTCTACCACTGCTTAATGTGCAGAAATCAGCAAAATCACTAGTATCCATTAACGTCTTGTTATCCAACATTGTTAAAGGTACAGATACCTAGACCAGCTGCTAGATGAAAAGTTGACAGTCCTAATGAGAAGAATGCCAGAGAAGGAGAGAATATACATGTAGTTCTGACTTTGACTCTATTGACTGCTGTGGGTCCTTAATTTCCTACAACTATAGTGGTTTAACTTGTATTAGTTCTACAGGAGTGGCTAGGCTGTGAATACTGAATCACATGTAGCTTCGGCATGATCATGTGCTGCCTTTGGACAGTTTAGGGTATAATCCTATGCACACTTTCCTGGGAGTGAGCCCCATTGAGCACATTAGTACTTATGAGTAGACATGTGTAGGATTGCATAGTTAAACTAAATGAAGGACAAAATCTAAAATGCATGTGGGCATGGGGTAGGCAAGGAAAATTGCCTGCTGGGCAAGGAAAAGGAGATGGAAGCAGGGTGTTACCATATCCAGGATTGCTTAGTGAAGGTACGGGACTGATGGAGAAGTTGTTGATATCAAGACTGTTAGGGTACAAGAGAAAATGGTGTCAAGGAAGGCTCTGGGGTGCTATGATTTGTGATGGGCAAACTTAGCCCAGCATAAATCATAATTTGCTCCTCAATTAACTAATTCCTCCAACCAAGTTGGCCAAAAGTTTTTACATTATTTCAAGATCTTGTGTTTATATGAATTGATGTAATTGATGAATTGATGAATTGTAAGCCTATGCGGCAGAGTCTTGCTATTTACTGTTTTACTCTGTACAGCACCATGTACGTTGATGGTGCTATATAAATAAATAAATAAATAAATAAATAATAATAATAATAATAAATGTGCATGTGTGTTAACAAAGTGCATCTTGAGAACTATAGTATGGCGTTATGCTATGCACCGTGACATTAAACTAAGCCATGAGTGATAAGAAACATTGAACAAGGGGTGGATACTTACCTACATGGCTGTTTCTTCAAACATCATTGTTGCAGAATTTCAAGCCCAATTTACACTGATTAATTTGGAAAACAGTAACTAAAGTGTTAAGTGACATCATTCCATGAGCATTGCAAATGGAACATTTACATTTACTTCAGAAAGTAAAGGATTAAACCATCCAGCGTCAGGAGGGCATGCACAGAAATGGCAGAGTTTGGATGGTTTAGTTATGTAGACTACACAGACACTCATAATCTCAGTTCAAATAACAAAAATGCTAAAATTCATTAGATAGCCATTCAAGTTCAGTACAGGTCAAGGCATTATGTACAATATGTAATAGATTCGATCAACAAAACAACTATGTTTCAGTTTGGGGCAGCTAGGATAGAAAGTACAGCATTAAAAGTATATTTGAAGGCTAGATGTGGGGTAGAGAAGCAAAAGAGGAAGGTCTGTGAAAAGGGGACAGCAGTATGGCCCCAGGAGATGGTGTTGAAGCAGATGGTAGGCATTTGTCATATTGTAATCGGTGGTCATCTGACAGCTTTGTTAGGTATATAATGTGTGGTCACTCCTATGCTAGAGAGATACAAGCAAAAAGCAGAAGTGTGCAAATTGGATGTGTCTGAAAGGCTCAATAAAGCAGCCACACTGCACAACACAGAATATACAGATTTCTTCTTTGATTATTAATCCAAATAATTTATTACATTTTAACCTGCCCAATAGTCAAAGCTCTCTGGGCAGTGCACAATTAAAACCATAAAATACAACAAGTATCTGAATAAATTTAAAATGTTTAAAGATTTTTAAAAAACTATATAGAGTGTAGAACAAAGTAAAAACATTGAATACAAGTTTACTACATATTTTATACTGACTTTACATTAGAACACCAGCCTTGTGTGGCGCAGAGTGGTAAACGGTAGTTACTGCAGCCGAAACTCTCCCCACGGCCTGAGTTCGATCCCAGCGGAAGCTGGTTCTCAGGCAGCCGGCTCAGGTCGACTCAGCCTTCCATCCTTCTGAGGTTGGTAAAATGAGTACCCAGCTAGCTAGGGGAAAGGTAACCACGACTGGGGAAGGCAATGGCAAACTACCATGCTACAAAGTCTGCCAAGAAAACATCAGTGAAAGCAGGCGTCCCTCTATGAGTCAGCAATGACTCAAGTGCTTGCACAAGAGGTTCCTTTCCCTTTTCCTTTTTACATTAGAGCAACATCCATAACCTTCAAAGATATGCCAGTAAATTGTTCATTCCATCACCAAACACCTCTGCCTCTGTTTTGGTATTTAGTAAGCCATAAAGACAAATGAATCTCTTTTATTCTCCAGTGCCACAAACCCGGTAATATAGTGGATTAAATTTGCCATTACAAAAGATGAAGAAAATTGCAAAATTCCACTAGTATGTACCCAATTACTGTCATATATATGATATTTTAGAATTGGCGATGTTATTTGCATATCCACATGCTTCTTCTGTGAGTCTGAGAAAATGTTCCTTGAAAGAAGAATAACTGATAATGAATACTTTGTGTGTGTGTGTGTATATATATATAGAGAGAGAGAGAGAGAGAGAGAGAGAGAGCGCAAGTGAGGAAAAAGTTAGATTACAGTGGGGTAGCATCGGAGCAGATGTGTAACATCGCTGTGAAGGATATAACACAGGAAAAACAGTCTAGTTAGTGACCAGTAGAAACATTGTAGGACCCAGTATTGTTGATATGCTCATATTGAGCCCTAGAGATGGAATGGGGTAGAAATCCTTTAATATAATCAAACAAACGAACAAGCCAGTCAGCTGCCAACTTATACCATCAGCTCTATTGGATGGCAGGAATCTTACAAGTTCTCAGATAGGTGATGTACATATCAAGATTTTCACAGCATTCAGTAGCAGAGGTTCTTCAGATTTCAACCAAGCATCCTTCACAGCCACATTATTGCTACCTAGCAGTCTGGCACCTCCAGGAATTGGGGACATGGAACCTGGGCTTTCTTGGTCCCTCCCAGAGCCCTGTGTGTTTTGTTCTGTCCATCCAAATGAACTCTAGAACATCAGATGTTCTGTACTCATGATGCACACAATGTAAAGTAGGAACGTGACTATGACAGTGGAATGCTTGTTTGAGATTTGATTCATGAAATCTCTAAAGAAACCTGACTTGCTTGTACTTCAGGCCTTAGCTGAAGGCAAGCCATTGGTGGGGCAGTGCATCTGTTGTATGCTTTCTGGTAATCCCACCAGCTGTGCATGAAATGGCCCATGGTCAATAGACTGTTTATCTGTGTAAGCATTCCATATGGGCCCTGAGACATTACCATAACACTAGCTTCGATGGGCAAGCTGTGGACTTGTTAACTCAACACTTATATAGACAAGCACATATGATGGGCTGCCACATGGACTGCTTACTTCATTAAGGGTGCAATTGTATCCATTGTTTAGACAGAAAAAAAGTCCTAAAACTCCCAGCATGCTCCAGCCAGCACCTAGTGTTTTCCTGTGGGCTTCATCACATATAAATTGGACCTGTGTTTCAAGACGGGAGTGCCCATTGATACAGTGCATGTATGTTGTGCATGCAGAATCACTGAAAGATGATGGTCTCATAAATTTTGAGGCATTCCTAATTACTGAAATATACCAGGCTTGCTGTCTTTGTATCAATTTCTTGCAGCACCTAAAGTTGATAGTGTGCTATTTTGCAAGTGGCTAAAATAATGGAGGACCGCAGAACGTAATCTATATTAAAATGAATAACCCTGATCAATTACATCTTGTAGATGATACTACAGCTGGGTTGGCAATGGTCAACTCAGTTGATCGTGTATTTAAGATTTACCTCATCATTTTAATTAAGAGGAAAATAATAGATGGGAATAAATCTGACCCACACTCAAATCAATGGGACCCATTTAATCTTGTGAGATGAGATGACAAACTCTTAAGGTTAAGATGTGATTTATAAACTCCACTGTAATAATGTGACCATCCGTCCTACAGACCATTGTGCCAGGAAGCCCTGGGTCCACATAGCACCCCCTTTGTCACCAGTTATGTAATTTATTTTATTTATTTATTTATTTATTTATTACATTTTTATACCGCCCAATAGCCGAAGCTCTCTGGGCGGTTCACAAAAATTGTGATGTAGTGATGTAATGATCACTCCAAAATGCATAGGCTGCAAGGTGAGAGTGCCAGTGAGAATCATAGGAAAGGTACTTGCATGTCATAGTAGGTAAGTGAGCCCTTTCATCTCCTTTGAAGTGATACCATCTAGGTGGCCTCAACAAGATCAGATGACTTAGGGTGAGCTGTGCAACACTCAACAAGACCGTAGCCACTGGTTGGAATTGTTGCAATAGCTCCTGCCCCAGTACACAATCCCATGAATGCTCTTCCTCCACTGTGGATTGGCTGGGATGCTGAGCCCCAGGATACAAGCAGGGAGCAGAGTTGAGGAATTAGGCATAAATGTGGGGTGGATTAGTGTAGATGGGTTTGTGGATTGCACTCCAGAGTGGTTAAAATGGGTTATGGAATCAAGTTTTAAGATTAGAGTAAATGGGAGTAAAATGGTGCCAAATGTTTAGTGCTGAAAGAATGCACATGTCTAGCAAAGGATGTATGAAAGTAAGTGACATGGCAAATTATCAAAATATTAAACTCAATTTCAGTGAGAATTGGTAGTAAGGGATGGTATAGATTTTGTGGTGTCAAGGAATGTGGTGCAGGAAACAATGTTGATTCCAAAAATCCAAACTACGTTGGGTTGAAAAAGGCAAATTAGTTCAGTAACGTGCTTCTGTGTTCTGATTTTCATCACAATATTCTGGTTTACTTTAAGCATCCTCTGCCTGATTAAACAACTTCTTGCTTTAAACTTATCTTTAGTCAGGCCCAATGTTTTCACAGTAACTGAGATATTTCTATTGCTCTATACAGTTTATTTTATTTATTACTTTTCTATAATGCCCATTAGCCAAAACTCTCTGGGTGGTCTACAAGACAAAGCTTAAAATCATAAAAACAATAACATAGTAAGTTTAAAACAGAGTAAAACCAAAAAAGTAGCCAAGATAAAAACAGCAGCAGTGCAAAGATCTAAAAATGCACTAACACATTTAAAATGAAATGGTTAAAAATCCAGGGAAAATAATAAATAATAAATAAATAATCTTTTGCCCCCCCCAAGGGCCCCCAAGATAATAACTTTTAAAAAGGGGGAAATAGACCAAGCTATCTTTAAACTATCTATTGAGCAGAATAAAACTTTAAAATTCATCAAACACAAGCCTAAATAAAATGGTCTTTACAGCCTGCCTAAAGCTAGGCAAAGATGGGGAAATCTGATGTTGATAGAGAGTAAATTCCCTAATCAGGGTGCTGTCACAGGAAAGGCCCAGTCCCACGTCCCCCATCAACTTCTCTTTGTGGTCTGTGAAGAGGGTCTGTGAAGAAGATCATAAATTACAGGCAGGTAACAAAGGGAAGAGATGGTACTTGTCCCATATCATCCAGGGCCTTATAGGTAAGATCTAGCATTGTGAAACTGGGCCCAGAAACAACTTGAGAGCTGTGTAGTTGGAATAAGGCTTGTGTTATATGGAGAACAAAGTACACACCAGAAAGTCATCTGGCTGCTGCATTTTGCATTGGCTGCAATTTCTGAACACTCTTCAAGGGCAATCCCATGTAGAGTGCATTGCAACAATCTAAACAGGAGATGATTAAGGGATGGATCACTTTGGCCAGATCTGCATTCTCCAAGAAAGGGAGCAGCTGGTGCACCAGTTGCAGAAGGCAAAAGTACTCCAGTGCTGGGACTTGAAGAATGCCAGGTCCAGAAGAACTCCAAAACAAGATCTCCAGACAGTGTAGTTACCCACCTCCTCCAGCTCTTACTTATTAACTTGTGTTTTGTGTCAGGACCCTTCAATTGATACATCAGATCCTCTTAATCTACTGAGCCAATCCTACCAGGTGGGATAGTGAGTTTGCTAACTATATCACTGAGCTAATAGAATATTTTCCCAGTAGGGTCACCATTTATTAAGAGGTGGAGGCTGAACGAGATAATGCCAACCTACTACAAAGACCTTGGCTTTATTATTCCTTTACTTGCATGACTCCTGTTAGATGATGGAATGTGAGAACACAGAGGCAAAACTTCAGTCGGTGATCTAGAATGTTGGTAACATTTTACAGTTTTACAGTCTCCATTAATTTCAGTTATATGCCAGAGAGTAGAGCAAAATTCCCAGCTTGGCTTTGCCAACCAAATGGAAATTAAAACTGTCTGCACAGTAAGGCCAGAGAACATGGATTCATGCTATGTTCTGTACAAAGCAATAATTCAGATGATTCAGTTGAGTAACAGTTAATGATAGGAGCGCTGTACAGTGAGATGAATAGTTCACATGGCCACTTTGATCTCATCTTTTCTACTTCCCTTTCTGTTACAGAATTAATAAAACAAATGACCTGGGTGTTGATTTTTTTTTCTCCCTAAAGAGCTCAAAAGAAACATACTGCACTGCTTCTGCAGATGAATGAAGTTGGTACTATATGCTGACAGTATTCTGTGTGGAACTGAGGTTTCAAATTCACATTGTATGACTGGCTTCCATGGCCAAGTGGGGACTAGAATCTGGATCTCTCAACTCCCAGTCCAGCACTCTAACCACTACACCTCTCTCTCTCTCTCTCTCTCTCTCTCTCTCTCTCTCTCTTTCTTTCTCTACATGCTGTACACACACATACTCCAATAGACCTTGGGGAATGTACATATCTCCACAGGATTTTGTACATTCTTTGGGCACTATGCATACACTCTAACAAGCCTTGGGAAATGTGCATACCTTGACAGGATTTTGTATATTCTCCAGACATTCCCTTTTTCTTACTCTCCACACCATCCATTCATGCACAAATTGGATGGATGTTCCTCATCCATATCCATCCATTTCCACAGTGGAGCACTGTGGAAGAGGAGATGGGGGGTACAAATAAAGATAAATGTTATCTGTGCCCAGCTCCATTTGTTCCACTGCTCAGCTGTTTGCTGCCAATTAGCTGAGCAATGTGAGGAAAAGTTAAGCTTTCCTCATCCACAATCCCAATGAAGGTCAGTATTAAGGATTTTTGAAAGCAGGCCTTTCAAATAGCACCTCAAATCCCAAGTGTCTGCATGTCTGCTCAAAAGTAAACATGAACATCAAGTCTACTCACAAATAAAGCAGGACAAACCTCTGTAGGAAGCACACAGCAGCTTCTTTCCCTGGCTTAACTTTGCCTGGCATCACCCTGCCCTGCTCCACCCCAGGCCAATCCTCTTCCTTGCAGGGCAAAGCTCTTATCTCCAATCAGCAACTGATTGGACATAAGCAATTTCTCCTGCTAAGCACTGAGAAAGAGAGTTTATTTCAGTGCTAAAGAAGAGAACGCTCTTATCTCTGATCAGCTGCTGATCAAAGATAAGACCTTCCTCCCTCCATGGCAGGTGGGGGGGCAGGGGAAGAAGCTGCTGGTCTAGATGGAGACCGCTCCATGGGCTTTATCAGGCCCATGGGGCAGAGGTTCCCAATCTCTGATCTAGACTAAGCAGCTGGGACCCATTTATTTTGTCATTGTGGTTATGGCAATCAAATTGGTTGCTGGATATATCAGACCTCTTTCATCTCTAATGAAACCAGGTGTTGTTGTTTTTAATACATTCTAGTCCTAATGTTCTTAAGAGTTTATTTTATGTTAAGTATAAGGCAAACAGATGCAAAGATGGATTCCGTTCTTGATTATGCTGCTTTGGTCTAGGCTAACTTCACACAGAGTTAGGTACTGCACATGGAATCTTGTTTGTTGTGTTTTGTTTTTTTGTTTTTTTAGAAAGATTCAATAACTAATCTTCAGATTTGCTAATATCAGGATGAGTTCTACATACAATTACAGAGAAATATGAGTGGATGTTGTGTTTTCAAAAGGATCAAAAGGGAACTTGGTGTAACATTATATCGTAGCACAACCTCCTCTAACCTGGTGCCCTCCAGATGTTTTAGACCACAAATCCCAGCATTCCTGACCCATTTGGCCATGCTGGCTGGAACTGATGGGAGTTGAAGTCCAAAACATCTGGAGGACAACAGGTTGGACTAGCACATGGCGCAATGAAATAAGTACTTATATATTGATAGCCTGATCTGATGCATGCTTACTCCAAATCTTCACTGGGTTTTACAGCCAGGTAAGCATGCTTGGAAACTTAGCTTTTGGTTACCCCACCCACCCCAACACACAAACACACACACACACACACACACACACACACACAGTAAAAGATTAATTAGGTTTAGCATCATTCCTGAGATCAGAAACTTTATTTTATTTTCCTTTAAAGGAAAAGAAAATAAGGCCAGAGGAAGAATTTTGTAGAATTCCAAACTTTGAATACTGTATTCTGAAACCTGGTTGGGCCCCTGTGATGTCTGCTCTGCTGGGAAATTGTCATTACCTAGCTTTGATCTAATTGGGTACTCTTCTTATCCATTAAAAAAAAGTTGTTTTTTGCAGATTGCACTGATATCTTGGCTACTACCTGGGAATTCAGGAAATAATGATCACCAGCGAAATGTACACGAGAGACCTCAATAATTGCAACATCTTAACCTTTAGATATGTTTATCTAAGCAAAAGAAGCTGAAATAAACACTGCTTTCTGGATTGCTAACTCAGCATATCAGGAAGGTAAGTTTTGCTGCACATGAAAGGCAAAAACTAGCTTTTAGCGCAGTTTCTTCGTTTTTTTATTATTTTTTTACACATGCAATCGCTGTCATCATTCATGTGTAAATGCAGTCAGCCTTCTGGAACAGAGAAAACAAGAAGTACAATTTCATTAAAAAGGAACAAGCAGAGCAATGTCAGTGCCCCCATGTCCTGCGACCCACAAATTAATCCTATTATTTTTTGTCACCATCAGTCTGGTGTAACCCATCTTGCTTCATTTTAAGCAGCTTACACAACTTGCTGCAGAAAACTGAATGGCAAATTGTGGAGACCATGAATCAGGAAATATGACAAGTGTTCTAGACATGGACAGTGCAGATGTCAAAGAGCTTTATTTTTGGACCAGCCAGATTCACGAGAGATAGCAAAATAAGCAAGCAAACAAACAAAAAGACTGAAGATACTACAAAGGAACAGAATGGAAATAGTAGTCCTGTCACTGGTCATTTAAACATTAAAATTTAAAGTTGTAGTATTTAGAACTAGTCTAGATGTTCAGAAAGGGAATACAGATAGTACAGCTGGAGTTGTGCTACTTCAAAATTCTAGCAAGGGAACACATCTTTGAATGTCAACGTGAAATCTTCCTGAATTTACATGACAAGCCTGTCAGGGAGATAGCTAGCCTATATCTCTTTTCCCTGACAAATATCCTTTTTTTCCTTGAAAGGTGAAATCAACACAGAGAAACGTTCAAATACAGTTCCCTCATCTACATTCTAAAGTGGTATAGTCCAAAGGACTATCTCACTTTTTTTTTTGAATGTGTAACCCAGTCCTTAACTTATGGGCAACAATGCAATCTAGAACACGTATTGGATGTCGTGTCTCTCAGAAGGGCTCGTGCTTTCCATGGGAGGCAAATGAAGAGGCTTGCTAAGTAATCCACAAAGCTTTTATTAAGCAACAAATGTCTCTTTAACCTGAATAGAGTCTACCTCTTTGAAATGACCCCCTAGGCAAAACTATGCAAACTAAGCAAGTCCATTCAAGAAGAGAAAGAAGTTAATTGTCAAAGGCCCATGTCTTCAAAGCTCCTGGTCTGGTGGTAGGTTCTGGCATAATCTCTCCGACTTTCTCACGGCCTCTTTATGTGCTGTGCGCTTTAGCTTCCGGCAGATCCTAGCATCAGTTATTGTTTCCGACTGCTCGCCCCTGGAAGCACCCTCATCTCCCACAGAGTGTGTAGACTTTGGCCTTGAGGAGATAAGCTCTGAAGGGGGCTGATTCCCAGCTGAGGAATCTCCCTTGAGAACTTCCTCCCCAACTGGTTCAGGCTGGCTGGTGTCCGGCACTGCGTCTTCTAGTTCTGAACCTGATTCTGATTGATTACCTGAAACACCTTCTCCCGAAACAGGGGCAGTAGGATTAGACATGGCACCGGAGTCATGGACTCCCATTTAGTCAGAACTGCACATGTAGAACCATAATATAAAGAGAAGACTAATTAAAATATGTTGGGTGTTCATATATCTCTGTGTGCATGGGGATACATGCAACTAGTTTTGTTAAATTATAATATGATTCTTCCCCCCCCCCCAAAAAAAAACCTTGGAGAGAGATTCTCATTATGAGGTGATTATTTATATAATTTATAGAAGTTGAAGTTATTTAAGTGAATTGTATGGCACTGACTGGATGTATATTCCACCTCTGAAAACGGCCTGTGGAAAACGCCTTAGGGCTATAAGATCAAGCATCAGGGCAGGCCTTGCCATTAGGGAGACTGAGGCAACTGCCTCTGGCAGCAGATGCTGGGGGGGGGCAGCAGTGGGCATTCCCCAGGTGTTCTTCCTGAGACCCCTGGCCTTTCTTCTTTCTTCAAAGACAAAGCTATGTGTCTTACATAGCCTGTCCTGAACCCCCTAAATTAGCCTGCTACCCTCAGATGTGGTTGCAATAGGAATCCTGTTTCAAATATTGGAGGGATATTCAACTGCCAGTCCAGTTGGATGCTGCATGTGGAATAGAGGGGAGGCGTTCCCATCTTGTCCTTTGCCTCAAGCAGCAAAATGTCTTTGGCCGGTCTTGCTAAGCATACTGATTTGAAAGTAAGTCCCAGAGACATCAATTGCATTGTGTTTTATGTGGTATTTTTAAGGTTTTTCTCTTTTGTAATCTGCCCAGAGAGCTTTGGGTTTTCAGCAGAACAGAAATGAAATTACACTAACAAACAAACAAACAAACTTGCCTGCAAGTAAAGTTAGGCTTGTGCTCAAACAAAGCTATTCAAGTTAACTACTTCTTCTAAAAGCAGGCATCTCTCTAGGAGTCAGCAATGACTCAAGTGCTTGCACAAGAGGTTCCTTTCCTTTCCTTTTCTTCTTCTAGCAATTTTTGTTTTCTAGTAATAGAATGCTGGACTAGATAGACCTTTGGTCTAATCCAGCATGGCTCTTCTTATGTTCTTAAGTTTGGAGCTAGCATGAATGAGGTTATAGGAAGACTGTTCCTGAGAAGTGCCATTGTGATTGCATTCAAGGCCAGTATGAATTTCTCGAGGAAGTCAAACAGAATCAGGTTGCTTCTCAATCATTTGGCTTGACAAGTTCTATTCACTTCTATGGCAACATAGATTCAGGGTCAAGGTGTTCTGAGCTTTATAAAATTTTACACAGTGGATTTTCTCAAATCTTTTTCAAGAGAAACTGCAGACAAGATCTTTGTGATTATTATTTAAACTATCATAGAAGTTACTGTGTCTTCCTCTTTACTGGGGAAAAAACATTCCCACCCCCACCACAACCTTGTGGAGTCCCACCAGGCCAATATTAAAAGATCACAGTGCTTCTGAAATAGGCTTGGGTTTTGGTCAGTCTCTTGGGGAGAGAGTTTCACAGGTTGAAGAATTGGATTGGGGTTCATGAACCATCACCTTATCTCCTGCATCACCAGCACTCCATATCCTCAGAAAGCCAGATAGACTAGGCCTTATGGATCAAGAACACCCTCTAGGATGCAGTTCCAGTCTGAAGAGAGCCAGATGACTCCTCACTTCAGTCTTGATACTATCAGCTGACTCCACAAGCCAACCAGGTCACACCAGCTCTAGAAAACCCTTGCAGCCAAGCTACCTCCACAACCTGAGCACCTTGTTCCTATTATTATTATTATTATTATTATTATTATTATTATTATTATTATTATACTGCTCAATAGCCAAAGATTTTGGGGTGGTCCACAATGATTAAAACCATATAATACAACAAAAAACGATATTTTTGGTATGTTGTTTTAAAATGTTTTATCTTATGTGAACTGCCCAGAGAGCTTCGGCTATGGGGCGGTATATAAATGCAATAAATAAATAAACATAAATAAACAAAGTTTTAAAAGTTTAGGTCTACATTGTAAAATAAAATTTAAACAAAATAAAACCTAACAGCAATGCAAATTTAAAATACTTTAATAGATTTAAAACAGAAACTGAAAGACTTAAATGTCTGGGAAAATAAGAACATCTCACCTTAGAGCATGCTAAGTTGGCATCAGGCAAGCCTCTCTAGGAAGCTCATTCCATAACTGGGGAACCACAACAGAAAAGGCCCTGTTCTGAATAGCCATTGAGAAACAATATAGATTCTCTGGCCTCACTAAACTCCCTGATCTGTTTATCTGACTTCCCGTCCCTCCATGACCACATCTCCTGCATCTGGCCACTTGACTATAACTTACCTGAGTTAGACTCAGATCCTACTGCCTTCTGTTATTAAGCTAGCCCCCAGGCCTGACAATATGCCTTAGTCTGTATTTGATTTTCTTTATAGGTGGTATTCTGAAGGCCGTTCTACATGTGACATTTCCCCTTTGTTATAACCTTAGTGTAATAAAGTGTCCACATGATAACACAATCTTGTATGAAAATCACCCAAATTCCTCTTTGGTCAAGATAATGCATCTGTGGAAGCTGAGTGTGCAGTACAGTCTCAACATGTGTTATCACCGCAAAATATATTCTTGTGTCGTGTCCCAAGCATAACTTTTCTCTACGTGGGCTTAATTTCCATGAAGTAAAAGGGCCAAATGTGAAATAGCCCTTAATCTCTCAGTATGAGAGATCCAGGTAGAACATAGAAGAGGAAGGCTCTTTGGGTCAAATTTGAATTAAGTTCAGAAGAAATTGGAAGAATTTAATGCTGTGTCACTGGTGTTTTATGTACATGATGTCATGTTCTCTGGCCTTAATCCCCTCTTTTGCTCAGGGGGAGAACTCTGAGGTGAAGGAGACATTGTCCAATGAACCATCTTCTCTTACTGCTGGACTTTCCAGGCAAGAGAATGTGGCTGTATTGGATTCTTCAGCTTGAGAGGGCACTCCTAATGCATTCCTCACCACCCCCATGCTGCAGTGGCTGCAGAATCAGGCAATGGCCCTTTAAGAGACAGACAGCTCCTCAGAGGGGGTAGGATTAACAGGAGGTCCAAAACAGCCCGCCTTCATAAAGCATCAGAAGACCTCCCCATGTTGCTGAGACACTGTTTTTCTTGAGTGAGTTCTAGCCAGCATAGATCTGTCCATGGTCCTGACAGATTCTGCTTCACCTTGTCCTTCTAATTTTTCTTGAGTGAGTTCTAGCCAGGATAGATCTGTCTGCTGCTGGACAGAGAACCCTGGTGGGCAAAGCTGATAGAGGTTAACACCCCAGCTTTGTCCAGCCAGGTCTCTGTGATACAGGCCAGGTCAGCATGCTCATCCAGGATCAAGTTTTTAAGGGCTGAGCTGCTAATTGGTTTTAATTACCAACAGCTAAAAAAAGAAAAGTTTTTTTAGGTTGCATTTCACTGGTTTTGTTATATTTCAAATGCCTTATTGTATCTTAATATTGTATTTTATTTTCAATTCTGTAAACTACCCAGAGAATGTATGTATTTATGCGTGCATGTAAATAAGTGAGTAACTAATTGCTCGGATTTGCTCAGGTTCCCCAACCACACCGCAATGTACACATTAGGAACTATCTCCTCCTCCTGTTACAATACTCCCCTCCCATTTTGTCATGCGCTTGCCATGTAAATGTACATGACATGAGATAAGCATGGTCAAGTTTCATATTTGCGTGACATGTCAATAACTTTGGGCATTTAAAACTAGTGCTGTGCCAAAAAATTCTCCCACAAAAATTTAGACCATTCAATTTGAAAGAGAAGAAATTTCAGAGAAATTCCTTACTTATGAGATGACTGAGGAGTGTGTGAGAGTATACTGTCTTCCATTGTACAGTCATATCTCTGACAGCCTGTAGCCTCCTTGGCTTCCTGAACTTCCACCCAGGGGAAGACATCATAAATTTATTCCTCACATAGGGCCTTTTCAGATCAGGAAGTGCAGGCAGCCTGGGAGACTGTAGAGCAATGGTGAGATGTGTAATAGAAAGAAAAATATAGGCAGCGCCCTCAGCCATCTCACAATTATTAGTTAAGGTAAAAAATACCACCCACACACTTTCAAAATAAATTATAAAATACCCTGAGAATGAAGCAGAAAAATAGAAGGCCCTTTCATGGGGAAAGAAAACTTTCAGGAAATTCCTGAGATTTTTCTTTTCTTACCTCCTAGAAATAACAGGATACTTTTCAGAATTTTTGCCACATTTTATTCACCATTATTTTTTGTGTGATGGCTGCATTTCCTTCCCTCAATGCCCTGGAGTGATGCTAGGTAGGTGGGGCATTGTGAAGGATGCAAAATAGGGGCCAGGCTGCCAACAAAGTTGATGCTGTTGCCACTTGCAATGGCAGTGCAACCAAAAAACCTTATAGGAAAAGAAAGAAAGAAGCTGTTTTACAACCCTTGCCAATAGTGATGCCTTGTTGGAGAATTTCTCCTCCCCCTGGAGAAATTCAGTGAAATTGTTTCCCCAATTTCTCTACCCACAAATAGGGTGGAGAATTTTGAGAGGCTACTTGTGCACAGCTCCATTTAAAACACATAGTTGACATGCTCACTGAGTATCTACAAACTAAGGCGCCAGTCAAAGCCAACTCTACCAGTAGGCAGAGCAAGACAGCCATCTCAGGCTGCTGATCTTGGGTATCATGAAACGAAAGCAAATTGTTAGCTATTTAATTTATGATTATTGTGTTTTTACTGCCAGAGAAGGGGAGAAGCACTTGTTTGATTCTCTGCCCCACATGCCAAGATGGCTGGCCTTGAGTATTTTGCACCTTGACTGGAGGGAGACATGGACTGCTCCAACTCAGGTGGCAAAATGTCTTGGGCTGGCCTTCATGCAAGGACAGCAGAAGAGGATTGTATGTGTATGAATCCCTGCTTAGATAATTCATAACAGAACTAATCAACAGCTCAGGGGAAAGGAATAGGGGAATAACTCCTGCCTTGCTCCCTCTCCTGAACAGTTTATTGGGATTTTGCTAATTTCCTGATTAGACCAGGAACTGTACACAGAGCATCCATTTGCATGCACGGTTCCTCATCCTGTTTGGGAATTGCCCTCTTTGAAAAGATTTTCTGAGAACACCTGCTGCTTACAAAATGGAAACAATTATTATTGGGAAATGAACCTTGGGTCTCAAGAGCTAAATATCAGCTGTGGCTCAATCAGAAAATGCATCAGCGAAATGCCTCAGTGAACATGCCTCAGCATATACCAGCTACAGGAGGTGGATGCCTAATGCAAACAACATATTCCTATCTTGAGCCTGCCCAAAAGATTCTCTTCAGCACTGGGAATAAGGATGGTGCCTTGTTAAGAAAGACTAAGTTGGCTCTGTAGTCCGTACACAAAAGGGATGAGGTGAATAGGATGCAAAAAAATAGCTGAACATAAATTTACAAAGGAAGTTTAAAAAGGAATTATTGCTTTCAAGCTGGAAAGAAAGAGTGATGAAAGAACTAAGTATATGGTATAAAAAATGGCAAAAACAGAAAGTTGAATGAATTTACTCCATTCAAAACAACTGATTTCTAATGATATTTTACTTGAACAACAAGTAAAATTTGGTTTTCAGGTGCAAAACATATTCTTCTTTATGTACTAGGCAACATTATTATTATTATTATTTATTTATATAGCACCATCAATGTACATGAGTGGTGAAAACTACCTATGTGGTTTAGAACTAAGAAGGCCTGCTCTACAGTTGTCTCCCACCACACCTCAGATGGTGTTCAAAGGTTAACATGTTATTAAGGGACCTAGGCTTACACCTACATGCCTTGGGCAATTTAATTTTTTTTAACTCACAGGCCTAGTACTGGCCTACTACTTTAAGATCATTACCTCACAGACATATATCTTAGGTATATCAGGTATATCAGCTAGTTTTAAATAAAGGGGTGTAGTTTAATGGTGGCAAGGGGGGTTGATCCTCCACATTTAGTGTTAGCAGTAGGATTGCTCTAGAGTAGAGAGTCGCAAACTAAGACTAGTCTCTTCCGGCAGGCCTACCCAGATGAATTTTAAACCTAAGAATTTTAAGATGCTGTGATTGTTATTTTAATATTGTATTGGTTTTATATGCTCTTTTAACTAATTTTAAGTAATATATTATATTTAGTGTTGTTCCCCGCCTCAATCCAGAGGGAGAGGTGAGTAATAAATAGATGATGATGATGATGATGATGATCAGGTTCTCCAAAAGCTGCACAAATGCTTAGTCATTATTGCAGATGTGTATTTAGCCTGATGTTATGCTGCATCATGGGCTTTGTAGTGCTAAATAGAGCTGTAGAGTCACTGAGATGGCTATGCACATTTGGCGTTATTGCAAAAGGTGATTTCATGGAATTTGCTACAGAATTCAGTTTAGTGTGAAAGGTGTAAAACACTTTGAGCATGCAGATATCATGAGAATATATATAGCTTCTTAACATAAGAGCCACACCAATGCACATTTCCTGGCTCAGGGAGAAAGTACAATGAATTTGTCAAAAGCAAGGCCTTAAGATTTTTTGGTGTAGGATTCAGAAATTGCAGGAACTCAATATTCAACCAAAATGTTAGTTTCACGCTTAGCACAGATAATGATAGTCCTACTCTGACAATGTTATTGCTCTCTTGGAAGGACCTTTAATATCTGACTTTTAATAAATAGTCATCTATGACTAACTGAGTCTCCTTGTTGAAGCCATAGGGCTGCTGCTCATTATCTAGTTCTGTATAAAAATTCATGCTGGAACTTAGATACACAATGCTTGCTGGCTTTATCATAATACTATTCAAGCTGGCATTCTAATGTCCTTGCAATTTTGCATTATTCAAATAGATTTGTTCTTTTCCTGTGACCTCCAAGTTAGGGCATTCACAATTTAACCCACCTTCTTTAGTATACCTCCAGCCAGACAACGTATTGCTAATGAGTGGTATTTATCTGCAGACAGAGTTGCCAAATGTCAGTTTGACCCAAATACTTTGGGTTTCTGCTGTGTTTTTCAAAATCTTACAGGCCAGAGATTGCTTTAAGACTCTTAACAGTAAATGTTTCATTCTGCTCTCAGTAAAACTCTGTACAGAACTCCAAAGTTATTTATGTACAACTGGAACCTGCAACAAAATATTGTGGTGTGAGATGCTCCTGATCAGGATTCTTCCCACCCAGCCATGCCCTTTTTCACAACACTCCATTCCATTCTCCCTCTCACCCAATTTACGGTTTCTTACATCAACAGTTAGCTGGACTCTCTCTCTCTCTCTCTCTCTCTCTTTCACTCATTATTATACATGAATTAGGTTGTCACTCTATCAAACCAATGCAGAACCTAAATCCTTATCTGCACTAAAAAGTGAAACACGAATTGATCAAGGAACAAAGCTCCCTTTGTATATACTGTTGCTTTCCCCAACATGGTGCACTCCAGATGTTTTGGACCTCAGCTCCCATCAGCCCCAGCTAGAATAGACAATTGTCTGGAATGCCTGGAGTTGTAGTCCCAAACATCTGGAGAGGACAGATTGGAGAAGGCTGATGTATTGTCATGATCTTCGCATGTCCTCATCTCAGACAAATAGAGCGTCAAAGTTTGAAAAGTAGATGGTGGAAGAAAGCTCACCTAAGGCCTTGCCTATCTTGCTCTTATCCTTTCATCATTCTTCAGACCTGTGTATCTTGTTCTATGTGGCTTGAACATTTGGGAGTGTTTTTTTAATGGAGTGTGCAAAGGGGCTTTGCCTCCATCTCGGCGCTTCTAGGAACTGACATCAGAGATAAGGTAGCTATTTCCAGAATGGGTACAGTTGTTTTCTTTGCTTTGCTACTCTTTTATTGAAAAACATGCTTCTCACAGCTTACTGCCAGAAGCCAATTTTCTCCATCAGTAACTCTCTCTTTCACATTTTCTGAAGAAATGGCTATCTTGCTAATCAGTGGACAAACACACACACACACACACACACACACGCGAAAAAGAACAATCCTTAGGGTCATGCGTTCTTTGCCAATTAGCAAAGTGACTAATTAATAACTGCTAGATTGCAGTCTTAAGCATGTTTAGACTGGGGGGAAAGTCCTCCAACAAGGCTGGTTGGAGAACGCTGGACGTTGTAGGACTTCTTTCTATCAAAACATGCATAGGATTGCACCCTTAATCGCTTTGGTCAATTTAGGTCAACTCCAAATTCTGGAAATGTGATAAATGTTCTGGGTCTACAACCTGGTGCCTATCAGCACCAATGTTCCTAAAAACACTTCTCTTGGCGCCCACTATCTTCCCTGACCCTCCTGACTTATAATAATAATAATAATAATAATAATAATAATAATAATAACAACAACAACAACAACAACAACAACAACAACAATAACAACAACAACAACAACAACAACAACAATAACAACAACTTTAAAGCTGGGAGGCTGGCTTGCTGCAAAATGACGTGCCAGCCTCCAGCACCATCTTTATTTCCAAGAATCCCTCTGAATTCCAGAGGCATTCTTAGGAAGTAAAACTTCTGGGGGTTTGCAGCGTAGTGTGTCCAGTCAGCCGGGGAAAAAGAGTAAGCTGGGTTGTGTGTGGAAGGGATGATGGTATAGGGAGTGTCATCAGGGCTGGAGGAGGGTGGGACGCAAGGAGGGGTCCTGTGCCATGTGTTTGTGGGGATGTGTTTTGCCTGGGTTTTGTGTGTAGCATCTGTGGGTGTTTGTGTGGGGCTGTGTGTGTGGGGGGGTGTTTGGGTGTTTTGCCTGTGTGTTTACACTTCTCTGAACATCACTAGTTTGCCTTCTTTGAAATAGATATTTGGTTGTGCTTTTTAGCAGCGAAAATATGATTTGGCATTTGGAGCTCAGCCTCCACCTCTGCCTTGTATTCAGTTTCTTGGTGGCATTAATGGTCTCTGAGCTTCATTAGTTTGCCTTCTGCAAAATGGATGTCGAGCAGAAACCTGTAGATCCAAAGGCATGCATTTGTGTTTTGCTGTACCTTTGCCTTGTACTTATGCTTTTTGAGCAAGTGACTTTTCTTTGACTCTCACCAGTTCACCTTCTGGGAAATGGCCATCTTGTGATCTGCTGCACACCACAAGGCAGCCATTTTGTGAGAGTGACCACAGCACTCTCTCAAAATTCCAAACGTGGCCACCAACCCAAGAAGGTTGGCAAGCCCTACTCTACTTGTTTGGTGATGGGCATACATAGAAGCCGAGCAGAGTGAATGAAGTACTTGACTCTGCCTCGGAGCGCTTGAACCCAGCCTCTGTAGCCTTTAGCTGCTCAGTCAGCTTCACAAGCAGCCTTTCCAGGCACTGCCCTTCCACTCCACAATGAAGTCCAGAGATGACTTAGCTTCTACCTTCCCTGACATCTGCAGAATGAACGCTGGCTTTTGGTCTGTGGTAACCAGTTGCTTGTTGCCCCACATCCTTCAAAGTGTCAAAATACAAACTACCCTTCTGCATCAGCTGAACCAGCAGAAGAGGCACAAGTGCAAGCTACCCATGTGTTACACACCATAGAACATTGAAGTTATGACCACCTCAGGTATAACGTTTTCTTGGCCTGTAGAAAACAGGCAGAGAGGTTGAGTTCAAACATGACATGCAAAATTGTGTCCTGAAGCCATTGCCAGTTTACACAATTGACCCATGGGCTGGTGAGTCAACTACAAAACACAGGAGACACATCCAGGGAATTATTTGTCAGACAAAGTTCCCAGTTTAATGCCGCCTTTGCTTGAATAAGTACCACAGAGCTTTGGTCAACTGTTCTGTACGTTAATTACTTGTCACGTAATTAGTTTGCACCCAGGTCTATAATGCTACATGTACAACCAAAGCTGAAACTGAAACTACTTATGTTGGAGCATCTCCATCAAAGTCAATTGGATCTATTCCACACAGAAGTTGTTTGAGGACTGCAGCTCACATTCCTACCAGGGCTGGCTTTGGGGGGGGGGGATGACAGATGAGCAGTCACCTGGGGTGCCAAGGTGAGGGAGGTGCCAATGTCACACCTACACCCATAAACCTTCTGGGTATCCCTGCAAAGGTGACCACACAGAGGAAGGGCACCAAAGGTACTCATTGGCCAGGGCACTGTTTATACTAAGGTTGGTCATGACCACGGATGGTGTCAAGGGTAGGCAAAGTTGGACACCTGCTGAGGGCCCACACTCCAGTGGGGGCTCACTGACAAGAGTCTTCTAGAGTTGCTCTTTTCAACATTGCAACCTTCTTACTCACCTGCCTCTGGCTTTGGCCCAGACAAGGGTATAGAATCATAGAATAGTAGAGTTGGAAGGGGCTATAAAGCCATCAAGTCCAACCCCCTGCTCATTGCAGGAATCCATCTTAAAGCAGATGTCTGTCCAGATGCATCTTGAATGTCTCTAGTGTGGGAGAGATCACTATCTCCCTAGATAATTGGTCCCATTGTCATACTGCTCTAACAGTCAGGAAGTTTTTCCTGATGTCCAGCCGGAATCTGACTTCCTGTAACCATTCTTCTGTGTCCTGCACTCTGGGATGATCAAGAAGAGATTCTGGCCCTCCTCTGTGTGACAACCTTTCAAGTACTTGAAGAGTGCTATCATGTCTCGCCTCAGTCTTTTCTTCTCAAAGCTAAACGTGCCCAGTTCTTTCAGTCTCTCCTCATAGGGCTTTTTTCCCAGACCCTTGATCATCCTCGTTGCCCTCTCTAAACTCCCTCCAGCTTGTCATGGTGAGAACATGGAGCAGTAGATGCTATTGCAATTGACTACACTGCTATAGCCTATATACGTTGTTAATTCATCACAGAATATTATTGATCACAGTGAGTCAGATGTTGATTTTTAGAAATACTTCAGACAACAAATGCACTGAAAAGTGCACAGGGACTAGTTGACTCACTGCACAAAACTGAAAATGGCTGTTTCCCTTGATCAGTTCTTACTAGAATCTGGCTCTTTCTTACAGATTGTCAGTGACAGTGAGTGCTACCCAACACTTTAAAACTGGGCAGTTTTTCATGAGAACAGGAGAGAGAGGGATGTGTGTTGTATATGTGTTCATAGTCTGATATGAAAAAATAATATGGGCTATTTATCGTGTAGATGAGTTGACACAGAGCAATAAATAAATAAATGTGTGTACAGACTGCTTCCCTGATGATGCTCACTTAAACTTCATGTTCGAAGAGCAGCTGAAATATTTGTTCTGAATATTGAACCTGGAGTGCTCACTGGAACAATGACGATACACTTTCTTGGCAAACAACATGGAAATGACGGATACTCCTGCTTGTAGAAAGTGGCAGTAGAGAGGGAGAATTCAGTAGTGAAGGCTCTACAGATCCATGGAAGCATGGCCTTATGCTCCATAGTGTGTCTTCGCCACACTGCCCCTTGCTAAGCAGAGATGGATTCAAGACACAGAAGGAGCATAAAATAAAGACCAGATAGCTTCAACCTGCTTTGAAGGAAGAGCAGGCATTTACTCATTGCACTTCATGCCTTGCTCAATTCTTCCCCATCCTTATGATTTTTACAGGGCTATAGGTGGTGGCAGGAAATTATGGTCTAAGGACCTGAAGCAGTCTGGCCTGGCAAGTTCAGGGGAGAGATCTTCCTAAGACTCTCAATCTTGAAACATGGAAAGCAATAATACAGCAATACAGCTGCCTCTGAGCATGTGCTGAGCAAATATCTCCCACCACGACTGCAGACATCTAGTAGAGTTTCCAGGTCAGAAGGTATGTACCTTCTTTGCAAGTTCATATTAGAAATGATCCAAAGCATCATTCATTTAATCTCCCTCCACACATTTTTCCTGATTCTGCCCACACCTGCAAGTTAATAACTTGCCCCAGGTCAGTGAAAATTTGAACTTAGGTCTCCCATTATGAAATTCCAGTCTCCAATTTAATGCTAGGAGCATACTATCATCCCCCAGATCAGAGTGCTCAAGGTGATCTTGAGATAGAAAATGAAATCAGGGAGACATCCAAATCAGGAATGGCTGTAATAATGGATGACTCCAATTACATTGACTGGAAAAATACATGTATCAGTCATGAAAAAGAGGTTACATTTCTTGATGCCCTAAATGACTGTGCCCTAGAACAGTTGGTCATGGAACCAGCCAGAGGGGAAGTGATCCTGGAATTAATCCTAAGTGATGTCACCCACAATCTAGTGTGAGATGTGAGTATTGTTGAACCAGCTGAAAATATTGACCACAGTGCTGTCAGATTTAATTTATATTTATGTGGAACATTGCCAAGGAAGTTGACATTTGGTTTTAAAAGAGGAAACCTTTCTGAAATGAGGGAACTGGTAAAATGGTAGTTGAAAGGGGAGTCAAGAAAGTTAAATTTCTTCAAACTGCTTGGAGGTTACTCAAAACTGCAATAATAGTAGCTCAGCTAGAACGTATACCACAGGTTTGGAAAGGCAGCATTAAGTCCAAGAGGACACCAGCATGGTTAATGAGCAGGGTCAAAGAAACTATGAGAGAAAAGAGGGCTTCCTTCAGAAAATGAAAGGGACGCAAACTTGCATAAAGGAAATGCAAGTAGACAATAAGAGTTGCAAAAAGGCATTTTGAGGAGCATATTGTTATCAATAACAAAATCAACAATAAATAATTATTTAAATATATCAGAAACAGGAAACCAGCTAGTGAGACAGTTGAACCTTTAGATGACAATGAAGTTAAAGGAGTACTAAAGAAGGATAAGGAGATCATGGAGAAGCTGAAAGAATTGTGTTTTTTTTTTTCAGGAAAGGGTTCTGCTGAACTGAGGCAAAGAGTGGTGACAAAAGATGAAGTTCTTGACCTTATTGACAAATTGAAAACTCATAAATCATAGTTTCCAGATCCCAGAGTTCTTAAAGAACTCAAATGTGAAAGTACTGATCCTCAAACCAAAAAAAAAAAAAAAGTAACATGTCCCTGAGATGAGCTTCTCTACCAGAAGATTGGGAAAAGGCCAATGTATTACCAATTTTTAAAAAGGATCTAGGGGGGACCCAGGAAATTACAGTCCAGTTAGCTTAATATCTGCTCCAGGTAAATTGGTTGAAAGCATTATTAAAGATAAATTGAGTAAACATATAGATGGACAAGCCTTGCTGAAAAAGAATCCACGTGGCTTCTGCAAAAGTAACTCCTGTCTCACTAATCTTTTAGAGTTCCTCGAGAGTGTCGGTAAACATATGGACAGGGGTGATCTAGTAGACATTGGCAGCAACTACACTACTGCTTTATAATGGTTTATAACAATAGTGACAACTGTTCAGGCCCAGTTCACACTCCATATACCGATTTTAAACCGTTTTCAAAGTGTGATATCCTGCTTGGTGTAGATCTGGCCATTGTTTACTTGGACTTCCAAAAGGTTTTTGACAAAGGCCCTTACCAAAGACTCCTGAGCAAACTTAGCAGTCATGGCGCCTGTTCAGACAATACGCTAAGCCATGATTAGGCTACTAACCCTTTTGCAGTAAATTGTTTGTGAGCATATTTAAACCATGATAATGTAGCCACCATGATTAAGAATGGTTCACATGACACACTAAATCATGGTTTACATGACACACTAAGCCATAAAGTTTAGATTAAAATGCTTAACCACCATGGATTAGCATGTCATCTGACTAAGGTCAGCGAATAAGAGGAGAGGTCCTCTTATGGATCAGTAAGTGCTTAAAGAACAGAAAGCAGAGAGTAGAAATAAATGGTAACTTCTCCAAATGGAGAGAAGTAAATAGTGGGGTCCCACAGTGATCTGTATTGGTACTGATGCTTTTCAGCTTGTTCATAAATGATCTGGAATTAGGAGTGAGCAGTGAGGTGGCTATGTTTGCTGATGACACGAAATTATTTGGGGTGGTTAAAGCTGAAACGGATTGTGAAGAGCTTCAAATAGATCTCTCCAAAGTGGGGAAAAATGGTAATCAAAATAGCAATGCAGTTCAATGTTAGCAAGTGTTAAGTGACGCATGTTGGGCAAAAAATAAAAACACCCCAACTTCAACTATAGTACTAATTCACTTATACATAAGACTTTAGGGCCCACTTGAAGACCTGTAATGACAGGTCCTGGTGGATGTCAGTTGGAGCAGCTTCACAAGTGACTGCATTCCAAGTTAACTCCGAAGATCTTGTGATTGTGGTGAACAGCTCGATGAAAATGTCCACCCGGTGTGCGGCCACTGTAAAGAAGGCAAACTCCATAGAGGACATGATAGAGGTGTACAAAATTAAGCACGGTATGGAGAATGTGGATAGTGAGACATTTTTCTCCCTCTCTCAAAATTCTAGAACCCGGGGTCATCCCATGAAGCTGATTAGTGGGAGATCCAGGACAAATAAAAGGAAGAACTTCATCACACAGCGCATAGTTAAATTATGGAACACACTACCACAAGATGTAGTGATGGCCACCAATTTGGATGGCTTTAAAAGGGGGTTGGATAAATTCCTGGAGGCAAAGACTAGCCCTGATGGTTGTGTGCTATCTCCAGTATTCGAGGCAGTAAGCCTGTGTGCACCAGTTGCTGGGGAACATGGGTGGGAGGATGCTGTTGCACCATGTCCTGCTTGTTCATACCTGGTCGATGGCTGGTTGGCCACTGTGTGAACAGAGTGCTGGACTAGATGGACCGTTGGTCTGATCCAGCATCAGGGCACTTCTTATGTTGTTATGTTCTTAAGTTAAATACAAAGCAAGCAAGCAAAGTTCATTAGTATTGCAGACACTAAGCAGGCAGAATGTATTAGTAAAATTACTATAAAGTCACAAATTGCTACGATAACTCAAGGAACCAGGGCTGATGTCAAGGGTCAGCATGATCAGGCTCTAGCTGAGGGCCTACACCCCAGGAGGGGCCCACTGAAAAGAGCCCATGGCCCTGCTCCTCCTCTTCATCCTTGCACTCCGTTGGTTCACCTGCCTCCCTCTTGGCCCGACAATGGTGGTGGTGGAAAGGGGGAGCAGTAGATATCACTGCCTAAATCTGGCCCTTTAAGAAACCATGATTTCTTTGAATTTCTTTTCTCAGATCAAGCATTGTGTGGTTGTTTGGTTTACAAATTTGCATCTTTTGAGAGTCTTTCATCAATAGCCTGTACATAAGGAAACTAATATTAAGTAACCAACAGAAGACAGACAAAACAACTGCATGTTGTCCACCCCCTTAGGAGTGCCTGCCACCTGCCTGCTTCTTATTGTGCTGTTTTGCCTTTTTAGTCTTCAAAGAAAGGATGGTTTATCATCACTTCCTCCAGTTGCAGTGTGAAGAGTTTTCTATAGATTCTCTTGAAGTTTGTTCTAAGTCACTATCAGGCTGTCAAACCGCTGAAGCAAACAGATGAGAATCTTTGTCTTCCAGTTGCTCTGGGCTAGGTGCTTCTTCACCATAGCAGGGAAATCCACACCCATGACTAATAGCAGGCTCACTCCCACTCAGAGCTTGCAAGGTAAAGGTTATAGAACTGGAACTGTAATAACACAAGGTATCAGTACTCTTCCGCAGTGAGGCTCGAAACAATAATTGCTCATTGAGTTTTATTGTGATTGAAAGGGGGTATAGTGCAGAAACAAATCTGTGTGTGTGGGGGGGGGACTAGCTGGTAAGGAAAGGTAAGGTAAAAATAAAGGGAGACAACAATGGAAACATTGCTAGTTGCTAAGATGTGCAAGGTTTTTTTCCTGCTTTGTTATTTCATTCATTTTTATTATTAAAAACTTGGTTGCTGTGATGTTCATTCATTAAAGTCACATTCATTCTCATTTTATTTGCCATTGCTTTCCACAGGAGACCCAAATGCTGTTTCGCTGCTTGAAACTTGTGAGTTTCCCCTCAAATTAGCACAACATTTTCCGGCATTTTACAACCCTTCCAAGGAATAGAAGTATAGAAGTATAGCTTCCAAATCACGTGAGGTACTGGTTCCTCTCTATTCAGCCCTGGTTAGGCCTCATCTAGAGTATTGCGTCCAGTTCTGGGCTCCACAATTCAAGAAGGATGCAGACAAGCTGGAGCGTGTTCAGAGGAGGGCAGCCAGGATGATCAGGGGTCTAGAAACAAAGCCCTATGAAGAGAGACTGAAAGAACTGGGCATGTTTAGCCTGGAGAAGAGAAGATTGAGGGGAGACATGATAGCACTCTTCAAATACTTGAAAGGTTGTCACACAGAGGAGGGCCAGGATCTCTTCTCGATCCTCCCAGAGTGCAGGACACGGAATAACGGGCTCAAGTTAAAGGAAGCCAGATTCCGGCTGGACATCAGGAAAAACTTCCTGACTGTTAGAGCAGTGCACCGGTGGAATCAGCTACCTAGGGAGGTTGTGGGCTCTCCCACACTAGAGGCATTCAAGAGGCAGCTGGACAACCATCTGTCAGGGATGCTTTAGGGTGGATTCCTGCATTGAGCAGGGGGTTGGACTCGATGGCCTTGTAGGCCCCTTCCAACTCTGCTATTCTATGATTCTATGATTCTATGAATCAGTGGGTGTCTTGCCACTCATTCCCTCAAAACCCTGTGGCATTGTAACTGCAGGGCGGGAACAACAAATCTCCATGGCAGGGGGGAGCGTGGGCTTTCTGTCCGAAAAGCCACAGTGTTGGCGGCCATTGAGCCCAACTCCTGCCCTCTGCCTGTCCTTCCCGCTCATCCCCCAACCTACCCTGGGCCTCAATCCATCCCCAGAACACCCCCAGCCTCAGTCCAAAGCAAGGTCACCACTGACAGATGGGGCAAAGAAGGTGGCAACATAGATCATCACAGGAGACAATTATCTTGCTAGAGAAAATTCTGTAGGCACTATCTGAGGAAGGCCTTTGAATAAAATACAGGCCAAAATGCGTCAGGCTTTGTGAAAATAAATGATTTGCATCCTGAGAACTTTTTGTACAAACACAAAAACAGAACAACTGAAGCACCTAAAAATGTTCACTCTCCAATGAAAAGAAACCAAAGCCATCCAGGCCAACCCCCCCCCCCCACAAGACTTCAATTTTATAGATTTCCACAAGTCCCACCCCTTGTCATTGTGACTATCGGGTTCTGGAAAGAAGACCTATCAGAATGTTGAACAGATTTGCAAAAATGTATTTCAGTTGACGATTGGCCAGCTTACAATGTCCCAGGCCTTAGCTAGACCTACCTGATAGTCCACGACGGAGAAGGGAAGATCTTGTGTGCGATTAACATGAGATCCCTCCTACGTTTACACGGGAGGCGCAATGATCTCAGGAAGAGAGGCGTTGCGCCCACCATTTTTTATTTTTTAAAGAAGACGGAGCGTACGAACGCTCGTGCGCTAAAGTTAGGGTTTTTTTAAAAAATAACTTAATTTCCCTGCTACCCCCACCCTAACCCCGATGGGTGCAGCGCTCCCAGCTCCGCGGCAACAGGCCACACATTCCGCAGTCTCGGGCTCAGCCCGAGACCACAGAAAAAGCAGACCCAAATGGAGGGCTCTATTCCGGGGCAAGAGAGATCCCCTATGTGTCATGTGGACACACAGGGACGATCCCAGGGTTTGCCCTATGGTAAATCCCGATCTAGCTAAAGCCCCAGTCTCCCTTTTTCTTCTCTCTATCTTGTAAACTCCTCCTTGTAAACTCTGGGTAGTATCAGCATAAATTACATTGTGCTAATATAAATTACTCTAGGGCAACATAAGTGATGTTAGTGGTTGCGCTCTGTTAGATCCTGCCCCCTATCTACTGTGGACAAAAAATGGTCCTGAATACATAATGAATGAGGAATGAATGAATATACGTCATGCAGAACTCATTCATGATTGCAACATTCAGCTCTTTATTAGTAATGAATGAAACAAATCGTCGATAGTGATTTCAATTGTTTATTTCTTTCTAGACAAATGTACACCCTGCTAGACACTGCTCGGAGGATGGCAACAAGGGAGAGGACCTTTTCAGTGGTGGCCTCCCAATTATGGAATGATCTCCCTGATGAGGCTCGCCTAGCGCCAACATTGTTTTCTTGTCAAGACTTTTCTCTTCTCCCAGGCATTTAACTGCATTTAACAACATATGCTAAGTTTGTTTGTTTTTTTAATGGACCCCAGAACTGTTGTTGCTTAAAATGGATACTGTTTTATACTGTTGTTTTTATATTTTTTGATGGTTTAAAATGTTCTATACTTTTTAAATGTCCACTGGTTTTAACTTTTGTAAACCACCCAGAGAGCTTCGGCTATGGGGCAGTATATAAATTTAATAAAATAAATAAATAAATAAATACTTCTGTGCTTGGTCACTATTATCATCCCTTTTGATTTTAGAGGAATATCTCTATCCTCTGTCATTTCTGTTTGCTCATTTTTAAAATTATGTTATTTTTTATTAAGACATACTTTTAACTATGCATTATTTGCCTTTTGATGCTTTTATACCATAGACAAACATATTCACTTTTATGCCATACACAAACATATACCAGAAAGCATTTTCTAAACAAAGAGCGTAGAAATGGAATGGTACATATTATATCAAATATATATCCATACTCTGAATTACAAGGGATAATTTACTGAGTTCATACCATTGGGATTATGTTAAATTTAAATATTTTGCCCAATTTGTAGCTAAGCTTGCATAAACATGAACCTTTAATTTGATCAGCATGAAAAGTTAAATGCTGTAATCATTGCAGAAGCTTGAGGTTTGCAGCAGTCTAGCAGATGTGTAAATGCAGAGACAAGATTATGAAAGGAATCATCCTCAGAAAGTGTACACAAACATTTTATGATTATGTATCATGTAACTAATGCTTTTCTTGGCTAGCCAGTTGTGATTGGTGTTTAAAGAGTTATGTTTGAAAAGGAGTGATTTCTAATTTTCTTCATCAGTTGGACATGTAGTTACATTCATTGTGAAACCAACATTGGCTGGATTCACAAAGCAGCAGATTCATTATAGGTCTTAGCTAAGCTGGACCTAAATTCCATGAGAAGCCCTCAAATCCAGCACATTTCAGAAGATACGGTTGTGTCAGATCTCTCAAAAGTGGAACTCACTTCCTTGAATTACATATGAAAATGCAATCAATGCTGTGTGTAACCGCTTGTAGTTTATGGTGTCTCTAAAAAATTTTTAATTAAAAATCTTCCTGTTACAGTATGCCAAACTAAAACCTGCATGATTACATGGCAAAAGTTGGCAGACAGGAGTGTAAAAGAGTTTACATTTGGGTCTTTTCCCTATTTTTTTTTTCTTTTTTGAGGACCAAACTCCATATGACATTAAACATTCTTTAAGGCGGTGTGTATTTTTAAAAACTATAGATAGCTTCAGGTGACAGGATCAGGACCATAGTGCATGGAGAGGGAGGGAGGGAGGGGTTAAGCTTTTCCTCCCCTGCCATCAACCTAAAAAAAAACCTACCCCCAAAACATCCTATACACCACAGGAGAGAAAATTCCATTGGCTCCACTGGATCGCCTTCTCCCGTACAATCTGCCCCGCACACTCAGGTCCTCTGGGAAGTCTGCCAAAATTAGGCTGACAAGTACTACCCAGAGGACCTTCTCTTCTGCTGTTCCCAGACTGTGGAATGGCCTGCCGGAGGAGACTCATCAACTTAATAGTCTTTTAGCATTTAAGAAAGCTATAAAGACTGATATATTCCGGCAGGCCTATCCAGTGGAATTTTAGGATGTTTTTAGGATGTTTTAATAATGTATACTATGTTTTTAATTCAGTTTTATGTATTTTATACTTACTGTTGTTTCCTGTCTTGATCCAAATGGAGAGGTGGGTAAGAAATTATTATTATTATTGTTGTTGTTGTTGTTGTTGTTGTTATCCATAATTAGCCTCCTATACATTTGGACATAATAGTTTAGTACTTCTGATAGGATTTACGAGAAGCCTTGAGTCCTCACCCTTTTCATCACAGAGATTAAACACTGATTATTATTAGCTAACCTTCTGCTCCTCCTCCATCCTTGCTACATCTTCATCATCCATATCCTCTACCTTCAATACTTGTGGTTTCGTAGGCCTTTAGGCTGTGCAAACCAGTTCACGTATGTTATACTAGGAACTAGATGTTATGATGTACACACTGCTACCCTTAGAATCATAACGCACTGGAGGCTTGTTTATATGCTCTGTAAACCCAGCGTGGCTGTTGTTTATATGACGTAGCCACCAACTCGCAGCCACATTGGACTTTTGTCCGCCAAATTGTGCTGTTTCAAATTGTCAGTTGACCATGACTTTTCCCATTGCTCTCACGTCACCACAGTTGTTTCTTCATCTGTCAATTCGGGTTAAGAAAATAGGTGTGTATTAGGTATGTACTATGTGTGATGTCTTTTTAGATGTTGTTGGGGGGAAAAATAAAAATTAAAATACAAAAGAAAATAGGTGTAGGTAGGGGCAGGTCCCAGTGCTGGGTAGGCACGGGAATGCAGGGCAGGAGCGGGGGCTTGGCAAGCTTAGTAAAGTCTACCTTGAAGTCCGGGGCACAAAAGTAAGAGCCGTGGTGATCTATAACACAGAAATTAAATGAACTGTAGCAGCGCATTTGCACTGCTACAGACTTTCAAAGCTGCACAGAGTTGCCAGGAAAAAAAGAGAGATTGTTGTTGTTGTTGTTTGCAGTTTTCTAGTCCCTCAATATTTGCTTCCCATTCCCACCGTGCTGTGATTTTTCTGCCTGGAAGCCGGCACTCACTCATGCCATGTAACTATTGATTCCCTTCGCAGCAGCGATGCTACAAGGTTTTGAGGGGAATCAGAAGGCAAAGTGGCATCATATACTGTAGATGTCCCCCAGCTCACATTTCCCCTGCTCTTGCCCACTTAACAAAGATGATGTCACCTATTGTGTTCAACACAGCACTTAGCATATCTACACCAAGCAGGATATAACACTATGAAAGTGGTTTGGAAACGGTATATGGAATGTCTCATGGACCCCAACAGAGCACTGCAATACTGTTATAAAGCAGGAGTGTAGATCCTGCTTCAGTGCTAACGAAACGTTACATAATGATAAAATGCAGATTCTCATTTATTATTCAAACATTAGTTATCCAAATGTCTTTCATTTCCATGTTTCTTGAAGAGATTCCTCTGCAGCATTTCCTTTTGATGCATAAAACATATCAGTAAAAATGATTAACAGTCCAGCAATATATATCTTATCCTCTTTTGGGGGGAAAATGACACACTTAACCATAAGCCTCCATAAAACTACATTGTCACTTTTGAGCTTATATTGCTCCAATTGAACAAACAAAGAACATTAACATGCTTGACAAAAAAGGAAAACATCTGGATTTACAGACTCAGAACTCATATGGCCTTTATCTGGAGGACAATTCGTAAGCATTGTACCAGTCCTACCTCTCTTTTTTTCCTCCTTAGGAATTTTTATCTCCCAGAATTTCAAACTGCCATCCTTGGGATCTATTTAACATCACAGCTACTGATGAGGATGGAAGCTACTGATGAGGGAGGGCAAAATGTTTAGCTCTAAAAATATTTTGAAATTACTCTTTTCTTAGTCTATGTATCTTTCATATATGTAGGGCTGTGTTTACCTGTTTTAGGATCCGCAGGCACTTCTCTGTGTACCGTACATACTGGTAGTGTTACCCAAAATGGGCCTGTTCAGATAACACACTAAGCCATGGTTAGGCTGCTAACCTTTTTGTAGCAAGTGGTTAGTGAACATAGCCACCATAGTTATGTAGCCACCACGGTTAGGAACGGCTCACACAACACACTAAGTCATGGTTCACACGACACTCTAAGCCATAATGTTTAGCTCAAAATGCTTAATCATCATGGTTTAGCATGTTGTGTGAACAGGGCTATTAATTTATGTTTTCTATGCCAGCTCTACTCCAAGAAGCTTATGGTAGCACACTTTATCCTCACAACAACCCTGCATAGTAGGCCAGCTAGATAAGAAAATGTGACTGTCTCAGGATCATCCAATGAGCTTCTTAAATTGAGAAGGGATTTGAACTTGAGTCTCTGAGGGCTAAGCGCAACATTATATCCATCATACCATACTTTATCTCACATATTTTCTGACATGCATACTAGTATTTTTCTTAACCTGTGTGTGTATATACGTATATGCTGCAGGGAATTGCAATTGGCCAATATGCAGTCATGTTAAGATGTAAGTTTTATTTTTACATGCAGTAAAAAAAAACTACGCATAGAAGGAGGAGAAAACTGCAGCATACACAATACATGTTTAGATGACACGTTACACCATGGCGTTGAAGCATTTTGAGCTAAACATCATGGCTTAGTGTGTGTGAACCATGACTTAGCATGTTATGTGAGCCATTCCTAACCACGATGGCTACATAACCACGGTTTAAAAATGCTCGCTAACAATTGCTGTAAAAGGGTTAGCAGCCTATCCATGGCCCTTTCTATACCATATCGGTGTTGTGGGAGGGAGGGGGGAGGATCTCGCGATATCCTGATATCCTCCCTCTACATGTGGGCGCAACATCCTGGGAGGAAGGAGGGTGTTGCACCCACCATTTTTTTAAATGAGATGAGCGCACGTGCGCTCCAACTAAATGCAAGGGTGTTTTTTTTAAAAAAAGCCCTGATCCCGCCCCCCACCCGATTCCTTCCTTCTACTGATCCCCGCTACTTGCAGGGAGGAAGGAAGAAGCCGGGATGGGCAGCCACACCACCTCCGGTCTCGGGACGATCCCGAGACCGCAGGAAGAATTGGGTTTTCCCAAGGAGTACTTATCCCTGGGAATACCCGTTCTCATCCCTCCTTCCTTCTGGGAGTCCCTGTACGTAATTTGTATGCACAGGGACTTGGCTGTGACCAGCCCGGATTTTCAGGCTGGTGTAGAAACAGCCCATGGCTTAGCATGTTGTGTGAACAGGGCCAAACAGTAAATGTGCTTTCAATTATGCACTTGTCTACTTATCAGTGGTGAGTTGTAAATTTTGAAGGGCAAGCATCCATCACAATAGTCCCCATAGTCCCCTAAGGAGAGTCCAAAAATACTGGCAGCTAAGTCGATCCATGTCAACAAACAGGGAATCATGAGGTCCTCATCCCTGCTAATCAAATATTCTGGTACATCAGCCTGCCAGGGTTCACTACAACATTTCCATTTACTTCAATGGGATTTACTCCTAGGGTTATATGTGTATAGGATTGCAGCCTAAGCCTGGTACACTCATATGATACATTTTCATTAAGAGTAATGATGAATGCTTAGCATATCTTAAAGTAGTAATTACATTCTACTTCTCCCCTGCAAATGAGAGAACTGATGGAAATATAGAGTAGGAAGAATCCAATGCATCTTGTAGTCCGAATCCTCTACCTAAAGCTTCTACAATGTCCTTGGCAATATTTTCTTGAAAACATCCAAGGAAGATTTCACAACTTCGTAAGACATTTGTTCTATAGGTGATTTGTTCATCTGGTTAAGAAAGTAATCCTGGGGGGGGGGGATCTACACTACTGCTTTAAAGCGCTTTAAAGTGCTTTATAACAGTTTTGACAACTGTTGGGGCCCAGGACACACTGCATATACGGTTTCAAAACGTTTTCAAAGTGCTTTAAAGCGCTTTAAAAGCAATAGTGTAGATCCCCCCTGATTAACCTTAAAGCATCTTATTTGAAGTAGTTCCTGTCACTCGTGTAAAATGTCCCCCATCTTGTTTCTATGATCCTTACTTTCTTTCTACTAGTAGACTTAGGGCTGATTTACTGTCTGAACCATGCAAAAGTCCTGTATGATGCTGGTCCATATGGGGGCTAATATGTTACAAGTTTCCTGTGACATGAGTCATCCTGCTTGGGTGCAGAGTCTTTATGCCAGGAGAAGATTGCTTTGCCTTGATGATGGAGAGGCTCCAATCCGTTTGGTAAGATGCAAACAAATATTACAACCCCCTACGCTGCGCCACTCCTATGCAGAAACATTTTTCAGTAGCCTCCACATTTGAGCTGTAATATTTAAATCAGGACTAATACTTGTGCTTTTCATATGATAAGCACAATCTTTCCTATTTTAGAGAAAGCCTTGTAGTAGATGAACGAAATGACAGTCTTATACTACAAGATGCACAGTAATGCTCTTATGAACTAATCTCATAAGCAAGCAAGTTAAGGAACTGGAGACCATTTCATGCAGACCATGAACTGCAATATGCATTGAACTGCTTGCTATTTTATCTGTTGTGTTAAACAACTTGGGTAGCCATAGAAACGTGCTAAAATTCAATCTGGTGTTTTTGTTTTTGTGTTGTTGTTTTTAATAAATGGCACTTTTTTATTACTCCATTTGTCCTTTGGTACTAGGAAAGAAACTCTGTTTTCTTTCCACCCAAGAAGCTCATTATCTGTTGGACGAAATGTCAAACCGTAGGATTTGATAACAATCCAATTGTAGGAAAAAGGATGACTCCCTGGAACAGCCTTTGCCTATGTTCTTGGGCAAGGAAAATCACATGTTTTCTGTTTGGTTCTCTAAAACAGGAAGGCACTTTTCAGGCATCCCAACATTTCAATCATTTGGCAGCAAGGTAGAGAAGCTGACTGACAAAGCATCCAGACACCGTCTAGACCTTTGCCTTCACTGTCAAACCCTTCCTTATTTAACAACCCATTATTAAAACATGATATGAGCAAATCTCCAAACTCCCCTCCCCTCAAAAGTCATGGGAGTGACAAGGCACCTTGGCATCTGGTTTACAGAGGAGATCCACGGAATATATGGCCATTTTTATTCCAGCTGCCTTAACACTCCATATTTTAGCTACATCAATCATGGCCAATCTCACTTAAAAGATTTTGCTAAATCTAACAGGTAAGATCATCATATATGATACAACTGGATACAGCCTTGGTTAAATCACTCTGAAAAGATTTTCAATGACATAACATTTTGGTCTAACATTTTTCAGAGCCCATCAACATGTCCAGTGAATTTTTTGATTGATGGAACATAGAATGCTGCCTGGGAAGAATATTTGTTCAGCAAGCTCCAATTAGTCTACTCCAGCCTTCCCTAACCTGGTGCCCTCCAGATGTTTGGAATTAGAACTTCTATCAACACCAACTAGCATGGAGAACTCCCACCAGCACCAAGACTGCATAGTATGCTGCTGGGAGATGTAGTGCAAAACAACTGGAGGGCAATAGGTTGGAGAAGGCTGGGCTACTCTGTCTAACAGCAACTTTCCAGGATCTCAGGCAGACTCTTTCCAGGTGCAAAATAAAATTCTTGAACATCCCTAGGAAAGGCCCAGTGGAGATGTGATGCCAAGACTGGCAAGATTGCCGCCCTGTTCTTGCATGAAGGAATACAATCAGTTGTGCAGGCTGCAAAATGGCATTGCAGGTGGGGTGGGGTGGGGTGGAGAATGCAAATCTGAACAGAGCAACATCTGTCTGTTTAACCCATTCCCTTCCAGACATTTTTCTAGTTAAAATTGTCCTCCGCTGTTGATTTCCTACCCACTGGGAAAGTGCAGATTTCCTGGCAAGTGGGGAAGCAACTGGGTTAGGGTGACCCTATGAAAAGGAGGACAGGGCTCCTGTATCTTTAACAGTTGCATAGAAAAGGGAATTTCAGCAGGTGTCATTTGTATATATGGAGAACCTGGTGAAATTCCCTCTTCATCACCACAGTCAAAGCTGCAGGAGCCCTGACCTCTTTTGTATCTGGTCAAGAGGACAAGGCTCCTGCAACTTTAACTGTTGCGTTGAAGAGGGGATTTCACCAGGTGCAGCATGCATATAAATGACACCTACTGAAGTTCTCTTTTCTATAAAACTGTTAAAGATACAGAAGCCCTGTCCTCTTTTCCAAAGGGTCACCCTAAACTGGGCTGTTTTCATTGTTTTAAGTTGCAGAAAGGAAATGGTATAAGCAACCCTCCCTTGTCATTTCTTCAATTTAGATTTGCATCACCCCCACCACCCCCGCACCCGCATTTATATTTCTGTGATTTTTTTTTAAAAAAAGCTGGCTGGACACTCATCATGCACCTCCTGGGATTTCAAGCTCCATCAGATGGGGTGGGGAATCACGCTTCTCTACTGTCGTTTCTCCACCCCTGTTTTTGTTGCGCGATATTTCCTCTTGCTCTCGGGGAGAGGAAAGAGGAAATAAAAAAGTGCACATGCCCATTCAGGGGCCTTCTTTATCGTGCTGCTTCTCCTGCACACAGCAGGAGATAGCGACAGCTTCCGACTTTAAAAATAATAGGACTTACCTGGGCCTTTTTTTTTATCGGTCGAAGAAATCTAGAAGGGGCGGGAGGCAGATGTTGTTGTGAGAGGGACCTGCGAAAATCCATGAGTGCCCAGTAACGAGTGTGCCATAAAACTCTCGTATGTTTGGCCCTTGGTGTATGTTTTGACACTAACATTGTGGATTGTTTTCAGAGTGCCTGATTCATATATTTCATTAGGACTTGAGTCAGAGAACCAAAAAAACAAAAACAATGTATAAGTAATTTAGACCATTTAAAAAAAACCTTCACTGATTCAGTGCATGTGAAATAAGCATGAGGATGTGAATAGACACCCACTTGCTTAATTTATGAAGGTATTCTGAACTCTTCACTTGGACATCTTGTGAGAGGGAGGGAGGAAGGAAGATTAATGTCTGCATTTTTCCTTCCTGAAAGGTTGCCTTAAAATATATAAACTGTTCATAAGGAGGAGAAGAAAGGACTTTTACTGCATAATAATGTCTCTCTTAAATTTGTGTGCATATGTTAAAAGCACTGTGAAGCCTCAATAGGTTTTTGATTTGTTATTTTTATGAACAAGCTTGGGTACATTATCTCCTAAGACAATCTACCAGCTGTTAAATGTTTGCTTTTACGATTCAGAGAGCTTCAGCTGTAGAATGCAGAGACATTTAGCAGCTTTGTGTGTGTATGTGAATTGCTAGTCAAAATCAAAACCCAAAGCATTTGGTTTCTTGAGATTAGGAGCTTAGATGCCAAGAGTGTAAATCACTAGTGCTTGCATGAGAAGTATTACATGAACCCAATAGGGCATGGGTACAAGGCAGAGGATGGAGCAGTGGTTATCAAGAGAAATTTCAAAACTCATGTTAATGTAACACGTTTGTTAAGGTAGGGTGATCATATGGAAAGGAGGACAGGGCTCCTGTATCTTTAACCGTTGTATAGAAAAGCAAATTTCACCAGATGGCATTTGTATGCATACGGCAACTGGTCAAATTCCCTCTTCATCACAACAGTTAAAGCTGCAGAAGCCTCTTGACCAGATACAAAAAGGTCAACCAAAAGATCACAAAAAATGTGCAAACTTTTGAAAACTACAGATCTCTTCAGCAGGAAAGATGTTATAAAAAGCAATTTTGGGATGGGAGAAATGGGGGGAAGGGAAAATATCTGACTGGTTGTTCAGAGTCCCAAGATGGAATGGGGGCAGGAAACTCTGCAAATTTCCAAATAAGGCTCAGCCAAATAGGTCCCATCGTGGGACTCTGAACATGTAAACCCTGACTTCACCATCTAGTTGAAGGGGACAGAACCTCTTTCAGCACAAGGGCTGAAATCCATGTTGGAGAAGCTCTTAGGGGCTGCATTCCAGTGGTAGGTGAGACCAAAGGCAAAAGGGGCGGGGCCAAAATAGAAAAAATAAAACAGCCAGCATAGTTTAGCTTGAAGCTCTTGCTGCCAGTAGATAAGCCTTAGGAGAGGCATTGCAACCTTTTAGAATGGGGGGGGGGGAACTGTACAAAACCCAGGAAACAATCAATGGTTGACGGAAATGGGTTAAGGCCTGGGCTAGGGGACAAGGCCATCTACAGAACCCCTCATGGGCCAAATTGAGATCCCTCATGGGACGAATTTGGCTCCTGGTCCCCGAGATTCTGCACCCCTAGTCAAGTCAGATTTCCTTGTTCCCTATTTCCCACCTCAATCTGCTTTTTATCTTGCCTGATGAAGAGACCTGGAGATCGCAAAAGCTTGCACATTTTCGTGATCTTTTAGTTGATATTTTGGTTGACCTCAATAAAGGTATTACATTAATATAACTTCTGAATGGCCACCTTTGTTTTTTTGTGAGACCAGGGAAACTTGCTTCCTGGGCCTAGGTAAAAAGGTGAGAACAGGAAAGGCCACAAGCAGGACATGAGGGCACTAGCAGCCTCCTGGGATTGTTCTCCAGCATGCTGCCTCTGATTCTGGAGGTAGCACAGAGCCATCACAACTAATAGCCATTGATCGCTTCACCCTACATGAATTTGTTCAATGCCATTTTGAGGACATATTAGATGGTGTCCGTCACAGCCACTTGTGGCAATTTCATTGTAGAACTGGGCACTGTGTGAATAGGCCCTGGCTTTTATCAGTCCTGACTCTTTCATTAATTGATTTTACTGGATGAGCCCAGGGTCTAGTGTTGCAAAAGAGGGGGGAAACCATAGCTTGATCTTTGAGTGGTCCTTCTATGGGCATTTGTGACTCCTGGACACTTCTTCATAGAGGAATGTTATACATACTGGGTGTTTCACATTCCCTATTTTGCATGAGTCCATTCATTTTGGCTCTCTAAAGAAGTGCTATAATTTTGACTGGGTCATTAGGTAGCCTTTTCATATTAACTACTATAGAAAGTTTTTGAAGAATATGGTCAAAGAATCAATTTGTTTCTTTCAAGGAACAAAGTATAGCATTTAATCCTGGCCTTTGTAGTTCTTTCTAAATACCCTCTATGTTTCTGAGGTAATTCTGCAGTACATACAGTACTGTATTTCTTTAGTTGCCATGGCAAAATTTCATTTCCCCCCTTCCCTTTAGTTACAGAGCAAGTTGTTTCTAAAAACTCACATTAATTGCTGCTACGCATTGTAAGAAGCTACATAATTTCTCCAAAGATAAGGTTCTCCCAGCCTGCAATAAACTAAATTCTTCTGCAAGCAAGAGATGAGAGTCAGTTCTTGGGTTTCAAATGAGAAACATCTACAAAGAGTGATCTATGTATTTAAACATTCGCTAATGAATTAACACCGAAATTGGAGCCACCGGTCTTCCCTGGGCATAGCCTAAGTGAAGCTCCTGTCCTCCGTTCCTCTAGCCATATGGCCTTAAGCGGGCAGGGATGAGGAATTCTACCTTCACCCAAAAACGATGTCAAATTACTATTCAATCTCAGGCTGTTTCTGTACTGAGAAAGTTAAGGAACTTATATATATATATATATAAAATATTGTTTTTGTTATAAGTTTATTGTTTCATTATTTTCTTAACTTTGTAGCCACTCATTGTTTAACTTTTGGTTAAGGTGAGCACCTGTTGTTCATATGTTTCTGCACTGAACCTGCCAACTAACTAGCCATGCACCGCTCTTGAGCTTCACTCCAAAGCTAGTGTGATGTAGAAACACCCTGGCTGACCAGCTGATGGTCAATTTAAGCCAAAAGGCTAAAACATTCCTATGCAGCCCATCTCAGAAACGAGGCGGCAACTTGAATGTCCTGCCCAGCATTTTGTGAATGATCCCTGCCTCTGCAAACAACCCTTCATGCTCTCTCCTCTGTGGGCCAGGTGCAAAAGCAAGCTGGGGGAAAGGAAGATGGTTGCATTAGTAATTAGGGTGACCATATGGAAAGGAGGACTGGGCTCCTGTATCTTTAGCAATTGTATTGAAAAGGGGATTCCAGCAGGTGTCATTTTCATGCATGCAGCACCTGGTGAAATTCCCTCTTCATCACAGCTGCAGGAACCCTGCTCTCTTTTGAGTGACCAGATACAAGAGAATGAACATGGGCTTTTGGTCTATAGTAACCAGTTGCTTGTTGCCCCACATCCCTCAAAGTGCCAAAATACAAACTACTCTTCTGAATCACATGAGCCAGCAGAAACAGCACTTACAGATAATGTAATCCGAATCTGGGTGTTGGTAGCATAGAACTCAAGAATGTGCAATCACAACTGGATTTTGTAAGTGAATGCATTTCTTTCCGCCATGAAACATCCCAATAGCACCCATGAGATGACTGGGTGTTGAGTCTCTTGTCTTGCAGAAGAACAGTTGAAGAACTGCGACTTTAGAAACTCCTACAAAATACATTTGTCACTATTGCTTTAATTCTTCATTATCTTGAATTATCTAATGGTAGGTGGCTCAGAGCACTTGCTTTCACACTGCTTAATGTGGATTATTGTCATTATTATTATTATTATTATTATTATTATTATTATTATTTATATAGCACCATTAATGTACATGGTGCTGTATAGAGTAAAACAATAAATAGCAAGACTCTGCCGCATAGGCTTACATTCTAATAAAATCATAATAAAGCAATAAGGAGGGTAAGAGAATGCACCAAACAGGCAGTATAAAAGTCAGAACAATTCAAGTTTTAAAAGATTTAGGAAAAAGAAAAGTTTTTAGCTGAGCTTTAAAAGCTGCGATTGAACTAGAGGGGTGAAGATCCTGCGATATTTTTATCACGAGATCTCCCCATCAGTACACACGTGGCGTGCGATGACCTCAGAGGGAGAGGCATCACACCCGCCATTTTCTTTCTTTTTCTTAAAGGGAGAGCAGCGCACAAACGCTCGTGCCCAAAAGGTAAGTGATTTTTTAAAAAATAATTACTTCCCCCGCTCACCCCACCCCACCCCCGATGGGCGCAGTGCTCCTAAGCCCAGGGCACAGCAGGAAATGGCAGCACTTTCTATTTCCTAAAAAAAAGTCAGATTAAAAAGGGTCCATTTTGTGATGGGAAAAAAAGGCAAGGAGGAGCGTGAATAGACACGCAGTAGTGGGCAGTAGCGAGCATGTGATAAAACACTCTTCCGCTGAAACCCTATATGTAGTTGCATATGGAGAATTTGGCTTTTGATCTTGCAGAACCTGGAAATATGTGGTAAAGAATTACTGGAATCTTTTATTCACAGCTAGAGTCAGTTGTGGTAGAAATACTGCAAATAATCTATGGAGGTTATGAAATCTACAAGACAAATGTATATTTTCTTTTAAACACTTATTAGAGATTTATGGCCCTTAACTGGTATGGTAAAGTTTCGCCGGGTTGGGTGGGGACTTTTACCAGCGTACAGAACATAACAGTTAAAACTTTACAGTCTAGTAAAAAACACCCATCACTAAGAGATTAACAGCTTTATTATTTGAGGGCCACTAATAAAGGAGTTATTTTCCTCTATATTGATGGCTCAAGATAATAAATTATGACTGGGTAGGTGGGGGGAAAGAGAAGAAAAAATAAAGCTGTTAAAATACTCAGTTAATTTCACAATTCAGAGGTTGATGAAAATAATTTGCAATCAAGGGACAGGCAGTTCTGAAGATGAGTACCTTAAGAAGAAGGGAACAAATCAGGGCTCAGCAACTTGTTTGTCACGGATGTCATTTTAAATGTGTAACATGCCAGCAGAGGCCTATCCCCAATTAGCATACTGGAGCATGTTCATTATTTGCCTAACTTTGATGGACACCAGGTCATCCTAGGGTGACCAGATGCATCGGGAAACCCCGGAGACCTCTGGGAAAAACAGAGGTCTCAGGGGCAACCAGGACTGGGCCCTAATTCACTGGGGAAAAGGCTGGGAGAAACACGTTCCCGAAGTCCGGAATGCGTCTTCCAGCTCCTCCCCCCAGCGCTGATCTAGGCTTCTTCTATGCACTGGCACGACGGCGCCAGCCCACAGGAGAAGGCCTGCATTGTCTGGGGTGGGGGAGGAGCTGGAAGACACGTTCCTGGACTTCTGGGAACATGTCTCCCTATTCTGCTTCCCCCTTGATGCCATCTGTGCATGTTGAAATGGCAGATCAGCGTCCTCAGATGACATGGCAAAAAGTTAAGGAAATAACAGATACTATGTGAACTATTTTCTGGGGTGATAATTGTTCTAACTTTTCCTGGTTAACATTTCTCTTAGTGTATCTAGGGCTGTTTGTTTTGCATGATAATAACGTGTGTGTGTGTGTGTGTGTTCAGAGTAGTAATAGTAGTAGTAGAAGAAGCACCCCACCCACCCACGCCGGCAAGTCCTCTCACATTAGGGGCTGACTATACATCTTCAAAGCCTTGCAGCTGCCAATTTGCAGTCACTGTAGGGCTTTTTCCCTAAAGCTGTGCTTTGAAAAAAGTCAAGGACTTACTCCAACCTTTTTCTTCATTACCTTTCGCCGTGTGTCCTCACTCTGTAGTCAATTTGGGGGGGCGCGTTCCGGGGCAAATGGCAACAGGTGATTGGTTGCTGAAAGCCAGGACAAGGGCGGGGACAGTTTCCAGTACATGGATGACCACTGGAAAACCCTGTGCTTCTTCCTGGAGTGGGGATTTCCCACCTGCACCCTGCAACAGTGATACCACAGGGTTTCAAGGGGAAGGAGCAGCACCATGAAGACATGCCCCACGTTAGTTGTCTGACCAGACTTATCTCGGTGATACCTCCAGATACTCAAAATCATGAGAGAACCCCCTGCAATCATGAGAGGGGTTTTCAAGTAATGAAGATGATAAGCATTTGTTTCCAGACTTCTGAGCTGCAAATTTATTTATTTATTTATTTATTTGATTGATTTTATACCCCACCTTTCTACCAAAATATAGCTCTCAAGGCAGCACTCAAATGTTACCATAGTAATCGTATTCTTAGCAGAAACAAGCCGGATGTGCACTATTTTAACTATTTAAATATTTAGAATCGTTGGGAATGTGCAGGGAGCACATGCAGCCATGTGGACTCCATGTGATCTATCTTCAACCCAGTGGCGCAATCCAGCCCCTCCCCCCCTTGACTACTTATCCTGGTTGTGCTTTTTATACTGTATTTTGTATTTGTGTTTTTAGACTATTGGTTGTTTTATTGTGGTTTTAATTTCTGTGAACTGCCCAGAGAGCTTTGGCTATTGGGCGGTATAAAAATGTAATAAATAAATTAAATAAATAAATACGTAGAGAGCGTCAGGTGATGGGGGCAGCAGCAAGCAGGTCAGGGACCCATCAGGCTGATACTGGTTGCTGCAGCATCCTTTCTTTTGTCTGATTAAAAAAAGATTTTCTTTATAGCCAGGTGGCAGCTGGTCAGGCATGTTCATTTTATATATTCTTCTTTTCTTTAAAAGAAAAAAGGAACAATGGATGGAAGAAAGAAAGAAAGAAAGAAAGAAAGAAAGGTGCTTATTCCTAAGTAAATGAGTTTAGCATCCCGGCAGCGGAAGCAACTCCATTTTATTTGTGCAGTCATGATAATGCTAACATTTCAGTGAGTTTAAACTGTGAAACTGCACATGCTCAGAGGTTGGTTTGTTTATGTGAGATGGCAAACAGTTTCTCTCTGTATGTCTGACTAACATATCAGGAATGTAGAATTGAGCATAGAGGAAGGAATGTTGGGGGGAGAGAAGAAAAATATTAAGTGTGTGCTTCATGACTGAAGAAATATACGACTGTCTAAGCTACCCCACCACTCTCCATAAGATCATTAAGGCCAGGGTCTAAAATTACCCAGCTGCACCACTGCTTCAACCATATGTTTCTTAGACCTCAAATCAAAAGATGAACTTCCCCAGGGAGACAACAATGGCTAGCTAATTGGCACTTAGGCATCCTCTTCACTACATACACAACCTAAGATTTTATGCATCTAGACCATTTGCTCAGCTTTCGCTTACAGCTATGTGAAGTATGGACTGCCAGGCTGCCTGAGTGAGGAGACACCTCACCTCTGAGGGACCCAGACATTACCTAGCCCTGTTTGCCAGGCATCACACTTATGAGAGTGCGGGGTCCCCTATGCTCACTAGAGGCTCTTCAAGAAGCAGCAGTTGAAACAGCCAGAGCAATAGCTGCAATGACACTGGGGTAGATATTTTTTTTGCTCCCGGAGCTTTCAATGGTTACTACTGCCTTTAAAAACATGTATTGGGAAGAAAAGGGAAAAGAAATGAGAGTTAAGGAACAGATTAGATATTTGGGAATTAAAATTACACAGAATTTAGAGAGTTTAGAAAAAGAGAATTTAAATAGTTTAAAGAAAGAGATTTTGGTAAAATTGGAAAAATATAAAGGATTAAATTTATCCTGGTTTGGAAGAATAGCACTAATAAAAATGAAGATTTTAGCAAAGATTAATTTTGTGCTTAGGATGCTACCAATAAAAATTTCAGAATCAGAGATAAAAAGTTGGCAAAATATCATAAATAATTACTGTAATGGGGATAAGAAAGCGAGGGTAAATAAGAATAAATGGTATTTAAGTCAAAAAAAGGGAGGATTGGGTCTCCCAAATATTAAACTATATTACGTAGCTAACAGGCTAAGACATATTGTGGAGGCAATTATAGGAATAGGAGAATTAGATTGGATGGATGATAAAACTATAAGTAATATAGAGATCAATCTGGAAAATGTATTCTTTAAGGAAGGAAATAGAAAATGGGTGGAAAGCATAGGTAACCCGCTCTTGAGGTTTCACTGGGAAATTTGGAGTAAATATAAAGGGGAGTTGCTCCCGAGCAACTCGCCCTTATCACCGGTAACAATGTTAAAGAATTTCCCGGAGGAATTAAAGAGTAGATTAAGTAAAGTTTTAATAGAAAAAATTAAAATGAAATTAAGGGAATGGTTAAGAGAAATGATTACAAGAGAGAATATGGAAGAGGTTTTAAAAGATAAAGGATTAACTTGGTTAAATTATTGGCAATTAGAACAGTGGACTAAAAAGTGGGTAAGAGAAAATGGAGACTGTAGAGAATTGACGAAGTTTGAGGAATTAATAGTTAGGAAAGAAAATGACAAGGGAAAAAGAATAGTGTCAAAAGGGTTAATGAGTGAAATATATAGAATATTGGTGGAGAAAGGATTGATGGATAGTTCAGGTAAAATGGTTTGGGAGACAGATTTGAATGTACAAATAGGACAACAGAGTTGGGAGGGACTATGGAGGCAAAGAGCGTTGAGAAATATGTCAGTAAGAATAAAAGAGAATTATTTTAAAATTATATGGAGGTGGTACCTAACCCCGGTTAGATTAAATAGATTAATAATCAGCATTCAGCAAATTGTTGGAGAGGTTGTGGGGGGAAAAGGAACGTATTTACATATGTGGTGGGAATGCAAATATGTACAAAAATTATGGAAGATGGTGTTTTTGGAGATTGAAGAAATTGTGGGAATGAAGATAGAACGAACACCAAAAGTTGCATTACTGTCACTATTTGAAGATTTAAAATGTAAAAAAGAAAATAAGGAATTAATAACGAATTAGCTGACGGCAGCAAGATTGATTGTAGCTAGGAACTGGAAGATTCAAGGGGAATATTCTATTGAAGAATGGTATAAAGAAGTTTGGGATATAGCTATTAATGATAAATTGACTTGTAATATTAAATGGAGAAGAGGTATAGCTAAAACAAATGATTTTGAAGGAATTTGGAAACAGTTCCTAATATTTGTGTTTTCTAAGGGAAGTGGGAAACCACCAGCAGAAGAAAGTATGAGATTTTGGAATCAGGAATGAGATCCCGAGGTGGGGGGGTGCACTTATATATTAAGTTTGATTGTGTTATTTAGATATGATATCATGTATTCAACATTTATTCAACATTTATGTAGTTGTTATTTCTTTTTTCATTGTAATGCTGTATGTTTAAGTATTGCAGAAAATAAAATAATTTCTTTTTTTTAAAAAAACATGTATTGTGCATTATATAACTTCATGAGGAATTAGTACCTTAGTTTACTTGCTCTCCTAGCATAATATTCTGCAAAGTCCTATAACTCCCAGCCTTTGTCCAGCACTTAGATAGCATTACGAGGTGCGATAAATGAGTGATGAGTGAATGAATGTTTTGATAAATTGACCATCTCCATATAGGAAAAGTGAAGACATGGCTTTTTATCAACGCCTTTGAGGGCTAAATTCTTCATGTTTACACATAGTTCTAATTGTTTTTAACTGTTTTATTGCGTTCAAAAAAATTGAACTGGTTTCAATTTGTTAACGATTTAATACCTTTTTTTGCTGTGTAAATTATTTATGTTTATATTGTTCTGATTTCATCTGTACGCTGCCCTGAGATCCCAGTGGTAATAGGGCAGGAGGGAATCTACACGTCGTTGTGAGGGCGCTTACATGCACCCCCAGTGCGCCCCCACAACGACTGTGTAGACCGAGAAAGAAGAGGAGGAGGTGGCTGGGGAACCGGCCGCGTCCTTGCCGCTGCCGCTTCCTCCCCGCCGGCCTCCTGCTGCCGGGCTAAGAGCCACCCGGGTCGGAGAGCTCGGCTTCCGCTTCCGCCGAGCTCTCCGACCTGGGTGGCTCTTAGCCCGGCAGCAGGAGGCCAGCGGGGAGGCGGCGGCAAGGACGTGGCCAGTTCCCCAGCCGCCTCTTCCTCCGTCTCTTCTTTCTCGGTCTATACAGTCGTTATGGGGGTGCACTGGGGGCGCATGTAAGCACCCTCACAACGACGTGTAGATTCCCTCCAGGATACAAATGTTTTAATAAATAAATAATAAATAATGAGGATAACGAGCCACTACGGCACAGAGGATGCTATCTTTTGTTTGGATCTGGGGCACAAAGATTTAAAAGCCCACTCAATCCTACTCAATGGGTGGCCTTGGGCAAATCAATGTCTGTTAGCTTTATCTGCGACACGTGTTTGTTTAATAGACAAATAACAGCAGTTGTAAAGTACATGTACATTGAACAGTAACCAATGTAGTAAGGATAATGTTTTGTCATTAAGTGTCTAGTCCTCATTTTTACAAAGAGGAAATAATGTGATCACAATTCACATCTAAGAACTTTAGCTATTGGGCAGTATGAAAATATAATAAAGAAAAAAATAAGAATAAAACATAAATAAATAACAAGTGTTCTAAAGACCAGCTTTGGCATTTATGAAATGTTTAACAATGGTGTTTAAACATCATCTGAGGACTGTCATCTCAACATTAGACAGTAGTAGAACTCTTAGGTGACTGGCCTGTGGATCTATCAATTGAGGGTGATAATTCAAGCCAGAAACACAAAATGGCTTTTAAAATCTGGCATGGAGACAACAATCTGGGACCTGTTTCGTTAGGAAGCCTCCCACTGCTCTGTGGGTAAGTGGTACAATGTGGTGTAAGTGGGATTCCCATAACCAAGTGACAGTGTGAGGAATGTAATCAAGATCCCCTGGAGTCACCTAAAGTGCTTTAAGCATGAAATCCATCTGTCTAAGTAAGTGAATGGGGAATGAGTGCCAATGTTTGCCAAGGCACAGTCGATTTGCTGTTGGCATCCTTTAAGAATGAAGTTTGATAGACGTGACACAACCAGGACAACTGAGCAGCACATTTCACGAATGGATCGTGTGTCCCAAATGTACAAATAAGCTGTCAGCATCTTTATGTAGTCACCAGTGCACACGTAAGAAAACCTACAGTGGGGAGTATCCTGTCAATTTTCTTAAGCTGCAATCCAAAGTTCATTAACTCCGAAAGGAGTTAAAATGAAACCAGTGATACTTAATGTTTGCAGAAATATGTTTTCGATCAGAGCCTATATCTAAACCTATATCAGGGCCTATATCTAAACATATTCTCCAGATGTGTTGGACCATAACTCCCATAATCCCCAGACAGCATGGAGACTGGGGATGAGAGAAGTTGCAGTCCAACACATCTGGAGGGTGTTGGGTTGTGAGAGGCTGAACTAAACAGTACTTTCCATAAAATAGTGTACATTTGCATTGAAAAAAAATCTGCTCAGTGGAATAAAAGACATATTGCCTAAGTAGGTATTTTAAATAATCCAAGGGATATTGAGAACATCTTCAGTGCCTGATTACACATGCACCGACTTTATCTGTGTAATATACAATGATATCATAGAATAGTAGAGTTGGAATGGGGGCTATAAGGCCAACGGGTCCAGCCCCCTGCTTAATGCAGGAATCCACCTAAAAGTATACCTGAAAGATGGCTGTCCAGCTGCATCTTGAAGGCTTCTAGTGTGGGAGAGCTCATGACCTCCCTAGGTAATTTGGTTCCATTGTCATACTGGTCTAACAGTCAGAAAGTTTTTCCTGATGTCCAGCAGAATCTGTCTTCCTGTAACTTGAGCCCATTATTCTGTGTCCTGCACTCTGGAATGATCGAGAAGAGATCCTGGCCCTCCTCTGTGTGACATCCTTTCAAGTATTTGAAGAGTGCTATCATGTCTCCCCTCAGTCCTTTCTTCTCCAGGCTAAACATGCCCAGTTCTTTCAGTCTCTCCTCATAGGGCTTTGTTTCTAGACCCCTGATCATCCTCGTTGCCCTCCTCTGAACCCCCTCCAGCTTGTCTGCATCCTTCTTGAAGTGTGGTGCTCGGAACTGGATACAATACTCAAGATGAGGCCTAACCAGTGCCAAATAAAGGGAAATCTGTACCTCACATGATTTGGAAGCTATATTTCTATTAATGCAGCCCAAAATAACATTTGCTTTTTTTGCAGCCACATTACACTGTTGGCTCTTATTCAGCTTGTGATCTACAACAACTCCAAGATCCTTCTCGCTTGTAGTATGGCTGAGCCAAGTATCCGCCATCTTGTAACTGTGCATCTGGTTTCTTTTTCCTAGGTGTAGAACTTGGCATTTATCTCTATTAAATTCCGTTCTGTTGTTTTCAACCCAGCACTCCAACCCAGCACTCCAGATCACTTTGAAGTTTGCTTCCATCTTCCAGGGTATTAGCTATCCCACCCAATTTTGTGTCATCTGCAAATTTGATAAGCATTCCCTGCACCTCCTCATCGAAGTCATTAATAAAAATGTTGAAGAGCACTGGGCCCAGAACTGAGCCCTGCGGTACCCCACTTGTTATCTCCTCCCAGTTTGAGAAGGTACCGTTGATAAGCACTCTTTGAGTCTGATTCTGTAGCCAACTGTGGATCCACCTAATAGTTGTTCCATCTAGTCCACTTTTAGCTAGTTTGCTAATCAGAATATCATGGCGCCCTTTGTCAAAAGCTTTGCTAAAGTCAAGATATATCATGTCCACAGTATTCCCACAGTCCACAAGGGAGGTTACCCAATCAAAAATTGAGATCAGACTAGTCTGGCAAGATTTGTTCTTGACAAATCCATGCTGGCTTCTAGTAATCACTGCATTGTTTTCAAGGTGCTTACATCCTAAGGTTCACCCAGAGAGGGGTTGTTTATGTACAATTTGAAGGGCCACACTGATGTAAATGTACATAAACTGGCCCCAAAGGAAGTGGATCAAGGCCTAGTACTGGGGGAGGGGGGAGCAACATGCTTATCTCTGACATGACCCCAACCCTACTGTGTCACAGATAGGGTGGCCGCTTATGAATCATCAGAAAAGAGGAAATGCACCACCCCCACAAGATGGTCAAAAGATTTGCATAAATATGCCCATGCTGCTTTACAAACACACACAGGCACACACACACTACTATAAATGGATTGTCTTGAGTTTGTCCCCTTCCTCCTTGTACTTGCCTGTACTTTCAAACATGTGCTGGGGAGAGTGTGGCTCATGGTGTAAAGGGACTAGGAAGATCCATGTTCAAATTCTGTTCAGCCATGAAATTTGCTGGGTGACTTTGAGCCAGTCTCTATCTCTTGGCCTAACCTACTTCGTAAGGTTGTTATGAAGACAAAACTGGAATAATGTCGTCAATGTAGGACTGCTAGATATATTCGGGGTGTGTGTGTTGCACTGAGGTAGGGGAATGTGGCATGGCCAAGACACAAAGGAAATAAATGCGTATGTGAAAAATTAACTAAATAACCCCTAGGGAGGGACATAATTTAGTTCTCAGGCACTAGTCAGGGTTGCTCTCACTCCCAGTCTGAACTTGTCTTGCACAATTGCAAATTTTGCTTTTTCAAACACTGTGCGAGTTCAAAGAGCCATGTGCATACTGCAGCATGCACCGGGTAAGTGAAAGTGGAATGTATCATGCACGTTCAACTCAAACTTTAGTGGCGGAGGAGGTAGTAGCAGTGGCAGAGAAATCTTCTGGTGACTGAAAACCTGGAAAAAGGGCCTCATCCTGTGCAGTGCCAGCAGAAGCTGGGCACAATTTCAGAAGCTGTAGATGACATTCATTTAGCTTTAATTGAGACTATTAAGGCACAGCTTGGAAAGCCGGTCACAGCAGCCCTTCGAGACGTGAACTGACACATTGCATGCTGGCCTGTCAGTGGTGATACAGTCAGTCGGCTGGGGAAGTCCTCATCCATATGGAATCATTAATGTATATTCGCATGATGCCATGAGCCCACACTGGCTTTTGTAGGAGGCAATCCTCCTGTTACTGAGCCTTCTGACCACAAAGGAGGGAATAGCTGTAGCCAAAGCTAATGCTTGGAGATTCATGATTGTGGAATGGCTGACTCTTGTTTTTCCTCTTCCATCTGCAGAATTAAGCATATGCTCCACATTGCTGGCCTTCACAGCTAGTATCGAATTAACTTCAGAAGAAGAGGGGCCAAAGCGATCTAATGGACTCTTTTTCAGTGCCTTGGATTGGATTTGGCATTTATTTCATGACAGTTGTCAGAATAGCACATCAATTTGGTGGAGAGTTGCCTCATAACAGCTTGGGGGGAAATGAGCGGGGTTGGGGGAGGGAGAGGAAGCTGGTGTAGTATATTTGATAGAGCAGCGGAGAGCTTTGGCTATGGGGCAGTATTTAAATGTAATAAATAACAACAACAACAACAACCTGTGGGGCAGATGCTGCTCAGCGTAAGCAAGTGTAAAGTGATGCACATCAAAGTATTGGAGAGTTCCATCCAAGTGTTTGTAATTACTAATGGATATAGTATTCTAGCAAAGTGGCCAAGTTTGCCAATGACACCAAATTATTTAATGTGGTTAAAACAAAAAGGGATTGCGAGGAGTTCCAAAAGGATCTCTCAAAACTGAGAGAATGGGCACCCAGATGGCAAATGTGGTTCAATGTAAGCAAGTATAAAGTGATGCAAGCTGGGGCAAAAAATCCCAACTTCAAGAATAACAGATGGGATCTGAGCTAATGGTGGCCGACCAAGAAAGAGATCTTGGGGTTATGGTGAAAGAGATCAACCAAGGAAGAGATTAACCAAGAAAGGCTGTGGTGGACAGCTCAACGAAAATGTCCACCCAGTGTGCTGCCGCTGTAAAGAAGGCAAACTCCATGTTAGGCATTATTAGAAAAGGAATTGAGAATAAAGCTGCCAGCATCATACTCCCTTTATACAAATCTATGGTGCGACTGTAACATGCCTTAGGAGCCAATTAAAGACCCATCTCTTTACCCAGGCCTTCCCTGACTGAGTGCAGCCTAGTTGGTTTGTTAGTTATGGTGTTGTATTGTTTAAATCTTTTTATCGATGTTTTATATCAATATTTTAACAATTATTATGTGTACTGAAAGTGAGGAGGAGCTGAGGAGCCTTATGACGAAGGTGAAAGAAGAAAGAGCAAAAACTGAGTTGCAGCTAAACCTCAAAAAAACCAAGATTATGGCAACCAGCTTGATTGATAACTGGCAAATAGAGGGAGAAAACGTGGAGGCAGTGACAGACTTTGTATTTCTGGGCGCAAAGATTACTGCAGATGCTGGCTGCAGCCAGGAAATCAGAAGATGTTTACTTCTTGGGAGGAGAGCAAGGACAAATCTTGATAAAATAGTTAAGAGCAGAGACACCACACTGACACAAAGGTCTGCATAGTTAAAGCAATGGTATTTCCTGTAGTAACCTATGGCTGTGAGAGCTGGACCATAAGGAAAGCTGAGCGAAGGAAGATAGATGCTTTTGAACTGTGGTGTTGGAGGAAAATTCTGAGAGTGCCTTGGACTGCAAGAAAATCAAACCAGTCCATACTCCAGGAAATAAAGCCACACTGTTCACTTGAGGGAATGGTATTAAAGGCAAAACTGAAGTACTTTGGCCACATAATGAGAAGACAGGACACCCTGGAGAAGATGCTGATGCTAGGGAAAGTGGAAGGCAAAAGGAAGAGGGGCCGACCAAGGGCAAGATGGATGGATGATATTCTGGAGGTGACACACTTGACCTTGGGGGAGCTAGGGGTGGCAACGGCCGACAGAAAGCTCTGGCGTGGGCTGGTCCATGAAGTCACGAAGAGTCGGAAGCGACTGAACGAATAAACAACAACAAAACTTTAATGTATATTACAATGTATTTTAATGAATTTAAATCTTCTTGCAAACTGCTTAGAGCTATTTTTAGTATGGTAAGTGGCATATAAATATATTAAATGAAATAAATAAATAAATAAATAAATAAGAGAGCTTTTAGTTAAGTCAGAATTAATATCCAACCATTCCTCCTCTTCCTCCTCCTCCTCCTCTTTGCTACATATCTACCAATTATGTTACCATCACCAGTTCCGAAATGCTGCATCTACTACATCCCTATTTGAATATATTATATATGAATTTCTTTATAGCTTTGCATAACCCTCACTATTTGCTGCTCATCTCTTTCAAGAAGAGGATAAGGCTGCTGGAGCCTCGAAAATCTAAATCAAGGGATATTTGAAAGGTCCATTTCTTGCAATTCCTTTGTCTAACATCCAGCATGACTCCTTGCCGTGTAAACACCAGTACATTGTACTTTGGTAATGTCACCATTGTCAACCCCAGGAAGAACAGCCTTACATAACCTTCATAAGTTAGGGAGGAAGAGCTTCCTGTTCCCACGCTACAGCGACTGTCCTTGATCAAACTTTCTTTCCTAGGTGTTCCTTGCATTTGATGTCCTTAACCTACTTTCAAAAACTTTTCCTAAACTGAATGCTCAACTGAATGGCCTGGTGGTGCTTTAACTCATTTCCTTTTCCTGCTACGTTTGATAGGGCCACCTCTGAGACTTTAGACATTTCCTGTGAACTGAATACTGCTTAAATATAAAGCATCATTTCTTCCTGCTTCTATTTTTTTTAATAAAAAAAAAAACCCTACACGTTATCAGCTCTTTAGAGATATAACTGCTGTAGATGTTTGGGAGTTTTTAAACTTTATCTTTTGATTGAGCAAACTGACCATCTTTTTCATTTATTACATAGCTGAAATCTTGACTCCGTGGGATTCAAAAGCCAAACCGGTACTGGCTTCACAAATCTAGCTCTATGTATTTTCATTTTTTCTTTCTTTCTCCATTTCTCATTCCTAACAAGAAGGGGCTGGCAGCGCATAGCTGAAATGGACCTCAGAGTTACCCACCTGACAAACTGATTCTTCTCACCATGAACTTCATTGTCAGTTCATCCATACAATTTGCTGTGCTTGTTAATGCTTATCCCTAGACGGCATGGAGAAATGCCCTCTCCAAAGGGAGTGAAACTGTCCCAGCAGCACAAACGGAGGCAGATATTATTTTAAAGACAGGGATTCTCTCACACTTCTCAAATCTTTGAATTCAAAGTAACATGCCAAAGTGGTTTGCTAGTAGAAACAGCCAACCACTGCTCCTGGGCAACTGAGGCCTAATCTACACCAAACAGGATATTGCACTATGAAAGTGCAATATATAAGAGACAGGAGTCACACTACTGCTTTATAGTGGTATTGAAGTGCATTGACAACTGTTGGGGCTCATTGACACATACCATATACCTCTTTCATACTGCTTTCATACTGCTATATCCTGCTTGGTGTGGCTCCTACCTTTTATATACCGCTTTCATACCACTTTCATAGTGCAATATCCTGCTTGGTGTAGATGAGCCTTGAGGCAGAAAGGGATTTCGCATCCATACTTGTAACCATAGGGAGGCAGCAGGGGACACATTAGTTAGCAGTGTGCATGCCTCTCAGGCTGACACCAGCACATTCCTGCAGTGAGGCCAGATCTACACAAGCAGGATATAACGCTTTGGCCCTTTTTACACCTAAGGATTATCCCATCCCTGCCTGCCCCCGGGATCCCCTGTGTGTCATTTGGACGTACAGGGATGATCCCAGGACAATCCCTGGGGGAAAGGCAGGTGTAGAAACGGCCTTTGAAAACAGTTTGAAAACTGTGTATGGAGTGTGTCCTGGGCCCCAACAGTTGTCAATATTGTTATAAACTGTTTTAAAGCAGTAGTGTAGATCCTGCCTAGGCATTCAGTAACTGCACACACCCCAAGAATGGTGACGGAAATGGCCTCCACCTCCACATCTGATTTCTGACATAAGAACAGAAATTCCCTACCTCAACTCTCCTGCAGTAGCAGCAGTTCTCACTAAACAACCATTTCAACAGCCACTGCTAATGCCAAAGAAGGACCTGGGGCCCTTCCACACGTCGTCCCCAGAGCGCATCTATTCGACCCCAGTGCACTCTGAGGACGATCGTGAAACTTCCCTGTAAAAGAAACGACGAAAAGACGTCCTCCGCGCTGGCGCCGCCGGCGCCGCTACCCAGCTTCCTGCTTCCCGCCCGGGACGATAGCTCGGCGGAAGAAGGCGGAGGAGAGAGCGGAAGAAGCTCTCTCTCCCAACGTCTTCAAAAAAAGCTCTCCGAGCCGGCCGGGGAGCAGGAAGCTGGGAAAGACGTCCTCGCTGCCGCTGCCGCCGCCGGCGCCACCCAGCTTCCTGCTTCCCGGCCGGCTCGGAGAGCTTTTTTTGAAGACGTTGGGAGAGAGAGCTTCTTCCTCTCTCTCCTCCGCCTTCTTCCGCCGAGCTATCGTCCCGGGCGGGAAGCAGGAAGCTGGGTAGCGGCGGCGGCGGTGCCGGTGCAGAGGACGTCTTTTCGTCGTTTCTTTTACAGGGAAGTTTCACGATCGTCCTCAGAGTGCACTGGGGTCGAATAGATGCGCTCTGGGGACGACGTGTGGAAGGGCCCCAGGTCCTTCTTATAGACATGTGCTTATTTTTACACAATTGAAACCCAATTGGAGGGTGGAAGCAGGAATAACTTGGAAGATAATTCAGAACAGAAAAGGATGAGGGCCAGGAAAAGCTGCTTTTCTCTATAGAAATGGCTCTTGGGTTTTATTCAATTTCAGGTTCCTTCCTAGCTGTGTTCAATTGTTCGTGGCTATGTGTATGCCAAATGCATGGAAGGAGAGGTAGGACTGTGTTTGCAGGACATGCCTCTAACCTCTATGACCCAGTTCACATAGCAGACCAGGCTCACCATGGGTTGTTTAACCCCTGATGAGTTATGGTGTATACTGGGCTCCATTTTGAATATGCAACTCCCAATCAGGGCATGCATATTAGTATGTGCAATATTGTTTTTTCTCCTCTATTATAATATCTGCCTTCCTGTCATGTTTATTTATTTTATTTATTTTATTTAAGCATTTTTATGCCGCCATTCAGCCAAAAAAGGCTCTCACGGCGGCTTACAAAAGTATTTCTTGACAGTCCCTGCCCACAGGCTTACAATCTAAAAGACATGACACAAAAGGAAAGGGGATTGGGAGGGAGGAGGAGGAGGGGGAAAAGGAAAGCAAACTCAGGCACTACAATCTTAGTTGGAAAGTTCAGCAGCTACAGGTGACAGCAGGAGGGAGGGGGCAACCTTAATGTTGAATCTCCCTTAATGCATTTTATCCTATAACCCAGCCGCCAGCAGTTATTTATTTATATACAACATTTATATACCATTCCACATCTAAACAGATTCCAAAGCAGTGGGCAACAACAGATAAAAAGAATAAAATAGCATTTAAAAAAATATGTAAAAAACAAAAAAACAAAAACAGAATACCAATAAAAACCATGGCAGATCAATCAATCAAAATTGAAATTGGAGAATTCACAAAAAAAGTTATACTTCCTACAAAAGAGACAAAACTTCCATTCCTGAGTATGCTAAAGCTATCAAATATTAAAAGCACTAGTGAAGGCAGAATTTCTTATAACACAAGGGTTACAGGCATTTCTTGACAATTTTTTTTTCTGGAGGCACTGAAAACAACACAAACAACTCCAAAGTCAGGGAGTTCCATAGAAAGGGTGTCACCACACGGAAGGCTCTTCTATTTGAGCATTAAACAATCCTTTCATAACCCTACTATAAACCATGGGTTATGAAAGGATTGTTATTTAACTCACAAATAACCCATGGTGGCCAGGTTCACATGACACAGATGGTTGCATATTCAAAATGGCACCTGGTGTGCACCATGGCTCATTGAGATTAAATTGCAGTTGATTTACATATGAAAACCCTGCAATTATCTGTGTTCTTTAATGTGCGATGATGATGATGATGATGATGATCATGATGATGATGATGATGGTTTTAATTATTTGCATTGAAATATGCTGCACCTCTTTGAAAAGCCCCTGAAGCTCTGATGGGCAAAACATCCCATCAAATAATGATTACTAAACAGTGTCTAAGTTTCAATTCTTCAGCATATTTTCTTTTCACATTATTCTAAATGTTCCCAGCTGTTGAAGCCTGATATTGCTATCAGTACATGTAATATTGTTCTTTCTCCTTTATTATAATGTCTGCCTTCCTGTCTTGTTGAATCTCCCTTAATGCGCTTTATCCTTGCATGCTGTGGCCTTGTTCACTGTCCTGATTTAGATAAATATCGGCCACTTAAAGATGTTTGTCTATAGCCATGACATTCTCCTCTTGCCCTTGTGAAGAAAACTTTTGCATTTTGCCTTTGGGGCTGGGAAGTTTTTGAGTCTGATATCAAACTATTTTATAATACGTCCCTGTGTTTCATTCATTTTTTAAAGGTCAATATTCACCTACTGTAAACATTTCTGGGAAGACTTTTCAACATTATCTGAATTCTGCTCTCCCTTCATCTAATTTTAGCTACATAAATTTGGAGGACACTTGCTCAATAGGTGACAGCAACTGATGTTCATCATTTTACTCTCACAATAAGCTTCCCAAAAAATGGACAGGAATGAAGCTTAGGTTCTGGGTTAACCATTTAACAAGTAATTCCGGAGATCTCCTGGGAAATTTGCAACTAGAAGCCAGTACACCACATCTGCAGGCATGTGTGGTGTCCTTACCACACCAACACAAAGGTAAGAACAAACTGCTCACATGATGGAGCCTTATGAATATGAGGTACCAAAGATGTATGGGCTTCATTAATGGTTCCTTGACTCTGTTTGAGACTGAATAGAAGGGTTTCTTTGTCCACAATATGGTCCATTGGTCCACTGGAATGGCACTCCTCACTCAACCACACATGGCGTTCTTAACCTTCAAGAATACCCCAAATTCTATTCATAATACGGGATACATCTTTGATACAAAGGGAGAAATTCAATGGAATCTGTGTGCTAGTGCTATTGACATTGTGCTAGTGGAAATCAACACTTGTGCAATGTCAATACTGCTTAAAGCATGACAGCTTCCCTGGAAAACCTGTCACACTAGCAACCATTGTTGATGTAGAACAAGTCTTGCTTTCTGGTAGTGCAATGTCAGTAACATTAGCACCTGGACACTTCCCAAGTCCTTCCCAAGACTTTTGGAATAGCTGGAGTAGTTAACATTAGCCTTTCAAACCACTTTGTAAACTCCACAAAAAACTATATTGTGCAGCTCTTGGTTACTGCATGTATGCAGATTACACAGCACTGGAAAGTACCTGATCTGTTTCTGCTATGAGACAGGTACATTTGTATGTGGTACCTAGCTCTCCTACAGGTTTTGTCTCTGAAGTCTTATTCAAGTCTAATAACTTGAAGACTGTTTAGTATTATAATTTATACTGTGTACAGTTCTAGTAACCATCTAAAAGGATATTGCAGAGCTGGAAAAGGTTCAGACCAACATGATGAAAGGGCTGGCACAACTCCTCTATGGGGCAAGGTTGTGTTGTTTGCAGCTTCTTCGCTTAGAAAAAAGGCAAGTAAGGGGGGACATGATAAAAAAAAGATACATAAAATATGCATACTAAGGAAAAAGTGGATAGGGAGAGGTTTTTTTCTCCTTTTCTTATAATACTAGAACCCAGGATCATCTAACAAAGCTAAGCGGTATGAGATTCAGGTCAGAAAAAAAAGGAAGTACTTCTTCACACAGCACATAGTTAAACTATGAAATTTGCTACAACAAGATCTAGTGATTGCCACCAACTTGGGTGGATTTAAAAGGGGATTGGAAAAATTCATAGAGAATAAGACTATCAATGGCAACTAGTCATGATAGCTATAATTACCTCCAATAATACCAGTTGCTGGAAAACATGATAATGTTGTTGTAATGTCCTGTTTGTGGACTTCCCATAGGCAACTGGCTGGCCATGGTGGAAACAGACTGTTGGATTAAATAGGCCTTTGGTCTGATCCAGCATCACTCTTCTTATGTTTGTATCATATATTAATCATGACCATCTGTTCCAAAGGCCTGCTTAGCCCATCAATCTTATTGGAAAGACACATTTGACTAAATACATTTCTATGTACCTTGATTTAAACACATATACTAATAATAGATTTGTTGGTCATTGTAATTTTTTGTGTCTCAAAACTGGATATGATCTATGTGTTAATTTCTGTTGACTCGTTATTTTCTTTTGTAATCATTTTACCTTTGTATCCTGTTGATAATGCAATATAAAGACCCTGATTTTTTTTAAAAAAAATACTATCATGAAGAGAGAACTTTACCTCTTTTTAAAAGTTGTATTATAAAATATTCAGCTTATCATGAAATATACCTTTTAAAAATCCATCCAAATGTTTGTAATTACTAATGGATATAGTATTCTAGCAAAGTGGCCAAGTTTGCCAATGACACCAAATTATTTACCACAGTTAAAACAAAAATGGATTGTGAGGAGCTCCAAAAGGATCTCTCCAAACTGGGAGAATGGACATCCAAATGGCAAATGTGGTTCAATGTAAGCAAGTATAAAGTGATGCAAGCTGGGCAAAAAATCCCAGCTTCAAGAACAACATGATGGGATCTGAGCTTTTGGTGCCTGACCAAGAAAGAGATCTTGGGGTTATGGTGGACAGCTCAATGAAAATGTTGACACGGTGTGTGGCTGCTGTAAATTAGGCATAATTAGGAAAGGAATTGAGAATAAAAATGACAATATCATAATGCCCTTATATACATCTATGGTGCAACCACACTTCGATGCCCCCAGTATCAGAGGCAGTAAACCTTTGTACACCAGTTGCTAGGAAACATGGGCAGGACAGTGCTGTTGCACTCATGTCCGGCTTGTGGGCCTATGCGGCAGAGTCTTGCTATTTACTGTTTTACTCTGTACAGCACCATGTACATTGATGGTGCTATATAAATAAATAAATAATAATAATAATAATAATAATAATAATAATAATAATAATAATAATAGCAGCTGGTCAGCCACTGTATGAACAGAATGCTTGACTAGATGTACCCTTGGTCCAATCCAGCATGACTCGTCTTATATTGTTTAAATGTTGTAAACCGCCCAGAGAGCTTCGGCTGTGGGGCGGTATATAAATGTAATTAAATAAATAAATAAATAAATACATGCTTTTATGAACCATGTCTAGTTTCACATCCTACTGCAAATTGTCTGACACAGTTGAGTTCTTTTTGAAACCCCGAAACTGAGAATGTTTGCACCATCCTACTTCATGGTGGCTAAAGAATGATACTGAGTGGGTGGGGAGAATGCCCTGTCTATTCTGTCTTGCCTGTTGGCTGTTGGCTATTGAGTTTGCTGCTATTTCTTGCTCTTCCTCCCTAATTTCCCTTTGTTGACTGCTGTCTAGTATTGGACAGACCTGTCAACAGGCAAACCTATAGCACAGCAAATATTCCCCAACTATAAAACCCACAGAAAGATGGGACTGGAGAGAACACCGTTTAAATTGCATTCCAGTAAAACAAACAAAACTAAAGTACTTAATTAACGATTTAGGAAATTGGTAACACTTTCAGTCATTGCAGTCATTTTAAAACCTAGAATATTTCATAGACTTTTTAATTCCACAGCAGTGTGTCCATTGTTTCAGAGTGACTTGGTTCATTTTCCTATTTAAGTTAGATATGGGTGTTCAATAGAATGCTGTGACCTACATTTTATGTATATCAGGCCCGTGATGCTGACAATGAACTGAAAAACCCTGATCTATTATCACTTGCAATACATTCCTATTCACAGCTTCATCTGTGTCATTTGCCAAGCAGAGATATATTTTGTCATACTTTCTCTGGAACATCCACACCTCGGATAATATTAACAATTCAAATGTATCCAAGCATTTTCTGTGTCTAAAATCTGTCTGATTAATTAGAAAGAGCCCAGAGCACCCAGATGTAATTGTAACTAGTGTCAACATTAAAAAAATATATATAAATGCAGACAGTACATTTTAAAAACAACAACCGTACTGCAGAAAGTCACAGAGTTGTGTTGTTGTTGTGTTGTTGTTGTTTTTAGGAGTAGAGCCCTTTTAGCCACTGATAATTTATGGCCTTGCAAAAGTGTTGTTTTTTTTTAATTGAATCCAAGGACCATGTGTCCCGTCCCCCTCACCGACTTTAACCAATTTAGTTACTCTCAAATACTGTTTTATTTTGGTTCCTTTGCTCTGAACACTAGTCTAGCACATTTAAAGAGTGTAATACAGGTAATGTTCTGCAGAAAATGAAGAGGGAGTCAAATATCATGCTCATGAACAGGGGAGGGCATGCAGCTCAGGGAAAGAGTGTGTTGTTTACCTCAGGGGTGCAGAACTTCTATAAGCCTGAGAACTGGATTCCATTCTGAAGAAGCTTTCGGGACCTGAATTCCAGTGGTGGTTGGGGAAAAGACAAAAGGGGTAGGAATAGAATTAAAAATACAATTGTATTTTACCTTAAAGCTGTCACTGCTAGCAACTGAGCCATAGGAGAGGCATTTTACCCTTTTAGATTTATTTATTTATTTATTTACTAGCTGTACCCTGCCACGCGTTGCTGTGGCTCAGTCTGGTTAAATTGAAAAGAAAGAAAAGACAAAGTGGATGTTTCTAATATGTTTAATTTCACAATGCTTGTGGATATACAATATTTTTAGTTGTTCCATTGTCTGTGTAGATATAGAGATTGTCTGGTTTGCCGACTCTAGAACACGCAACATATAATTGTCCATGTGAGAAGCAATGTACGTCTAGATCTAAACCGCACAATTCTAAAGATTGGCCCTGAGCTTTGTTGATGGTGATTGCAAATGCCAATGGAATTGGGAATTGCAATCTCTTAAATTGAAATGGCATATCTGTTGGAATCATAGGAATGTGAGGAATGAGGACATCTTCACCTTTGAAAGGTCCTGTCAAGATTGATCTCCGACTATAACAATTGCCACTTCATCTATAGTTGGAGCATTGAATCTTCGCACATGTTCTCCAGCAGGCGTTTTGTCAGCATGAATAACAATCTTGTGTGTATCAGATGGCATCATGTCAATTGCTGTTTTGAACAAATGTACTAAACTGTTTTTTTCGTGAAGTAGCTGTTGCAGTTTTGAAACGACGGACCTTTTTATGCCGGTGTAAACTCCGCAGCGTGCATTCAATTCATCATTGCCATCACCAATGAAATACATTTGTAGGAATTTATGTTGACTATCTTGAAACGGAAGGAAGGAGCCGGCTTTATGATAAATTTGTCCTTTGACTTTGAAAGTTGGCATAAATGGAGCTGTGATGATTTCTGCGCCGAACGACATCATTTGGAAGCATGAGTTGTATTTCCTGATGTTAGATAGGAAATGCTTTGATTCTGCGGTATATCCGGCAAGCAAAGTTTGTAATGGCTCTGGTGGTCCTCCAAGTTGAGGCAGTTTAATTTTTCCAGCAGCGCAAAATATTCCTTTTGTTTCTCCATTAAATTTAAGAGCCTTGCAATAAGGACACACTTCAAGTCACAGTGCCGATGAGAACATGCCGCCTCAAACTAATCATCAGCTGGGTTGTACCGGAATGCAAGGCGATTGTAATCGTGTGATTGTTTACCACGGAATCGTGTTTGACGCTGATATGCTGTTTCTCGTTGACGTCTTTCAGCCACTCTCAGCCTGTCACATTTATTCTATTGAGAACAAAGCAGATCTGAAGCTGTAGAACGTGATTGCCGTGCTCGCAACCGTGCATCCTCAAGTCTGGCTGAATGTTGCTTGGCTGGTTCCTTGGCACGTATTTGAGGCATTCTTTTTCTTTTTTTCTCATTTGCTGATGCCTGTTCTTCCTCAGTCTGATTTGCAATTTCTCGTCGCAGTGCTTCCGCTCCGCGAGTACGACGACCTAAGTGTGATCTTCTGCAAGGCATTATTTGGATGAAGTAAAGCAGATTGTTTGGTTTTTTAAAAAGGATGTTTTTACGGTGAGAGGGTTAGCGGAAACTCCTGGCAGTTACCTTTCTTCAGAACGTGTAACTGTCACAGGTGTGACATCTATATTCACTCAGCCAATTGTGAGAAAACATGCAAATAGGAGAGGAGTCAGAGGCAGCGGATTGGCCTACTGGTTGGCGATGTCACAATGATCAGCAGGACTGGTTTTGAGGAGGCCTATTTCTTCGATTTTAAGACAAACCTTTGACCCCATAGAGAACATAGTTACATAACAACGCTCGCGTATTTGAACGCAACGCTGTGTCAAAATTTCAAAGCAATCGGTGAAGAACTTTCGGAGATATAACGACAGTAACGAACGGTCTTTTTCATTTTTATTTATATAGATTTGAAATATTTATATCCCGCCCTATATCACTAAGATCTCAGGGCGGCGTACAGATAAAAACATACAGTATAAAACAATAAATATACATAGTTAAAAACAAATGGGGGACAATGCACAAAAGCCAGAAAACGACTCATTGAAGGTTGTGGGAAATGGTGTGTAGCCATCTAGGGAACATCAGAGGACAGGATTAGGACACCAGGGCAGTGGGGAGGGGGGTGGATTGTGACCCCAGACCTAAGTTTCTGCAGCTCTGCTTTACATGCAGGAGATTACAAACGAATCCTCAGCACCTCTGATTTAAAAGATCTCCATTTGCAACTCTGGGAAAAGTTTTGAGCTTCTCTAAACGAGCAATTTATTGCACGCTTGTGGTTGGCCACTCATGGATGTTTGCGGGTCCATTACACAATGTCATCAACATCCAGGACATCTGCACTACCCACTGTGAATCTCACTTTTAAAAACACACAACATGTGGTAATATCTGGGAAATAGTGGGATCTCCCAGTGTGTAAACTCTGCATTGTGCTATAATTCTTCAACTAGAAGGCACTGCCTCATTAAGGTGAATGGAAATGAATGGAGCATGCAGAGAGAGGAATTATTCAATTCAAATGGCCGCCCATGTAATTGTGCCAATTGTAATCCCAGAAAGAAAGTAGAATCAGAAAGCCCTGGTAATGCAGCAGGACTCTTTTAAAATGTAGAGAAGCTCTTTGTAGAATCACTGCTGGTCAGAGTTGATGGTACTTGGCTCCAGGTCTGAAATACTGTAGCCCTTACAAGGCACTCAAATCTGTAAGCATAGAGGGCAGACAGGGACATGCTCCCCACCCCCTTCATCCTGACTTCTGCATATTGACAGGGAAGGTCTAAAAGGAAACGTAATAATGTTCAGCTGAATGTGATGGCAGCGCTTTCTAGGATCCCTATGCAAGGAGGACTCCCAATTCCTTGCGGGCTGCAACTCAGTTCAACTGCACTTATTTGGATACTGCAAATAGAATAGAATTTGGATACTGCAAATAGAAATATTTTAAATCAATCATTCAATCAATCCCAGAAGCCTTGCTATCTCTTTAAAAAGTTAATGGTTTTCTTGGTTCTCGAATAGAAAAAAAGGCATGAAAATGACCACTCTTCCTATCAAGTTTCTTCCATAGTAGGCGACTCTGAGGGCTACCTTCTTCTTCCAGTTTTTTAGTACAACATATGAAAAATCTGATAATGGATGGACATATGACACACATTTTTGACATAATTGCTGTTATATAGATTTGAGCACAGACCATCTATTAGGAGCTAGGCTAGACATCTCTAGCTTAGGAATTGGGAAATATCTATTTCTCTGTCACTATCTGTTTCTCAGTGGGTACCGAAGAATGTGGAGGCTCGCTGTCATGGACAAACCTATGCAGCAATTTCATATGCTTTCTTATGAGACAATCACTTTATTGTACATTGGTTCCCATTCATGTTGTATGTTAGCAGGGGAACCCAGCCGGACAACTTGTAGAAGGATGTGATCTTTTCCTGCCATTTAAGATCATCTAATGACTATACTTTATGTAGGACTTCTTTTGATACTTATTTTCTAGAAAATGAAATGACTTTGTTATTGTTGCTGTTCAGTCCATTTGAATGGCAACTTTCCCCCCTTTAAATTTGTAATTCTGAAATGCCTAATAAAAATATTGTTTAAAAACATCCACAATGAGCAAAGGCATTTCCATGGTTTACAGGGTATTTCTGCTTTCCTTTCTCCTTTCTGTGAAGGGTCGTTATGAAGCCATACTGTGGAAGCATCTGATAGTGATGGAAAACTCCAGTGGTGAAAAACATTGAAATAAATGTTATGCGCTCAGAATTAAAAAGAAAAGAAAAGAAAGAAAAGTGTAAATACTGTAGTTGGTGGGGGTTTTTTTGGAGGGGGGGGTTAAAAGCTGTTTTGTATTATGTGTAAATAAATCACCAAAAACGACCTCCTAACTCCTTTAAATAGTAGCTTTCCTGCACATTGATGGTGAAATGTCAGTTACACAAAACAAAATGAATATATTCCTTGGAGGCTAGAAGGGTTGTTGAAGTAGAAGCAGAATGCTACAGGGCCTTTCTGTTCAACATATTCAGGGCGGTGAAGAGATTTAGCATTTGAGTTAGACTGAAATGTAGACAGTGATTACACTTACACACACACACACACACACACACACACACACACACACACTGTAGTCTCTTTCTGTTTTATCTGAGATGAGGAGATAGAGGAGTATTGCGAGCATGTTTCCCCCCTCAAAGAATAAAGCCCAATTAACCAATGGAAGTTACCAGTGGCAGCTACAGGCTTTTGATGGTCCATGAGCAGGACACCCTCATTAGGCCCTGAGTGAGTCTATTTTCTAACTGCCATTGTCACCAACTGCTATTGCTCCTCATCCCTTTCTCATCCCTTGCTACTACTTGCTTGCTTGGCTGGCAGAGAGAGGCAGTGAGCAAGTAGGCTGAGGCATCTACTGCTCCTCCATCTCAACACCATCATTTCCTGGGCCAGAGCAAGAGGCAGGTGAACAAGCAGGCTGTAATGGTGAAGATGAGGAGCATCTCCAGGGGCATGTCTAGACCTGCCGATATCCCAGGGATCGCCCCGGGATCACCCCTGTGTGTCCATATGATGCACAGGGGATCCCGGGAGGAGGGAGGATGATCCCTCCCTTTCCCCAGGATATTGGCATACCCTTTAATTCCGACTTTTCCCGTGGTCTCGGGCTCGTCCCGAGACCGCGGGACGTGTGGCTGGGTGTCCACATATTTATTTACAGTTCTTATACCCCAGCCATCATCCAAAAGGAGCACAGAATTGCTTACAAATATGAAGAAAGCAAAAACCAATAAAAGATCAATCAATCCCTACCATTACAATAAAAACAGTTAAAACACAACAATAATAATCTTACCTAGAAAGACTGAAACAAACAAGTCAGGAGCCAAGTTTAAAAGGTCCTTATCGTACATTTAAAAATATTCACAGTGGGCGCTCATCTCACCTTTACAGGGAGGGAGTTCCACAAATGTGGGGCCACCAGTGAGAATGTCCCCAGCCTCCTTAGCCTCATTTATTGGAGTGGGGACAACAAATAAGGCATCTCCTGCAGACTGAAGGGCCTTAATTGTCTGGTAATGGGGCAGATGCTTCCTCAGGTACCTGGGTCCCAAGCTGTTAAGGACATTATATCTAAAAGTAGGACCGTAAATTGGGCTCAGTAACTCACTGGCACCCAATGCATTGCTTTCAGGATAGGGGTAATGTGACCCCTCCTAGAAGCTCCTACCAACAGCTGGACCACAGCATTCTGCACTGGCTGCAGCTTCCATACCATATTCAAGGGATGTCGTATGTAAAGTAAGTTGCAATGATCTGTCCAAGATGTTACCAGAGCATGGACAGCTAAGGCCAGATCACAATAGTTCAATTATATTGAATTAGACAAAATATAAGCTTCGCAATACTGTCTCATTCCAGATCCATTTGCATGTCCTTTCAAATGGAATGCATTTATAATCATGCCCTCAATAGACTTTTGTGAGTCTTCTATTTTAAACATGTTTTATCTTTCATTTGCATCTTATATATGGTTGCCTTCAGGCTTTCAGTAAAGGGAGCTTTTGAATATATTATTCCAACATTGCCAGGGGTATTTGGGGGGCGGGCAGTTTCAGTAAAATAAATGGAAGTTTACAGCTGGCATAACAAAAAATGCATACGACCACGTGGGGAAAAGCCATGGACACAGCCAGAGCCTTCTTCCTGCAGAGGGGCTTCACTTCCTGGACCCTGCTGCAGCAAAACAGGAAGTGAAGCTCCAGCTGTGCACGTCTTTATTGTCCTCACATCTGTATATCCCTTCTGGGGATTTCACTTCACGTCCATATGAGATTACATCACTATACGCATTATGTAAAGAAATACGGAGAAATAGTCCTATGATACTAGTAAAAGTTGGCTTCATCCCTTCATCCTTTCTCCACTGTTATTGTGGTCTCTATTCCTTACTTCCTGCATCACCACAGTGGCTTGTAGGCAAAGGGAACTACTTGCTTGATACTTATTGCTCTACACCACCACCTTGATCATGGTGCAGACCCATACTACAATGGATGCCCAGCCAACTCATGTGACCTGGCAAACCAATCAGGGCCCTAGTCAGTTTTGGTTCTGCCATCTGAGTAACTTGCCTTTTAGAGCAGTTGTCCTGACTCCTGTCTTGCCACCGGAGACCAGACAAGCACAATTGTTTTGCTGAAAACCAGAATGCCTTTTATTTATTTATTTATTTATTTATTTATTTATTTATTTATTTATTTATTTATTTTATGCCTATTAGCTTCTGGCCTACCTGTCTCCTGTCTGTCAGCCTTCTTGCCATGCAATCACCAGCTATGACACAGGGTAAATTGAACAACATTTCAGATGGGGACTTGCCATGGAGCTGTTTTGGGCTGCAAACCCATATACCTTGTAACACATAGTTCTGTCCTCTATTATCTTCATTTGAGCTGTTTATGTAGAACAAGATCACATTATACTTCCTTTCAGTAAACACATATACATAATTCAGCTGCATCAAGCAAACCTAAAAGTGACCAGAAAATGGAGCATATACTATATTACAAGTGGGACCTGCAATAAAATATTGCACTGTATTCACCCTCTTAAAACAGCCTTCTTTAGTCATGCTCTCCAGCAAACCTGCTCAATTAATGTCACATGAGGGATAGAGTAGGCACTGTCCTGCTCCATTGGAAAACCCATCATCTGCTCTGGGTGGCAGCTCAGGCAAGGAAACACAACTTGGGACAGGCACCTTGCTCACATATGAAACTTAAGTCAGTTTCAGGACTTTGAACAGCCATCCTGGAACTAGAGAACGGACAAGTTACTTCAACACTGGCTGGAAGCAACTGGCAGGAATTTATAGTCTGGACAGGAGAGTCTTTTTGGAAGCTCTGTCCTTCGGGTGCTGTATATAATAATAATAATAATAATAATAATAATAATAATAATAATAATAATAATAATAATAATTTATTACCCGCCTCTCCCTCTGGATCGAGGCGGGGAACAACACAGAATATAAAATATTATAAAATATATAAAACTGATTAAAACATGTAAAACCAATACATTGTTAAAATAACAAGGGTTTATATAGCAGTCCTTGTTTAAAGTGCATTGTCTAATTTGATCCTGCTAAAGCTTGCTTTGGGAAAGTGCATTCTGCAATGCTGCTAAAGAAGCTGCTATTGGAGGATGTGATACTGATAATCAAAATCAATGGGACTGACTTCAATCGAGTTAAAAAATGGAATCTTAAATGAGTGGCTGAGGATGTCCTAAAGAAGTATTTGTAGATATATTTAATTGGTTACTGAAATGAATGCATAATGATTTGAATGAAAAGTTTATTGTGGGATCACAGTGTGTTTTAGAATAATTATTGGATAAGAAGGCAATTGAAGGAGTAAGTGTGAAAATACCACAATTAAGTATTAAATGCCTTAATATAGGCAATAAACATATTCTCTCTTTATCACTTCCTTTCCATGGTAACTTATTATGAGGCACATGAGCCTTATAATCCGGAGTTCAAACAGATACCTACTTCATTTTAAATTTAAGCTAAAATGAAGAGCACTTCTCAGTTCAAAAAGAGCCTCCCTCAAATTTCTTTTGGCTCATATCCTCGATCTCTCTCTGAAAGTGATGACCTAATCGTATTAATTTATAATAAATGAGTCCAATTTTATATCTTAGTACATTTCATTCAGGTTTGTAACTGTCTATAAAAGGCCTTTCTTACCAAACTGAATATGGCGTTGGATCAAGATGTAGCAATTTGAATCGGCAAAATCCAATGAATATTAATTTTACTAAGGATGTTGCAATGTGCTCTAAATATTGTTCACATTCATATATTCTCCGTGTGAATATGTTACAGCACATTAACATCCAAGAGTAAGTTATCATGTGAACAATGCCTAAGTGGGATAAATCCAGAAGTAATTTAAATTTCCATTTTAAATGTACAATGATGTCTTTATAACAACAGTGGAGAACCACTGTAATAACTACCTATCACAGACTACATAGGAAAGTGCTGTTCTACTGGGCTGCCACCGCTGAGCACTTGGCTATAAAAGTGCAGGAGGGCCACTGCATTTATTATCACCACCACTTAACTGGGTTGCCAACTGACTAGAAAAATGGCTTGTCTGGATCCTGTGCCTTTAACAGAAGCCTTGATTTTCAAGAATCAGCATGTGAAGTCACTTGTGGAAAGTATATAAGCAATATCACTTCCTATTTAAGCTGCTGTTAAAAGTGCAGGAGCAGCTAAGTGAGTTAGCATCCCTATCACTGAACAATTGAGGAGCAGGAGGATGCCTGGTGAATGCAGCAAGCTCTGTGAAACTCTGGCTAAACAAAAGCATCAAGCAGCCTTTAGGGGCCAATGCTGGATCTTTGAAAAGACGCAGCAACCCAGTACCTGTATTGCCTAAGCACTAGCTATATTAGAATGACCAGACACAAAAGAGGGCAGGGCTCCTGCAGCTTCAGCTATTGTGATGAAGAGGGAATTTCATCAGGTGCTGGATGCATACAAATGTAGGGTGACCATATGAAAAGGAGGACAGGGCTCCTGTATCTTTAACAGCTGTATTGAAAAGAAAATTTCAGCAGGTGTCATTTGTATGTATGGGGAACTTGGTGAAATTTCCTCTTCATCACAACAGTTAAAGCTGCAGGTGCCCTGCCCTCTTTTAAATCTGGTCACTCTAGTATAGCTCCTGCACCTTTAACTGTTGTGTTGAAGAGGAAATTTCAAGAGGTTCCCCATATATACAAATGACACTTGCTGAAATTCCCTTTTCTATGCAAAAGGAGCCCTGTCACCCTAACAAATGACTCTTACTGAAATTCTCTTTTCTACACAACTGCCCTCCTTTTCAAATGATCACCCTATTCCAGACGTTTTGGACTATAGCTCCCAATTATTTGCCATGCTGTCTGGATCTGATGGGAGTTGCAGTCCAAAATATTGGGGGACAACACAGGCTGCTCTAAGATTATTCTGAGCATCAGCTGCTTAAATTTGGATTTACTGTGCAATCCTATGCATTACTACTCTTAATTAAGTCCCACTTGATTCAGTGGGACTTAATCCCAGATATGTCTCATTGAGCTCAGGGGAACTTACTTCTGAGTAGACATGTATACCATTGCCCTTTATGGCTGCAACTTTATGCTCGCTTCTTGAGAGTAAGCCACGTTGAACACAGTGGGCCTTGGCTCTGAATCAACATGCATAGACTTGCATTTTTAGGTTCCTAGTTGTGACACTTCTGGTGTAAGGCTTTCTTTGCCAGGTTCATAATCAGCCATAATTGCCACCTGACAGTCCATTCATATTTTAAGGGTTGTTGCTGTAGAGCTTTCTCAGCGATGAAGGAGCAAAGTGATTGATGTCTTGGGAATAATAATGGATTTATTTCAAAGGGAATGAAATCGCTTGTGGCAATGCCAATTATTAACAGGGTTGAATTCTTGACTTGGTTTCACAAAAGAGTCCAGTAGGCAGGTGGAAACCCACAATAAAGCACTCAACAGTATTTTAAAAGGGGGGCTATTAGAAGTATGTGGGTAGGACTCTGGAGAGCCTACAGGAAGTCAAACTTAGAATCACAGAATTTCAAAGTTCATCAGTTCCAAGCCTTTGTAAATGCTGGAAATCCACTGCTACAACATAGAATGCTGCAATTTGAACATGTTGGTTCAGTTCCTGCCCTCCGGAGCAACATGGCTTAATGCCCATTTTGATTTGTCCACTTTGATCATCTATTTTGATCAACATGAGACCCACCACTGGATGCCAACAAGGAATTCTGCTAGGGTAGGGACATAAGTAGACCAACATTCTGGTTTCGTAGATGCTTTCCATATTCTATCATGCATTGCCTTTACTATCCCGTTTTTTATCTTTACTTTAATAAAATTGCCACCAGCTTCTATTGCTCCTCATCTTCTTTCTCATCATTGCCGCCACTTGCTTGCTTGACAGGTAGAGCGCCAGGGAGCACATAGGCAATGGCATCTAGTGCTCCTCCTTCTCATCACCTCTGTTGTCTGGGGTAGAGTGACAAGCAGGTTGCAATGGTGAAGAGGAGGAACAGGTCCTCTCCCTTGTTGCCCCCCTCCAAGCCTCCCTAGAGTAGGCACCTGGAAGAAGGCCTCGGATGCTGAGCATAGTGTCAGTTCATGCCAGGAGAGGCATTCCATCAGGTATTGCAGTCCCAAGCCATGCAAGGCTTTATAGGTCAGAACTAGCACCTTGAATCAGGCTCAGAAATATACAGGCAGCCAGTGCAAGCAGGCCAGAACTGGTATTCTATGTTTTGGCCCCATTATCAATCTGGCCACCACATTTTGCACAAGCTGTGGTTTCCGAAGTGTCTTCAAAGGCAACCCCCATGTAGAGTGCATTGCAGTAATCTAATTTGGAGGTTACAGAGCGTAGACAACTGAAGCCAGGTTATACCTGTTCAGATAGAGATGTAGCTGGGCCACCAGCCGAAGTTGGTAGAAGCCACTCCATGCAACTGAGGCTACTTAACAAAGATGGCTCCAGGAGGACCCTCCAAGCTGCAAATCTGCTCCTTCAGGGGAGTGCAACCCTATCCAGAACAGGCTGAGCACCCTCCATCCACTCAGAAGAACCACCCACTAACAGTATTTCAGTCTTGTCTGGTCTGAGTTTCAGTTTATTAGCCCTCATCCAGTCTATTGTTGCAGCCAGGCACAGATTTCTAATGCAAACTATTTTGGGGGTGGATTGGTCTTGAATTGACATTTAAGTTCCATTAACTTTGAAAAGATCTGCTCCTTGTAAAGATAAAATCTGCTAGAAGAGCTGGCTTGTTGACTTTGAGATAAAATATTTCTCCATGGTGTTCCTAGAAAATCTTGAGCTCATGGTCTTATGAAGTTTGGGGACATGTTGAGTTCTTGTCTTTCCCTTTCTCATGCAATCGTGGGAATCTTCAGCCAAAGTCCAACATGCTAACTGCCACCTCTCTATTGTTTAGCTGACAATAGAGAGACAGCTGATCCTAATAAACTGAGTATTATGCTATGTACTTCTGCTGCTTTTGGGGAAAATATGTATGTGTATATGTATGTGTGCGTGTGTGTGACTGTCTGTGTACACACATATCATTCACAGGATGCTTCCATACAAAAGGATCCTACTGCTAACACCCAGGAAGCATTGTGCATCTATTTCCTCCTTTTTCCTTAATGGATTTTCCAGGGTAGGCCTAAAGGTAGAAAAATAAGTAGGAAAACACTAGACAGTTATGAATGGACAATGGGTGGAATAAAAGTGATGGTGGGGTAAAGTTTTTTTTCTGGAAGCACTCAATCTCTCTCTCTCTCTCTCTCTCTCTCTCTCTCTCTCTCTCTCTCTCTCACACACACACACACACACACACACACACACACACACAGAGGCCATGGCTAGACCAGGCCTGTATCCCGGGATCATCCTGGGATCATCCCTGTACATCCAAATGACACACAGAGGATACCGGGAGCAGGCAGGGACGACCCCTCCATTTGCCTGGGATAATCCTTAGGTCTAGCTTTGGCCAGAGAGAGAGAGAGAGAGAGAGAGATCAACACAACTGCCTGCATTTTAGGGATTTCCTTGGGAATATAGCTACGAAGACGCTCATGAGGAGTGCCTGCACTTCAAAATCTACCGCCATACCCCTGAGGGCTAGCACTGTTGCAGCTGTCTGTCATCAGAGGTGACTTGAAATAGGGAGCCTGCAGATGAGAACTGAAGAAAGTGTGAGCCAATGTGTGTCTGTAAGTGTTGCTAATATAAATCTGCCAAAGGACAAAACAACAAAACAAAGGGGGGGGAAGCCTCTAGTATGCCATTAGTCAGTAACTAATAAAGGGAAAGAAAGAGTGAGAAAATTTTACAACTGCATCAACTCAAAGGGTTGGATAAGGTGTTACATATTTGCCTAGCTTATGAATGATCCTCTCTGAAAACTTGAAGACATGAACCTACGCAGGAGAAAAAGTGGTTGAAAGTGTTATGTTTTTGGCAGAGTTTACGCTGAAATCAGAATGTAAGTTGGACAAATGTTTTTAATTGGTTCTGCTTTCGTACATGAATTTGGGACCTTCTGTATTCCTTCCCAATTGACTACTTGGTTCTATTTCTTGTTTTGCTACCGACCCCACCCCGACCCCCAAATCTGTAATCCATGGAATGTAAGGCAGAGGTGTAGGCCCAAGATACTTAAGCAAAGACCCCCTTTGGAAGTGCTGGATTCTCTCATTTCCTGGGTGCTTAAGTGTTCTGCCTGAAATGCATCTGCCGGTGACACCAGCCTTGAAGGCAAAGTTTCTGTAAGCTCAGTGCTTCCATTTGCAAGATCTTTGTTCTTGCAAAACAATAATTCCAACATCCAAAAACATAGTGTTCTGTCTCCTTGTTCATGGGCTAGGGAAATGAGCGCCTCTGTTGCACAACAAACTAGAAAGGTAGAAGCTATAACTCATCAAATGTATAAATGTACATGTCAAAAGCGTGGAGCTTCCGTCAAATGGGAAAAGGAAAGGTTTAATTCATTCACAGTTCAAGAAACACCTTGGGGACAAAAGGTACCATTTCTTGTAAGAGCCTCAGCACTTTACCTGACTTCATTTTTGCTTGGCACACATGCCACTCATCCGCACATGACATGAAATTCAGCTTTTCATATGTCATTCACACTGTCCTAATTTCTGGCCTTCTTGGAGATTCTGCCTAAAATATCCAGAGAGAGAGAGAGAGAGAGAGAGAGACAGAAGAGCTAAAGAACCCGAAATACCTCTTTATAGTTTATTTCTGGTAAACTGTATGAGATGGGTATTGCAAATAGGAGATTATATTCATATTCATTAAACAAAAAACAAAGGCTCTACAGTTTTCAACCAAGCACCAAAAAGCAGGGAAATTGGGAGTTAAGGCTGTGAATTGGGAGTTAAGTGCAAGTGAAACTCTCATTCTCCCAAAGCAGATAAACCATGAGGACAGAATGGAGAATATGATATGTAGAGGTGGGGCTGTAGAAAACTTAGAGCCACTGACTTCTCTTTTTTTGTTTAGAGCAGCCCTTCCCCAACCTAGTTGCTCTCCTAGTTGCTCTCCAATGATGGGGGTTGGACTACAACTCCCATCATTGCAAGTCAGTATGTCCCATGGGCCTGCTAGCTCTGATTACCAGAGGAAGGTAAACAGTTGGGATTGGTATAAACAGTTGAGATCCCTTGTTAAGGCCAGTTAATGAATAACAACTTGCTTACTCTGTGTGTGTGTGTTCTTTTATTCTTGATTTGATCATTGCTGCTGCTTGATTTTCAATTCACTCCAAGACTCACAGTAAATTCTATTGCATGCTATGATGGGTTTTATTAGCTATGATGGGTTTTAACATTGATAACTGGGGAGGAAGATGTAGTGTAGGGAGAGGTTTGGGGCTGGGGAGTCTTATCTTGAAAAAAAAGCATTACCAATTAAAAAGAAAACCTTTAAAAGTTGGGAAAGCACTTGAGCCCCAAACAATACTCTTCTGTTTTGCCATGGCTAGGACATGTAGTTTTGTCAAGATATAGGAGGTAGCCACTTGTTTTTTGACTGCCTGGGGTTAGTTGTAGTTAAGGGAGATCCTCTCCCCCCACCTTTCTGGCCAAGTGCTTAAAGGTAAGGGAAAGCTAATGATTGACTTCAGTGGGGATAAGTCTGCTTTCTGTAGATAGAACTCAATCCTTGGTAAATGCAAGGGCAATCTCACAATTCAATCTGCTTATAAGAATCAAGTTTTAGAAACTGAAAATATATTGCCTAAATATTGAGCTTCCAGATCAAGATCTCTGTAAAACATAAGGACATATGTTACTAAAATGGGGGGAAAGGCGGGGAGAAAGCCCCCTAGAATAATCTTCATTTTACAGTGACAGCATATGTGGATGGCTCTTGGTTAACTCTAATGTTGCCATTTGGAATGGAATAATTCAAGGACTTGTTTTCATAGGCTGTGCTGTAATAAAGATTCTAAGCCCCAGCAGGAAATAAAGGGAGGGAAATATTGCACTGTTTGTTCCCTGTTCAAAGTCAGTCTAAGTCTTTCTTCTACTACAGGAAACTTTTAAATTGCTTATCTGTCAATGCACACACTGAAGCCTTTGCCTACCCATACGATCCCTTCTGGACCCCCTACCCCACACACCCCACACAAAATGTTCTTAAAGATCAATATGATTCTATGCTGTCTGCAAAATATTGTTTAACCCCAGTAAAAATCTTACCAAACTTCAAAGGAAGTAGCTAGCAAGAGTTCTCCCCACACTTACATTTTGGACTCCTTTTCAGTCTGAGTACCATTGGTTGGCTTGGGAAAGACAACTGTCAAGCACCAACTCGTGCTAAGTAGTGCCTTGCTTTTTAACTGTTAAGACTACTTATGGTGGTTTAATGAGCTATGCAGCACCACTAGCATGGACAATGTTCTGGAAAAGCACTTCTTACATTTATCCATGACTACTAGTGGACGCCGCCAGCATCAGAGGCAAAATGCCTCTGTATGCCAATTGCTGGTGAACACAAGTGAGAGGGTGCTATTGCATTCATGTCCTGTTGTGGCCTTCCCCTGGGGATTTGTGTGAACAGAGAATGCTGGACGAGATAGGCCTTTTGTCTACTTCCACAGGTCTTTTGATATGTTCTTAATAGTAAACTCATTCTCCAAGTGTATATAGACAAAACACCACCATCCATGCAGGCTTGCGGTGGGGGTGGGAGCCCCAAAGTTTACAGACGTACAAAAAAACATTGGGGTGGGGAAGAAAACCCTAAAGTGGGGGAAATCCCCCAACCAATCCAATGAAGACTGCCCATGCTCAGTGGCCATGGAATGCTAACTGACTGTGCGTGAGTGGGGGGACAGAAACTACAGGAAAAGGGGGTATTGGAATGCAGAGACTGAAACCCTGAACAGAAGCCCTTAACACTGCAACATTTTGTTGCAGGGACCACTTGTAATATAATATGTGGGAATGGTCATTCAAGTATTTATTTCGCTCCCCATACATGCAACAGTAGGGTGACCATATGAAAAGGAGGACAGTTGTAGTGAAAAGGAAATTTCAGCAGGTGTCATTTGTATATATGGGGAACCTGTTGAAATTTCCTCCTCCTCACACCAGTTAAAGCTGCAGGTGCCCTGCCCTCTTTTAAATCTGGTCACTCTAGTATAGCTGCTGCAGCTTTAACTGTTGTGATGAAGAGGGAATTTCACGAGGTTCCCCTTATATACAAATGTCACTTGCTGAAATTCCCTTTTCTATGCAAAAGGAGCCCTGTCCTCCTTTTCATATGATCACACTATTCCAGATGTTTTGGACTATAGCTCACAATTATTTGCCATGCTGTCTGGGGCTGATGGGAGTCCTCCTTTTCATATGGTCACCCTAGGCAACAGGATACCATGTGGCTGCTTTGTTCATGTGCATCGTAAAGGAATCTGATAGCCATAATAACATAAGAAAATGTGCTGGATCTAACCAAAGCCTATCTAGGCCAGCATTCTATTTGCACAGTGTCCAACCAGAAGCCCACAAGCAGGACATGCGCCCAATAGCACCCAGCCTCTCATGCTCCCCAGCAACTAGCATACAAAGGCATACTGCTTCTGGTACTGGAGGTAACCTATAGCCATCATGCTAATCAGCCTTCGATAGCCTTGTCTTCCATGGATTTGTCTGATCTCCATTTAAAGACATCCAAGTTGGCGGCAATCACTACTGTGAGAACCCTGTGCTGTGTGAAGATACGTTGCCTGTTGTTTGTCTTTGGCTATTGGGCGGTATAAAAATGCAATAAATAAATGAATTCAATCTCCCACCACTTAGCTTCCAGATCAAGTCATTCCTTCAGCACATCAAAGGCCCAGGTTGTCATGCCCTTGTTAGTGAAATGTCCTGAGAGATACCTGTGGGGTGTGTCCGCCTTCTCCTTGCTAGTGGTGATGTTGTGTTGGCCGTCCCTCTCTCAGATCGCTATGCAGAACTGTGGCATCAGCCTGGAAAGGAGACATGAGTGGTGGAGAGGAGATGGCAAAACTTACATCCATAATTAGAGAAAAGTCAACATCTATGTTTATAACCAAATGGAAACCTCTTATAGACTTTTTGCGGGGACTAGAAAAAAATGATTTATCTGAGGATTCAACGAATAAGAAGAAAACTTTAAGATAATAGAAAGAGAAGTCTCCCCCCCCCCTTTTTGTAATTATAGAGTAAGAGAAAATATAGTTACATATTTCTGCTGTGGAGAAAATCGGAAGTCCATTTTAATTTTGGAAAAAAATTTTTAGTGTCTGCCTGTTTGTTTGTGTTTTGAAATAATAATAAAACATTTAAATTACCATGAGTGGTGGGGAGGAAGAGGGAGAGACAACAGGCTATCATTTTGGCTCTTTTTATATGGTGTTCAAAGTGGTAGTCGTCGTGCACGCGCATGTAAATTTATTTTGTGTTTCGTGGTGGGGGGAAACAAGAACTGGAAGCCAAGAGGGAACTTGTCTAACAGTTCCGAGAGCAACTGATTTAACAGTAGCCCAGGCTAGTGGGAGTGAAGTGCTTAGAGGCTAGAAGGGAGAAGAGCAACCAGATAAGTAGCTAAGAGACTGCAGCTGTTCAGTGTAAGAACATGCAAGATTAATCTGGGCCCTGAGGGAGCAGCCGCGCACGCGCTGCCACCTCACCAAGCACAGCTGCTTTCTCTGCTGGAGAGATGGCCGGAGGGGCCTTGAGGCACGGAAGGAGTTCTTGCTCTTACTGCAGCTGGGGAGTTGTCATTTCTAGGCTTGGCAAGAAAAGGCAACAAGGGGTTTGATGGTTTGCTCTTTGCATCGCCCACATCTTACACACTTCGTTGTTAGCAGTGGTCACTGATGATCTGTGGCAGTCCGTGCTGTTAGCTTCATTAGGATGCAGCAGGAGATTAATCACTTCATTGAGAGACGCCGTTCTTCAGATGTCAGGCACCAGGGGGAGAGTGGATTCTGGAGGAGGACTAGTCTACCAGACCCCCCCTTTTTTTAAAGTAGTGGGAGGGGGGAGCATTGTTTCTTCGCCATGCTTATAAGGATCCAATGCTGCTGCATGAGAATTTCAAGAAAGACAAGAGGATAAACCATGCCGTGTTAATATGGCCACAGGTAGCCCTCGGTTTTTCAAAGCCAGACCATGTACATGTGTGCTAGAGGACTATTGCACAGATGTGTGTACATCACTGGATCTCCCATTTCTTGATTACTCTGCACTTCATGTACTCAGTGCAACGTGTGATTTCTGAAAGCAGGGGACTATTCTTCCAACTTACATTGTTCTGCAATAAGGGTCAATCCATGAATATAAGAGATGCTTCAGATAACAAAAGGGTATCTAGTTATTTCCCGTACTGGTATATAGAAGCTTCCTATTCACTGATCCAGTCTCTTTAGAATTTTCTATCAAGAGCTCCACAATGCTATTCGTCATGTCTCCCTTCAGAGGAGGAGAAAATACCTGCATAGACTAGGTACTATAGCTGCTTCCAGTTATAGGCTCCTTAAGAGGAACCTCTATTGATGATGCTGTTCCACTTTATCACAGAGGATTCTTTTTGGTTGGAAGTCATTGCACATATAAATTTTGTTCTTGAAAAATCTGTGATAATAGCAGATGCCCATGTACTTTTAAATTACATCCCTGTGATGCAGAGATTAATAGATGGACAGCAATGGTGGATACGGAGAACCTTACAGTTGCAATGAGGCTTAGGCAAGATCTACACCAAGCAGGATATAACACTTTGAAAACAGTATGAAAATGGTATATGGAATGCGTCCCGGGGCTTGTCTTGGAAAGCCCCAGGATGAATCCGCAGTGACTCTCGGTCATTTATATGATGGAGCTGCCATCACGGAGCTGTCCCAGGGCATTCCCCTGAAGCTCTGAATTTAAAAAAGTTGACAACTTACGGGGACTTTTTGCTGTGACCAAGGCGCCGACAAGCATTTGCCATCTGTCGCCTTGCTCTGGATTTGCAGTGGAAGCTTGTCCTGGCCAATGGCGACTCCTGATTGGTCACCATGGCCAGATAGGAGGAGGGGGAAGGAGGGGGTGGACCAGAGAGGCGAATGGCCACTGGAATGCCTCCGTGCTTCCCTGGCTTGGGCAGGACATGCAGGCCAGAGAAGTGTTTAAAGGGGGGGGGAGATAAAAGAAAGGTTAAAAAAAAAACCCACATTGACGGGCACAGCACCGGAAAGGTTATTTTTTAAAAAGTGGGGCTTGTTCCATCCCAGAACCTGCCCAGGGATGAGGAGGATGGGGAAAACCGGCAGGGAGAGGAACGGGGTGCATGAGTGAGGTTTCAAAACCTGCATTTGCGCTCCTTGCTGTGGAGATAAAATGAAGGAGCGCAAATGCAGGGGTTTGAGGGCTCGCGACACCAATGCACCACCGTCAAGACATGGCCCTTGGCCCCCAAAATTGTCAAAGCCGTTATATAGAGTTATAAAGCAGTAGTGTAGATCCTGCCTTACACTTCAAGTTTGGCAGGATGAAGACCCACTTCCTATCATTCAGTAGACTGAAGATCTTACTGTTCTTGCTATGTACGAAGGTATCTCCTACAGCTGTCAGCTCCGTATGAATCCTTATTTAGATGCATGGTCTGATTATATATATTTGTTAAATCCTTCCCTCCCCCACTTTTTACTTTCCCCCCTTTTTTTCTGCTGCTGCTGTTGTTATTATTGTGTTTGCAATTTTTTTAAAAAAGTAATGGAGGCATTCTGTCTAAGACAGAGAAAGGCAGGTGGTAGACTGGGATCTACTGGAAGATTTCCAGGTGATTTGCCATTGATCACCAAGGGCTTATTGTTTAACAATGGCAGCAGTAAAATGTACATTTCCCTCTTAAATTAGGCTGCTGAAATCAAGAAGGTTTGTGGAGAAAACAAGAGAAGTGAAAGGATCTATGTAAAGGCCTTGTGTGCAAGCTGCAGTTCTGCTGAAAACAAATTCACGGTCTATGTGTTCAGAAGCATCTTGTTTCTCAGTTCTTTGTCCCTCTTCCTGAGCCACTGTGTAGTCCCTAGCTCCAGTTAGACCTCTAGTGGAAATCAAAGTAGATACTACAGCTGAACATCTACTCAGCCCTGGTTTAAGGCCAGATCTACACCTTGTGTCAAATCATTACTAGCCCATCATGGTAACACTCTATCCCTCTTGCACATTTATACCTCGTAGGATACACAGTGACATTTGTTGTGGTATTTTGGATAATGTGGAATAAAAAGCAGGAAATAACACTATGAAACCAGTATAAGGAATGTGTAATTTGCGCCAACAGTTATCAGTGCACTTCAATACTGCTATAAAACAGTAGTGCAGATCTAACCTGACATGCTTGTTCTTTTCTATGTATCTGGTGATTTTCTACAGATTCCGCATCATGGGATCTGTGTGGAACAGTAAAAGGGTCCACATTTGCTCAACATGTAATTCCAGACGAATCTCAACATATCTGGCAGAGCCTTTTATGACTGTCAGTTCTGAGGTGGAACCACCCATCCAAGTCAAGGTGCATTTTGGTGACTAAGGCAGAAAATCCCACAAACAGCTTTGCCCCTCCCTGGCAGTAAATGTACATTAATAAAAAAATGTAAATAACAATTTGCTGTCCTTTTACCAAAAATCTGGTTGCTGAGGCAGCCACGTCACTCTGCCTAATCATAGGGCCAGCCATGTGAGAAGATGACTGACAGTATGAAACCTGTCTGAGTCCAGCTCCACCTACTGAATGTGTGTACATTTGTGTGTGTGTCCATACAGTTCATATTTAGGCAAAGCGGCAGAATCTGAAATGTGGCTGAAAAGACTGGGAGGCCTAGAGGCCTTCTCAACCAATACAACCTATTTTTTCATTACTTATTGGAAGTAGGCTGAGCATGCCTCAGGTTTACAATGGATGAGACCTTCTTGGCGATCCCTTCAGAACCTAGTAACAAGAGAACAGGTACAAAGGTATGAATTGTCAACCTATGACAAGGATGACACCTGGACAACCATCTGTCAGGTATGCTTTAGGGTGGATTCCTGCATTGAGCAGGGGGTTGGACTCAATGGCCTTATAGGCTTATTCCAACTCTACTATTCTATGATTCTATGACTCAAGTAGAATAGAATAGGCAATTGAGATTTGTGGCATATCTGGACAGGGACAAGCAGGTCCATGGTTCAGGTATGGGATAGAATTGGACCCATACTCCTGCCCTTCCAGTCAGCATTGTTGCGTGGTCCTGGGCTCAGTAGGCTAGGAAAAACTCATGCTAAGTTATGAGGGTCAACATATATATTCCAGCGCACAACAGAGCATTGGGCCTGGTTTGTGGCATACATGCCAAAAACATTAGCTTGGGACCACAATACCTGATGGAACGCCTCTCCCGACATGAACCTACCTGTACAATGCACTCAACATCTAAGGTCCTCCTCCGAGTGCCTCCTCCGAGAGAAGCTCGGAGGATGGCAACAAGGGAGAGGGCCTTTTTGGTGGTGGCCCCCCGACTGTGGAATGACCTCCCCGATGAGGCTCGCCTGGCACCAACACTGTTATCTTTTAGGTGCCAGGTCAGGACTTTTCTCTTCTCACAGGCATTTAACACCATTTAACAACGCTTAGTTTATATTTTAATGGACCCCCAGAACTGTTGTTTTTAAATGGATACTGTTGTTTTTATGCTGGGCCGGATCTACACTACTGCTTTAAAGCGCTTTATAACAGTTTTATAGCGCTTTAAAGCAGTTAAAGTGCTTTATAACTGTTATAAAGCGCTTTAAAGTAGTAGTGTAGATCTGGCCCTGTTGTTCTTATGTTTTAAATTTTGTATACTTTTAATGTTTATTGTTTTTAACTTTTGTAAACCGCCCAGAGAGCTTCGGCTATGGGGCGGTATATAAATGTAACAAATAAATAAATAAATAAATAAATTGGCTATGATCACCCAGACATCTTTTAGTTCCTGAGAATTGTAGCATGGCTGACTGGGGCATGCAGGGAGTTGCAGGGCTTTTTTCCAGTCTAAACATACATAGAATTGTGCCTTAAAGGAAAGGAAGTAGGCTGATAGTTGTTGTTGTTGTTGTTGTTGTTGTTGTTGTTGTTGTTGTTTTCCCAGAATAGAAAACTTCCTATTTTCCCCCTGAGCAGCACCAGGTTATTTAAAGGACCACCTTCACCCATACAAACTTGCCCCTATTCTAAGATCTGCTTTAGGGGCCTTTCCTGAGTGCTCACCATTAAGATCACTTAGCTTGGCGGGGACAAGAAAAAGGACCTTTTAGGTGGTGGCCCTCAAACTGTGAAATTCTTTTCCTATTGACTTGTGTCTTGCCCTTAGCTATACAGTCACTGAGCTGAGCTTAGAAGACTTTCTGTTTTACCTGGAATTGCAATTAGTGTGTGTGTGTGTGTGTGTGTGTGTGTGTTACATAGTAAATTCTCAGAGTACTCTGTATGCTATAATATCTTTCCTTGCTCTTGCTTTGTGAGGTCATAGCCCTAAAAACTGACTAGAAATGCTAATGCTAATTATTATTATTATTATTATTATTATTATTTATTTATTTATTTATTTATTTATTTATTTTCTGACCCTACAATGCTAACCTGAGCACCATTTCTGTGCCTAATGAAACGTGAACCATTGGAATGAATGAGTGAAACCCCATTAGCATTCTAGAAAAGAAGGAGAATTAAGTATGGTTGTGCAGTTCCTGGGGCTTTTGACTTTTGGTCTAATACCTTAATCTTCTTTTCTGAAGCCCAACGTCTAATTTTTAATTATGCCTCCATTTTTGTCCTGATTTCCCCTGCCCTGCTAGATGTTACATTTCCAGCAGTCTTTATGTGACATTTGTTCACAATGTAATTGTAGCTCTCTTGACCCAGCAACGTAATGCTAGGATTACGATCTTTAGCCACAGAATACAGATGGAATGATGGCCTGACTAGTACGCTGGGAAACAACAATAGCAAACCTGACAGATAATCCACTCTTTTCTGTGATCCACTGTTTTCAGCCCTGTACTTAATAGACTTCTAATTTTAATCTCACTTTTCAAATAAAAGTTGTCACCTTTCATGCAACACATAGCAGATCCATCCTCATCAGTTCAGAAAATGTACACAACTTATGGGTTTGGAACCTGTTGTAGTGAGAAGCCCTGTGATGATGGTTTGTACATTTGTATTATTATTATTATTTTGCATCACCCCAACCTCTTGTCTAAAGTGTTTGATTCTTCTGGAGGGCTGCAAATGGCAGCCAGGACCAAAAGGATCCTGACCGTATATTTTAAGTTCATGACCTGTATTTCTTCCATTGTAACGAAATGAATGGGAGTTGTCCTCATGCAAGTATTCAACGCATGGGAACTCTGTATCTCCACAAATACCTTCCCAATCTTATCGTCAGCACACTGGTCAATCAACCCACAAGGGTCACTGAAATTGGCCTTGGTAGGAAAAATTGACTTTTCTTCTGGGTGGACCCCTTCTTTAAAAGGGTTCTCCCTTACAAAAGCATTACTGATGAACCTCTTGACACACCCTAGTCTAACCAGCTGCTTGGACAGTTACTGAACCCTCTTACCAAGGCTGCCTCCCTTCAGCCGAGCCCTAGGAAAAAATGAGGTGCTTTGGATTGTCTTACTTCTAGCCCACAAGATGTGTACAAAGTTTCAACAAAAACTTTGTAGAAATCCTAAAAAACACAAATGACAGCTTTGCTACTGTGTGGGAGGTCAGGAAACCAAGTGATTTCAGAGCAATGTCTCTGGGTGAGTGGGTGGTCAGAAGATTGGGACCAGCTGGAGGTACTGGAACCAAATGGGTTATGCAGGGAAGTGGGACAGACCAGAGATACTGGAACCACTTGGTTTCAGTAAGAGATTTCTGCAGTGTAGAACCTCCCCTTCAGATGGCCAGGAACACTGAGAGCTTGAAGCCAAGGGTTCTTCCAGAGTCCAGACAAAGTTTACAAAGGACTCTGAGTCCAGAAATGACAGTAAAGGAAAGGGATAGGAGAACACTCTCAGGCTGAGTAAATAGTGTTTTCAGACTTCCAACAAAAGTTTGAGATGGCTCATCACCCACTGACCTCACCTTCATTATGATGTTCCTGACCCTCTCATCTACATCTCTAGATGAATGACTGTAGAAGGGTGCCTGCTGTATGCATGTAGAAGACTTGAAATTACTAAGTTGTCCTTGAAGACCTGGTCCCAAATCTTTCGAGCACCAAGTTGCTTCACTTTGCTCTTCTGTCCTTCTATCATGTTTTCTGAGCATAAGCAGAATGACAAAAAGAGACCATATAGGAGTTATCAGGGATGTCATCTTAATTTTATCCCTCACCTCCATCCTCTAAACATTAACTATGTTTAGCTTCTATTTCCTACCTGTGTACCAATGCTTGTGAGGAACACCAATTTGTGTGTTGTTTCACACAGTATCAGGTGACATTCGGCAATAGGCAAAGCTGCTCTACCACAGAAGAGGTTATTATCATCTAATCCAGGCCTACCTGGTTCTGTAGAACTTGTACAGGTGCAGACAATAGAAAATGGAGGTGGGGGAAAGGCCCTCTTCAATTATTAGAGTGGGAGCACAAACGATTTTTACTGACATTTTTCTTTCAGGGAAAGACTAGGCAAAATTGCAATACAGTTTAACAGCACCCCTCTTAACACTGAACGTTACCATGGAAACTAGAATCTCAGATCGACATGAAAGGCTTTCAGAAAATCACGCTTTACCATTAGCATGATCTAAGCATTCTGCACACCACTAACAATCTAGCATCTCCCTCAGTATGTCATTAATGCTCATTAAACATCCTTGTATGGAATTTCTGAACTTTTCATGCAATACACACAACTCTCTTTCTCGTGTGTGTGTGTGTGTGTGTGTGCGTGCGTGCGTGCGTGCATTACACTTAGTAATAAGAATTCAATATCCATTTTTGTCTTCATCCTTCTTTAGATAAACACCAGTGGCAGGAACTATTTAGTCTATAATTTATTCCAGTTGCAAAATGCCATCAACTTTGGTGGAGATGCACCCAGACCAGGCATATAGCAGTGTAGTCCTAAGCAAGTTCATTCAGTTGTAAGTCCTTTTACTTTCCATTAGATTTACTCCCTTACTGACTTCGGCTGCAATGAAGTTGTAGGACTTTTTTCTGTTTCAACATGCATTGCACTGAGCTCTTACACTATTAGATTTACTGTGTTCAGTATCCAAACATCATTTCTCTGGGCCCAGTACAATTTGTAACATGGGTCTTACCTAGGGCGACCATATGAAAAGGAGGACAGGGCTCCTGCATCTTTAACAGTTGTATAGAAAAGGGAATTTCAGAAGGTGTCATTGCATGCATGCAGCACCTGGTGAAATGCCTGCTTCATCACAACAGTTAAATCTGCAGGAGCCCTGCCCTCTTTTGTATCTGGTCACTCTAGTATAGCTCCTGCAGCTTTAACTGTTGTGGTGAAGAGGGAATTTCACCAGGTGCTGCATGCATACAAATGACACCTGCTGAAAGTCCCTTTTCTATGCAACTGTTAAAGATGCAGGAGCCATGTCCTCCTTTTCATATGGTCACCTTACATGAGTGACAAATTGCCATTTAAACCCTGCTCCCTGGGATTCCTTGTCAGATCAATATAGGATGTTTGTGAGCCCTACTTTACAGAGGACAGTCCTCTATTTGAAGGTGTCCTCTACTTGAAGAGCTGTCATGTCCAAATCTGGTTTAAAGTTCAAGAACCCTAAGAAGGGAGAGGCCATTAACATTAACAGAAAGCACCTGGAAAGCAGACTGTGAAGGCACACAGTGCCTCACTATGGTGACATATACTGTATTTTAATTTTAATTATTTCCAACTTTGCATAAATTCATATAAATAAGGATATGCAAATTTAATGCAAACTTCTGTCCCCTTTTTTTGATGATGCATATCTTCTTTTCTAGCAACGTGCAAGTAGCCACACTAGTTCTTCTACGCACTCTAAAGTACAGAAGTTTAACCCATTTATGCATTCTGGGACCTGTGAATCTTATCAACAAAACTGGCTCCCATAATCCCTGAACACTGCAGTGTTAGTCCAATTGCCAGACCCTGTTGGCTCCTCTTGCCTATGCTTAGGAAATATTATTAAGAATTAAGTAATTCTGGGACTTGCAGTTCTTGAGAACGAATGTCACGTAGGATTACACACCTCTCTCAGGGTCAAACAACTTGTTATGTCCAGTTCTTAGCATGTAGCTCACTATGTTTTTCTTTATTTGAAAGTAAGCATGGGGGACCAATGCTCCCCTCCCCAGCTGGGACCCCTTCCCAAATTGTACCCCTGTACAGCACTTACCAATTAGGGTCACCATATGAAAAGGAAGACAGAGCTCCTGTATCTTTAACAGTTGTAGAGAAAAGGGAATTTCAGCAGGGGTCATTTGTATGCCTGCAGCACCTGGTAAAATTCTCTTTTCATCACAACAGTTAAAGCTGCAGGATCCCTGCCCTCTTTTGTATCTCGTCACTAGTTAAATTGGGCAGGGCTCCTGCAGCTTTAACTGTTGTGATGAAGAGGGAATGTCACCAGGTGCTGCATGCATACAAATGACACCTGCTGAAATTCCCTTTTCATCACAACAGTTAAAGCTGCAGGAGCCCTATCTTCTTTAGCTCTTGTGTCCAGATACAAAAGAGGGCAGGGCTCCTTCAGCTTTAACTGTTGTGATAAAGAGGGAGTTTCACCAGGTGCTGCATTCAAATGAAACCTGCTATCAATAAATGGCATGCAGGGAGTGATTGCTGGGGGTGGTATTTACAGATGGTGATTAAGCCTCCCCTTCCTGTGTACAGCAGTCCCAATCTGTGTAGGGGCCCCTCACTTACTTTTGAGTAAAACATTAATTTTTGTGAACCGCCTAGAGAGCTTCGGCTATTGGGTGGTATAGAAATTAATTAAATAAATAAATAAAGGAATTGCACACTACATATTTAATGCAATGTGTAGTTTGACACTTAAAGTTGTTGTTGTTTATTCGTTCAGTCGTTTCCGACTCTTCGTGACTTCATGGACCAGCCCACGCCAGAGCTTTCTGTCAGCCATCGCCACCCCTAGCTCCTCCAAGGTCAAGTCTGTCACCTCCAGAATATCATCCATCCATCTTGCCCTTGGTCGGCCCCTCTTCCTTTTGCCTTCCACTTTCCCTAGCATCAGCCTCTTCTCCAGGGTATCCTGTCTTCTCATTATTTTATTTTATTTTATTTTATTTAAGCTTTTATTCTACAAACTCTCTCCTACTCTATTGGAGAAGGCTGTCAATGGCTACTAGTCCTGATGGCTAAGTGCAACCTCCTTTATCAGAGGAAATAAGTCTATATACACTACTTGCTGGGGAACATGGGTGGGAGGATGCTGTTGCGCCATGTCCTATATTGGTCAACAGCTGGTTGGCCACTGTGTGAACAGAGCGCTGGACTAGAGGGACTCTGGGTCTGATCCAGCATCAGGGCTCTTCTTATGTTCTGATGCTCTTATTATCATGTGACACAATATGATGCAATGTTAAAAGTCACACTAATCAATATATACAGACAGCATTTCCTATTTATTGGGGGGTGGGGAGAGAAACAGCCATCACCATCATGATCTATGAAACATTAAATACAACATGTGTGTCAGTTATTTCATGAAAGACAGAACGGCCAAATTTAAATTGAGATAGCCTCCTTCTTTATTATTATTATTATTATTATTATTATTATTATTATTATTTATTTATTTATATAGCACCATCAATGTACATGGTGCTGTACAGAGTAAAACAGTAAATAGCAAGGCCCTGCCGCATAGGCTTACAATCTAATAAAATCATAGTAAAACAATAAGGAGGGGAAGAGAATGCAAACAGGCACAGGGTAGGGTAAAACTAACAGTATAAAGTCCGCACAACATCAAGTTTTAAAAGCTTTAGGAAAAAGAAAAGTTTTTAGTTGAGCTTTAAAAGCTGCGATTGAACTTGTAGTTCTCAGATGTCCTGGAAGAGCGTTCCAGGCGTAAGGGGCAACAGAAGAAAATGGACGAAGCCGAGCAAGGAGATTAGGAAGGGTTAAGCAGCCACACAGCAAGCCTCGGAGTTGATGAAGAAAATTAGTCAGCAAGAATATATTTTTCTTAGACAAATGTAGAGGCAGATTGTGAGGCTGAATTACCCCTGTGGATTTTATTTATACAGTGTAGATTGACGTTTAATTCAGGATGAAGATAGACAAACATGCAAAGTGTGGTAGAAGTGTTTTGAACACACTTGTTGCACTTCAAGGCACTTTTTTCCCCCAGGACAGTAAAATGTGTGCTTCAAAGCACTTCCACCACATTTTGAATATCCATCTGTCTTCACCCTAAGGCAGCCTCCATCCTATGGAAGCCTTTTAGATTCAACCCCCTACCAGCCACATCCACTATGGTAAATGGTCAGGAATGCTGGAAGTTGTAGCCCAAAATACTTGGAGGACACCAGATTGTGAAAGGCTGCCATAAAGCTTGCTTAATAACCTCACTGACAGTATAATGCTATGCATGGCTACTCAGAAATAAATCCTATTGAGATCAATGAGACTTAATCCCAAGTAAATCTTTTTAGGATTGCAACCTGAATGACCTATATGTTCCCTGCTAGCAATTTGAGAATGGTGCCATCAAATGATAGAAATAAATGCTCGAGGAACTGAAGGAGGTAATCTGATCAATGTAATTGTGAAAGAACACTTTACATTTTTACTTGCAAGGGTTCTGAAATAGAGCGATGGCTCTATGACATGTTATTAAGGTTAGATGTGATGCTGCTCTCCTTCAACAACGCTCTGTGACGATAAGTGAGGAATATCTCCATGACTATCAGTGAAGTAATAGTGGCATGGCCAAATCAGCCGGGCACTAGAAATGCAAGTAATATTGTAGGAATATCATCCTTCTTTTCGGCAGTCATATTGGAATAGAGATAATTTTTTAAAGTTGCTTAATCAGTGTCAGCACCCCAAAATTCACCATTGGTCTCTGTACACCATGCACTGTATATGAGGTGGCAGCAGAAATCAAGCTCACAAGAAATCAATCCCATGGTGCCATCATTGTGCGTCTGCGAATTATTCTTGCCTTTTCATGTCGCAGCCGATAAGGACGTGTGCACATTTTATGCTTCCTTTTGTTTCTTCCATCTGCTGAAGACCCCACTGTTTCAAGTATCAGTCTTCCTATACAATTAATGGAAGTCCAGCTGTCACCTCCTAGAGAGGGGACCCAGTGCACTGCTGTTTTGCTTGATAAATTATTACTTAGGGAGATAAAATCACATCCCCGAAAATGGAGATGAAGAATTTCAGAGTTCTTCAGAATGGATACTGTTTATCTTTCACAACAATCCTAAGCTTGTATACTCAGAATTAACACTCCCTCTGAATATACTCCCTCAGTGCAATTTATTCTCTACAAACTTAATCCCGACCTAAATTCTAGAAGACCAAAACTCTACCATATGTTGGTCTTCTGTACATTTGCTGCTCTGCCAGTTCGTTTTTTTAAATTCTGGCCAAAGTTTACCAGGGGTTTGTGACCCCAACGCAGTCAAAAGCAGAAGTGGCCAAACACATTTCAGTGTTTTTTCCCATCAGAAAGTAATGTCAAATTGACTTCACAGCAGCAAAATCCATAATGGTTTGAAAATGGTATGGCAATGAGGAAGACAGCACAGGTCACATTTTCTGACACTTTGAATCAGAAATATTGAAGAACGGCTTCCTTTCTGCTACCTTTTCCAACTCTATGCAGGGAGGACTATTAAAGGTTTGGACAGGACCACCCTGAGTAGTCTTCTCACACTATAAAAGGCTGGTCCCAGAATGCTGAGTCCCTAAAAGATATGCTGGTGCACATCAAAGCCATTTCTTCTTTATCTTGGAATACATAATATCAAAAGGTGGCCCAGCAAAGACCACCCACTCCCATAAAAGCCTGCTTGGATTTAAGATCTGCCACTTCCTCCAGAGGCATGTTTGGTGGCAATGCAAGAAAGGGCCTTCTTAGTGGCCTCTGGAACACCCTGCCAAAGGACGCTAGGTTTCCCCCTTCTATGTTGTCCTTCTGCTAGCAGTCAAAGACATTTTTATTCAAGCAGGCCTTTGGCATATGAACCAATTTATTACTGAAGGGAGTTTTAATTGATTGGGTGCTATTTATTTAATTTATTTATTTGCATTTAATTGTGTGTTTTAATTTATTTGTTGTTATATATTTTAATTAAGATGTTGTTTTTTATCTGCATTGTTAGCAAGCTTGAATGGCATTTTTTGGTGGAAAAGTGGGATATAAAATAAACAAATAAATAAATATTACTGTTTATAAAAGAGAGAGAGAGAGAGAGAGAAACATTCTCAGCTGATGCTCCTTCATTTCACCTCTAGATCAGTCCCTCACCAGCCTTCTTTCTTCTCATGCCTGCCTTCCCTCCTTCCCATCTCTTTGCCTTTCCTCTGTCTTCCTCCATTTCTTGCTGCAGAGACTGAAAAGAGCCTCTTGAGCTGCCAGATCTTGCAACCACTCTGGATCCTGACAGGATTTGTGGTAGATTAATTGTAAAAATGGGTGAAGCCCTTATGAAATTGAGCCAGGAGCTAGGGAGTTCCCAACCCAGATAAATACTATATGAGGAGTGTACCCAAAACATACGATACATATAATTACAGCACTCAGGGGCCCAGATATTGGCTAGTGATCAATGAGGAATGCATGGACAGTTTCACTTCACACACCTGGGTTGTGTGAATCCTTTTCTTTTGAATGGTTCTATTTTTCTGTCTTTGAAAGACCTTCTTTAGCAGAAGACAGCATGAATGATGTCTGCCTTGCACAACTGATAAAGTTAATTGATCTTATTTCCTTCATTATTTGATGTATAATCCCAGTTTTTCAAAGATGAAACCTTTGATCACATTTTATACCATTGCAACAGTCCCCATAGGGAAGTTGGATCTACGTATAGAAAACTAAGGTAATTATTTTACTGGATTTGCCCTCAGTATTCAAAGCAGGTGTGTGTAAATGGGATCACTAACATAAGAGAACTCTGTGCCTATCTACAAGTGGGGAAAGCCCTGCGGTGACTGTGGATCTGTGCCCTGTCAATTAGATGACTCAGACGCAGCTTCACACCCACCACGGAGCTTCCCCGCGATGCTCCGATTTGAAAAAGTTTTAAAACGGAGTGACATCATCATGGGGATGCCTTGTGGAAGCCAACCAGCGACTGATCATCTTCCACCAGGAAGAGGGCGGGGGAGCTCCGGGGCCTGGATGGCCACCCAGAAACCCTGCGCTCCCTCCTTGGCATCGGGATTACCTGATGCCATCCCAGGAGAGGGAAAGCACGGGGTTGAGAAGGGAGGCAGCATCAACTTGGCACTGTGAAAATAGCCCCTCAGAGCTGGCTGCTCCTGCTGTCACTAGTAGCATCAACCACATGCAGGGTTTTGGAGAACAACTGAAGCCACATAGAATCCTGCCTCCACTCCCTTGAATTCTAAGTGCAAAGGCAAAGGAGGAAGGAGGAGGACAGAACTCTGTAAAAGAGTAGTAAGGATGGAAGGTTGGGGAGTTAACTGATTACAAGAGGTGCAAAAGAGATGTTGCTGGGCTGCCCCAGAACAGATTTTGGAGTGGACATGAAAGAAGAGTGGGCAAGGATATTGCGGGCAGACAGGATCATGCCACTTTGATGCAAACGACATGGTTCAAATTTACTAGTTACACTCACATTATGTTCAAATTATTATCTGGCATATTTGATTCCATAAAACCTACTGAAGCCATTGGGTGAAAAGCTTTGTAATGCTGCGACATTTTATCTAAACAGATTGCACAAGTATAAATCTGTTTGAGGACAGAGTTCCATGAATAGACTGTAGCTGCATTCATGTCATCCCAGAAATTTGTTCCACCTTGTCAGAACTTTTTCTTTTCTGGAGAAAAGAGCTAGGAACTTAAATTTGAAGGGATTTCAAAGGGTTTATGCTGTCATTGGAGATACTTTGATTTCAGAACCACGAACTGCTGTGCCTTCTTGAAACGTAGACAAGCACCAATTTTGCCAAACATGTTTCCATGTGCTTCTATTGGACTGTGGCCTTGTATTAAAAGACAACCAGCTAGACTTTGAAGAGCTCAGTGAACAAGAATAAAAATTAGCAGTGTAGCACTAACAGAATATTGCACATGAATACTGGCAATTATGCAATACTGAAATAGTGATCCTATGGAGAAGCCTAGTGACTAGTGATCTAAACAGAAATGCTGTTTGTGTAATTTCTGTGATAAGGCAAGATTAGCTCAAATACAAAGTGGAAACAAACCTCAGTGAGAAGGCTATTTCTGTGCCTGAAAGTGGGAAGGTGTCACACAATAAATTATTCTGCTGATGGCTTTTGAAAAAAAAGAGAAAAAAATGTCTGCTCCCCAGGTATTCTTGCTCTCCCCTCCCGAACACTTGACTGTGGATTTTCTGAGGTGCAGGCAGTCAAGCTTCATCTGAAGGACAAACAAATATCTGATCATAATAGGAGGCAAGTTTGGGAAAGCAAGATTCTTGTACATTTTGAAATGGCTCTGCCAACCTTTGGCTCTGGCTCTGCCTACTAGTGGGCTCAGCCCCCCTCCCATGAATTTTTTTTCCATAAGTCAATGGAAAAGGTTTATTTTCATTATAGCAAAAAGTTTCATGACTTTGCTATTTGTGCTGACAAGGAAAGAAAACACACACACACACACACAGAGTTGGATATGCAGTCTATAAAGACGGCTTGTTGCTGCACAAAATAAGGTGGTCTGAACACATAACAACAATTCTCCCCACATGGGTGCTTGTGTGTCTCTGATCCCAATTCAAGGTGCTGGTTTAAACCTATAAAGCCTTTTGACCTATAAAGCCTCATATAGCTTAAGACCATAATATCTGATGGAACACCTCTCTTGAGGGGAACCTACTAGGGAAAACTACCCATATGCTACAATCATCATCTGAGCCCCCCCTACAAGTGCCTCCTCTGAGGGAGGTTCATAGAAAGGCAAAAAAGAAGGCCTTCTCAGTGGTGGCCTCCCAACTGTGGAACACTCTCCATACTAAGGTCTGCCTGGTACCAACATTGTCATCTTTCCAATTCCAGGTCAAGACTTTCCTCTATTCCCAGGCATTTGACAGCATATGAAAAGGTTTTCATTTTTTTAATGGGTCCTAGGATTTTTATTGCTGCTTGTGTACAATTGTTTTAAATGTTTGTATGTGAATGGTTTTACATTATATTACTATATTGTATTTTTATGGTTTAACTGTTTGTAAACTGCCCAGACAGCTTTGGCTATTGGGCAGTATAGAAATGTAATAACTGAATGAAATGAATGAATGCATACATATAGATGATTGAGCTTGTGCTCCTTGCTCCAGGATCTAACAAATGCTGAATAGGAAATAAGTTTAAATATGTTAGGCATGAGGCTGAATAAGCCTTGCCTTGTCTCATAATAGTGTCAAGGCTACACAGTAAAGATTGCATGTGAATGCAAATCCATATGCAGGCACCGTACATAGTGAGAAATGTGCTTGAGAAATGTAACACCATAAAGGGAATTTAAAATGTAATTGCTGAGCCTGAGATTTACCCACATTACCAAATTAGAAACAATTAACAATGACAGCAATATTTATTTATCTTTATCATTTAACACAGACAAACATAGGCAGGATGAAGGAGCATCTTTTACGGACAAATCATTACTGCAGAATGTCCTAATTCCCCAGTAACACAGCACTTAGTAAATTAAGGGGAAATTAAACAACAAACCATAATTTTGAAGAATATATATACATGTGTGACGTGTGTGTGTGTGATATATACCTGAATATCTATAGCTACATTGAAAATAATGGCTTGGGCTATTAAGAGAAACCATGGAAACACACTGTTACCACAGAAACACAGGAAGAACTCGAAAAGCATTTAAGGTTAAATACTCAGATTCTTCTGAGGAAGAGCACTCACATCCTGGACCCACCAATAGTGAATGAAAAAAGGCTTTTAAATATTTTATCCCCGTGTATCTACTGCTACTAGATCTCTTTTCATCTTATATATTACCTCTAATTCTATCACCTTTGTGTTTATGCTGTGTCTTCTGAAGAGTTACCTCAAATATAAATAGATTAATTAAAAAAATAAATTGTTTGTGGACATTGTTAATGTGGGATGGAAAGTAAAATACTGCCATATTATACTACTTGTGCATTCCAGCTAACACAAAGTTAATTTAGAGGGATTAATGCACATATAACAACTAGAACTAGATGGCCCAAGCTAATTCTAGTTGTTATATGTGGCTACAGGAATGTACATACTCATCTATATCAAATGCATCTATAGAGTTTGTGAGGGGAGGGGGAGCTGATGAGCAGTGTGATGTGAATCTATCCAAAGCTGCTTGCTTGGTGTAGCTGCCAATTTGCTTCTGCATTATGATGAATGAACGAGCGGCCAAAATTTGCTGCTGCACTGTGATGCGGGGATGCACTAGTGGCCCATTCGCCTTGTATCGCCATTGTGCGTTCTTCTGCATGCACAACACATCGATCCAGAATGCCTGAGATTCCTTCGTTATCCATGCATAGCAGGATTCTGTGCAGGCTTCCATATTAAAAAAGGAGAGCAGTGGTTCTCTCCTGTTTTTCTGCACACAGGAGATTGGAGGGCTTTGAAAGCATGGAACAGCTGTTCCATTCACACAATATGCCTGCAGCACACAAAAGAGAATGTCTGGATCAGGATAATTGGATTCAAGCCAGAGAAAGTTAAACATGCTTAATTTCCACTGAAAACAATTCCTTCACTTTGCTCTCTCTCTCTCTCTCTCTCTCTCTCTCTCTCTCTCGCTCTCTCTCTCTCTCCCTCCCTCCTTCTTCTGCATCATTAACTTCTCAGATATTGGTTCAAATGGTTTATATTCATTTACACCCTCTATGCTATCAATAGAAAAAAGTAATGGTTACACAAGGGGAGGCTAGAAATGGGTGGAGCAATACAGCTAACCAGACTAAATCTGAGCAATTAGAGATTCATCAGATAGGCAAGGAAAGATGGAAATATTAAATATCTAGGAGTTACATTTTCTAAGGGTCCAGTCCTATGCTTGTTTAAACTGAGAGAAATCCTATAACTCCAAGAATTCTCCAGCCTGTTGAAAATTATGGGAGTTGTGGGACTTTTCCCCCCTATCAAAACATGCATAGAATTATGCTCTAAAGATGTTAAAGATCTTGCAAAATGCAATGTTTCCCCATTGATAAGTAAGACAAGGCAAAACGTCACCAACAGCACAAGCCTATGGAATTTCTATTTAGAAGTAAGCCTCATTGAGTTCCTTTCGATTTGTACCAGAATGATTCCAATAAAATACATAATAGATGGTAAGAATTTCTGCAGTTAAAATGAACACCTTGCCTACATTTCTGTTCTCTCTCTCTCTTTCTCTCTCTCTCTCTCTTTGAAATGTAGTAATAAAGATACCACAGTGATACAGAACAGAAACATTCCCTGGATAAAAATAGGCCTAATGCAGCACAATTTAAAGGAAGGGAAACTAACATTACAAAACATTGTGCTGCTATATTAACTGAGCTATGCCATTGATTAAAGGGGAAAGACAGCAAACTTGGTTGTGATATAGAACAACTTGGTATATCTCTACCCCTTTAAGTAAATGGATTTGGGCAGGCAAAAAGACAGAGTTAAGCCAAAGATAAGTCTATTTTTGTACATGACACTACAAGAAAGATCTGGGACAAATATTTTTAAAAAGACTGTGTCACTTTACAGTCTCCCGTAGCCTCAATTTTACCATGAAGTCTTCACTATACTTATCCTATACATATCCACTCAGAAATAAGTACAACTGAGTTCAGTGTGACTTACTGCCTGGTAAATTATTCAAAAGGGGCAGCTGTGTTAGTCTGTGGTATGAAAACAATAAAGAGTCTTTGGCACCATAAAGTCCACCAGTGTTTTTTTATTAAAGCATGAGCTTTTGTGGGCTAAATCCACTTCCCTGGTAAATGAGTGTAGGGCCGTAGCTAGACCTAAGGTTTATCCCGGGATTGTCCTGGGGTCAAACCTGTTCATCTAAGTGCCACACAGGGCATCCAGCGCTCAGGCAGGGATGAACCCAGGATGATCCTGGGATAAAGCTTAGGTCTAGCTATGGCCTTGGACAACAGTTTTAATGCATTAATACAGACAACACTTGTAGTATTCTTTAGATTATCTACATGGTTGTGAAAAAGACAAGCATAGTATATTGGTCACTAATTTATTTATTTATTCATTCATTCATTAGAAGCATTTTTATACTGCTTTTCAATTATATTCCCAGGGTGGTTTACCAAAACAATACAAAAATGATGCAATAATAATAACAAATTAAACCCACAAATTAAAAAAGGCAGCATAAAAAGAGTCAGCAGGATTAAAATTGCAGCTACTAAAGTTTGGAGCGGAATGAGGTGGAAATTGTATTTGCCTTGTGCCAAAATTACAGTAAAGTATGTGCCAGATGAATCTCTCTGGAAGGTGCATTTCACAACTGTTCTCTCTCCTAGAAACTCTGGTGATGGGAACGCTCCCAGGCGGCCCTCCATTGAAAATCTTAAGATATGTACATGTACCGACAAGTGATACTTCAACTTCCTAAGCCATGAAAGGCTTTAAAAATCAAAACTAGCACTTTGAACAGGTCTAGGAAATAAACTGGGGGGGGGGCAGTGTAATTGGCACAGTACAGTCATACTATAATCATAACCTCCAGATCCAGTTAGTAATATAGCAGGTACATTCTCCACTAACTGCAGTTTCCAGACAGTCTTCACAGGCAGCCCCATGTGTAGTGCATTATAGTAGTCTAACCTGAAAGTTACCAGAGGCTGGATAACTGAGGCACATATACCTCTGTCCAGGTGGGAGTTACAGCTGATGTACCAAGATAAAGCCACTCCATACCACAAAAGTAGCACGTGCCTCTAGCAACATAGATGAATTAAGGAGCTCCCACTCCCACAAACTGTGAACCTTTTCCTTCAGGGACAGTACATCTTAATCCAGAACAGGATGATGAATACCACACTTTGGGCAGACAAATCCACTGAGCAACAGTATCATGTTCAGAATGAGCTTCAATTTATTGGCCCTCATCCAATCCATTCCAGTAGCTAGACATTCCTTTAGCACTTCCTCCGTTTCTCCTGAATTTCATGAAAAAGAGAACGAGAGTTGGTTGTCATATGTAGATTGATGACAACTCACCCAAAACCTCTGTATGATCTCAATCATCAGATTCATGGAGGTGAAAAATAGCATGGGGGACAAAATAGAGGTCTGTGGGGCCAGAACCACCTTCTGGAATCAGCTGTCCAGGTAGGAATGGGACTACTGCAACATGGGGCTTCCAGTCCCTACCCTAGCCAGCCTATTCAGAAAGCTGTTGTGGGCAATGGTATCGAAAGCTTCTGAGAGAGGAGAATCAACACAGGAATCACACATTCCTTGTCTTTTTCTGACATAGATCATCCATAAAGGTGATGAAAGCAGTCTCAGTGCTAGAACTAGGCCTGAACTCTGATTGAAATGGGTTATATAGCAACCAGCTACTCAAGCACTTTGCCCAGAAGGGGAGTATTATTAGCAGCAAGTCAGTAATCCAAATCCACAATAGGTTTCTTCAGGAGTGGTAGAAACAATCTTTTAAGCAGGAGAACCAACCCCCTCTCAAGAAGGCATTTATAACCATACCATATCTATTCCTATTCACAACAACCGATATAGGGTTTACCTCCCCTCCACCCCAGATTATAATCTGGAAGAAACAGGAATAAGCAATTGAAGTGCTGTTAGGTATAAAAGTACAAAGCAAATTCAATATGTTAAAAAGAAAGCTAAAAGTTAAAACTGATGGTGCATTGAGTGCATCCTGTCTAGGGGAGGCTGTGTATGAGGTTGTGTCCTGATCCTACAAATTTCCAGTGCTTTAAAGCCACTACCCTCTTGTCGGGGTGATGCTGAAAGCGCTGAATTAAGCCCCTGTACTTTAACCCCACACCTCTCAATGGGATATTGTGGAAGGTGAGAACAGCCTGCTGTGATGTTGTCAATGGGTAAAACAGTGCTACTGCTGGGGTGGGAGGACTGCAGCAAGGCAGGGGGTAGAAGGATAGCTCAGATTAGGCACAGTAGTTTAAGCTATGCACAGTAGTTTATTTATCTGATTGTGTGGGGGATAACAGTAGCTTATTTTCAAAATATGTTTCTGGGAGTAGGGGCAGAAGGCGCATGGGAGGCAGACAACATCGTGAGAGGGACCCACAAGAATCTGTGAGTGCCCAGAAATGAGCATGCAATAAAACGCTCATCTGATGGAGCTCAACATCTGAGATTTTGCTGCTCCCATCTTAATTTTCCATGAATATCTCTGGTCAGGTGACTTGTCCTGTGTGACTGACCATGGCCATCCATGGCAGCCATTTTATGATTGGGCCCAGGACAGTTCCTCAAATTTCCAAATGTGCCCATAGGCCCCAACAGTTGCCTATCCTTGGTAGAGTGCATTGTACCCTCAACCCCTAATGGGAGTGCTTCTACTCTCTCAGCCATCTTGCCAACCATGTCTTTCTCCAGGATACTATCAACTCTTAGGCCACAGTTCAGGAGGGCCAATTCACTCTCTCCACCCCTCATTTCTCTTTTCCAACTGACATTCAATGTTACCCGGCACCGAGAGACTGCTGGGGAGGTTTGGTCCCCATTGGTCTGCTTGGAGTGTTTTCAGGCCCTCCATTTTAACAAAAGAATGCCTTTTTAGTTCTTCATAACTCAAGGTTTACCCAAGCATGTTGAAACTTCCCTCTTATTTTCTAGTAGCCCCATTTTATCTGCAGTGCTGTCAGCTTGCACTACTTGAGTTGGCTATTAGAGGGAGCAATGATAGTATGTAATGACAAAACAACGATTAGTTTTGTGAATGACTAGGGGAAATTGCATTATATTAGAACAGCAATCACCCTTATGAAAACAAGCATTCGTAGATATTTTCAATACAGTTAAAGTGAAAATTTTGGTAAACATGCTTTGTTTTCAGTAAGATTATCATACTGCAACTCGTTGTTCCTTCTTGTCCTTTGCACTTCTTTGCTATTTATAAAATTTCATGTTTTTTTAAAAAAATTCACATGAATTAAATAGGATTTTGTTTTTAGAAACAGAACATCAAATTAGGGGAAAAGCAGGTGACAAAACAAAACTTCACATTATAAAATATAAGGATTCTTACAGTGGCATGATTTTTCAATGTTTTTAATATCTTTTATTATATATAAAGAAATATAATATTACATATTATAAATATAAATACATATTATGAACAAATCCATGCCCAACACACACACACACACACACACACCAGAAATATCAGCATTATCTAACATTCTCACAAAATATCATTCAGAACACCTAGCTAGTGTAATACTAGTCAGATGAAAAAACAAAAAAAATTGCACTATATGGAATCAAATGCAAAAAAGACAAAAAGGAAACACATTTTGCAACTTATACAAATTATAGGAAGTGTGCCTACAATGCATCTGTTAACTTAGTCATCGCCGCAACCTTCCAAACTTAACACAATTCTTTCAAAAGTGGGGATAGCATTACTCCTCCATTTTCTAGTGAACAAAATCCTAGCAGCAGTTAAAAGATTATGAACTATTTCTTTGTTAATAGGATCTATCTGCTCATCTGCAACAAACAAGCAGAACTGTTAGAGGGTCACATGATATAGAAACATGTGTACTTAATGATATTGCACATATCACCGTTTACCAAAAATAATTAATTAGAGGTCATGCCCCGCCAAATGTACATAAAATTAACGTTGTCATTTTCACATCTGCAACACCTATCTTCACTTTTCCCATATATGTGATTCAGTTGATTGGGTGTCGGATACTATCGAAATAATATTTATCACAATTCTCTTTCACGTAATTGCAGTATGAACATGCTGAGCCTTGTGAGTATATTTTCTTCCATTATTTATTATTTATTTATTACTAGCTGTACCCTGCCACGCGTTGCTGTGGTTCAGTCTGGTTAAATTGAAAAGAAAGAAAAGACGAAGCGGATGTTTCTAATATGTTTAATTTCACAATGCTTGTGGATATACAATATTTTTAGTTGTTCCATTGTCTGTGTAGATATAGAGATTGTCTGGTTTGCCGACTCTAGAACACACAACATATAATTGTCCATGTGAGAAGCAATCTGTGTCTAGATCTAAACCGCACAATTCTAAAGATTGGCCCTGAGCTTTGTTGATGGTGATTGCAAACGCCAATCGAATTGGGAATTGCAATCTCTTAAATTGAAATGGCATATCTGTTGGAATCATAGGAATGCGAGGAATGAGGACATCTTTACCTTTGAAAGGTCCTGTCAAGATTGCTGCTTCTATGACCTATAAGAGCAAATAGGAGAGAACATGCAAATAGGAGAGGAGGCAGAGGCAGTGGATTGGCCTACTGTTTGGTTTTAAAAAAGGGATGTTTTTACGGTGAGGTTAGTGGAAACTCCTGGCAGTTACCTTTCTTCAGAACGTGTAACTGTCACAGGTGTGACATCTATATTCACTCAGCCAATTGTGAGAGAACATGCAAATAGGAGAGGAGGCAGAGGCAGTGGATTGGCCTACTGGTTGGCGATGTCACAATGACCTATAAGAGCAAATAGGAGAGAACATGCAAATAGGAGAGAAGGCAGAGGCAGTGGATTGGCCTACTGGTTGGCGATGTCACAATGACCTATAAGAGCAAATAGGAGAGAACATGCAAATAGGAGAGGAGGCAGAGGCAATGGATTGGCCTACTGGTTGGCGATGTCACAATGATCAGCAGGACTGGTTTTGAGGAGGCCAATTACTTTGATTTTAAGACAAACCTTTGACCTCATATAGAACATAGTTACATAACAACGCTCGCGTATTCGAATGCAACGTTATGTCAAAATTTCAAAGTAATCGGTGAAGAACTTTTGGAGATATAATGTCTGTTTCGAACGAACATTTACATTTTTATTTATATAGATAGCACGTTTATCTCGCCCTTTAGCAAAAAAAGGCTCTCTTCCTGAGGTCGTCGCGCCTTACGTGTAAACGGGAGAGAGATCTCGCATTAATCCCAACACAAGATCTCCCCTCCTCAGGGGTAGGCCTCTGTTGCAAAGTTCAGCAGGTCGTGGACACAGTAGAAGGGCTGCTGCTTCCTCTCCCTCTAATAGCCTCATACAGATCCAGGCATGATGGAGGGATGCCTGACTGCTGCTTCCTTTCCCTCTGATGGCCCCATCAGTGACAGTTGGTAGCAGGAGGGAAGGGGCTCTCAGCTGGAGCTGGAGCCAGGGATGATGGAGATCTGGCGGCTGCTTCCTTTCCTGGATACTTATGATGGAATAGGACAGCCAAGCTCTCTTTCCCAAGACACTGCAGTGTTTGGGGCAGTATTCTGTTCTTCATTCATTTCAGTAAGTAACTACAAAACAGAAGATTAAATGCAGTGATCTATTCTTTTAAAAAAAGGAAATGAATTCTGTGTTTATGCATGAATCATCACTAATTAGTTTTCTGAGCTAGAAAACCTTACTTCAAATATTCCCAGAAACTGTAAGGAGTGGATAAAGATTAAGAAAATTGTGCATCCATTAAAGCCATAGCTTTGAAATCCTACTAATCTAGTTTCATTTTGTGCTGCCATGTCAATATACAATTAGTTAAATAGCAGTTTGATTTGCTCAAGGAGCTAGTCACCTGTGATTTGGTATATAGGGAGGTTCACCTGGGTGGTGCCATCCTTTTTTTGTTTGTTTTGGCACCAGGTGAAAATGTTTTCTTTTATCAATGCCTTTTAGGTGTCCTATGGCACAATCCTAAGGACCCTGAGGGGCATCCTGGGGACTTCAGAACTCCTCTTCACCCAGCATAGCCATCACCACTAGCTTAAGTGGCTTGAAAAGGGCATTAGATAAATTCATGTATCAATGGCTACTAGCCAGGATGGTTGTAAAGAACCTCTAAATTCCGAAGCAGTATATCTCTTAATTCCAGTTGCCAAGAAGCCACAACGGGAGAGAGGGGTACTGTTTTCATGACCTGCTTGTGGGCTTCCCAGAAGCATCTCGGGGGGAGTTTGGTAGCAAGGGAATGCTCTCCCCAGCGAGTTCTACATGGTGCCAACATTGTCATCTTTTTAGTGTCAGATTAAACTTTCCTCTATTCCAAGGCATTTGATGGCATATGATGAACTGCATCAGTCGAACTGTTTATGGTTGGTATTGGTGTTTTATTAGTTTTATGCAGCAGGTTTTATATGTTTTTATTTTATTGTAAGTCACCTTGGGTCTTTTTGCTTTTTGTTTTTGAGAAAGGCACCTAAGAAATTTTAATCATCACCACCACCATCATCATCTAGTTAACCATAGTAGGAAACAGATGGGCATTGCTTCAGATCCAGTGGGGGTCTTCTTGTGTCCTTATGTTCTTTTTGTTTAAGATACTTAGGAGACACCAAAAAGATACTTAGAAAATACTTGGAATTCTATCCATGTTTTTAGTTGAGGCAGCACATATTTCTCCAATACCTTATAAAAAAACAGGTTTCAACAGCAATTCCTCTTCTGTATATTATTCTTAAAAGTCCTTGAGAAAAAACAAGGTTCTCCCCACTGCCATCTCTTCTTCTTCTTCTTCTTCTTCTTCTTCTTCTTCTTCTTCTTCTTCTTCTTCTTCTTCTTCTTCTTCTTCTTCGCAACCACCATGCTATTGGCACTCTAAGAAGCTCCAGAGATGATCAGATGATTAATTAAAAATAGATGGGATTATGGAAACTGCTCCGACAAGGCCTCTGCAGGGATCAATTAAGTAAAGGTTGCTTTGTTAACATGGCCCAGCATAAATCGAAATGTGGAAAGCATTTCTGACTGTTGTGATAATTTTGCTACACTGGGCTCTGTCTCCAAAGACACAAGCAGTTGAGAAACAAAAGGTTTCTGAAAAAACCATAGAAAATTGTTTGAAACTAAAGCTGTTCTGTTCTAGTGTCAGCAAACAATGGAAGTAGATGATGAAGTGGTTAAAAGGAAACAAATAATTAAGGAAGTGCTCTTTACAATGCACCCCACATAAAGGATTGGCAGGGGCTTGTGGTTATGGTTGCTCCCACCTACAAATGAGCCAGTGTGTTTCATATAAGGATGGAGACAGTTCTGAGTAACAGCTGGATATTATATTGTAAAGAACGGGGATCAACCATTGCACTTTTGTTTCTTCATCCCAGCAGTCCTAAGGACAGTCCTTGGTATAACCTGAAATCATCACAGCACCTGATAAAGTCTAATTTGAATGTCTGCAACCTCCTTCTATGTAGGTCTTAAGTTTGTCTAAATGCAGACTCCATGGCTTCAACATCCACCCACCCACCCTCTGCTTTTGCTTTGCCTACAATATCTAGCCTGGAGAGCTCAGAAGCTTTTACACTTTTTGTGAACATTGGGTAGGTCTAGTAAAGGTATTGCCTTAATTTGGATTTAGGACTAGTTATGGAAGTTCTATTACAGTTGGATCAGGGGCTCAAGAATAATGATATATGGGCAGGTTCTGATCTAGGAAAGGTCAGGGCAAACAGACAGACAGAAGATGGGCTTTGGGAAACAATGGAATCAAACAGATGGATTCAGGGATGTAGCATGGTCCAAATGTTCAACCAGTTTGCTAGTGGTCTCTTCCTGCTTTGTTATGGAGGCAGCAAGGCTACTTGGAGGGTGGGATCAATAACTTCTGAAGAGACAAAACTGGCATTGTGTGAGCTTAAATAATAGTTGCTGATGAGAGCAATAAAATATTCCTCTGTTTCTAGACCACAAGGGTTAGAATTTCACAATTCATCCCACCCTTAGAAAAAATCATTTTATGTTTCTGATTTGAATGATCCTGCCCTACCATTATTCTTTCACTGATTAAGTTTGAGATTAACGTTCTTCAGTGGTGTCCACAAAGAACACCTTTGAACATATGAAACATTGCAGACACTACCACAGAATGTGTATAGAGACATCATCTGTGCTGCTTTGAAAAAGTATCTTGTATTCCAGAGCCAGAACAAACTGAGGTCTCAGTATCATATATCCTTTATGTATGGAATAATGTATTCCTCAATTAAAGTTGGGTTAGCACAGTACTATGCCAGCACTCTTTTTATTCTTCTTACATAAAAAATAAAATAAAATGAACCTCTAGTAAGTTAGCAAGGTGATGCCCATCAAGTGTAGTTAGAGACTGAAAGCAGCCTTTTCAGCAGTGTAGATTTATAACTGGTAGACCAAAAGTTTGTCAAACATATATAAAAACATATGGTAAAAAGCTTGTATGTTGTAACTTGAGACTTCTAGGCCAGAATATGGACTCAGGTTACCCTGAGGAATGTACCTTCTTTTTACATTGCAACAGTAAAGAGCTGATAGGAACAGACAGTTGCAATGAGAACTCCTCTGTAGTTTGACTGAAGAATCAGCAACGGACAGAGACCTTTCTCTTGAATGTAAGGAGCCTGCATATGATCATCTCTGCAGGGTAGCATCCCCCAAAATGGTGCCCTTTTGTTTTAGACTACAACTCCCAGGATTCCTGACCATTGTCCATGCTGGGTAAGGGTGATGGGAGTCCAAAACATCTGGATGATTTCCGTCATACAGCTTCTTTGACATTAGCACTGATCCAGCAATAGTAGCCTAATAGCTATAAAAATGTAATGGAGGATGAGGGGATCTCACAATAGGAAAAAAGGTTGATTTTCCAGTTCCTAATTGTATCCAATTCCCCTTCCCTAGTCACATTAAGGGCAATGGAACAGTGAAATTAAAAAGACTAGGTCACATACATTTTACTCTGGTCAATCTCACTCTGAAAGAAAGAACGGCACTCCACCCCCAGGATTTCTCTTTATTCTCCACACACACACAGACTCCTGCCTGTCACACACAGAGATGAGATGAGATGCTTCCCGTGGTACAGTTCTATGTCTCTGATATGTGTGTCTGAATATCACGATCATGCAAGTGTGACGAATTGAGTGGGTCCTCCCAGGGCACACCATTAAAAGTAAATTTCATTCATTCGTTTTATGCGTTTATTAACATACATTACATACATTACATTCAATAATAAAAGATTATGAACAACAATGTTCCAAGAACAGAAAAGAGTTGCAATAATAGAAACAGATTATTAGTCAGAAAGATTTGTCTGGCATTCCCTGCAAATTTAACAAATTTCTAGTCTGCTTCAAACTTATTAGCTGTACACACACCTTGATTACTTTGAATAGTCCAAGGCCATGTCTACACCAGCTGTTTTTTCATGAATAATATTGAAGCCGTCTCTACCAGGCCGCATAATGCACAGCAGATCCCGCGGTGATCTCAAGTCCACCACTCCGTTATTCAGGAATGGATTTCTTATGATTTTTCCACCTATCCTGCTACAATCCCAAAGTCCATGGCTGGTGTGCTCCCCCCTTCGCAAAGCTATTGCTATTTGGCACAAGTTCCCACCTCGGCGAACAGCCAACCCACTGTCAGGGGAGTGTTCAGCAGTTCCAGAGGCGTGCGGGAGTGGACCCGTCCGCCATTTTCAGCACAGTTTTTGATTGGTTATCGTTGTGTTGTGGTGCTGACCATGTGTATTTTTTTAACACAACTATATCTCTGTGCAGCATTGCATATTTGCTGGACTTCCTATCTACCCCATGTGTAGCTGTGATTTTGCGTTTGCGTGCATCCTTCCTGATTCATAATATATATATATTCCCACAGCTGTGTCTTCTGCCTATCCCTGTCCACTTCTCCCAATCCACATACAGAAGTGCCGTAAGGGGACACATGTCCTCCCACAATGGCAGTCCTGTCATTGCGGGAAACGTCCCTCGCATGTGCCCCGTGAGTGGCGATCGCACAAGTGGGAAAACTTGCAACCACCCCTCCTCCCTTGCGAAAGGGCTGTAATGTAGATTAGGCCCTGGTCAAATTATTATTATTATTATTATTATTGTTTGCATTTTTATACCGCCTAACAGCCGAAGCTCCCTAGGCAGTTCACAAAACCCAATACCATTCAAAGTATAAAACAAACGGCACAAAAACACGATATAAAATACACATTAAAAACTGATCAAAAACATACCATACATGATTAAAACATCTTTAAAACATTCTAAAATTTAATCAGAACTCAAATTCCACAGCATCATATATCATCCTTCAAACTCTGGAGTCCACCTCATTTCCCAGTACTTAGCATATGCTATGTAAATTTGATTTGAAATAAATAAATAAAATGTACTTGAAAACTGTGGAGCATTGCTATTTTGGAGCAGGCAGACCCCTTCCTCCTCTGCCTGCTCTTTGAAGTGCCTGATAAGTAGTGCTTGTACTTCTTGCTGCCACCTATTCCTCTTTTGCATCTGAAGAAGTAGGCTATAACCCACAAAAAAACAAAACCTTAATGCTGTGTAAAAAATCAGTCTGTTAGGTGCTACCAAATCCACAAATTAAATATTGCAGCCTAAAACGAATGGGGCTATCTAAAGATATGATAAATGGTAGATAACAAACAACCAGGAAAGTTATTATGTACATATCTCTTACCCACTTCATTGTAAAAAAACCAAACAAACCCTCAAAATATTTCTTCAACCGTGAGGAATAATAGTCACCAGGCCATGATGGCATGAGCACCATCTAGTAAGCATCAGTGATGATTATATACACGTTTATTGCAGTAGTTTTGGTTGTACTGCTGGGGTTTGTTTCAGCATTTCCTAAGAGCTGCTTTAAATATTGTTATTATTAATAAAACACCTAAAATTTACTACATGTTGCACACAAATTAAAGGCAGACCCTGCTTGCAGGCTTAAAGACTAAAAGACACAGCATAAAACAAAGAGGGCTTTGGGGAAGGAAGATCCACACAGAAACCTGCCAAAAACAGTTTACTTAGGGCTCATCTACACCAAGCAGGATATTCCACTACGAAAGTGGTATATAAAAGGCAGGAGCCACACTACTGCTTTATAACGGTACTGAAGTACACTGACAACTGTTGGGGCCCATGACACATCTACACCAAGCAGGATATAACACTATGAAAGCAGTATACTGTGTGGTATGTGTCAATGGCCCCCAACAGTTGTCAGTGCACTTCAATACCGTTATAAAGCAGTAGTGTGGCTCCTGCCTTTTATATACCGCTTTCGTAGTGGAATATCCTGCTTGGTGTAGATGAGCCCTTAGAGACCATGGTGCTCCTTAAACACAGCCAGAGCCATATAGGAGCGGCATTGTTTTATTTATTTACTTTTTATTGTATTGTATTTAAAACATTTCACTAATGTCTTTTTGGAAAAACCAATCAAGGCATACAAAAAAAATTAAGAAAAGACAAACAGTATAGTTGAGGCTTTGGCCCTTTCTACACCGGCCTTTTTTCCAGGGGTCATTCCTGGATCATCCCTGTGCGCATCCAAATGATGCACAGGGGATCCTGGGAGCAGGGAGGAATGATCCCTCCATTTCCCTGGGCTGAGATCTCAGTTATCCTGGTTTTACCCGCGGTCCCAGAACGATCCTAAGGACTGCGGGCTGTGTGGGTGCCTGGCCCGGCTCCTCCCCTCCTCCCCGTGAGTAGCAAAGTCAGCAGCGGGAAGGAGCTGGGACAGGAGGAGTCCAGGGCCATCAGGGGTGAGGTGGGGAGTGAGATAGGGGATTTTTTGGTACTTACTTTTGTGCTGGAGCACAAGTGCGCTCCGGCTCCTTTTTTAAAAAAAAGATGGGTGCAACAGGATCGATGTCCGTCCTCCCCTCCAGGACATCTCACTTCCATGTAGACACACAGGGACGATCCCGGAAGCAAGTAAGTTTGGGATCGGGGGGGCCCTAGGGCCTTTGTCCGTGCTAGCCTGTGCCATGGGAAAGATATCCACAACCAGGCCTGCCAATAGAGTTGTGTCATTCCTCCACCATGTAGAATCACTTCATGGAAATGTATCTCCCACCTGGGGGGATTCCACACGTCGTACTGAGTCCGCTTCCATGCGGCCCCAGTGCGACCCCAAAGCGATCGTGTAACTTGCCTGGCGAAGAGACGAGGAAGAGGCGTCCTTGCCGTCGCCGCCACCCACCGACCTCCTCGCCGGCTGGGATGGAGAGCTCGGCGGAAGAAGGTGGGGTGGAGAGCGCCCCACCTTCTTCCGCCGAGCTCTCCGAGCCGGCTGGCGAGGAGGTAGGTGGGCGGCGGCGGCGGCAAGGACGCCTCTTCCTCGTCTCTTCGCCAGGCAAGTTACACGATCGCTTTGGGGTCGCACTGGGGCTGCATGGAAGCGGACTCAGTACGACGTGTGGAATCCCCCCAGGTTGTGGCAGGTCTAAAGGGCACCAAAAGCAGCGGGCTTTTGGTGATAACTCTACAAATCCCTGAAAGTGATCATTCTTACAGAGCCTCAGCTGCAAGCTAGCCCAACTGCGATAGCAGCATCTAGTTCTGGATCATATTATGAAAGTGGGGGGGGGGGGGGAGAAACCCTACAATTTCTGAAGGACCGTCTTTTTGTTTGCATTCTGACCAGAGTTTCAATTGGACCGTGTGCATAACCTCGACTGGATTTCTGAGAGGGGGAAAAAGCACATTTGGCATCTCGTGAGGAGCACAGGATTCTATTCCCACGTGGAGAAATCTGTGCTTTCATCACATATGGGCTGAGTGACTTTGGAGCCGCACAATTGGGAATGGGCTTTATTTCCAGATGGAGCACTCTGACTGCTGGAGGCCAATTTTATTAAACAGTGTGGTGTGTTGCTGCAACGTGCATGACTAATGTAGTGTGGCAAATTTCCCCTCACCTCCAGTCAGGAAGCAGAAACTACGACACCCTTTTGCTTAATTCCCTCTAAATTACTCAAAATGTTGCTAGCAGACATCGAAGCCAGGCATTCTCCTGCTTTTTATCCTCAGCAAAGGAGCATTAAAGAATGGCACTTCAGGAAGATACTACTGCAGAAGGGAGGTGTTTATTTCACTAATGTTTATTTCAGAAGCTACATGGGAAGAGCGTGATAGCTATATTTGGGTGAATAACCACTAGGACTATGTCAAATAATGTACTGCTCAGTCGGAATCTGAGTTCTGCTAACTGGTGAATATGAGTAAAACGTTTATCATTAACATCAATGGCTTCTATATTGCAAAGATACTAGGTAAAACTCCATTCTTTCTTAAACTTGTAAGAATGTAAGCATAATATCAGAAAGCTGCCTTAGGATTGTATGCAGTGTTTACCTAATTTAAGTCCAATTTGTTTCAATGTGTTTACTCTAGGTAGGACTGATCTTGGATGCAACCCTTATTATTAAACTGATATTAAAATGGGATAAGTGAGTCCTGAACTGGGATGTTAGTTAATTTGGAATATGTGATGTTTATGCATATCATGGTATGAAATTTGAACTGAAATGCAAAATTACCAAGCTTGCCTTTAAAAAAAAAGTATAATTGTTGGGGAACTATAAAACTAAGATGATTATTAAAAAAATAAAAAAAGCAGGGCTTTTCTGTCAAAAGAACTCTAATTTGTTATATATCCTGGAAACCCTTTGTGAATTATCTTTCCAATATGCTTTTAAAAAACAACTTAGATCAGAAAGATTAGACTGGGTAAGCTAAAGAGATGAACCAAGAAATCAGTGATAGGTTGTTATTATTATTATTATTATTATTATTATTATTATTATTTATTTATATAGCACCATCAATGTACATGGTTCTGTACAGAGTAAAGCAGTAAATAGCAAGACCCTGCCGCATAGGTTGTGTGTTTAAATTTTCAGTTGGCATACTAGAAGTTGGAAATTATTTCAAGTGTTTTAGTTCAGTTATTGGCCTATAAAATCACTTTTGTTCACCTACTCCATTAAACTACTTGGGCTAAAATTCCCTGGTATAGAAGCGAACCCAGCTCTCCGCCCCCACCCCAGTTCAGCTTTCATAAAGCTCTGTTTCCCACAGAGCTTCACAGAGCACTTAATTACATATTAGCAACAAGGAAATGCAGCAATTTGCTGTGTGCGCAACCCACATATTGCTTTGAATGCTGAGCCACTGTACCCCACATTAATGCAGGCATATTGGTCACTGCAGGTTTTGTTCACAAAATATTTAGGCTTATGACATTTGTTATTGAAGAACTTTTCAGACAAACGGTTTTAATATGAGAGTGTAACACACATGTACGCACAAACCAATCGAGATAAAATAAAAATAACTTCTTTCTCCCAGTTAGTCACACTGCACCCCACTGATTTCAGTGGAACGAAGCATGCATAAATGGGGTGCCCCTCAGCAATCAAAAAGTAAACAGACCTAGGATGTGACATCCTTGATACTTCCTTGAAGCTACACGGTTGGCTTTGCCCATTATTCTTTAAACAAAACACAGCCTCACCTTTTTACCAGGAAATGGCACTCAAGGGAGCTAGCAACAATAAGAGCCAATATTTAAAAATAAAAACTTAATTAAAACAATCATTTAAAAGAATTCATTAAAAACACAATTGAAACAAGAGTACCACAATTTTTTCAAAAAATAGCACCCAACACAACAGGCCAGTTTACATGTCTAAGGCCCGCTTGAATAAAAATGTCTTTGCCTACAGGTGGAACCTCCTTTGGCAGGGAGTTCTAGAACCTGGGAGCTGCCACCAAGAAGGCCCTCTGCACAATATAAAAATATTGCCACCCCCGGGCATAGGATTCTGCATCTTGTGCAATCCCCTGTTAGGGAATGCTGGAAGCAGAACTTTTTTTCCCTATCTAAACTACATGCATAGGATCGCACCCTAAAGATCTCTCTTCAGCGTGGCCCTCCAGATTGGTGACGAGGTGCCAATAGAACAACTCTTACCACACCACAGCCCATCAATTCTCAGTTGGGGCGCTACTAGGGTGACCATATGAAAAGGAGGACAGGGCTCCTGTATCTTTAACAGTTGCATAGAAAAGGGAATTTCAGCAGGTGTCATTTGTATATATGGAGAACCTGGTGAAATTGCCTCTTCATCACCACAGTTAAAGTTGCAGGAGCTATACTAGAGTGACCAGATTTAAAAGAGGGCAGGGCACCTGCAGCTTTAACTGTGGTGATGAAGAGGCAATTTCACCAGGTTCTCCATACATACAAATGACACCTGCTGAAATTCCCTTTTCAACACAACTGTTAAAGATACAGGAGCCCTGTCCTCCTTTTCATATGGTCACCCTAGACTCTACCCTCTTCCCACAAAGTCTTCTTTAAATCTTTATTTTTGAAAATCAGAAAATAAGCAACAAAAAAGGAAGATTTAGTTTCATATCTCAGGACATTCCAACACCTACAGAACCAGCCCAAAGACTTTAGATTTATACCAACCTACACCCCCTCCAGTCATGCACACAAGTTGCAACAGGTGTGTCTGGAAGTAGGCCACATACAAAAACTGTAAAAAACCGATACAAAAACAAAAACAAAAAACAAAAAACAAGAGGAAAGGATTTACTAACAAACCACCAAAGAAGAAAAGACCATGCCAAGATTATGAAAAATATGATTTTAAAAAAATTATGATCAGTTGGCAGTTTTGAGTTTTGGAACCAAATTTATCAGAAAGCTCTAAAGGCATTTTTAGATATGTCCCCTGAAGTAAGCCCTGGTGGGCTGAAATGTGTTGGGCTCATAATCAAAATACACAGCATTCAGCATCTTGAGTTGTGGTCTCAAGATGTGCACCATGTCCTGCTTGCTCATCCCTGGCCGATGGCTGGTTGGCCACTGTGCGAACAGAGTGCTGGACTAGATGGACCCTTGGTCTGATCCAGCATCAGGGCTCTTCTTACATTCTGATGTCTCTCCTCTTTTGTTGCTCTACCAGAAATTGTAAATGCCAAGCAACATAAGCAAGGGTTAATCCCAAGAAGCAGCCATTTGAAATTGCTTAAGGAAGTCCCTGTCTGCTCTGCAAATAAACCAGTTTGCAATGGGTGCGGTTTTATTAATTTCTTTATTTTGAGATTTGTATCCTGCCCTCTGAGCAGTTAAGGACACAAGAGAACAACATCAACAAAATTAGCATTAAAAATACTGTCACTTTCAATCTAAAGTCACTGCCTTAACAAAAATAGACAACAGCTCAGCAGCAGAAAAACAACAATAATCTAAATGCCCATTCACCATGTTTGGCCTGCTTTTAAAAAAGTTAGTATCTTGGGCTTTCTAAACAGTTGGTTTGGAACTTGGTTTTCCTTGGATGACATCAAGCTCTTCTTCAGCAAATGTGCTTTTGGAACTTTGCTGAGTGGCATGGAGGAGTAACATAGGGGTTGTCTGCATGGTGCCGGGTTGGCGCTGCTGGTGCTGGGTGGTGGCAAATAATCCCCACTAGCGGACACAGTGCAGGCTTTTGGGCTGCTATTAGGCTTGCTGGGCCAGCCCCCTCCCCCTCCAGCAGCCTCCAGCGACCAATGAGGGGTTGCCTTCTGCCCCGGAATGCCCCCCAACACAGCACCCAAGTAGGAACAGATGGGAAAGAGCTGTGCTGACCTCGCTTGGCAGGAAAAATCGGGGTTAGTCCCTGCCTTTTCTGCTGCAGGCCTTCTGCTCTTTGCCCCGGGGTGGCTCCGAATTGGCTGCTGCATTATATAACCAATGCAGCGCAGATTTGGAGCCTTCCCAGGGCAAAGACGACGTTAAGACAGCCCCTTAGTGTGAAGAAACAGCAGCTAGGGAAAGGGTTAGGAACCTCTAGGGAAACACCTGTTCCTAAGGATGTAATGAAAAGAAATGTCAAAGACAATGGTTTCACAGGTGCATTGTATTGTGCAACAGCATATTTTATATCTTGTCATGTTTCATTTTAATTAGCTTCTTTTAAAACACCCACCTACACGCAATCAATTTTATTTTAGATGGTTGTTAGGTCGCCTTTAAGGCTGGAAACTCAACATTCAAAAATGAAATGAAGTTAATTTATGGTTGCAGTATTCTATTTCAAGTTCAAACATCATTACATTAACCTTTTTACTAAGAAACTCCCTGAAGTTATCATTCTAGTGCTTTGCATCGTTCAAATCTTCCTCCCAATTTGGAAGAGAAAATAAAGACATGCTTTTATAGCCTCTCTAGACAATGGTTCTCTCAATGACTAGTAAAATGTTTATACATCCTTTTCAGCTCCTAATGCAGCAAAACTCTGTTAACTTTAAAAACAAAACGAAAAAGATCAGACACTTAAGCCTATGATCATAGGGACACGCGTCAAACTTGAGATTGTTAATATGCTGCAAACTTATTAAGGGAATTATTTATTCTGGATTTCTTGGATACGATGATATCATCCTGTTAATCTAAAACCTGGCAATGATTTTGTTGCAAACAGTTGAAGTAAAAAAAGAAGAAGCATCCACTATGCCTCCTCAGCCTGTTCCAGCTACATGTGTATACAAAATCTGGGGAATTGTGTGTGCTCCAGATAATTAGTGATAGCATCAATCACCATTTAACTCCAGACTCCTGCTTCTCCCACTCAGTAGTATAACCAGCTGATCCATACCATGATTTGCTTTTGTCCAAGGTTATGCATGCGCAGCCCGGCAGTTGGATTGGGCACAACCACCCCATTTGCTTGCATATTTTTCTCACCTGGCTATAGCAGTAAAAACAGAAGCCTGCTGCTACTGCCCTCAGCCCCTATAAACTGGACTGGGAAATTTTTGCATTGAATGTAAAGCGCATGATGATGTTGGCCTTAAAATTAAGTTGACCGACACTTATACATGTGTCTATCAGTGTGCTGCTTTGTTTTTTTCGAGGCTTTCATCACAGCAGGATTAATTTCTCTTGTCAAAATTGGCACCCATTATGCTAATTAAACTTAAAGAGTTCATTAGCTAAATGGTAATTGCACTAACATGCATTAAAGACATTATGATTTACAAAACTTGCTTTCAAGAGAAAGCCCTCGCCCCTTTTAAGAGAATCCCTAATGAAGGCCACACTATGACAGGATGGAATGAATTGGCAGCATGGGAAGAAAGAAAGGCAAGATTTCAGACATGTGTATTTTAAAGAACCATTAATTGAATCAATATGAATTATTTGGGCTTGATTTTTAATACTTTTTTTTTTTGCATCCGTCTGTTCATTACTTCCCGATTCTGTGCTTTCATGCTTTGCATCTGATCATTACACAGTATATAACTGATGTGTTATATTCATATTTGCTCAGTGATGTTTATTAAATTGTTATTATGTGACAGTAGACGCCATACACTTGTCACCACAATTTCTGTTTCAAGTGGCAAAACAATTTAAGGAATGGCATACAACTGGCAAATTACAGTGTCCAAACATAATGGGTGTAGTTCTTTTTTCACTTTGGTTAAAAATCAGAGGCACCAAGTGAGACCTGCAATAAAATGTAGGAGTGTATTTCCACTCTTTAAAACAGGAGTGCAGAGCCTCAGGCCGCTGGGGCTCAAATTCGGCCCATGAGGGGTCCCAATCTAGGGGTCCCAGTTTGCCACACCCCTTCCCCTGGCCCCACCCCATTTCCTCCAACCATTTTTCATTGTGGCTTCCTAGCTTTTGCGTATTTTTCTCCCATTTTAAAATGTTGAAAGGCCTGTTTTAAGGCTTAGTTACTGGCAATAAAAGCGTTAAGCTTAAAATATGCTGGTATTTCTGGAATTTTGGCCCTCCCCCTTTTTGCCATTGCCTCTTGCCTACTACTGGAACATGGATTTCCCCCCCCCCCCCCCGAGCATCTCTAAGATGTAATTTGTCCATCAGGCTGAAAGCCCTTCCCTAAGAGGAGTAATTCTGTTCACGGTTCCAGGCAGCCTGTAATGGCCACCTTGTAGTAATGTTCAGGACTCTTGGGAGGAATTTCAAAAGATGGAAAGACCCTGCCTGTCCCTGCTGTGCTATATAGTGCTAGAGGGCTATCATCCCCAAACCTGAGTATTTTATGGCTATAGTGGTGAGCAGGGGGCTGTGAGGTTTCAGCACTGCCCAAACCTGACATCTCCTTGGAGGAGGAACAGGAGAGACCCTCACACTGCCAGTATCCCTGAAGAACTGTTGGAGCCAGACCCTCCTGCTCCAGGACCAGACATCTCCAAACTAGTGGTCTTGAAGCCGCGCTTCCCCATGTCAGCCCCTGAGACACAAGATCACAAGAGGGGGCAAAGCAGGAGGGAGTTTCAGGAACACTGGTGAAATGCCCAACTGACTGCTTGTGAAACTGTTTAGGAGGTAGGAAGGCTTGTGTAAGCACCCACCCAGGAAGGAATGGAGCCTCTAGTATCTATATAAGTGCTGAGTCTGAGGTAAATTGCTGCTGAAGCAACAACTTCCTTAGAGCAAGCCTCAAGCCTTCCTGAACCAGAGAAATGAAGAGGGCTACATAGTTCTGGAGATGTAAATTAATGAGTGTTTGTGGAATAATTCCTCTCTCTCTCTCTCTCTCTCTCTCTCTCTCTCTCATTTCACCTGTTCCCCCAAGTGTTGTTGACAGGTAGCAAGAATTTAGTACTGTATCTTTTAATATGTGGGATCATGCATTCACTCAATAACTTCACAGCAAACATTAAGAAGGAGCACTAAGGGGGGAAATCCTCTCCTTTTGCAAACATTTATTCATTTTTGTAAACATCCTTGCTTCTATTCTGCTTGTGTCCCCGGCGTTTGTTGTCGGAAGGAATACTTGATGGTGAACAGCAAATTATAAAATGTTCTGCACTTCTAGCAAGGAAACAGAAATGTACCATATGACCTGTATGTTGAATAAATAAAACTTGAGCTTTGAGCTGTAAACACTGAGTAAGCAGTAAGCTAGAGTCTGGTTTACAAAATGTTTGGAGGTGGAAAACAATAGAAAGTCTTTCTTTCACCTAACCAGATCTACACCAAGCAGGATATTGCACGATGAAAGCGGTATATAAGAGGCAAGAGACATACCAAGCAAGACTTTTCTCTTCTCCCAGGCATTTAGCAATATGTAATAAGCCTGGGTCTGTGTTTTGGCTCATGGTTAGGAAAGTTGTTATAGTGGTTTTAAATGCATGTGCATTTTGCATGTTTTTGTGGTTTTTAATTTATGTATATTGTTTTAAAGTGTTTTTTATCTTATGTGAACCACCCAGAGAGCTTCAGCTATGGGGCGCTATACAAATGCAATATATAGCAGTATGAAAGTGGTAAATGGTCTGTGTCCTGGGCCCCAACAGTTGTCAGTGCACTTCAATACCACTATAAAGCAGTAGTGTGGCTCATGCCTCTTATATACTGCTTTTATTTATTTATTTTATTTTATTTATTTATTACATTTATATACCACCCCATAGCTGAAGCTCTCTGGGCGGTTTACAACAGTTTCATAGTGCTATATCCTGCTTGGTGCTATATCCTGCTCTGGCCAATGACTGTGTTGTCTCTCTCCCATCCAGCTCACAAAAGGTCTCCTCAACCTCAAAGCCACTGTCCTGAATCATCCTAACATCAATGGGAGACTGGCCTAAATAACAATGAGGGAGGGCTTATTTTACATCCATGGCAGCCGTCTTATTAATTTTCCTGCATACATACACTCAGGCCATGGCTAGACCAGGCCTATATCCTGGGATTGTCCTGGGATCATCCCTGTGAATCCAAATGACACAGGGAATCCCAGGAGAAGGCAGGGATGACCCCTCCATTTGCCTGGGATAATCCTTAGGTCTACCTAAGGCCTGAGTGTGTGGAGAGGACAGTGGAACTGTATCCACTGTTCCTACCCTAAAGTAACTACTGACAGTACCAGCTACTGTCATAGGCAACATCACTTGTGCTGCTGGCTCTGCCCCTAATGTCCACATGTTCAGCAGAACATTCACAAAGGGAAGCCTATGTGCATGCAATTCTATGCATTTAGCGCTCATGTAACTGTGAACCCTTTTACAGACATCATGCCATGCACATCGATGTCAGGATGTGTTGCCAGAAGGCCACAACAACAACAGGGATGTGGCTAGCTATGGATCACATGAATGTCTTCACTGAAAAGGACTCAGACCTATACTAAAGATGCTTGAGAAAATTGTAATTTGGAAATTCCAATATAAGCTAACCTGATCCTTACCTCCAAATTAATGTGCGGATTTGAATGTCATTATTCTTCGGATTGAACTTCTCCAAATTTTGCAGTGGAGTTCTCAGTTACAAAAATGTATTGTATTGAAAATATGTATTTTGAGAGAAAATATGTTTAGGAATGCATATCTTGAGAAAAATATATGTTCGGAAATACATATCAAAATACATATCTAAATGCAAGTTTTATTGAGGTTTTTAGAAAATGCACAGATAATGCAGAAATGAAATGGACCAGACTTATGAACTCCAATGTACAAAAGTCATATGGACCAGAAATAGACCAATCTGTCTACTTCTAACCTGCATCCAACAACCTGGGCTCACACCAGTCATTGAAAGTAAGCCATCGTGATTGTGTGTTAAGTACGATTTATTTCCAGACACTACAGCTTCATGATGCTCCTGCCAATGAATACCCCATGATCCACAGTGCCTGTCACTGTTGAAGTATTGATCTGGAAAATTTAATAGTAGTCCTTGCATTTTCTCTCTCCACTTATTCTGATTTCTGGTGTTACATCCTCTGTGTGTGTGTGTTTTCTGTTCATTTGACAATATTTTGCTATGTCAGCAAGTTTAGGCCTGTCAAGAGCTGAAGGGACATTTTCTTTTTTGCTATCCTTTATAAGTATCACCAAATGCTGAAGAGATTTAATCAATCCCAACAATAAAATTCATGTAACCAAAACTGGCTGCTCTTAGTTGGATTTGTTAATGAAATTTACGATGTAGGCAGCCTGCCAGAAATGGCTAATTTTAGCAGAGGTTGATTTCAAACACAGGAAGCCTAGAAAGGAATGCAAAGAGCAAGAACAAAATGGTATCATTTAGAGCAACATGCAAAGACCACAACTTGCAATAAACCTCTTGGGAAAAGCTCAAGCCCCTGTCCCTTCAGATTTGTTTTGCTTCCTACACAAAGGATAATACAAGTACACATATGGTGCAGACAGGGCCAGCATCAAGGGTATGTATGGTCAGGCACCAGCCGAGGGCTCCCACCCCAGCCCTGACAAGAGTCCCCTGGACTTGCTCCTCCTCTTCATCAATGCAACCTGCTTGTTCACCTGCTTTCTGCTCTAGTCCAGACAAAGGCAGTGGTGAGGAGGAGGAGCAGTAGATGCCATGGCATACTTACTCACGGGTTTTCTGCCTATCAAGCAAACAGTACCAATGTTGAGGAAGAGGAGCAGCACCAATAGCAGCTGGTGACAATGATGGCAAGAAGTTAGTCTCACTGAAGGAGAAGGCCCATGGAGGGTTTTTTGGAGCTGGCATTGGCTGCACATTTTCCTCCTCCTTCTCCTCCTCTTCTTCTTCTTCTTCTTCATCATCAACAGGCTGTTGCTTAAATTCAACACAATTAAGCAATGAATAAAATAAATGTATACGTGAAAGCAGAGTATGTTGCATACCAGAAATATCAGGCCAAGATTAGTTGTGATTTCCATTTTACCCAATTCTGGTACCTATAAGTGATCTATCTGGGGAGCTGTCCAAGCAGTCAAAGAGCAAGGTTTCTTCAAGAGTAAGGGAGCTGTCCAACAGGAACTTGAGCTAGATGAGTTGTTGTTAGTATCCTGCCTTTTGCCCAATACTGGGCCTCAAGGCGGCCAATTAAGTTGCATTCACTCTGCTTGGGGCTTCATCAAGATACTGACCTGGGGCTTGTACTGGTACCAGTTTTGTGCTTCCGAATACAGCTCAGAGAAGGGAGGCCTCATGCAGCCAAGACAGCACTGCATCTTCTGGTATGGGCCTCTGCATGGACACCCCACCATCTCTGCTCCTGGGGCCCTGGGGGTGATCTTAGAAGGCATGAACATGGGACCAGTCAGGATGTGTTGAGGCCTCTGAATCTGTAGGCTTTCTGAGTGGGACGTATTCCTGGGTGGTGATCTCAGGAGGTTGGTTTCCAATAACTCCCCTGGAACATCAGACATGGTAGGACCAGCAGAGGGTGCTCCTCCTCCTCCTCTGAGGACATCTCATCTGGTTCTGGGTTAGGAAGCTTGTGGGGCACAGCAAAGCAACATATACAATCTCACACTACCTATTGTAGAAAATGAGTAGTATGTTCTATTCCAAGTGGGATTTTTTCACTACAGAAAAGTCCTTTCATTTACTTTTGAACTAACTACTGTCATGGGCAATTCCCTGAAAGCTCAAGAACACAAAATGGACATACGTCTTCATTTTCAAGGCTTCAAAGGAAAGAGGGTGAGGAATGGGAACCATCTCTTGAACCTTTGTGTGAATATCTTGGGTCCTGAAGTTTAATTTTTTCTTAGACTTGGCTCTATCTTAAATCTGAAGCAGATAAAATCTTCATGCATTGACTAAAAATGCCATACTGGAAGTACCACCTTTCTTTCTTTTCTTTCAGTATTGAAGATATGTTGCCGGTAGAAATGGGTGAGAAATTCGCTCCATCAAGTTTTTTTTTTTTTTTTTAGTTTTACCTAGTTCATGCTTCCTGACCCTTACCATGTGCTGAGACAGAGTTGCATTTCTAATGATGCATTTCTGCAAGCTTTCAAATGCACCTCATTGGGGAAAATGACACACAAAATAATATTTTGGAGAAAAGTGTACATAAAACAGCATTTCAGCAATATAACATACCTGAGGGGGGAAATGCATGTGTTTTAAAATGAGTACACGAATGCAAATATTACAGACAATATGTATGAATTTGTGTATTTTCTATTTTTCTTGGTTTCCAATTACTTTTCTAGCTTTTTGAATATTTGATTCCAGCTATTAAGATACATCAATCTTGTAGTTGATTATCCATATATACTGGTTTTTAGAAAAACAAAATTAATAAAAACACAATTAGGTCCAATTAGATCCCACAACTGAAAAACAATTGAACTAATCCAAAATTGATTTCAATATGTGCACAGGAAATTCAACATCACATACAACCACTGCTATTTTACTGCTAATTTAGAATGGGAAGCAGAATTGTGACAACCTCGCGTAATTGGTCAGAATTACTTGGATAGATGTTAAACATTTTAAGTTGTAAGAGAAACTCAAAGGGGAAGCTTGCAAGACATAAATGAGCCAGGCCAAATGAAGAGTTTGTACAAACATAAAACTTCATAATTAATTATCAGTTGCTTCCCATGCACATTTTTCTATCTGATATTACAAGTCTGCCAGTTTAAAACAACAACAACAACCCAGTTCCATGCAGACAGGACCTGTAATCCAGTTGTAGAACACACACTTTGCATGCAGAATGCCCTGGTTCTATTCGCTACAGGCTGGTGGCTCCAATTTTGGTGGGGTTGTAAATCCATTCTGGGTTTCAGTCAGAACCAGCAAAAACTCTAAAGGAGCTATTCAAGATGCTGAACCATACCCTGAAATCGGTTCAGAACCTTGGACATCTCCTTTAGAGTTCTGGCTGGTTCTGACTGAAACTCAGAATGGATTTACAGCCCCAACGAATTCAGAGCCATTAGCGTCCACTGATACTAGGAAATAATCTTGCCTGAAACCATAGGGAGCTGTGGTCAGCCAGTGTTGGCAGTACAGACTAGATGGACCAATCACCTGATTTGGTATAAGGCAACTTCTTATGTTTCTAAAGAGTAAAATACAGCTCTGAGGATAACCTGAAGTATAGTCACTTTCAATCTATTTAATCCAGCCTTTGGCTAGCAGAGCACAGCAAAGCTGGATACATTTTGCTCATTTGCCACAGATGACAGCCTGAAATTCTGTATGTGATGTCCCATAACTTTATACAATCAGTGGGTAAATTAACAGTGCATTGGCTCCCAGGTTTATATAGTGCATTATGGTTTATCATGACTCAGTCAATAATGGCCATAGCCTAAGCCACCTAGCAGATCATTAAATGTGTGTATTGATTTTCTCCTGGTTTTCAACAATATCTAACACATACACTATTCCTTTGGGATGGAATTCTCTCTTTAAGTTATTAGGATTTCATCTGTCACATAGAAAACAGCAAAGATCTGTTCTCTTCTCCCCAGAGGGCAGAACTAGATCTCATGGGCTTAGATGATAAAAGGATAGATTTCCGTTTAGTGTGAGGAGAAACTTCTACATAAGCCTTCCCCAACATGGTACTCTCCAGATGTGTTGGACTACAACTCCCAGAACCCCCCAGCCAGCACAGTCCAATACCTCTTGAGGGCACCAGGTTGGAGGAAACTGTTCTATATGGTAAGAGCAGTTTGACAAGTGAATCAACTGGGAAGGTGATGGGCTCTTCCTCACTGGAAAAGCAGAGAATGGGCTTCCATCTATTGGGGATTCTGTAGCTCTGCATTTCCTTCACTGAGCAGGTGTTGGTCTATGTGGATAAGGCCTGTCCGACTCTATGATTTCAGAAAATAGATGGAAATGACAGCATGGAAGAGAACTAACCTCATTGCGCATCAGCCTGTCATTCTTCTTGGAGAACAATAATAATAACAGATTGGCTCCCATTGGTAGAAATATTTTGGAACTTGGTATGAAGTAGGGATGTGCTCCGCTTCTAATCGGACCGGCGAATTAGAAGCGGAGCGGGAGGTTTCGCCTGCCCTTAAGGCGGAGGCGAAGAGGATTGGGGGGCCGGCGGAGCGTGGCGAAGAGGATCGAGGTGAAGGCGGATCCTTCGCCACGATCCGGAGCTCCGCTGGAAAGGTAAGTGGGGTTTACCAGGCCCTGCTGCTGTCGCTGTCACCCATGCGGCAACAGCGGCAAGGCCCGGTAACACCCCCGCCCTCCTCTCCCTTACCTGCCTCCGTCCGCGGTCCGTCGGCTTCTTCAATTGAGCCTGCGGTTCAACCAGGAAGCCTGGGCCGCTTGCGGCCCAGACTTCCTGGTTGAACCGCGGGCTCAATTGAAGTAGCCGACAGACCGCGGACGGACGCAGGTAAGGCCCCTCCTCCCCCTTGGTCCCTTACCGGGCTCTGCCGCTGTCACCGTCGGCTTGTACCTTGGCGTGCATGTGTATCCCTGGATAAGCTATCATGGTGCCGAGTTTGAGGTTTCTAAAGTGCAAATTGACGGAGCTATCGAAAGGGGTGTGAATGGGGTGCCCGATTTTCATAAATTCCCCAAAAATCAGGGGATGATGCGACTGCCTTGAGACTTGGCGTGCATGTGTATCCCTGGATAAGCTATCATGGTGGCGAGTTTGAGATTTTTAACGTGCAAATTGACGGAGCTATCGAAAGGGGTGTGAATGGGGTACCCGATTTTCATACATTCCCCAAAAATCAGGGGATGATGGGACTGCCTTGAGTCTGGGCATGCATGTGTATCCCTGGATAAGCTATCATGGTGGTGAGTTTGAGGTTTTTAACGTGCAAATTGACGGAGCTATCGAAAGGGGTGTGAATGGGGTGCCCGATTTTCATAAATTCCCCAAAAATCAGGGGATGATGGGATTGCTTTGAGTCTTGGCGTGCATGTGTATACATCCATGAGGTGTCATGGTGCCAAACTTGAGGTTTCTAACTTTAACAGAAAAAAAGATGTATACTTTTTTAGCTTAATGCAAGCCTATGGGGCGAAAAAATGGAGCTCCGAGCAGAGCGGAGAGGACATAGGCGGAGCGGCCCGATCCGCAAATCGCAGATCTGGAAGAGAAGCGGAGCGGGGGGACCGTGCACACCCCTAGTATGAAGTGCCTTTGGTTGGAGTTTACCAATTTGTGGGACTAAAAATCAGAGTTTAAATGTATTGTTTAAATACATTTAAAAGCAGAGTTTAAATGTTTAAGAGCTTCGGCTATTGGACGGTATAGAAATGTAGTAAATAAATAAAATTGATTGCATAAATAAAACAAAAGTAAAAACAAAGTAGAGATTTACCTTAATTCACAGTAAAGGTGATACATCCAAGGGTTGGAGCCTTCACTTTGCCAAGCGTACAACACCTGTGTGAACCAGCCCTTGGAATGGAAATATCCCTTTAGTTAGAAATGTAGGATTTCACTGTACAAAGGTCCAATTCCAAAAAAAAAAGTCCAATTGCTAACCTAGATATTGGTTCAGAATGAAATCCTTCCTTTCCAAAATATGAGGCTGTGGAAATAATGGCTGTTCATGTCTTCAGTATGCCCTCAGTAGGAGGCCAATCTACAGCCAATGGGGGTGTCCAGAACCAAAATGAATCAGCATCCAAGTGCTAAACCAAAACATACTCTGCAGCAGCCAATCGTGCCAGGGATCCAAATCCAAACATCATGCCCAAGGGTAGCAAAACTGGCAGGAAGGTGCCCTTTTTAGGCCTTTGCTCAGGCATGTCCAAAGTGCTTCTTTGTGAGCAGCTGCATGGCTAGGAGAACTTTCCCATGATACCACCATATTATAGGTCATTCCAGAGGGAAAGACCCCGTGGAGCGGCCTGTATGGCTAGGAGAAGATTTAGCTGATCCTTCTGTGAGAAAAATGCTTGGGGATAAGTGGTTCACACCAAAGGGCACTGAAGAAAGTGGATTTTCCAGGTTGGTGAGGAGCACTAGCATCTCCATTATACGTTGGACAGCTGTATTTGCTCAAACCCAGGAGCTGAGTTGCTCTAAAGATCAAAGGCCTGGGGCTGGTGTAAATAGTCTCCTGAGGAGATAAACAACCAACTCGCATCGACTGGGTCTCCTAAGGTCTTCCACTGACCAGCTGGGCTAATTGCTTGTTCGGCTGTGGGAAATCGGGTGAGCCTGACAAGGTTTCCGGTCCTCAAGCTAAGGAACCACGTGTTGCTGTAATTGCCTTCTCGGGAAAGCGTTCCCTGCTCTGAAATGTGTTTTCTGCTTTAATCTGCCACCATGGGATTTGTTGTCTGTCTAATGGTTGATTTTGCTTGCTTATCTTGTAGAGCTGGAAAAGGGATTTAATTATTAAATATGCCTAAATGTGGGGTGGGGGGGAGGGGAGGAAATATTTTTTCCTAAGATTTGTGGCTACAAACATTCACATTCCTAGAGCAGACGCCCGCTGCTTTCAAAAACAAGTATACAATTCAACAAGATTTACTTCTTCGTTGGCAGTGCGGATTGTCGTGATGTTAAAGAAAGAAAATGGATCTTTAGTTATCTCTAGCCAACATAGGTTTGCTTTCAAGACAAGGATAAAAGAAAAAAAGGGGGGGGAGATGCCCTGGCTGCCTCTCGCAGATGTACTCCTCTGGCCTTGCAACATTCTAACAGAATTTATGAATCAGTGAAAATAGAAAAATCAAGATCTCTTCATTAGAGGTCAGTTTCATTTCACATCCTGGATTCAAATCCACAGCCAATAATCAACTTAATTAAATGTCCTTGAGCAAGTCACTGTCTCTCTCAACCAGGGCTGTGGTGAAAATAAATAACAAAAGAAATACATTTCTATACACTAAAAGGTACTTTAGATATCACTTATAATTATTCAGTAGCTTAACTAAAGAATGCCTTCATGGAAGCCTTAACTCTGCACTGCAATATGAGGTGAGGAAAATCTCATAAACCTTACCCTAGTAGCAGCCATTCCAACAGGCTACAGAGAAAAAAGTAGGGCTACTCCTTCACCTCTGCTGAGAGGCTGCTGGTCTCTCATTCCATCAATCTACCTAAATTGTTTCAATCCCAGCTGATCATTGTAAGAACAGTAACTTTAAGAACTGGCGCCTGAGTTTGCTTTTTTTCCTTCCTCCCTCCACATCCCTTTTTCCTTGTGTGTTTTAGATCAGGGATGCGAAAAGTATGACCTGCAAACCTCAGGCAAAATCCTTTCTAAGCCATGTCTAGTGGCCCCTGTCACGGGCCCATCTTTCAAACTGAAACAGGACACCTAAATCAGTGAGACTTCTTTATTGGAGGAAATATCACAACAAAAACGTAATGGTTACCCTGTTCAGAAATCATAGTGGGCTGATGGTCTTCACCTATAAGTTCTATGTAATTCCAGAAGTGTAAAAAAAAACCCTAAAAACTACAACCATGGCAGAAACCTGCACAATGGGTTTCCCAGTTGCAATCCCTGTGGCTCAAAAGACCAGGGAAGGGACACAGAATTCCTGGGGCCATCCTTCCCAGGCAATCAAAGACAAGGATCTGAATGATGCCTGGATGCCCTTCCCAGGCAATCCAAAGCATGAGTTCTAGAAAAGGCACAAACAAATCCACATTCACAGAGACTTTGTCCAACCTAGAACCTTGGCTGGGATCTCTGTTCTACCTGGTCATGGCCTACTAAGTCCAGGAGTAAACCTACACAAGCAGAGGGTTTGATGACCATGGCTTCAGCTTTGATAACTCCATGCTGCATGAGTCCAGGGAGAGAATAGTCCAAGAATAGGGTGACCATATGAAAAGGAGGACAGGGCTCCTGTATCTTTAACAGTTGCATAGAAAAGGGAATTTCAGCAGGTGTCATTTGTATATATGGAGAACCTGGTGAAATTTCCTCTTCATTACAACAGTTAAAGCTGCAGGTGCCCTGCCCTCTTTTAAATCTGGTCACTCTAGTATAGCTCCTGCAGCTTTAACTGTTGTGATGAAGAGGGAATTTCACCAGGTTCTCCATATATACAAATGACACTTGCTGAAATTTCCTTTTCTATGCAACTGTTAAAGATACAGGAGCCCTGTCCTCCTTTTCATATGGTCACCTTATCCAAGAATCAAGATCAAACCCAGCCTGCTGGCACTTTGGGCTGACGACAAAAATGTCACACAGACCACAGCAAACAAGAGTTCAAAGTCTGCGAATGCATGTCTTCTTTTGTCTTCTTTTTTGGTGATGCATCTCTTTTTTGATGATTCACAAATGGCCATCTTATCCTACATCTAACACTGTAGTTACTGCCAACCACCGAAGTCCCTCATTTCATTGAAGGAATCCCAGTGGCTCCAGTAATGCTTGCAATAGAATTCCTTCTTCAGTGGCCTGCTATTAAAAAGCATGTTGCCAGAAATTGGAAGGACATGTGTCAAATGTGCATCTGCACCTATATGCGCAACCAAAGCACTGAGCAGCACACTGAAAATGGTCAGAAAATGCATGTGCAAAGATGCCATAAGCTCAATGATCCTAAAGCCTGTGCAGATGGTGTGTGTGGGCAGCATATTAACTGTCACCCCAAGTGCATGTACTTTGCCTTTAAGAAATGTGCAACTGGGTTTGAGCCCTGTACAAGTAAACCAGGTAGGAAATCTATGCATTTAAGAACTAAGACATTTATGCTCTGACAACTGTAGGCCAGTTACAGCAGGGAAGAAATATCTGCAGCTCTGCACCACATCTCCCTGCCAGCATGAAGGTTTTTGCCATGCGCAGAAGAATTCACAGCAGAATAGCTAAATGCATGCAGATTTCTAATACACCCACACTACTGAGATCTGCCAGAGAATGTAATAACATTCCTTTCTGCCTGCACGACTATGATATCTAAAGCTGCTGCAATCATTTATAGATATGTGTAGGAGGAATTCTTTGTGTGTTGTTATTTGTAAGACTCCCACTAGGAGTCTAGGCTCACCTCGCCCCGTCCAAGTAACTGCACCAGCCACTAGCCATTCCTGGCTATACATGGGCAGCTACCTCTAAACAAGAGCTTGTCAACCCAGTGAGTGAATGATAAACTCTGATGATTGATTTAAGATCTAAGGTAAATACATTTGGGGCTATATTCTTCCTGGATCCTGATCTTTACACAGTGGTCTCTTCTAGCAAATTTCTCTTGATTCAGAAGTAGTGGTAAAGGCTTAGTTATGTCCAGGGACCAGCCCTGTTGTCTGTTTTTCATGCTAGGACATGAACCCTGGAAATACCTGATCCATAGTAACTCAGATTGAAATTTGTACGTGTGTATCCGGAACAACCCAAAGTATGGCTCATAAAGTGCAGTAGCTAATTGGCGCTGCCCCCCCTAAGTCACTGGTTTGTACCTGGCTCTGACTAGTAGAAAAAACAAAGTTGGTCTTGCATGATGGAGGTTTGTCCATGTCACACAGTAGCTACAGACACACCCACTACATTTGGGGAATAAGGCCACAGCTAGACCTAAGGCTTATCCTGGGATCATCCAGGGTTTGCCCCTGCCTGAGCACTGGATCCCCTGTGTGTCACCTAGATGAACAGGTTTGACCCCTGAACGATCCAGGGATAAACCTTAGGTCTAGCTATGGCCTAAGTCTACCTGATCAGGCTGCTGTTTCCAGATAGACTTAAACCCATTTTGTGCTGTATAGTAGTAGGGTGACCATATGAAAAGGACAGTGCTACTGTAACTTTAACTACAGTGACCAGCTACAAAAGAGCACAGGGCTCCTGCAGCTTTAACTGTTGTGATGAAGAGGGAATTTCACTAGGTTCTGCAGGCATACAAATGACACCTGCTGAAATTCCCCTTTTTATACAACTGTTAAACATACAGGATCCCTGTCCTCCTTTCCATTTGGTCACTGGCCTGCAGGCTACAGAAATCTCTAGAGTTGCAACCCTAAAACAGTCTTCCCTGACCTGGTGCCCTTTAGATGTTTTGGACTTCAACTCCCATCAGGCCAAGCTAGCATGATCGATAGCGAGGAACGCTGGGAGTCAAAAACATCTGGAGGACAACAGGTTGGCAAAGGCTGCCCTAAAACATTTTTTTTTTTGCCAAATGAACCCCTCCTTTTCTATCTCTTTATGTACTTTAAGTCTCCTCTCTCCTTGGCTTGAGGGAGATTTCAACAAATGACAATTCGTAATGGTAGTCAGATGGTTTAGCACATGCACCTCCTGTTTACCCAGCATGTACCACACTTGCCTGTAATGTATTTGGCCTTTGGCATGGTCTGCTCAAACTTCCCTTATTGTGTTTTGCAAGTGCTTGAATTTGCTGGGCAGAATAGTCCTTCCGTAGATATGTCTGACCATAGGCTTGTGTGATCTGCCTGTGAGCACACAAAAGATACTCTTAGATAGCAGAAATTACCCAGAGAGTTTTAGACTACATGTGTTCAGTAACAACAGTGCCTCCTGAGGTCCTAGATTCAGTTTCCATTTAATTGGTCTCTGATGGTTGGGCTAATAAACACCTTGTGAGAGACATTGGACTAACAACAGTGGCTGCTGTGTTGCCAAAATAAAATAAAATAAAATAAAATAAAATAAAATAAAATAAAATAAAATAAAATAAATAAATAATGCCTCTGCAACCATAGAAAAACTCTGTGGTGGCTAGAGCATCACTGGAAGTACATGAAGTTCTAGAATGCTATTTCTATGGTCATTTCTATGGCTGCATGGTTTGTTAACCATATACACTCTAAAACAAAAATGACAACCCACCATGGCCCATTGTGTTGTGTGAACCAGTCTCTCTCTCTCTCTGGCCATGGCTAGACCAGGCCTATATCCTGGGATTGTCCCAGGATCATCCCTGTGCATCCAAATGACATACAGGGGATCCCAGGAGCAGGCAGGGATGACCCCTCCATTTGCCTGGGATAATCCTTAGGTCTAGCTAAGGCCTCTGTCTCTGTCTCTGGCCTTAGCTAGACCTACGTTATAATCCAGGACGGAGGAGGGAAGATCTCGCATTGTGTTTAACATGAGATCCCTCCTCCATTTACACATTAGGCGCGATGACCTCAGGAAGAGATGCGTCGCGCCCGCCATTTTAAAAAAAAAATTAAAGGAGAAGCAGCGCATGAATGCTCGTGCGCTAAAGGTAACTTTTAAAAAATTAATTTCGTTTCCCCACTTCCCCCAACCTAACCCTGAGGAGCGCTGCGTCCCACACGGAGCCGTGTCAAACTGTGGCAATGGGCCACACGTTCCGCGGTCTTGGGCTCAGCCCAGGACTGCGGAAAAAGCGGGCCCAAAGTGGAGGGCTCTATCCCGGGGCAAGGGAGGGATCATCCCTCTCTGATCCCAGGATCCCCTTTGTGTCATGTGGACACACAGGGACGATCCCGGGGTTCGACCCATGATAAAGCCCGGTCTAGCTAAGGCCTCTGTCTGTCTCTCTCTCTAGTCATTATCCTTCCTAGAGCTGTCATGAGGCAACTCCCCACCACACTCATGAACTATTCAGAAGGGAAGCTCCTTACAGTTGTTATGGAAACATTGACAGATACAACCTGAGACACTGTGTTCGGCTTTTCTTAATCAAAAGTTAGAGCTAGCTGTAGAAGTAAAATGGGTTTGTATAGGCCAGTATTGCGGCACATATGCTCAGTTCAGTAGATAAAAGGGGGTTTGTCATTCCAGAGTCATGAATATCTAAGTATTAGCTTTGGTTACAGCTTCTCCTTTCTTTCTGGAAGGAGAAGACCAACAGAAGGCCTGTATGGGAAGCTTATCACATGAGAACACAAATAAAATTTAACTGGAAAGCTATTCAGACATTTTCTGCATGCATATTAAGGGAGCAATGTTTGTTTGGATCTAATGTGCTTTGTTGTTGTTTCTCAAATGCAAATTGCATCAGCTGGGAGGGGGGCTGAACTTGCACCTTACATCCAAAGATGCATTTAACAGCTTAGGTAGTCTGGCTGTCCAGCATCAGTGAAAGCCGTCTTTCTACATGACCTTGTAAAACCGATTCTGAGCTCAGATGTTATTTAGCCAGGAGGTTGTATTTTTTTTATATAAAAAATCATATTGGAAATCAGAGTGTGGCATAGGCAGTACTGGCAGTGTCTGAAATATAATGGGCCCAACCTAGTCAAGGCATTCTACATCAGACCATGACTTTTCAGACCCTTTTGCTAGTCAGGGATCATTTGTGCCAAACTGACCAGAATAAAAATGAGATGAAATTTGCCTCTCGAGACTTTCAGCATGATAAAAATCAAAAAGGCAGAGCATTTTATGCATCTTTTCCCCCATATAAGTTTCCATTTTCCCAGCAGTTGGCATAATTAGAAATTACATACTTGACTGAACTTCTAGGACTAAATTTAGAATAATAATAATAATAATCGGTATAGTTAGAGAAGGTCAAAACAAAATATGTTGCAAGAATCTAAATGACCTTATGCAACCAGCACTCAGATGCTAAATATGTCCATTTATCCACTGGCTATGATGCTTTGTCACCCTTAGAAAAGTTCTTCTGGAAGGGACAGCTCAATATTACGGTTATTTTAGAGCAAATAACTAATATTTATTGCACTTTGCATTGCATTAAAAAAATTGAAGTTAATAGCAAACACAAAATCAAGGAACAAATGCTTGTTAAGGTAGTTCAACATTACGGTTATTTTTAGAGCAAATAACTCTAATATTTATTATATTTAGTATTGCATAAAACTTTGACATTAATAGCAAATCTCAAAATAAAGGAATAAATGCTTCTAAAATCAGCAGATGGGCTTTCTTGCTACTGTGACTATTTTACAAATTAATCCTGCTTGCGCATTTGTCCTTCATTATTGAAAGTGGAAGTAAACAATGTGCGCGTGCCCCAGTCAGTGGGCCGTTTTTATTGCGCTGCTTCTCCTGCACACAGCAGGAGATAGCGGCAACTTCCATCTTTAAAAATAATTCAGACTTACTGGGGTATTTTTTTATTTTTATTATTTTTTGTGGTGCAAAGAAGGCTAGAAGGGGTGAGAGGAATGCGGGAGGCAGACAACGTCATGTGAGCGACTGACGAAAACGTGAGACTGCCCAGCAATGAGTGTGCAATAAAACACTTGTCTGATGGAGCTCTAGATTTGTAACATTGGTTGTCATTAATCAAAGATAATAATGTGCACTACTAAGTAGCTGAGCAGGACTGGGGAACATGCCCGCCAGATGCATACAGATAAAATCATACATATAAAACAGAACAACAAATATACAATTCTAAAACCAATTAAACCATTCTTATATTAAAACCAATATGAGATTTTAAAACAGTAAAATGCAATTAAAACAAGACAGTGTGAAGGCTGGTGGATTTAGCCATCAAAGGCTTTGTGAAAAAGCCATGTCTTAATCTGGTGCTGAAATGAAGCCAGTGCTGGTGACAGACGGGCCTCTAGGGGGAGGGCATTCCACAGCCAGGGTGCCACAACAGAGAAAGCCCTCTCCCATGTCCCACCATAGCATATAACTCGCGTTGGTGGGGCACAGAGAAGGGCTCCTCCGACAGGTCTCAGGTCTCTGGCAGACGTAGGGAGTGGCGCTCCCTCAAGTATTGAGGTCCCAAGCCATTTAGGGCTTTAAATGTCATTACCACCACCTTGAATTCCAACCAGAAATGTATTGGCAGCCAGTGCAATTCCTTTAAGACCAGTGTTATATGGTCTCTATGAGATATCCCAGTCAGCAGTCTAGCTGCTGCTTTTTGCACTAGCTGCAACTTCCGAGCTGTTATCTCCTGTGTTTTGTTGTGGTTTCAAGGGATCCATATTTTCTTTTGTTCTGTTAAAAAAAGTCTTTGTTATATCTCTGTTGTATTCTGGGCTGCTTCTGAATCATCTGCTGCTAAATGCTGCCCCTGGTCATTTGATCTTCATTTGGCACAGGACCTAGCACCAAAACGTTATTCTGTTTAACCTAATGTGCAGGGAACCCAGCTGTGGCTGTGGGTCTCTACCAGATTTCATGAAATAGAGAAAGAAAGTAAAGCATTTACTTGAAGTCCAGTTGTCTCAGTGGACAGTTTCCCCCCCCCCCCAGTATTAGCCTAGAGCCATAACACTGGAGAGAAGAGCTTATAGAGAAAGCCCTTCATGTGAGTGAAGGGAGAGGCCAGTGTGGTAGAGCACATACTTTGCATGCAGAAGATCGCAGGTTTGAATCCCAGTTTCTCTAGGTAGGGCGAGGAATGACTCTCGCCTGAAACCACAAAGGCCACTACCATTACTAGCCTAGATAGACCAATGGTCTGACTCAGTATAAGACGGCTTCCTATGTTCCTAAGACAGCTAAGATGTATAACATAAGAGGTCAGTGGCTACGCTGGGGCCAGATGGGCAGTGCCTGTGGGCTGAAATGAGCTCGTTGCCTCTCCCTACTACATAGCAAGCTCTTTGGCTTTCCACTGTAGGGTACAGAATTTCTGAGAATCTGTCAGAAGATGCTTCCGCCTAGGATACCCACAGCAAGGCAGAGGGGGAATGCCTCTCTAGCTCTGTCTCTAAGCTTGAGGAGGATTGAAAGTGAAAAGTCGGTACCCATACTTTCACAGCCCCCAGCAACTTTTTCTTTTACAGTGGTTGAAAACACACTTTGCATGCAGAAGGTTCAATCCCTGGCATCTCTAGGTAGGGTTGGAAAAACCCATGCCTGAAATACTGGAGAACTGCTGCCAATCAGTGTCTACAATACTGAGCAAGATAGACCAAGGGTCTGACTCAGTACAAGGCAGTTTCCTATGTTCCTAACTGGTTCAGCGGACAAACTTTCCAACAGCACTACCAGCTGCTCAGTCTTCAGTTCTTACCTTGCTAGCTAATAAGTAGCCCTCTGTAGTCCTACTGATTCTCCCAAAACCCACAGCATCGCTGCTGCAAAGCAGCATCAATAGGATTACATGGCAGGAGTGAGCGTGGGCTATCCAGCCAGGAAAATTTGCAGCACCACGTTGTCAGATGGCAGTAATGGACAGCAAATATCGAGTGACTTGAAAATCGCCAAAACCTTTTCTTTTTTGTGGGGGGGGGATGTTTCTGGCAGTTTTGCACAATATTGTAGCTTTGAAAGCCTGTAGCTGTGCATCTGTGCAGGTACGGTTCATTGAATTTATGCCTTATACATAATAGCTGCCCTTACTTTCATTCCAGAATGAGACTTTAATGTCGCCATGGTGGCCATTACTAAATACTCAAGTGGAGCCTGCCCTGTATTCTCACACCTACCCTGCACTGGGATCCACCCCCTAATTATGCTCTCTTAATCCGAACTGAAACCACTACTGACACACACACACACACACCTGTGGTGACATCAGAGCAAAGTAAAAAATCGTGGTAACGTGACATGTTGAAAATGCGCAGCTTTGCGAGGAATAGCACAACGTGGCTGTGAATTGGTGGCTGCATCATAGAAAAAATGGGGTGCAACTGCACAGCCACAATGAAGTACATAGAGCATATAGACAAGCTCCAGGTTGCTTGTGACCTGCCCAGGGAGCTTCGGCTATTGGGCGCTATAAAAATGCAATAAATAAATAAATAATCTTACCTCAGACTACACAAATCCCAAAACCGGTTCCTGAAAGAACTGTGTTCAGGACAGGAGAAAACCATTTACACATGTTCTTTCAGGTGACAGCTGCCAAAGCAGAACAAGAAGATCAACTATGTGAACATTGCTGCTGAAATGCTCAACTTTGGTCCTCAGCATTAACCTAAACCTTCCGCCTCTCATACGGAGCTGCCTTTTCTCTACCTTAAAAATTCTCCATGACACTAGGAAAATAAACAGGTTTTCTTATTTCAAAGACTCTCTGGTAGTTAAAACAACAACAATCCTGACCCTCAATACAGGAGAGAGGATGCTAATAAAATGGCATGATAAGAAAACAGTTGGCCTGTCAAGCTGGTGAGACTTTGCAGGAGCACAAACCCATTTTCAATTATTTGGGGGCTAGATGGAAAGCGGGCTGACAGTGAGGTGGAAAGCTGACATAGCAGGTCAAGAGCAAAAGAAAACACTCACATACTTCCCCTCTGAGAGTTTGCACTCTCTAAAATTTAAGGGAACAAATTCCTATGCATGCTTCGACAGAAAACCCTACATCTCTCAGCTAAACATGCATAGGATTATACCCTAAATCAAACTTTGCTTACTCACACCCAGGTTAGAGATAGGGCAAGTACCAATGCTCACCAGTGATGTAATAGATACAGAGGGTTGCAGCGATGCAGCAACTTCACTTTTTATTAGCAGGGACACTGATGACATCTGCCACCCCCCAGGCTTCTGTGTACTTTCTGACCTTTGCTACAATCCCCACAATAGCTGGGAGAAATGTATTTCAGGGTGCCATGGCTTTGTGTAAGCAATTAAACCCATTTGCTGTACCAAAGACCTGTTCCTGGAAGAGATGAAAATTTGCTTGCTGATATGGATCAACACCAGTGCCTGAATTTTGGGACTCTCCTTGGGGCATGGTTATGCTGACTGTTACGATGAGTGCCAAAATGTTGCGCTGGCGCTAATACCTTTGCAACCTGGTAATGTCCTCAATAATCTCTTCCTTTCATTGCACACATTCTTCTAGGATTCACACTGAATACATTGCAGGGCAAAGAATCCCAGGCTACAACCAAGTTAACACCATTTCTCTGGGGGTTTCCCTTGCATACCTTCTGTCCTATAGACCAAATCTCAGCATCAGGGCTAGCCATTGCTATGAGACATTTCCATAACTGAAAATCAAATACCAAATTTTAGACATACCGTATTTCTTCGATTCTAAGACACCATCAATTGTAAGACACACACTCATTTCAGTACCACCAACAGAAAAAAAAGCTTTGATTCTAAGAAATAATAAACGCACCCGTGATTCTAAGACACACCCCGTTTTTAGAGATGTTAATATGGGGGGGGGAGTGCATCTTAGAATCGAAGAAATACGGTACCTACAAAAAATTTCTGATGATGAAGAAACCTGGGGGAAATGCAGAAAATATAAGTATCTTTTCTTACTAAGCTCACCTCACACCTTGCAATCTGATTAGGCCCAAATTGTATGTTTACTAGTCGCAAAGTTACAGCTTGAAATTGGAACTTCACAGGCATAGTTTCTCCTGGGAAGTAATTGTGTGAAGTGGCTTCCCATGTAGTCTGGTCAATTTTATCCTCACTAATGCAACCACTACAAAAAGAGGCTTGCAGGAATGAATTGTGGGTGGGTGGGGGATACTAGTGTTTTTTCTTTAAAGCAAAACATTAATGTATGTCTTTATTTTGAGAAAAAGTAAATCAATAATATTAAAGCCCAGTGTTCATCCCAACACCTTTGGAGTCTGGAGAGTCAGGATATGGTGCTACCGTTGTTTCATATTGAGGGATAGACACAGTAACACGAAACACCAAAGTTGCTTAGCAAAGAAAAATATAACCATCAAGCCATGGGAGTGAAAATGAAGGAAATCCACAAGGGTATAGCGAGAGATGAAATCTAGTAAGTATTTTCTTCTTCTTTGGGCTGTCAGCTCCTTCTGTATTCTGTGGCTGAAAGCATGAAGGCTCTCAAATCCAGCTGGTATATCATTTCAGATTTCAGCAGGAGGGTGGAGAGGGAGTTGCTGTCATCTACAAATAAGATAAAAGTCAGCCAGGTGCTGAGGAATTCACTCAGTCCTGATTGGTTCTGCACTGCCTTCAGCTGAACGACAACTTCTCCATTATCATTATGGCTCAGATATTACCAACACATTGTGCCTGGGGTGAAGTGGAATTTTGTTTCAGCCCCATTTATTTAGCTGCTATGAAATAAATGCACAGTCAATTCATCTACATGCTTTAGTTAGTGTATCATTCGAAATAAGGTAATAGAATTAAATGGGAATCACTTAAGAGGAGATGGACCCTCATTTTGTTTTATTATCAGCTATTTCACCTGCCTGCAGCAGAGGAAAAGGTGGAGTGGCCATTTGACTTCTTCAGTGGTATTAGCCAGTGTGGTGCAGTGGCTAAGGTGTTGGACTGGGAGTCGGAAGATCTGGGTTCTAGTCCCCACTCAGCCATGGAAACCCACTGGGTGGCTTTGGGCCAGTCACATACTCTCAGCCCAACCTACCTCACAGGGTTGTTGTTGTGAGGATAACATGGAGAGGAGGATTATGTACACCACCTTGGGTTCCTTGGAGGAAAAAAGATGGGATATAAATGTATTATTATTATTATTATTATTATTATTATTATTATTATTATTATTATTATTATTTGTTACACACCTTACCCTAAAAAAGCCTCAAAGCAACTTACAGCAGGGTTTAAAGGAGTTAAAACAATTCAAAACATCTAAAACAATTAAGAATGTCAAGAAACCCAGTAAAATAATTAATTAAGAAGCCCTATTATATCCCGTTAAATACCTGGGAGTAGAGGAAAGTCTTATCCTGGAGTTGAAAAGATGGCAGTATTGGAGCCTATGAAGAATTAGTGCCTGAACCTGCTGGTTTTCCTTGTCTCTCCATCTGCCAGTTCCCTATTCTTTTTGTATCTGGTTTATTAGAGAGATGTGTGAGCAAGGTCTGTGTTGTTGTTTTAAGTTTCTGTGCAACAGTAAGAAAACTTCAGGTGTTTATCAGTCAAGAAATAATCTGAAATCTTCCATGCTAAACCAGTATATGTGATGGTTGAAGTGTGGGCAGAATCTGATTTATCTTCCCAATTCAATAGCCAGAACTGCAGTCTTTTTAAAACTTTGAAACCCAGCTGAACTAAGGTCCTCCTCTTCCCTTTGTGTACTGAGGTTGGCCACTTAAGCATCACCAAAAGAAAGGAAATGCTATATCGAAAGGTCTACAAAGGAAACCATTTAGTTTAAAATGTACACATGTTTATTTATAATTATAGATGCACCTTTAGAAATAATTACAATAATTTTAATAGAAATACATCCCACCAGAGCAGGTAAGACTGGGACCAGATGACCTGTGTGTCTGCTCAGTCGCTGTCCAGGTGCTAACTGCTGTTGAGCAACTTCAAGGCCTCTGTTGCTCCCCCTTCGTATGGGTCTTTAAACTGGACTTGGGATTGGATAGCCTTTCAAATAGAGGATGCCTCCAAACGACTGTCCTCTGTAAAGAAGAACACGTGGCCCACCCAATGTATCTCCCCCAAAAAACTGGCCAGTGGGGTTTTAAAGTTGTATGTATGCAGCCCATCTGTTCCATGCAAGTTCCACTGGACATCTTCTACAGTAGAACCACCAAAGACGTAGACATGGGCCCATCGATCTGCAGCACATCTAACATCACCCAGTTGTTCAGTTTCTAAGTATCTGCTTAAGACAGCATGGTGTTTGATACCATCTGCTCATTAACTTAAATTAGAATTCCTTGACATTAATGCACACAGATCACAAGGATTTTGCTAGCCATATGGCTTTTCACTTCTTAGCGGGTATCTCTTTGTTCAAATCAATTTCCCACACTTTCATGTAGCTTAACACATTTTCCCAGGTAAGCAGCTGTAACTTTTTTTTCTAGATTGGAGATATCATTTTATTAAAACCCAATGTTTTATTTATTTTATTCTCAGAACTGGTCATCTGTCTGTTCACTTGCTGAATTAGAATTTTGGCAAACAGAAAATGTTATACAATTGCATGTTTTAAATCTTATGTATTGCTTGAGCAGAAGCTCCACATCATAGCCTGAGTTCTCGCAGCTATCAAGTGAACAAAATGGACAATGGCTTCTGTCCAGCTAACTCACAGCAAGAACATCAGGCTCACCAGGGTGTAGACCTGTAATCTGGCATTGATCCTTGGCAAATTCAAGAAGGGCCATATCTCAGTGCTAGAACACTGCTTTGCATTCAACAGGTCTCAGGTTCAACCACTAGCCTCTCTTGGGAAAGATGCTGTCTGAAACCCTGGGGAACCATTGCTAGTCAGTGACCCTGTTCGGACAACATGCTAAGTCATGCTGGTTAACCATTTTGGGGCTAACCAGGAAGGCTTACTGTGTCATGTGTAAGGCATTTGCTACATAGCCACATAGCTATATAACCTGCGGGCGCCTCAGCCAGGAAATGGCTGCCCAGGGCCATGCATGCTGCAAGGGATGCTGGGATACAGAACGGACCAGTCAGAGGGTTGAAGTAATCAGTGGAGAGGTCCCTGGTTAGGCAAATTGTACAACAGGCCGTGGTTGTGTGGCAGCAGCACTGGATGTGGTTTAGTGGTAATCACAGTGAGATGTGGTTAGCATAAACATGCTCCCTAAAGTGTCCTCTGAACAGGGTCATTGTAGACCAGGGGTGGCAATGTTGTTCTCCAGATGTTTTGGGCTACAACACCCATCAGCCCTAACCAGCATACCACTCAATAGCTGAAGCTCTCTGGGCAGTTCACAAACATTAAAGCTTATGCCATGGGAGTTATTTCTTTTGGTGTGGCATGCCTATGTTTGAAGCCAAACATTGCTCCCCCTGCTGACCCAGTCTCTGGTCTTCTTGTGCAAAGGGAAGCCCTTATTTATTTATTTATTTATTTATTACATTTCTATACCGCCCAATAGCTGGAGCTCTCTGGGCGGTTCACAAAAATTAAAAACATTCAAAGTATAAAACAACAGTATAAAACCATACTATAAAATACAATATAAAAGCTCAACCAGATAAAAACAGCAGCAATGCAAAATTACAAATTTAAAACACCAAGTTAAAAATCTATTAGAGTCAGAAATTTCCTTTCATAATTACAGCTTGGAGTTACTTTGATTACAATTACTCCAGGGTTTAGGAGAGGCTCATGAATCTAGGCCTCACATCTGTTTCAGCAAGAAAGCAGGTTATTGTTGAGGAATCTTTGTTCAGATAGCCTTTCTTTTTAGATAGGAGCCACATAGCCAGCAGAGAGAAGGTGGAAAAGAAATGGTACCAAAATGGCTGTCCTTGAAGAAACAATTCAGCCTGCAGCACTGGGGTCTCCAATGTGGTGCTCATGGACAACTGTCAGAATTGTTTTGTGGCTGACCATGTCCACCATGGCAGCCATTTTATGAATGGACAACTCCCCCCCATGGCAGCCATTTTGTTGAAGTGCCCACAACACTTTCTCAAAATTCCAAATGCACCCACTGACTCAAAAAGGTTGGAGACCCCTACTGTAGAACACTACATAGCACTCTTCAAAAACTTGAAAGGTTTTCACACAGAGGAGGGCCAGGATCTCTTCTCGATCATCAGGACATGGAATAATGAGCTCAATTTGCAGGAAGCCAAATTCCAGCTGGACATCGGGGAAAACTTCCTGACTGTTAGAGCAGTACGACAATGGAACCAGTTACTAGGGAGGTTGTGGGCTCTCCCACACTAGAGGCATTCAAGAGGCAGCTGGACAACCATCTGTCAGGGATGCCTTAGGGTGGATTCCTGCATTGAGCAGGGGGTTGGACTTACTTCCAAAGGTAGCCTCAAACCTTCTAATGGAGCCTTCCCCAACCTGGCACCTTCCAGATGTGTTGGACTGCAAGTATCCATGCTGTCTGGGAGTTATGGGAGTTGTAATCATTATGTAGGGTGACCACATGAAAAGGAGGACAGAGCTCCTGTATCTTTAACAGTTGTATTGAAAAGGAAATTTCAGCAGGTGTCATTTGTATATATGGGGAACCTGGTGAAATTTCCTCTTCATCACACCAGTTAAAGCTGCAGGTGCCCTGCCCTCTTTTAAATCTGGTCACTCTAGTATAGCTCCTGCAGCTTTAACTGTTGTGATGAAGAAGGAATTCCAGGTTCTCTATATATACAAATGACATCTGCTGAAATTTCCTTTTCTATGCAATTGTTAAAGATACAGGAGCCCTGTCCTCCTTTTCATATAGTCACCCTATGTAATCCAACACATTTGGAGAATGGCTATCCTAAGGGATCATCCATGTTGGAAGTCTTTGAGATGTGCTACTGGGCCCTTAAATATATGATTACTTCCCATCTGGAACAGACTCAATTCTACAATATTCTTTGTGCTAAAAGCAATTGATTTCTGGATTAACTGCTGATTAAACTACTTTGACAACATGATGGTTTTAGTGTTTGGGTTGGAGGTAGAATGTGAATAGAGACAGCCAAGTCCTTTCCCAATGGAAGTTGGCACACAGGTGCAGTCAGCTCAATATCCAGTGGTAAATGTTGAAGAGCAGGTGCTCCTCCCTATAACCATGCTGCCAAGGAAGGTACAAAAAAAATGGAGACAGCTGTGTTGGTCTTTTCCAACAAACCAGTTCTAGCAGTTTTATCTCTAGGAGCAGGCCTTCTGTAAAGCTAATTGGTTTTAACCAAGCCACCCCAAAATACATTGCACTATAAAAGGGAAGAAGATATTGTTGCTGGAGAAATTTATGCCTTCCCAGCTACTGTGAGGATTGTGGCTGAAGTTGGCAGGAACAGGGAAGGCTGAGGGGGCTGTCAGACGATGTCAACATCCCTGCTAATCAAAAAGTGCCGGTGCTGCGTCCCTGTGAGCCCTGGTTCCATGACACCATTGTCGATACCTCCAAGGCAGCTTTTACTACCTAACCGCCCAGTCTAGTATCTCATCACCAAATTTGGCTGCAGGATTTAAACTTAAGGCTCATGAATGGCAAGTCTCACGCGCTGCCTTTTTCTGTCATTGCTGCTTGGCAAGCTTTTGCCTGATTACCCACTATCACAGGGCACTAAACAAACCTACCTTTGGCTGGCCAAGAGCTTTTCAATGAAAAGAAAGAAATCTAAGAGAATGCAACAAACCCTCCATTTCGTTTTTATGAATTAGGTCTCAGTAGCAGACATTCACTCAGAACTGATAATGAATATATGTTTATTTTTAAGGGTAATTAAGATCAAGAAGAAGAAGAAGAAGAAGAAGAAGAAGAAGAAGAAGAAGAAGAAGAAGAAGAAGAAGTCTAAAGTATCTGAATGCCAAATTTCCTGAAATGTGCCTACTTCATTATTCCATATCACACTTTGCACAGTCGTTTTCAACGTTAATAGCACTGCCTCAAAAATATTTGCCTTTCAACATCGTTGACAGCGTATTCATTAGGTGTTCTGAGAAGATGAAGGAACTGGAGGCAGGGAAGCTGTTTGCATCTGTGACGGTGCTTATAATATTCTAGCACACCATAGAATAAAATCTTATATGAGGAAGGTTAACCTGTCTTTGCCTCCACTATGTTTCCTTTGTTTATGCAGAAATATGGATGTTCTGGTAACCCATAAAGGTAGAACAACACTTCCAGAAGCTTCAAAGAGACGTGAGTGGTTGAATGGCTCTAGCTCAGTGGCAGAGTACGTGCTTGGTATGCAGAAGGTCCCAGATCCAACCCCTAGCAGAGTATCTCCAAGCGGGGCGAGGAAAGGCTGCTGTTTGAAAGCCTGCAGAGCAGTGGTGGGGCGGAACCTCAGGTCCAGGGCCAAAGCCAGCCTGTCTGGGGTCCTAATCTGGCCCTATAGGATCCCCAGATGGCCACACCCCCTTTCCCTGAACACTTCATGATTTTCCAGCTTTTGTGCAATTTCCCCCCTATTCTAAAAGATTGAAATTGTTCTCCTAAAGCTTGGTTACTGGCAGTAAGAGCTTTAAATTAAAATACGTTATGATGATGATGGTGATGGTGATGATTTTGGGGGCCACCCTTTTTAATCAATTTTATTATAAGTTTCAACAAAATAATACAATAAAACAAAACCTAAAAAACACACCAAAAATGCAAGTCTAACTACATACTTCAAAGGCCTCAGTTTCAAATATTACAACATTCTAAACTGAGGCCTCAGCTAGACTAGGTCGTTCTGCGACTCTCTCGCAATTTTATGATCGCAAGATTGTCGCACTGGTCTACAGGCTGCATGCAACATTGCGTCCACCATTTTCTTTGTTTAAAAGAAGAAGGAGCGCATGAGCGCTTGTGCACAGAAGGTAAGTATTTTTTTTTTAAAAAAAATCCCCTGCTCCCCCCACCCTACCCCAGATGGGCACAGAGCTCCTGAGGAGCTCTGCACCCCATGCACAGGTCCCAGTTCCTTGCGAGTAACTGTGAGGAGCCTGGACAAACCATGATGGCGGGCCACACTTTCCACGGTCTCGGAATCAGCCCAAGACTCCAGAAAAAGTGGTCTCAAAGGCAAGGGCGAGATCCTGGGGCAAGGGAGGGATGATCCCTCCCTGATCCCGGGATTCGCTGTGCGTCATGTGAACGCACAGTGACGATCACGGGGATCGCCCCAGGATATTGCCCTGTTTAACTGAAAAAAGAAAAAAGGGGGAAAGGAGTAAATTCCACATAGACTTCAGTGAAGGCCAACCAAATATCTGAATACAAATCCATTTGTAATTGACACCTATATAACACTCTTTCAAAAGTTGCTAGGTCTTCAATCCATTGCATTGCAGGTGGTGAGCTTTTATCATTCCAGTGTTCTAGTATCAGTCATTTAGCTGTCAAGAAGGCTTGAAAAATCCATTTATGCTGACCATGTGTTGTATTCCAAGAAGCAAGTACATAATTTAAGATAACGTGTACATCAGAAAATATTAAAAAGCTTTCCAATACAAAGTTTATCCATATGATGATTTCCTCCCCAAAGGAGGCATTTCCAGAACATATGAACAACAGAAGCATTGATTGTATGGCCCTACCCTGCCCTTTTGCCTTTAGCCAAGCCCACCCCTGGAATGCAGCCCCCGAGCACTTCTCACACTGCAACAGGTCCCATCCCCCCAATTACAGGGACAACTGTACAGAAAAAAATATGGCTGCCCCTACGGGTAGACTATGGAGATAGCCATTTCTTTTGCTGAACAATTGCTCTGCAGAGGAAATGGAAGTGATGTCATTTTGATTCCCTCCCTACCCAGAGGCATTTGAAGTTACAGTTTTCCTGTGCCACAAGCAGTTCAGATCAGCCACAACAATACTTCGGTAGGGATGTACGGATTTTGCAAAATCTGTTCTGCCTGTGTTTTGTGGAATGTCAGATATCTTTCATTCCATTGTCTGCTCATTTATGGAAATGGGTTGATCCTAATTTCTTGAATTTGCGCAAATCCACACTTATGTCAATGCGTAACTCCCCCTCCAAAATATGGATTTTTATGCTTTATCCTCTGGAGGAAATGTGCATTTTGGGGCAGTACTTTAACATTTTATGTATTTTTCTATGACTAAATTTGCATAAAATCCTGGAAAGTAAAAGCAAACCAGTCTGCAAGAGTGCAGAATCCTTGCAAATTTGAAAAAAGTCAGTGTGCAGCGGAATCCATGGGTTGGATTCGTAGTAATCCAAACTAATTTCATTCCATTTTTGCTTTCTCTGACATCCCTATGCCTTGGTTTTGGCTGCCTTGGTTTTTTTATATCTGAAAAAAGAAAGACAGATGGGCCACCCACCTGCCCACCTACCTCATGTCCTCATCTCAAAGTAAGCACCCAGCACCGCCACCCTCAAAGGAATTGCAAAGCAGAACCTATTGATCATGAATTTAATTTGATTCAGGGAGGATAATGATGTGAATCATTAAACTGAATAGGGGTAATTTATCAAAAGGGAAATTTATTATGGAGCAGGATCTGGATCATCTGGGGGTTAATTAATTTTATTTCTTTATTTCTCTATTTGTGACACTTGTATACTGCTGAATATAATAAAATCTCTCAGCAGTTCACAACAAATTGAATAAGAAAACCGATTCCGGTGACCTGGGTGGGGAGTAAATTAATTAAAGAATTTGAGAGGGAATAATCTGGATGGAAAATTAATTGGTTTACCTTCTTTGAAATTCAAATTTTAGCAATGATTTCCAAATTTGTGTATATACATATAAATTACCACATGCAGATTCTGTGCAAATTAGAGCTCTCTTTGGTCCTCTGCATTGGTGATGCATGCTGTCCTCGTTCTTTGATGATGTGTAACTGGCCACTTTACTTCATCATAGCACTGTCATGACTACAGGAATACAATGGAGTTTGCTTCTGCCCCCCTGATGCTAAGCACATTTACTAGAGAATAAACACCATTTTGTTGTGGGAAAAGATAGCATATTTTAAAATAATAAAATAAGTATCTCTATCCACATGCCCAGCTGAGCTGCGATATTTTCTGCCCATGCTGGTCCGGGTACTGATGATAGCGCTGTTTGCTGATGCTCCCATCTGGGTAGTCACTGGGGGGAGTGGGGCTTCTGGATTTTGTCCCTGAGGTCCAGCTAGGGATGTCCGAGAAATTCGCAACGGATTCAAATGGGTTCCGATTTTTATGTATTTGAGGTGCTGATTCTGCAGCAGACTGCCTTATTTATTTATTTATTTATTTCACTTATATACCGCTCCCGTAGCCAGGGCTCTCTGGGCGGTTTACAGAACCTTTTCCAAGTTGCATGAATTCCATGGACTTGCAGACTTGTTCTTTTAAAAAAACTTTTTTGGAAGCAGATTTGTACAATATTGCACTTGCTCTAATGCACATTTGCACTAATATGCACATGCGCTAATACGTGGCAGTGCTAATTCATATTTGCACTTATGCACATAGCACAATTGGAACAAAATCTTCATCACTAAAAGAAATCCGATTGGGTCAATGAGTGGACAACAGAACAAAAGACATTGGACAATCTGGGAAACACAGTTGGAATGGATTTCACGAAATCTGTACATCTTCTAGGTCCAGCTGTAGCCGCACCTCTGCTCCCTCCAACAGTCCTCTGAAACAACTCAACGAGATGCATTCTTTATTGAACCAAATTAGCAATTTTGTCCTTTCATTAGCTGCTTATATCAATTTGCTATATTTTCATTTACAGTTACTTAAAATGTCAGCGACTTTTCAAGGCTCTTGAGCCATCGTATGGCAGACTCTGGCAAAAGTGATTTGATAGGAGATATTTGACTGAAACATAAATAATTGCGTGCCCATCATCACTAAACGTTTGGAGGCATTTTCAGCTTCTTGGCAGCCCAAAGGATACTGTCCTGGATAAACTGAAACTAGAAGATGTAGCCGGCTGACATGACTATCAGGACTACAGTGCTATATTCTTGAGGCCAAAGTCTGCCCTCATACATCATTTTCTGTGCTGAAATCAATGGGTTTGTCAAAAGAGAAGCTGAGATGTTATTCGAAAACACTGTGCTAGTCCAAGAGGCAGCCCCAATAAAGGTGGGTGGGATCAGAGCTTACCACTCTCTAGGTGAATGCTCTAGTAAACAGAAAGCAGTTCTTAAAGCTACAGTTACGAAGTGCGGAGGAACCTTGTACCAGCCTCATTCTGACTTGGGTCATACAACCTGTACATCTGTACATGCCCATACATGGGCAGCCATGAATCCTCATTAATAGAGGACAGTCCTCTACTTGATGGATTGCCAGAGGGCTGTCCTCTATTTTGGGAAGGTATCCTGTAACTGAAGCAATGCCCAGTCAAAGTCTGGTATAAAGATAAAGAACTGTCAAAAAGAACAGCTGGGCATTGAACTTACCCATCAGCAACTCCTGGACCACGAGGCTGAGCAAGACATTTTATGTCTAAATGTTATGGAAATCAGCATCCTCTTTTGTCCTCATTTTTGGATGAGGCCTTCATTTACAGGGCTTGTTATATTGTATCTATTTTTATCTGCTTTAAGCTACCAGTTCTACAGCCAGATCCACAAATTAGTACTTCTTCAGTTACCCCCTCCTTCCCCCCCCCCATTCTGTCAAATTGATTTTTATGCAAATACCATCAACGGGCTATCCAGGAATGATGAACCTGTGGCCCTCCAGATGTTGTTGGACTACAATGTCCATAATCCCTGACCATGCTGGATGGGGGTGATGGGAACTGGAGTCCCAAAAGGCCTCAGTTTCTCTACCCTGGACTATACCATACTAACGAGTGAGAAGTATAGCCTTCATCTAAGGTAGCCCAGGTCAATTCACAATTACTGTTATACGGTACAAGACTGGTGTTATATGATAGTTTACATATATGAATGGCAATTTCTTGATGAGCAGGGCTGGCTCCAGAGGGTGGCAGCATTGGGCATTTGCCAGGGTCCCAGGAACACAAGAGTGCCCACTGCCCTTACTTTGCACAGGTTACCCACGGAGATCAGATAGCCTTCCAAAGTAAGGCAGCCCACTGTAGTGCCATGCCGGTGGGTGTTTGACCAACATTTTCCATAGATAACATTTCTGTATGATATTATACCATCTGAAGAAAAGGCAGTGTAAAATATTTTTCTATGGATCCTCTTTTAAAAGGCATAAGAAGCATTCTGATCTACTATTATTCTCCTAAATCCTGTAGATTTCTGTGTCATTTTTCCAAGTCTGTGGTCTTTTCTTCTCCCACCAACCCCAAGCACTTGATAACAAAGCTTAATGATGGAGCTTTTGTTATCCGACATTCTGCATTGTGGCTTCAATAGTTCCAGTCTCATTTGACTCTGGATTTTGACTTTAGTAGCCTTGGTATATACCTTTACTTATTTATGTTTAGAGATCAGCTTGTCCACTCTGTAAATCGTTTTCATTCTTTTGGTTTTGCTTCTTCTGCTTCTTCTGCAAGGTATGAATGGAGGTGGGGACTCTGTTTCATAAAGTTTTAAAGTGTGTGTGTGGGGGGGCAGTATGCAAACTTACACGAGTACTAACACAAATTGGGTTGTGCTACAGTAAAGGACCCCTAGCACAACACCAATAGCATTAGCGGTGGATTTATTGGGAAATGACATCACACCAGCTAACACTACTGGTGTTGTGCTTGTGCAATGTTATGTACATGTCTGCTCATGTTGACTTGGATACTGCCTTATGCCTTTATATTCTTCCTTTTTAAGGCACCTAAAACTTGCTTTGCTTCTTCAATGGCTTGATCACATTTGTTTGTAAATATTATCAACTTAACTGGAGTTTCCCATTTATTCCTAATGCCAGCTTTTTGTATGGATTTTACCTCTCCTCTGATTCAAAGTAGCTGGGCTTAGGCCAACCACAATTTGCACATGTGAACAATCCATTGACTCCACATTGCCTTTGCTGGCCATATCCAGAGTCAGATTTCAGCAGGTAGGACCTTATACCACAAAGACTTAACAAAATGTATCAAACCACAAATTAATTGCCCGAAGTATCATGCATTGGGTGCTAGTTTGTAGCATATGTGGTGAGACTGCCCATTTGTTTTTATATATTATATGAAAGGGTTACATAAAGGTAAGAAAAGGAAATATATAAATATTTGATCCTTTTTTAGTATCAATGAACAGTTTATAATATTGATTAACATTTAAAAAGAACTCTGATAGACACAAGAACAAGAAGTTTATTGAAAATGTGCTAGGAGCTTTGATTGTAATGTAAAGCCTTTGAAAACCAAGAGTCCATTGCCAGCCTAATTCTCTGCATGTTTACTCAAAAGTAAGACCTGCTGATTTTAGTAGGCTCACTCCCAAGTAAGCACATGTCAGGGTATAGCCTGAATGAGCAGAATGATTGAGGAGATCTTTATCAGTAGCAGAAATTGATATATTAACCAGAACTCTGGGCAGAATGTATGTTGGCTTGAAGCCAGACTTAGGCATACTTAGCAAAGATCCATTGAAATCTATGGGACTTAAGTTAGTTTAATTAAGGCTGAATGAACAACCTTGTCTGGTAATATATGTTTGTCATTATATATTAGAACACACCCATGCACACATCCCTACATTATATTTGATGACCATCTATTTAGGTCTACCTATGTTAGAACACTAAAAAAATGGCAAACACACAGGAGTCTCATGAAAGATGATGGCAAAGCAATAACATGCAGATTCTTTTTTTTTATGAGAAATCTGAATCCCTTGTTTTCATAAAAAGTGGTCAGAAAATGAGGACATGATGAATTGAATGGCTCAAGGAGCATTAGGCTGGAATATAGAGCACATGTCCCAGATGCCTTCATTTTTCTGGGACAGTCTCCTAAACTTGATAATGCAGAAGTACCGTCTGCTTAGAAGCCAGCATTTTCATCATAATCTCCCCTAATTTGTCTCTAGCATGGCATTTTCCCTGCCTGAGTTGCATCAGTTTAAAAAGCTGAAATTGCCTAACAAAAGAGGACACATGTGTGACTTCACCATTGTGAACAGGTGTCTTCTCGGAGGAATTGCCTCAAGATTTGATGCAAAGCACAACCATGGAGCTAATAGTCTGCTACAATGCTTGCCGTCTGCTTTCTTTCAGTCAAATCCACAAACAGTGTGTGCCAGCGCTTACTAGTGGCTAGCCTCAGAAAGAATAAAAAGAGATGTGAATATTAGTAACATAAGGTCAAGCAATAGGATTATATGATCTCGGTTCAGCCCAGAATGGACAAGAGCATAAGATGGGTTTTCAGCAGCCACATGATCTATTTACACTCCTTAAATAAAGTTAATGCATTTTTGTGGACAGGAGGCCTGCTTATTAATGAATAGAAATACAAAGGGTTGGTATTTCAGACGCTATTTGAAAGTGCTGCTGAGTAATTCTGGGTGGACTTGCAGAAACCTTGGCCAACTTACTTCTGAGGTTTTAAATGGTAATTATCACTTTTCGCCCCACTCACTCTGTTTTTGGACCTGCCCACAGAGGGAATGCAAGACCCAAGAGCTCTCCCATTTAGCAGTTCAGCCCTTGGGCTGAAAAAGGTTCCCCAATCCTGGGGGATGTCTAAACGCACAGATATCACGGTGGCGCTGCAGCGATTGTATGATGCAGCTGCCGCCGCATACCCACCCCAGGGCTTTCTGGTGAAGCTGCAGAGGAAAAAAAAGTCAGGGACTTCAACTGACTTTTTTCTCTGAAGTGAGGCGTGTACAGTGCATCCACTGTACACCTTTGCTCCGGAGTCACAGCGAAGGCATGGCTGGGCAAATGGCGCCCGATTGGTCGCCATCCACCCCGGTAGAGGACAGGGGGCGGGACCAGCAAACCTAATGGCTGCCGGAAAGCCCATGCTGCCTCCTCAGTCTGTATTACCTGCTGCCACCCCCCGCACCAGTGATACCACGGGGTTTGGTGGCAGAGTGGCACCAACCTGGTGCCAAACAATATTTTTCAAAGAGAGAGAGAGAGAAAGAGGAAAACAATGTAAAATTCATTATTTGTCTGTGAAATGCAGATAAATGAATTGTATATGCAATTGAATAATCAATTGTTAATAATATTTCATTTTTCCAAATCTAAGTTTGGTACTTGATACTTCCCATCAATGAATAGAGTTGTACAATAATAATTCTTTATTTGCAGTCAACAGGCCATTGAGACGTCATTTTAAATACCAGTATAAGGGAAAACAAAACAACAACTGAGTAATAAGACAGGACCTGTAAAACACCATTTTAGGGTGAACAGGCCATCATATGTGATCTGGGGAAGATAGCCAAGTTCAGAATTTTGGTCACCTGCACTGTGATTAACTTGTTGGTACCTTGAGGAAGAATGATTGTAAGTAGGGATGTGCTCTGCTTCTCTTCGGTTCAGAGAAGCAGGAGCCAGGCGGCCTAATTCGCCTCCAGAAAAGGCAGAGGTGAAGAGAGTCAGGGGGGCTGCGGATCGAGACGAAGAGGATCACCTCAATCCAGAGCTTCGCCTGCAGGTAAGTGGGGGGGGGGAAGGGGGACTCATCTGGTGCCGCCGGCGCCGGCATCCATATGGCGGTGGCGGCGGCAGGTAAGGGAGCAGGGAGGAGGGACGCTTACCTGCCTCTGTCGCGGGCTTCAATTGAGACCCCGTTGAAGGCGGAAGTGAAGGCCGAGGTGTCTTCCGGCTTCAACCAGGGCCTCAATTGAAGCTCGTGATGGATGCAGGTAAGGGGGCGGGGTGGCTTATTTTGCGCCGCTGCCGCTGCCGCTGTCCATTCAGCTACGGCGGCGAAGCCGGATCTCGCTCCGTGGAGAGGTGCGAAGAGGATCGGGCCCGATCCAGATTTTTCGGATCGGGCCGCAAAGCGGATTGGGGGGTTCCATGCACACCCCTAATTGTAAGAGACTCTGTAGAGCATCCTGGAAAGGACTGAAAGATAGGATACTCCTTAGGAGTAGCTACATTTAAAAAAGGATATGTGAAAACAACTCCATCTTGGCATTGTTGCAAGAGTAGTATTAATCATCACATTTTCCATGAAAAGATAAACTAACGTATTAAAAAAAATCTGCAGTCAATAGTACAAAAAAAAAAAAAAAAATTAACTAAGAAATTCTATGCGTGCCTACACAGAAGTAAGTCTTATTGAGTCTAATGGGACTTCTTGTTGTTGTTGTTGTTGTTATTTATATAGCACCATCAGTGTACATGGTGCTGTACATAGTAAAACAATAAAATAGCAAGACCCTGCCGCATAGGCTTACATTCTAATAAAATACCATTATGTGTGTGTATGGATTAAAGCCTTATACATCACTTTACTAAGGTAAAATATGTTATACACAAAAAAGTAAATTAATTAATTTTGCTGAAAATTTTGTTATGCACAAACTGAGCTAAATCTAGATATTGTAATTTCATGATAATGGTGTGCTTTTACCTCTGAAAATAAATGTGTGTTTTTTTAAATTCCATTAGCAAGAGCAATCAAAACTCTTAATTAAAATTAGACATTCTCAATTGCTTTCCAAATGAATCTTGGTAACTTCATTAATCTAGTATGATTAGGCAAATGCAATACTTAATATTCTGAGAAAGGCATGCTACATTATGCAACATGACATAGAAAGGTTTTTAGCTAATCCCAGCCCAGAAGGTAGTTTAACAGCAAATATTTGAAATTCAGGTTGGGCCTGTTCAGACAACATGCTAAGCCATGGTTAGGCTACTTACCCTTTTGCAGCAAATGGTTAGTGAGCATGTTTAACCCATGATTATGTAGCCACTATGGTTAGGAATGGTTCACACGACACACCAAGCCATTATGTTTAGCTCAAAGTGCTTAACCACCATGGCTTAGCGTGTCGTCTGAACAGGGTTACTGACCTCTGGATTCATAGGCAGTACAATCCTACACATGACTACTCAGAAGTAAGTCCTGGTGAGTTCAATGGAACTTACTCCCAACTACATGTGAACAGGATACAGTGCAATCCTATGCATGTCTACTGGGAAGTAAATCCCATGGAGTTCAACTGGCAAGCATATACAGGATTGCAGTGTTCTTATCAGCAGAACCAAGATACTTGGATCTGATATTGCGTATATGCACAGCTCAGTTGTCTGTTGACTTGCTGCCTTGGCTTACAGGCAAAACTTGAGAGGGAGCTCTGACTGGTGCATTCCCATACCACACACAGAAGTTTCAATGTGAAATGGAGCTGAGAAGTGTAATGCACACATCTGAATAGCGCCCTGCCCCCTTTATGCAATCCATACACAATGAAAAGGGGATGTGCCAAGAGGGAGACATGGATACATTGACTTCCATTTACATTGAACTTCCTGTGTGCAGTGGAGGAAAGCACCCACGATGAAAGCTCACTCCCGTTATCCGCTGCATATAGAACCTACTTACCCAGGCCGTGGTGTGAACCAGCCCTGAGTAAGATGAAAGTATGGCATAGGGTAACTAGGATGGCCACTTAGATATTGCCAAAGAATAGGAAATCCGACACAGAAAAAAGAAGAAAAAGAGGAAGGAGATTTGCATAAAATGGGCATATGCTAATTTATGCATATAGATGCAAGTTTACAAATAATTAATATAATGTAAATAGAAAAACGATTAATCTCAATATAGTGAGGAAGACAGTGACCAGGTGACCTGGGTGCTTCCATGCTCAGTCTGCTGTCCAGGTGCTACCTGTCAGTGGAGAACTTCAAGGCCCCTATTGCTCTAACCTGAGAGGCTTCTTTATCTTTAAACCCGCCATGGTCACAACAATCCTTCAACTAAAGGACACATTTTAATAGAGGACTGTCTTGCTTAAAGTATTTATTTATTTATTTATTTATTTATTTATTTATTTATTTATTTATTTATTACATTTCTATACCACCCAATAGCCGGAGCTCTCTGGGCGGTTCACAAAAATTAAAAACATTCAAAGTATAAAACAACAGTATAAAACCATACTATAAAATACAATATAAAAGCTCAACCAGATCAAAACAGCAGCAATGCAAAATTACAAATTTAAAACACCAAGTTAAAAATTATTTATAGACTGTTAAAATGCTGGGAGAATAAAAAGGTCTTCACCTGGCGCCTAAAAGCATATAATGTAGGTGCCAAGCGAACCTACAGGACACAAGACCGTCATAGGGCTAATTGGGCTCACCCCAAGGCCCGGCATCTCAGGGGGACTACCACCAACCTCCAAATTTATTTATTTATTTATTTAAAGTGTTTTTAAAGGCTCCTTCATCCTAACAGATACCAGGGTGGTACAGAAGAGGCAATGAAAAGCTGAAATTTTTCTACAATACAGAAACACTCTACAATACAGTAAAAGAGTAAAACAACATCATCATAAAATGTCACTGTTGTTTTTATCACGAATTCTCCCTTTTCTGCATTTGCATTGTGCAAAAAAAAAAAAGGCCACGAGGGAGTCTACACTTGCCCAGAGATGGCATTCCAGAGCATTTAAATAATAAAATATATTATTGAAATAAAAGCTCTGTCTTTGAAAGTGTGTTTGTTTCTTTTTTAAAAGGCCACTTCCTTGTAAACATTTGAATGGGACTTCCTATCTTCCTACCTATGGTGTAGTGCCATACAGATTACCAAGACCCCTCAAGCAAATACAAGTTGCAGCTCCAAAATTTTGGGGGTGTCACTCAACCCACCCTCCCAAAATGGAGGGGATCATAGGGCTGTGCTGTCTAGCAGCAACCCTGCTGCTGAGGTCAGTGTCAGCTAACCCTCCCACCCCCATCTGCATATTCAACAGCCATATGAAGGGACCTACATGTGCATCAACATAGGTGCATAAAGGTCCACCATGCAAGGGGGGAACCTGGGCCAATCAGGATCCTCCATCACACAAAGGAGCCCTACATGTGTAAAAAGGTTAGGTACAGCTGTCTACGGAGGCTGTGTATGGAGGCTATTTTCAGCTGTGAACCTCCATATGGAGGTTCAAATGAACTTTTTCTTCTCTCTGAGCTGCCACGTATTTCATCTCTGAGAGTCCTGCTTTGGGTATTTCACTGCAAAATTATAGCAAAAGAATACAGCAAAGTTTGAAAATGAGTGAAATCGAACAAATATCCTGAGGAGAACTGCACACTGTACCTAACCTTTTACCCAGAAAAAAAGTTTGAAGTTGAAACCTTTTATGGTATTATTGACTGGCTCACAACTGATCTCAGCAAGCATCAGAATTTCTAGGAGAACTTTTCATTCTATTCTAAGTTCCCCACAGAATGCCGTTCAGGAACAAGACGAAGTACCAGTATAAAATGTCCTCTTTTGTTCTGAAGACTTAGATCACGGACAGGAAAAAGAAGGCCATTTTGCAACTTCACCAAAAATGTGGAGATGGGAGAAATATGTGGCAACATTGGCAAGTACATGTTGGGAAATGATTTGAATGATGCTATTCCTGATAGGTTTGTTGTGTTTCGGTCTTCCAATTTCAAATTGCAAGGCTGAACATTCATTTTCAGCTATCCATCCCTTCATTCCATTTATATCAAACCTTTTTTCTTTCAAGGAACTCAAGGTGGTGTACATAATCCTCCTCCTCTCCATTTTATCCTCACAACAACAACATGTGCAGTAGGTTGGGCTGAGAGTTTGTGACTGGCCCAAAGTCACCCAGTGACCTTCCATGGCTGAGTGAGGACTAGAACCCGGATTTCCCAATTCCCAAGCCAACACTCTAAACACTACACCACACTGGCTCTGAAATCCAAATCATCACTTTTCCAAGTCATCACTGATTCTTTTTAAAAGCATCAACCTCAGATCAACACAGTTGGAGAGTAGATTGAATGCATTGAAGTTAATGTCCATCACAAGAGACTTAATAAAGTACTTACAATCTAATTACGAATTATGCCCTATTCATATGTTAAACCCATGTAGAAAGCTCAGGTATTGAAATTGGAGGGGACTAGCAATATAGCCCTACACCAGGGGTGTGCTGCAACCTCAGGTCTGTGGGCCAAATCTTTGGGGTCTCGAGCAGGTCCTCTGGGGTTCCCCAGGTGGCCATACCCCCGTCTTTCTAGCCACACCCCTTTCCCCTGATCATTTGGTGGTTTTCCACTTTTTGCTAGGGTTGTGATCCGCTTCGCTTAGAATCGGAGAAGCAACAGCGAACTGTGGCGATCCGCCTCCCCTACAGGCGGAGGAGAAGCTAATCAGGGGGCTGGAGAAGCATGGCGAAGAGAAGTGACCATAAGCGGAGCGCTCCTCTTTTCGCGGAGCGCTCTACCCACCATTTTGAGTTTTTTCGCTCATAGGATTGCATTGGGGAAAAGATTAGTGGATAACTTTTTTGTTTTTCAAGCCAACTATTTGAAACTTGCTGTGCTTAGAGAGTCGTGGGTGGGGGTCATTTTGAGCCTATTTTCAGCATACTGCATGCTGTGGTTTGCTTGCTATAATTTTTTTTAAAAATAGGGTAAAAAAAGCGGGAGAGGTACCTTTTTGAAGTGTTGAGAGGCAGATTCAACTCCCAGTCATGATCACCAGATGAAGCATCCTCCAATCCCAAAGTTGGAGGGGGGATAAGCAAAATGGGATACTTAGTAACTTGGGATACTGGGAAACTTCTCTTTCTTAGTCTCTGAACGGACTTTTCCCGGTGTTTTTTTAAACAGTAGCCCCAACAAATGCACAAACACAACCTGAAATCATATACTAAGCAAATAAATAACAGATAGGAAACACAGCACTGCTACCCACCCTAACCTTGGTGAACAACTGAATGGATGTGGTGCAAGGGGATTAGGTCCCCTAGGGCATGTGGACGTGCCCAGTGCACACACTTCTGCCTTTGGAGGGTCATCAGAACACTCCAAAGCTTAAACAGTCTAGTAGAAGCTAATGCCTGTCATGAGTTGAAGTGTCAGGTAGCTTCTTAAAGACTGGTACTTACTTAGGGCCAGTCAAATTGTCATACCCCCCTCCCCCTGGGCACTTCCACTTTCCTCTTACTGATAAAAGACAGACATACTAGCCTTTTTAAAAAAAATTCTTCTTGTTGTTTATTCAGCAACACTGCTGCTTTTAATTCCACCCCTCCTTTGTTTATTTATTTATTTATTTATTATATTTTATATTTATACATCCCATAGCCCAAGCTCTCCTGGCTTTTCCTCTTCAGTGAAGTCAGGCAGGCTTTCATTGTGGTTCAACTCCTTATTGTTGTTGTTATTATTGCTATTAATATTAATTAGTACTGCTATTATTAATGTTATTATTTTGTTGTTGTTTAATAATGGCTGTGATCACAATGCAGTCAATCAACTCTGAAGCAAGGATCACAAAGCTTTACTCTTATCCTCCTAGCCTCCTAGTTATGGGATGCAATAGAAAAGGCATCTCTCTGTGCTGCTCCCGCCTCATAGGGATGGTTTGCATTACTGGCTTTGAAACAATCCTTGGCTCACTTCCTTGTGCACCCAGAAATGTCTGCTCTATGCCTGCCTTACCGCCTCCGCCTGTGTGCTGTTGTTTTGGGGTATCTGCTGGGACTGACTTCCCCATAGATCTATGGCATCTCTGCCTGCCTCTCTGCCCGCCTGGTGCCTGGGAGCTGTACTACATGATGGGCTTTGTGGTTCAACCCCACAAGCCTCCAGCATGCTTGTTCCTAGTGCTGCCTGTCCTCCTCCTCTGTGCCCGCCTCGCAGGGATGGTTTGTGTGTGTGCTGCTTTGACTCAGGGGATAAGTCCTTCCTGCACTCACTTAGACTTTTTGAAGTTCCAAATACATTTTTCAAGTGTGGAAGAAGATTCATATTTAGGTTTATCTACTCCCCAATTCATGGCATGTTGGGATTTCCTTTGAAATGGCCATGAATAAAGAAAGCCCATTGAGCTGTCTGCAGCTTTAAATCCCTGAGATACTGGGGTGTCCGATTTTCAAAAATCCCCCCCAAATCAGGGGAGGCTTGGATTTGCTTGAGGCTTGGAATGCATGTGTATACATGCATCAGGTGTCATGGTGCCTAATTTGACGTTTCTAAGGTGGACATTGACGGAGTTCTAGCATGGGACTTGAATTGGGGTGAGTTAAAAGGTTAAACCCTCCAAAAATCAGGGGATAATGGGATTTGCTTGAAACTTGCCATGAATGTGGATCTAGATGGCATCTGCGAGGGTGCCCACTTCAAAGTTTTTATCTGTCAAAATGTCAGAGTAAATCCCATGTCTGAAAATGGGATGTCCGATTTTCAAAAAATCCCCGAAAATCAGAGGATGTTTGGATTTGCTTGAGGCTTGGCATGCATGTGTATACATGGATAAGCTATCATGGTGCCAAGTTTGAGGTTTCTAATGTTAACAGAAAAAAGTTGTGGGCTTTTTTGGATTTCAATGTAAGTCTATGGGGGGGAAAGCGGAGCTCCGATCCGGATCCGGAGTGGACTATAGGCGGAGTGGAGTGGACCCAATCCGGAAGTTGCGAATCTGGAAGAGAAGCGGATCGGGGAGTCCGTGCACACCCCTACTTTTTGCACATTTGGCCTCATTCCAAAAGGTTGAAATGCCTCTCCTAAGGCTTAGTTACTGCCAGAAAGACCTTTAAGCTACAATTCGCTGGTATTTGGGAGGTATTTTGGCCTCATATCTTTGCTTTCAGCCCCCACCCACCACTGAAATGCAGCCTCACCCTCCTCTACACACATGTGACCTCAAATGACTGAGGGAAGTGATCTTGTGATATGAAGACACATCTCCTCAGAACCCAGTTTCAAACTCTCACACACCCCTACACCCCACACAAAGGATCTTTCAGTGGCAAAGGACTACCCTCTGTTCTGCATCCATGGAACCCCAATGTTTCTTCTCATGATCTTTTTGGTGGCAAAGAGGCAACCCCCTTCTCCATTAAAAGAATTATTTTGCAGGGAACCATTGTGAAGAGGGAGGACCCAGAATTATCCTGCTCAACCAACACGATTCCTAAATAGACTAGCAATTGCGTGCTCCCTTCTGCTGCTGAGGTTATTTCCTGGCAGAATGAGGGAAGTGTGCATGTGGCACCCTTGTTCAGGGTAGTTGTTGTGATTTCAGGAAGTTGTGCATTGTTCAGAGCCCTATTGATACTTTTCTGCAATATTAGGTGGTATCTATAATTAGAACATTTCCTGCCACCTGTCATATTCTCTGCCCTTGATGTCCTCCGCTCCTGGCAAAGCTTGCAGTAAAGCATGAACATCTCAGACTTGGAAGAAACATTCCTAGTGTAGACCCCCAATTCCCCATTACTCTCATGTACAAACAGTTGGGACAGCTGGCAGCAGCCCTTTAAGAGCACAGGCAGCTCCTCAGACGGAATACTGCTCAAAGCAGGACTGGACTGGACCACCCAGCATACATAAGGCCTCTGTTCTCTGCTGACATAACAGTATCCTGCAGCCTGCACTTTCTTTAGTGCTTTGTTCAGGGTCCTGAAAGATTCATCCTGACCTGGCCTTTTGTGACTCTATTGTACCTGACAGGACGCTACCCTACCAGCTAGTGGCTCTACTATACTCAGCTTCCCCTCTGAGCATCAAGTTGTGACTGGACAGGATACCCTTCTTTCCATTTAGGTTTCCAGGACCTCTGCAGACAGGCATTCTACTATAGCAGGAGCTATACTAGAGTGACCAGATTTAAAAGAGGGCAGGGCACCTGCAGCTTTAACTGTTGCGATGAAGAGGGAATGTCACCAGGTTCTCCATGTATACAAATGACACCTGCTGAAATTCCCTTTTCTATGCAACTGTTAAAGATACAGGAGCCCTGTCCTCCTTTTCATATGGTCACCTTAGTCATATCAGAATAAAGATGTGTATCATAACAGAGTGGAATTTAAATTCTGTCTGAACATTACTAAGTAGAAAAGGCATTTATATACATTAATGGAAATTTCATATAAAAATATGAGGCCAGTTGCAAACTTTTGGAGATTAAAACCTTAGCCATGTTTTACTGGATCACAAGGTGGCTAGCAAATAGTCTTGGATCACTATTTGCTAGCCACCTTGAAGACATGCATTGTGATAAGGAATATCACCTGGAATTGTGATTCACAGCAAGGAAGAGGATGGAGGCGAGGCAGGTGTACAAAGCTTGCTCTGGGGCCCCCAGCTTCTTTCCCAGAAGTGTCTTGTTTTCCTTTTGCAATGTTGAAGAAAACGGCTGTTAGCTCACAATGCAGACAAAGTAAATAAAACTGTCATTTCATGTGCAAACAAATGAACTTGTCAGCTATGTTGCAATTGCCGAAACCTTCTAGGGGAGATTGAAAATTCCATCTTCGTTTGTTCAGACTACTAGTCAGGCTAATTAGAGAAAGCCTAATTCCATAAGGACAACAGTCTGGGTGACTAGCCTGAGGGTAACACGGCTGCTTGAACGGAACCCCATATCAGCCTGTGGCAGAAAAGCAATCTGTTGAGGTTGAAAACAAGCAAGGATGGCTGCTAGTCAGAGGTACTCGTCAACTGCTTTAGCATGCTAACTGCTTTGCTCATGTAAATAAAGCAAACTCTGCTGCCACTATATTTTGATGGAAATTGGATACAGTTCCATTCATTCTGGATACTGATTCACCCATTCCCAAACTCCACCTTGCTTCTGATGATTCTTCCACATGCTCAGGAAGATTTTATGATTCAGAATGATGGAACCAAAGTTCAGAATTAAGAGGGTGGGGGTAATGGTGAACTCATGAGTTCTCCCACACTCAGATGCATCATAAGCAAAACTAAAATCTCTGCTGAAGTTCAAACCCGGCCCAAAGTAAGTTCCCCCAGACATTAAAACAAACAGTCTAATTCCAGTCTATGTTAGTTTTTCATGTGTTCAATCATAAGTTGATTCCATCCCATTTCCTAGGTGCTTAAAAAAAACCCAGCATGAAAATGCACATTTAAATTGTATACATTTCCCCTAAAATATGTATTTTGTAATCATTTCTTCCTAAATACATCAATTTGTAATACAAAAGATGCAAATTGTATGCATCTTTCACTAAAATATGCATTTCCCTTAAATATTCATTTTTGTATGCATTTTCTTCCTAAAATATGTATTTTTGTATGCAGTTACTGAGCCAAGAATTTCACTGCAAAATTTGGAGGAGTGCGCTGTGTGAAGGATATCTGTGGAAGTGTGAATGCTGTTGAGCTGCTTAAAAATGAAGACCAAACAAAATTCTCCATCCTTGCCACACGTCATCACTTGCTACCCTTCCTTTTCCCCAAACATTTACTCCCTTGTGGACTCCATTTCTTCTTGGTATCTGAACTGGCATTATCCCAAGTGACAGGAACCATGAGACATTAATTTCTAGGGCACCTAATGTTCATACTAAGTACTCAGATGCCTTGAAAACTACATGTCCCAGGATCCTTGGTGTCTGAGACAGTGCCATGTCCCAAGGGTCAGGCTCCTGATCATCAGGAGAAAGGCATGAGGAAACTATAGAGTAGGAAGACTGGGCATGGGAATTAGCCCCAGAATGAATTCTGGAAGACAGAACTCTGGCAGAGCCCTCAATGTGAGAGGAATCACATGGGCCCACCACCCCTGCCATGCATATGGCATGAGGATCAGGCATCAGCTCCCAAACCCCTAGTATACTCAGAAGCTCCCCAGTTCTACAAGAACCAGTGCTTTCAGAATTGAGTAGGCCACAAAATGGAAGTTACCAGTTTATCACATCACAAGGGGCAGGTTCCTGGTTTTAGGATGAGTAGATATAATGGTAGCCTGTAGGGCATGAAAAACAGAATGACGAAGAACATTATATTATACTCTAGGTGTAGTGAAGAGGGAAATGACACCTTCCTCTAGATATTTTATTTTATTTTTAGTGCAGATTAAATGACATATAAATGACATATAAATCACAGAGTTCTTCAGTTCTTGAAGAGGGTTCAGTGCAGGGACCTCCAGTCTTCAAATGAGACAGGCCCTTACTATAAGCTTCATCCCACATACCTGCTTCCCTCGGATTATCCTTGTGGCACTAAGCTTTCACGGTTGTTGTTGCTACCAGGTGACAGTGATTCTTTGCATACCAGGAAGTGAATTTAAGGGGGGAAATGTAAAAAAAATCATTAAAAAATCAACGGATGACCCAATTCAATTCAAATTTGGTATGTTTAAAGTTCTCCCTAATATCTTTTACTGTGCCAATTTTGGTGTCTTTATCTTTAAAGCTTACTCAGATGTAAACAATTCTTTAAAATCCTGCTCCTGCGCCCCAGCGGCGGCTTGGAAGATACACTCAAAATGTAGGGGCTAAATACGGCGAATCTTTTTGCTTTATTGCACAATTAAGGCAGGATGCATGGGAGTACTTCACAATCAAAGTAGATTATAAAGTGGACAACTTCTGAGTCCTTTGCATGCAAGTCACAGTGATTGCACAGTATAACGCTGGTGTGATAAAGCTCTTTATCACAACTTTGATACAAAATAGACCCTAGTGTAGACAAGATGGTTGCAGCACTGAACAGGCCGAGATTGTATAAAATTTTAGTTTTCTATAGTAAACCTGAAGATATTTCTACATTTTTGTTTAAGTAATGTTGAATTGAGAGGAGTAGCTATGAGGGAGCTATTTGGAACCTTTTCCAGGACTATCTGCCCCCAGGAAGCTCGCCAGCGGACAGGAATTATTATTATTATTATTATTATTATTATTTATATAGCACCATTAATGTACATGGTGCTGTACAGAGTAAAACAATAAATAGCAAGACCCTGCCGCATAGGCTTACATTCTAATAAAATCATAATAAAGCAATAAGGAGGGTAAGAGAATGCACCAAACAGGCAGTATAAAAGTCAGAACAATTCAAGTTTTAAAAGCTTTAGAAAAAGAAAAGTTTTTAGCTGAGCTTTAAAAGCTGTGATTGAACTTGTAGTTCTCAAATGTTCTGGAAGAGCGTTCCAGGCGTAAGGGGCAGCAGAAGCAAATGGACGAAGCCGAGCAAGGGAAGTAGAGACCCTTGGGCAGGTGAGAAACATGACATCAGAGGAGCGAAGAGCACGAGCGGGGCAATAGTGTGAGATGAGAGAGGAAAGATAGGAAGGAGCTAGACAGTGAAAAGCTCTGTAGGTCAACAGGAGAAGTTTATATTGGATTCTGAAGTGAATTGGAAGCCAATGAAGAGATTTCAGAAGTGGAGAAGGAATGACTTGCATTTCCTCTGCTTCCAGGTGGGGGACAGATATCCATTTCCCATCTTCAAGCAAGACCCAAATATCGGGGGAGAGGAAATGCAAGAACAGCTATTGCTCTGTTTTAGCAAATATTAATACTTTTGTGGCACCCAAAATCTAACCAATATATAGTGACATGGGTTTTCTGGCTAAGAACCTATTTCTACATGTTGAGGACTCCCAGTTCAGATATGCTGTGCTTTGCAATTATTATTCCGAAACATTTCTTTACCAGTACTTTATCCATGTATAGTAATTCAATGGGAAACCATGTTCTTATCTCCTGTGGTATAGAAGACCCGTGCCAGGTGAAGGTAACTATTTCTGCTTTAAAAACATCATCATCAACAACAACAGCAGCAACAACTCTGTAGAGCAATCTGTCACCTCTTCACCAATTTGACACACATTTGCTCTATATTTAGAGAATTCAACATAAAGCAACACTGCCCTGGACAATCCCTGCTGTGGATATTGAAACAGCCCCGTGGCTGCCATCTCGCCACATCACAGGGAAATGAGACAGATGCTCTGTAAGAAGATTAGGGGCAATGTTTTGTTTCCCAGGTTGTGCTGAAAAACTGCAACTGTAGCCTGTGTCCGCAACTATGATAGAGTTTGACAGCTGTTACAAGACTGGACTATATCCAAACTTTTGAAGGAAGCCATATTTATTCATTTACAACATTTATATACCGCAGAGTGGTAAAGCAGCAGTTTCTGCAGCTGAAACTCTCCCCACGGCCTGAGTTCGATCCCAGCGGAAGCTGGTTTCAGGCAGCCAGCTCGGGTCGACTCAGCCTTCCATCCTCCCGAGGTCGGTAAAATGAGTACCCAGTTAGCTGGGGGAAAGGTAATAACGGCCGGGGAAGGCAATGGCAAACCACCCCGCTATAAGGCCTGCCAAGAAAACATCAGCGAAAGCTGGTGTCCCTCCAAAGGTCAGTAATGACTCAGTGCTTGCACGAGAGGTTCCTTTCCTTTCCCCACATCTAAACAGATCCCGGAGTGGTGAACAAAAAAAAGATAAAAGGAATAAAACACAATATTAACAGTTATTTTAAAAACAGAGTACCAATAATATCCAAGGCTGGTCAAATGGGCTGGTAAAATAGAACAATGCTGATGCCTGCCTATCTCAGGATGTCCTATCCCAGTTGTCAGGGCAGTGTGTGGTGGGAGCAGCATCTGTAGGTAAAGATGTATGGATTTTGTTAAATCCATTCCATATGTGTTTCACGTTTTGTCAGGCATTTTTTGTCCTGTTGTACACTCATTGATGAAATTGGATTTATTTTTAGGCATATACAATATTTTTCCCTGTAGCTATACTACAGTGACCAGATTCAAAAGAGGGCAGGGCACCTGCAGCTTTAACTGGTGTGATGAAGAAGAAATTTCACCAGGTTCCCCACATATACAATGACACCTGCTGAAATTTCCTTTTCAATACAACTGTTAAAGATACAGGAGCCCTGTCCTCCTTTCCATACGGTCACTCTAACTTAGGAGGTTTTTTGGGGGTGGGAGTTGATAATGGATCCCTGTGACACTCTCCAACTCCTCTTCCTGGCCAGTGGCCAGAGCTACACCAAGCAGGATATGGCACTTTGAAAACATTTTGAAAACTGTATCTGGAGTGTGTCCTGGCCCTCAACAGTTGTCACTACTGTTATAAACCATTTTAAAGCAGTAGTGTAGATTCTGCCACTATCCAGTAAAATCAGATGCTGAATAGGAATGTGTGAACGCTTGCTGGGGAACATGGGTGAGAAGGTGCTGTTGCACTATGTCCTGCTTGTTCATCCCTGGCCGATGGCTGGTTGGCCACTGTGTGAACAGAGTGCTGGACTAGATAGACCCTCGGTCTGATCCAGCAGGGCTCTTCTTATGTTCTTAACACTTCTCAGTTTAGACTCTCCATTTTCAAACCTGGGGCAGATCTGCAGAACACGCCTCGCAAAATCTGCTTTACAAAATTACGGTAGAAACAGGCTAGAATACATTAGATGTAATGCATGCTAATCATTTAAAAACACATTACAAAACTATCAGTCTTTTACCCTTGGCAATATCCTCATAAGCTTCAATTCACTGGACAGAAGACACTATCTCTCAAATAACCAAAGAAAGACAAATAACCCAAAGGCAACATTTGATTAAATTGGCCATACCGGCGTGCACACTTTGTGAAGGGAGAGGAAAATCTCAGGCATCAACCTTTCATAAGCCTTGTGTGTGCTTCTTTTCTCAGGGCAAGTCAAAGACAGAATAACCCTTCCCCCCCCCCCCCCCAAAAAAAAACAAGCTACCCTGAAGTCATCAGGAAATAGATGGGAACAAATAAAGCCAGTAAAGAGCTCAACTGTCTCTGGGAGGTTTATTGAATTAAATTACATTAGACATGTGGTCTGCATTATGTGAAGGTCAAGCTTTATTCTAATGGAGGCAATAGAGTTAAGCCTTTGCAAACAGGCTGAAGATGTGATCCTTTGTACACTTACTTGGAAGTAAAATCCATTGAAATCAATGAAATGTCCTTCCATCCGATGTACTTAGGATCACTTGCTAAAAGAGGGGGACAGAACCAGGCTCAGAGATTGCAGTAATTTATTTCAATGATTGCTTTGCTAATGTCTGCAGGGGTTAGTTTACTTCAGAAGAATAGATGAGTTGAATCCCTGCAGAATTATTAACCTTCTTGGAAGTAGTAAACAAGGATGGCATGGAATTGTTCTGCTTTAAAAAGGTATTTGCTTTGAGACATTGATTAGTACTGCAGCTTCCATTGATTCAGGCTCAGCAGCAATTCACTGAAACTGCACAACGGACCTGGTGCAATAAAACCATAAAAAAAACAAATTAGAAAGCAGTCAATGAATGTCTTCTTAAAAGGGCAACCTCTCAGCAAGTGGAGGCCGCTCTTAAAAATTGTAAAGATTGTAAGCCTGTGGGCAGGGACTGTCTCAACAAATATTTTTGTAAGCCGCCTTGAGAGCCTTTTTGGCTAAAGGGCGGGATAAAAGTACTATAATAAATAAATAAATAAATAAATTTTAAAAAAGGGAAATCCTCAAATATACCTGGACATAGATTAATTTAATTTAAAAAACAAACAAACGACTAGAGTGGATGTCAAAGGTGAAGGTGCGCCCCTCAAATTCACCTGATTTCAAGTTAAGAAGGGATTGGTGATAATTGTTCATCCTTCTTAAAAAAATCTTTTTTAAAAAATTAACAGGCTTACTATTATTATTATCTCTTTCTCACTCATGGCGTTCTTTCTAGATGAACATGACAGGCTTTGCCAAGTCATGCTGTCTTTTACAGATTCAGGAATTTCCTGACAATTGAGCATGTTTTAAATATGGCTGCTTTCTGGATGTTGGTGCGGATGTATTTTCGTAGGCCTAGTTTCTGAAGGTTTTCTGTGAAAATAAAATTTTAAAATGATGTGATGCTGGTGACTGATCTAACTATATAATTGTAATTTCCCCTTGTTGCCATAGTTCTTTAACTTCCATAGCCAGTGGTGTATATTTTCCTCTCTGTTCTCTTCCTTTTGATCAACATTTTTGTCACTAGGTATTGCTATGTCAATGAGGTAGGTAGGTATGTGTGTTTCTTTTTTGTTTATGACTGTTATGTCTGGTTGATTGCAAAGTATTCTCTTGTCCCAGAATGGTTCTCATAGAATCATAGAATAGTAGAGTTGGAAAGGGCCTAAAGGACCACCGAGTCCAACCCCCTGCTCAATGCAGGAATCCACCTTAAAGCATCCCTGACAGATGGTTATCTAGCTCCCTCTTGAATGCCTCTAGTGTGTAATCGTATACTCTTTTTAATGCTAGGTTGCTAGTTTGTTGTACTACATTTTTCTTCACCTGTCCACTGCTTGGTTTGTTCAGTGGTAACAGTATGCTGAATATGTGAGTATAGATATGAGAAAGGTGATGGGGAAATAGTGTTAAATGTTAAGAAAGGTGAGACTATGGTAATCCAGTGAAGGATTTGCAGTCAGAAAAGATATTTGAGGGAAGGGGAGACTGTATGACACAGAGTATAGCAAAAGCTTCTAAGTACAGCAAAAGCTACAAAAGTAAGAATGAGTAAGAATGAGTGGAGTTAATTTCAGATCCATTGAATGTCTCACTTGTTCTTTATTTCAGTGATTTTAACATTAATATGTTATATAGAACAGGTTTGTCTTTATTGTGTGCTGTAAAATCAGACCTGTGACCAAGGCCATGTTTGGGTGAGCACGCCCCTTTGGTGGATGGACATGTTGGCGAGCACGCCTCCTTGGGGGCGGCCATGTTGTCCTCCTTTTTGGTTTCCAAAATATGGTCACCCTATCCATGGCTGATTGGGAACTAGAACTCGGATCTCCCGACTCCCACTCCAACACTTTAGTCACTATGCCACACTGGAATGACTTGCCTTGTACTAGATTGATAGCCTCTATTGCAAGTAGAGGGTTGTATTCAATGTTAGTTCAGCCTAAGCCCCTAATTTCAGTGGGTAGAATTAATATTGAATACAACACGAAGTTTTGACGTTCAGATTTTAAAATATCCTTTTTCATTCTTTTTATGTTCTCCGTGCACCTTGGGTCACACTGGAAACACAAGCCTCAGCTAGACATACCAGTCTAGTGCAATGGAGGGGTGAAGTTCTTGCGATATTTTTATCCCGAGATCTCCCCCTCTGTTTACATCGGCGCACGATGGCCTCAGGGAGAGGATGTCGCTGCCACGACACCGGCTCTGAACACCAGACCTCCCGTCTGCCACCACTTATTATGGGGCAACACAGGCTCTGAACAACAGACCCGGCCGAGGCTACTCCCTGCTCAAGCCAAGCACCACCACTTGATACGCCTGAGGCAAGGGATAAGAACCACTTTCCTCCAAACTATGTGGAGAAAGGGGTTTAAAATGGAGAATGGATTTTAATATATATAATAATGTGCTGTGAGTTATATCTGCTTAGGTGAATGATTGTCAGAGTGGGTGCTGAATGTGTAAATTTAAGATGATAAACGCCAAACAGACACATGGGATTTTTGTGGTAGTTTTAAAACAAACAATCAAAATTTATTTTTAAAAGTTCATAAGCTTTGTTTCAAATAACAACATTTAAAAACCTTTTTGAAACCTTCCATACAATCCTGTCACCCTCACATTCGCGCTTTCCTTTCACTCACACAATCACTCTTGAACTTTCTTTATTATCAGTATTGAATTATATACTTCCACTACGTGCACACCACACTCTAAAGACACCACTCACTACACTGACTCTCAAATTTCCCAGAACTTAAGTACCATAAATACAGAGAGCACTACAGACTCTAAGAGTCCCTAACAAGACTCCCTGAAAAGCTTTCCTGAAAAGAACAAGAACAAGAACCCCTGAAAAGAACTCTCCATCCCCTCAGTCATGCCCTTATATATCACTCCTCCCCTCTCCCAAGACATTCTAACTCCGCCCACTCAGGCCAACATTCTAAAAACCACAGACTTACACACTGCAGACATACATTTGGAATTGACTTGTGGGGTGTAACGCCACAGTCGTGCCCGCCATTTTGTTGTTTTTTTTAAAGAGGAAGGAGCACAGGAGCGCTCGTACGCAAAAGGTGTTTTAAAAAAATTTAAAACATTTTTTGCTCCCCTCAACCCACCCCTAGTGGGCGCAGGTCCCAGCTCCTCGCGAGTAACCACGAGGAGCTGGGACAAACCTTGATGGTGGGCCACACTTTCCGCGATCTCAGGATCATCCCGAGACCGCAGAAAAAGTGGGCCTAAAGTGTAGGGCCATATCCTGGGGCAAGGGAGGGATCATCCCTCCCTGATCCCGGGATCCCCTGTGCGTCATGTGAATGTACAGGAACGATCTCGGGGATCGCCCTGGGATAAAGCCCCATCTAGCTATGGCCATGGACTATAGATATGATCCCTAACACTCTACTTGGAAGTAAAAACCATTGAAATCAATCAGATGTCCTTCCATCAGCCACATTTAGGATCTACATTCCCATCATGGGGCACGGGGGTGGGTTTTTTTTAAAAAAAAACTGTGCTGCAATAGGAATGAAAATAGCTGGATGCAGCCACCTCATTGCAACCTATGGAGTAAAGTAAATCTGCATAGATCAACTGAGCAGATGAGGCAGGAGTATGGGTGTGTATGTGCCACTGAATGGCCATTGGGTGCGAAATATAGGACTTGCAATCGAACACATCTGGAGGACACTAGGTTGGTGAAGGCTGCTGTATGGTGGTATGTCCATGTGGATGGTTGGGGGGGGGGGAGAGAAATACCAAAATTACACTTTGGGTTCTGACCATGTGTAGGGTGACCATATGACTGGATTTGCCTGGATTTGTCCAGGTTTTTGGTGGCAAATCCGGGAGGGGGGAGGGGAAATCTGGATATATATTTTTAAAGAGCAGCTCTAACAGGAATTAACAAAAATGCTTATAACTCCGTCATTTTTTAAGATAAAGACATGAAACTTGGCACAATGGTAGCTCTTAGGAAGGGCTTTAGTCATACCAAATTTGAAACAGATCCGTTCATCCATTGATTTTTTAGGATTTTTTTAAAAATTGAGATTTTAAAATTATTATTTTTAAAATCGTCATTTTTAAAGATAAAGAGATGAAACTTTGCGCCATGAAAGGATTTAGGTAGAGCTTTAGCCACACCAAATTTGAAACAGATCTGTTCATCCATTGATTTTTCAGGATTTTTTTTAAAAAATGAGGGTTTAATATTATTATTTTTAAACTGTCATTTTTAAAGATAAAGAGATGAAAGTTGGCACCATGAAAGCTTTTAGGTAGAGCTTTAGCCGTACCAAATTTGAAACAGATCTGGGTGCAGTAGCAAACCCTGTTAACAACAACAGCAGCTTGCAATGAGTGAAGATAAAGTCAGAAAAGATATTTGAGGGAAGGGGAGAATGTAACACACAGAGTACAGCAAAAGCTTCAAAGTACAGCAAAACCTACAAAAGTAGGAGTGAGTGAAGTTAATTTCAGATACACTGAATCTCTCACTTGTTCTTTATTTCAGTGATTTTAACCTTAAGATGTTATGTAGAACAAATTTGTCTCAAATGTGTGCTGTAAAATCAGACATGTGACCAAGGCTATGTTCAGGTGGGCATGCCCCCATGGTACTAGTCACGCCCCCTTGGGGGCGACCATGTTGTCCTCTTTTTTGGTTTCCAAAATATGGTCACCCTAACTGGAAAGCACCCTCCAACAGGTTTTTCAGGTGGCAATCCAGTCCCCATCCCTGATCTAGTAGTTGGAGGAGATGTATCTTCAATGTCCCATCTTCAGATGGTATAAAATCCTCTTCTTCTAAGCATAGTAGGATCCCACTTTTAAGTGGATGAAGTCAGCATTCTCCAAATCACACAAAACAGCAGTTTCTTTTCTTTGTTCCATAAGAGAAAAAAAGTCAAAATCCAATGGACAATACATTTATTAGGCCAACCAAAATGCTGCCAAACAGTGTGCAAGTTTGCAAGTTCTCAAAAGCTCGTGATCAGACTGGATGGTAAACAAGGCCCAAGGCAGGATGAGCGGGCTGGAGGGAGAACCAGCTGGCTGATGTTGAAGCCTGTAGTCTGCATTTAGACACAGCCTTGAGATGAAATATTGGGGGTGGGGTAGGGAGGAATGGCCAAAATCAGGCACCTTGTACAACCATGCCCATGGTTCCTCTGCCTGTTTGGGGGCAATTCCCTCTTGTCACCTCACTCCCGTAAGACACAGCCCACAGATCCTCCCTATATGCTGGAGAGACCTTTGCAGGGCTGGGCGCAGGGGAGCAGTGGGGCCAGTTGGCATGGGCCTACGATTTTGAGGGGGCCTACTCCGAGTCCCCCTGTTAGAGGCAAAGGGGGACCCTCTGGTAAAGATTTGTTACAAAGTAGCTCTCCTGTGAGTGAGCAGTACCATTTTGAGACAGCCAAAAAGCCAAGGTGTCTTCACCCCCATCTCCAGCAGAGATGACACAAAGGCACATGAATGGGGCTCAGAGCAATATGTATTTAGAACTGATTAAAAAATACTTAATGAGCAGTTTGAAATGGGGCCTACATTTCCCATCTGGCCCGGGCCTATTATCAGCTTTGCCCGGCCCTGGACCTTTGGAGGGGGGCGTGCAATGGGAGGGAGGGGAAGGGAGAGACCTTTTGTGCTAGCTGCCTTCCCCTCGTGCCACACAAAATCTCCCCCTGCATTTTGAAGCATTAGATTTAATCTCACAAACATGACTTTGAAAGAATGACTACACCTATTCTCACGCACCATATCTGGATGCAGCTACCTCATAGAGGTTGTGTCCAATGCTACCTAGGGAGTAAAGTAAATCCAATTTTTCACACTGAAGGATACTGATGATATTTCTTTTCACTCCTGAGAGGGCTTAATAGTTTCCATGCATCATTGGTACACATAAGCTATGGATCTTTCCCCCTCACATCTTCGTGCAGTATATAATATGAAATGTATTCAGAAATGGCAAAATGAAAAATAGTTTGACTGAAACAAATGATATATATGCCTGGAAAACATCTTCTTGGGAGATGCTCAATGGTCCATATTATTTTTTTAAAAAAATGTATAACCTATTTATTTATTTATTTTAAAAAAGCCACCAGAAATGGGTTTCATGACTGATTGGTATCAAGTAATTACTTTCCTTGTTGGTCAAAAAAACGTGCACTGAAAGAGGATTTGTAAAGCCAATACACAAATATAACTTTGTGCAGACTATATGAACATTGGTACAAACCATACAGGGAGGGTTCATGCAAAGTAAAACTGAGGAAGTTCAACTTGCAGTTTGGAATGACATGACAAAGAAAGCACTATTTCAAGCACTTCAGTTATAAAAATCACTAGATTTATGGCAATATTTTTTATTCTCAAGGCAAGTGTGAATAGATCAGGAAAGCAGAAATGAAACGTTCACCCAGCTTTTTAATCCTCTCCCCCCCCACCGCCCCCCAATTTTGGGGTAGGGATATTCACCTCACTGTCCCCTCTCCCATCACATATTTTGTGCCTCAATGCTTTGCTGCTGCTTCTTTTTCCAGATTGTTCCTTCAAAGCAAACTATGGCCAGCTTCTATAGTGGCTAAAGATCTTGATTCAGACATTTCTGGACCAGATGAGTCCTGGGCAGGATCTACACTACTGCTTTAAAATGGTTTATGACAGTAGTGACAACTATTGGGGCCGAGGACACACTCCATATACAGTTTTCAAAATGTTTTCAAAGTGTCATATCCTGCTTGGTGTAGATCTGGCCCTGGGATAAAGAGGTTTTTGGGAAAGGGGAAGACTTTCTCTCTTCATATTCAAGATGGCAACACTGAAAAATCCTTATCAGAAAAGTCAAATTACTGAGAGGACAAACCACTAGGGACTACGTTTGCTCTGTCACCTTTCCCACGCTCCCCAGACTCTTTCTCTGCCAGTGTTCTGAGATTCACCTTCCTCCCCAGAACATCCTTCCCAGACCCCCTCAACTCCTGTTATCCTTTCTTACCACAACAGCTGGTAGCAGGTATATCAGTAGTCTCAAAACAAAGAGGGAACACGCCTCAGGATGCTGAAAAAAATGAATGTTTTATTCCAGAGTAAGCCCAATGCATTTCAGCCCTGTTTTATTTGGAGCCTCTTTCAGGGGTCCTATTAGAACAGCCAGCAGAGATCTCTGATAGATGTATATCTCATAAATTCAATTACTGGCTGTTAAGCCCCTGAAGAAGTCACCAAATAAAAGAGGGCCAAAATGCATTGGTCACCTTGCAATAAAACTCAATTTCCCAGCATCTCTGTCTTTGTTATGTGTTTGTAGTGGATGCTTTCCAGTTTTTCACATGCATCAATAGCTTCACCAGCATGAGTAGGTGCCTCATAAACAGAGAATGACCCCCTTTAAATGGAGCCTGGTCTCATCCAGAGACGTGAAACCAAACACAATACCTCCCTCCCTATGCATTGTTTTAGCCCTCACTAGGTTTCTTACCAATATTTCAAGTCTTAGCCTTTCCTGTAGCTCCTAGTGGTCCTTCCAGCATCCTGAGTCTTAGTGTCTGCATGATTACCACCACATGCTAATCACTGTTTGCTGGCTGTAGCTATTTCCAATGCTACAGCTACTCTTTCCAGCCCTATCCTCTTTTTGTGAGTTTCAATCTTGAAAGGAAATTCCCCAGGCTCCAAGCTGGATTGAACCAACATCCCATATAAGGTGTGGAGGTCCTCTCATGAGGTCTTTCTCATGCCAAGGAGAAACAGATGTACAGATTCATGCAATGCTAGCTGTGGTATAAAGTGAGGGAAAGACAGGGATGCTAGATACCTCTTGATTTTTCCTTCAGACAAAGTGCTCATCATTGTTGTTGTTACATGTATACCCCACCTTTCTTCCAACATAGAACTCAAGGTGGTTACATTGGGTTCCCAGATGGTCTCCCTTCCAAGCATAGCCAGACCTAGACCTGCTCAGCTTCAGCAAAGTGGCTGCTTCCTTTGTTTTCAGACCAAGCCCTGAGACCATCTTTAAGTTATGTGGTTGGCCACAGTGTGAAACAAGATGCTGGACTAGATAGGCCTCTGATCTGAACCAACAGGGCTCTTCTTATGTTCTCATCTATGCAATGCTCGGGAAACCCAGCTGGCAATGGCACCACATTGCAAGGCCTTGAAAAGCCTGGAATACATCTGATATGCTTGATTTGAAAAACTGAGAAAACCCTGAGAGCTTCCTGTGCATAATAGCCAATTGTTCTTGAAACACACTCGCAATGTCGCTTGGAGACCTTCTGCTGTCACCCTGCAACTGCTATGCACGCAGAATGGCTTCTCAAGCATTATCATGCAATTATTTCTACATCTCCCTTCAGGATGCCAATTACCACTTTGGCCTCAGAAATTCAAAAAGCTTTTTTCAAGATTCAGAATATTTACTGTAGCCAACCCAAGCTAATGCAGTCTAGGTGAAAGGGGCATACGTTTCTATTTTTATTTTTATATGCATTTTAAAAATAAAGAACTTATCATGAGAAGCTCATATTTTATCTGTTTTTTTCTATAGTGTAGTCACTAAAGAATATGAAATTATTTACTGTCATATAATGCTGCAGTGGTATCTCATTTGGTATTTTATGTTGTCATTGTCTGGCTAGCAATAACAGGAAAACCATGAGTCCATGAAGGTTCCCCAATATAGAAAATCATGCTGGCAGAGGGTGGCCATCGCTCAGCAGCAGAGCACTCGCTTGGCATGAAAAAAAATCCCAGGTTCAATCTCTGGCATATCATCATCATCATCATCATCATCATCATCATATCCCACCTTTTCCCCAATACTGGGACTCAATGCGTCTTTACAAAATTAAAACATATACAATTAAAACATATAAGTAGAAATATACAAAAGTTAAAAATATAATTAAACAATTTATAGTATTAAAACATTTCAAAGATTAAAACACAAATGACTAATAATAATAATAATAATAATAATAATAATAATAATAATAATAATACAGTCTAGCACATTAACAAAGGTCCAGACCCAAAGGCCTGCTGGAACAAAAAAGTTTTTGCCTGTTTTTGAAAGTATAGCAAAGAGGGAGCCAGTCAAATCTCCCTGGGAAGGGAGTTCCAGAGCCTTGGAGCAGCCACCAAGAAGGCCTCTCCCCACCAGGCATGCCTGTGATGGAGGTGAAACCGAGACAAGGGCCTCTCTTAAAGATCTCATGGCATGAGCAGGCTCGTAAGGGAGAATACGATCTTTCAAATAACCTGTAAACAGACTGGAAGCCAGTGGAGCTGTTGTAACAGAGGAGTTGTATGCTCCCTTGTAACCAGCCCCAGTCAACAGTATGGCTGCAGCTCTTTGAACCAGCTGAAGTTTCCAAACACTCTTCAAAGGCAGCCCCACATAGAGCATGTTACAGTAATCCAAATGTGATGTAACTAAGGCATGTGTCACCATGGCCAGATCCGACATCTCTAGGAATGGGCACAACTGTGCAAATAAACTACTGGTTACCACTGAAACCTGGGCATCTCCAGGTAGGGTGAGGACAGACCTTTGTCTGAAACCCTGGAGAGACATTGTCAGTCAGTGTCAACAATACTGAACTAGATGGACCAATGATGTCACTTGGTATAAGATAGCTTCCTAATGTCTATGGATGGAAATCTTGTGACCACTGTGCATAATTGGAGAATGTGCAGAATGGCGACAACGTACATCCAGTTGTGCACACTAACCATACATCTTCCTGCAGATGCTCAACCAAACTCAGTGACCTTGTTCAGATGACATGCTAAGCCACAGTGGTTAAGCACTTTGAGCTAAACATTATGGCTTAGTGTGTCATGTGAACCATTCCTAACTATGGTGGCTCACTAACCATTTGCTGCAAAAGGGTTAGCAGCCTAACCATGGCTTAGTGTGTGGTCTGAACAGGCCCAATAAATGAACTTAATGATTTGTCTGACACTAGAAAACTAGACGTGACAGAAGCGTTCAATATAAGATGGAGGAAAATTCAGCTCAGATTTTTACAGCCACAAGTGTGTCATCCACATCTGACAGGTTCTTGGTGTTGTGGACTTTACGATCAAACTATGTGTAACATGGGGGTTCTGTGACTGGAATTCCTGATGTATTTTTCTAATCAAAAATCTCCCATGTCAGATGGAGTTTGCAGGTGGGGGTGAAGAGAAAAGGTGCATTTCATGTGATAAAGAAAGCCAAGTATCTGTCCTAAGGTGTGTTCCTCAGATAGAAGAGAAATAGCAGGGTTTATTTGGGAGGAAGAGGGAGTTGATTGCTACATCCTGAACACCAGATAAGGAGATAAGAAGAGCTGTGCTGAATCAAACCAATGCCCCATCTAGTCCAGCATTCTGTGTGCACAGTGGGCAACAAGCAGGACATGAGTGCAATGTAGCAGCCTCCTATTCCTGTTTCCCAGATGTATTAGGGAGGCATACTGCCTCTGATACTGGATAGACACTAATATATAGCTATCATGACTAGCAACCATTGAGAGGCTTAAACCCCCCATGAATTTGTGTATCCCCTTTTAAATCTTTCCAAGTTGGGGACCATCACTACATCTTGTGGTAGCAAATTTCATAGCTTAATTATATACTGTGAGAAGAAGTGCTTCCTTTGATCTGTCCTGAATCTTCCATCACTTACTTCAATTTATGAGCCTGGGCTCTAGCATTATGAATGGAGGAGAAAAATGCCTCCCTGTCTACTTTCTCCATAGCATGCATCGTTTTATACATCTTTATTGTGCCCCCTGCCCTATTCGCCCCTTACACTTTCCAGCCCTCTGATACAGAAGTTAATCTTAAGGACATGTTACATATTATTGTTAGAAGATCAGCAATTTCACACATGAGTTCCTTAAGAACTTTCAGATGGATACCGAGTGGACCTGGTGATTAGTTTTTGTTTTGCCAATAAGATCTAGAAATTCACCTCTATTTGCCTCAGTTCCTTAGACCCCCTTTCTGAAAATATCTGCTATTTCTCTTCAATTTCCTTAACCTCCTTTAGTGGTGGTGAAGTTCTAGATCCAGTGGTCCAACCACCTCTCTGGACGGTTTCCTGCTTCTGAAGTATTTAAAGATTTTAAACATAGTTGGTCTTAACGCTAATGGAAATATCCTCCTCAAAATCCTTTTTTTGCATCCTTTATCACCTGCTTAAATTTCCTTTGTTGTCCTTTGTGTTAGCCTTCCTCAACCTGCTGATTTAGACTTCAACTCTCATGAGGCCCAACCAGCATGGTCATGAATGCTGGGGAAGTTGTAGTCCAAAACATCTGGCAGGCACCAGGTTGGAGATGGCTGCTTTGAGTTCTCCACATTTTGGCAAGACTTCTGGTTCTATAGGAAGCCTTCTTTTTTCTTCCTTCAGACAGCTCGTTAACCACGTTGGTTACCTCTTGGACTTTATGCTACCTTTCCTGACCGGCAGTATACATTTTATCTCCTCTTCCCTCTGCTTTATAAAGGAGCCTTTTCTGCAGGAAGACGTGCAAGGACTCCAAGCCCTTCTGTACTCTACATCTCCAAGTCTAATTATCTTGTTCATGCAGGAGCTACAATTGCGTCTGATGAAACCTTTGCCACTTGCTAGATCTTTACGCCACTTTGTCAGTCAATTTGGTTCTGCCCCATGGGTGTGCTATTGAATCATACTTCCTCCTGGGTTTTTTCTTTTCCTTTTCTTTTCCTCTTCTTCCCATTTATTAACAGCAGTTTCCTCCAGCAAGTGTTTGTCATCAGCTTTTTCATTTCTAACTCTCTGATTTTTCCACGTTTGTAAAGAGATTGCTGAAGTATTTGATTTCTGATTACTCATGATTAAGCAACAGTAGGAATTGATTTGACAATAATGACTGAAGATGTGTTGTTTCCTCCAGACGGTTTTCATTTTCATCCCTTTTCTCTGTACAGATTGATATATTATCCTTAGATTGTTATGAAAGAAGGCTTTTGAGGGGGAAAACCCTCTAACTTGGTAGTCACATTTCTGCTATATAAAGTACAATCAGTGTCCTAGAGTGTTATTATATGTTGCAATTTGACACTGTAAGTTGAACAGCAGGTATTCAGAATTATACTGGAGTTGCTCCAAATTAGAAGAACCGAAGAAGAACCCTGCTGGATTAGGCAAAACGTGCATTTAGTTCAACATTATTTTTCCATCTGGGGTCAGCCAATGCCTTAGGAAAGCTCACAAGCAGAACATGAATCAAAAGCCTCCTGTGAGTACCTCCCTTATGACAGGCTGCAGCAACTCTCCTATGAGAGATGGTTAAAACAGCTGAGATCGTTTATCTTGGAAAAAAGGACGCAAAGGGGAGACATGATAGAGGTGTACAAAATTATGCATGGAATGGAGTCTATGGATAGGGAGACATTTTTCTCTCCCTCCCATAATACTAGAATCCAGGGTCATCCCATGAAGCTGATGGGTGGGAAGTTGAAGACAGATAAAAGGAAGTACTTCTTCCCACATTGCATAGTTAAACTATGGAATTCACTACCATACGTGCTGATGTCCACCAATTTGGATGGCTTTAAAATGGGGTGCGACAAATTCCTGGAGGAGAAGGCCGTCAATGGCTACTGGTCCTGATGGTTATGCTAACTCCAGTATCAGAGGCAATGTGCCTATGTATGCCAGTTGCTGAGGAACATGGGCAGGGGGGGTTGCTGTTGGACTGATGCCCTGCTTAAGAACCTAAGAAGTGCCCTGATGCTGGATCAGACCAAGGGTCCATCTAGTCCAGGACTCTGTTCACACAGTGGCCAACCAGCCATTGGCCAGGGAACAACAAGGCAGGACATGGTGCAACAGTACCCTCCCACCCATGTTTCCCAGCAACTGGTGCAAACAGGCTTACTGCCTCGAATACTGGAGATAGCACATAACCATCAGGGCAAGCAGCCATCGATAGCCTTTGCCTCCAGGAATTTATCCAACCCCCTTTTAAAGCCAACCAAATTGGTGGCCATCACTACATCTTGTGGCAGTGAGCTCCATAATTTAACTATGCGCTGTGTGAAGAAGTACTCCCTTTTCTTTGTCCTGAATCTCCCACCAATCAGCTTCATGGGATGACCCCTGGTTCTAGTAGTTTGAGAGAGGGAGAAAAATGTCTCCCTATCCACATTCTCCATACCATGCATAATTTTATATACCTCTATCATGTCTCCCTCAGCCTCCTTTTTTCCAAGCTAAACAATCCCAGCTGATGTAACCTTCCCTCATAGGGGAAATGCTCCAACCCCTTAATCCTTTCAGTTGCCCTTTTCTGCCCTTTTTCCAACTCTGTGATATCCTTTTTTAGGTGTGGTGACCAGAATTGTACACAGTATTCTAAGTATGGCTGCACCATGGATTTGTATAAGGGCAGTAGGATACCAGCAGTTTTATTCTCAATTCCTTTTCTTATAATGCCTAACATGGAGTTTGCCTTCTTTAAAGTGGCCGCACACTGGGTGGACATTTTCATCGAGCTGTCCACCACAATCCCAAGATCTCTTGTTCAGTCACCACCAGCTCAGGTCCCATTAGGTTATACTTGAAGTTGGTTTTTTTTGCCCCAGTGTGCATCACCTTACACTTGCTCACATTGAACCGTATCTGCCATTTGGATGCTCACTCTTCCAGCTTGGAGAGATCCTTTTGGAGCTCTTCACAATACCTTTGTGTTTTAACAACCTTAAATAATTTGGTGTCGTCGGCAAACTTGGCCACTTCACTGCTCACTCCTAATTCCAGATCATTTATAAACAAGTTGAAAAGAATTGGTCCCAATACCGATCTTTGTGGGATCCCACTATTTACTTTTGTCCATTGGGAGAATTGACCATTTATTCCTACTCTCTGCTTTCTGTTCTCTAACCAGTTACTGATCCATAAGAGGATCCTCTTATTCCGTGACTGCTAAGTTTGTTCAGGAGTCTTTGGTGAGGGACTTTATCAAAAGCCTTTTGGAAGTCCACGTAAACAATGCTTATGTGCTTCCTGTGAGCAGCTGGTTGGCCACTATCTGAACTGAATACTGGACTAGATGGACCCTTGGTCTGATCCAGCATGGTGTTGTATTTACAGTTACAGTCTTATCAGGTCTGTCTGGGAAGCTGGCCAGCAGCAAAGCTCCTAGTTGCCAGGAGTAACAGGCAGAGATAAGCGAGTCCCAGCAGCAGAGACGCAGCGTCAAAGTCCAAAATCAACATCCAAAGTCAGAGTCTGAAGTACAGTCCAATGGTCCAGTCATGATAAAGTCCAAGGTCATGAATACAGGATATATGGTGTGGATAGCAAAACCAGCAATGACACAATGGTTGTTTGCCAGTATCTGAGTGCTTGTTCGAAGTGTCCTTTTATCCAGAGCCTTAGCCTGGTCCCACCCAGCTCCAGCTCATTGAGGAACCTTCCATCCCCACCAACTATATAAGGGTGGCATTCACAGAGCTGAGTTTCTGGCCTGCTGTCAAGGACTTTTCCTTGCAGGCCAGACTTGCTCTCTACACTTCAATCTCCATCCCTCCCAAGGACCGGGTGGATGATTTGCTTCTAGCTCAGAATCTGCACCATCGGAGACTAGAGGAGGTGGAGGAGGATGGCCTTCACGGAGCTCTCCCAAGGGGCCTGCATCCTCCTCAGCTGCACCTTCCCTCTCTTGCTGCAACACTGCCTCGGGCATGACTTCAAGGAAAGGAGAGTCCGCAACCCCAGGTAAATCAAGTTCTTCCTCAGAAGAACTCCTCAGGAGGGGCCATGACACATGGCTCTTCTGATGTCATGTGTTCTTAAGTTTGTCCCAACATGTGGCATACTGCATCTGCACATGAAGGTTCCATTTAGGCGGTGATGGGCAACTTGTGGTACTCCAGATGTTGTCCTCCAGCTCCCATCAGCCTGAGCTAGTGTGGCCAATTGTTAGAGATAATGTTTGTAGTCCAACAACATTTGCAGAGCCATAGATTATCCACCCCTGCATTTAGGTATCATGGCTGCTAGAAAGACCTCCCTTCTATTAATTTGTTTATTCTTTTAGGGCCATAAACAATCCTCAAAGAGGTGTAAAACTGTCAAAACTATTTTCCCCAATCTGTACCATGTCATTCTAATGATGTTCAGACAACTCTCAGCTGCATTCAGAACTTAATGAACATTCAGTAGACAATGCTAAAAAAAATAAAAATAAGGGGGTTGAGAGAGAGAGAGAGAGAGAGAGTTCTAAATTGACTTGTAATACTAACTATACCATACCACATCACCTCATATTTTCATCTAGGTATGTTTTTTTTACCAAGATCATAGCTTAGAGAAACTTAAATGAGCACACACACACACACACACACACACACACAGAGTTTTTAAGGGTTTAAGGTGACGTGGTCAAGGTCAGAAAGCTTCAATCTTGGAAGCAAGAAGCTGTAGAATCTTTATCTGACCAAACTCTTAGAAGCATCCACATCCGAACACCCAATAGATTATGCAAAGACTTTTAAGTGCATTCTGTATCCGTTTCCCCATTTCTTGACCTTCTTTAGCTTATGGCCAGGCCAAAAGCTTTCCTCCCCAAGAAGCCTCAGCATTAAAATGCAAGCTATCCTATTTGGGCATTTGAGCCTCATTCAGATTTTACCCTCTGGCTGTATTCAAAACACCTGCTGCCCACATTTATCTCGTTGCCCGGCAGCTATAGGAGAGAGCACACTTCCTAAGCACAGTCTCTCCCCCTGAAGCTTCCCAGCCGCTGCTTTTTCACTATGTTCCATTTTCATTCCCTCCCCGCTTTGCTTGGGTGTTGACCGCATGGCACAACCACATGGGTGGACACGTCTCCTCCCGAGAGCTTGTGAGAAGTTGTTAGAGGAAGCATAATCTAGAATATATATAAGTAGGAGGGTAGGTGCTTTCCAAACATCCTCAGCTCCAGTTTAATCAGAAAGCAACCCTTAATATTCAACGCCCAACTCGTGCTGAAGTTGAAAATTCAAAAAGTTTGCTTTTTATTTTAAATCAATGCTTACATAATGTCTCCTGCCTCACCATCTCCATAGTGATTATGTAAATCTCGCTGTTAATTGCTGCACATATTATACAGAAATATTCTAGAAAGTGTGTCTATCACTTTAAGAGAAGGAAGCTCTCACACCGGAAGGAACGGTTGAAGACAGAAGAGCAGGGATGTTGCAAGCTAGTAGAGATTCACTGTGCAGCTTGTTCAACAAAGGTCTGTTAGAGTTTGAAGCAATTAAAAGTGTCTGAGCAGATATTCATGAGCAACCGTATAACGAGCCAAAGAAAATTCACCATGTGCGAAAAGGCATTTGTGCTAATGAGTGCATATTAAATCACACACACACACACACACACACTTACTTCATTGCCATGATGCAGTAAAATTGAAAAACAAATTTGCCACATTTTGTCCAGTACGTCCCACCACCTCCCTGGCAGGACCAGCCAAGAACTGGACAAGACCTCAGAAGAAGAGGAGAAGCCTATTGCTACCCATAATACTTACGAAGTTCAAGGGGATTCAGTCGACATCAAAAACCCTCCTGAGACCACCAACCTGCTCGAGGAGGCCCAAGGTTTGGAGGAATCAAAGCATCCCACTGATCTCACATGTCACTGCTGTAGAGTCACAGGACTCACAGGACCCCAGGAGCAGAAACAGATGTGACACCCCTAGAGTCACAGAGCTTCTTTGGCAGCATGAGGTCAACTATCCTTGAGCCTGACTCATGAGGAAGAAGCTACACTCCTCACAGGCTCCAGCTCAAGGCCTTGATGACAGGCTAGTTAGGGGTGGAGCAGCAGCGCCAGCTATATAGCTGCTCTTTGGCGGCCCAGCCAGTGCTGAAGCCACACCTCATGTTTGCTGTGCTCTTTACTGGATAGCTCCCCTGAACGTCCTGTTCACTGGACAACTCCTGGGAACACAGGATGTTGAGCCATATAGCAGGCGTGGCAGAAATGGGACATTACAGAAATTAGCAGAGACAAATCTCAGGATTGTTGTCACTAGAGACTGTGATACATCCACATTTCTTTTGCACCAGGAACAGTAAAGCCTTTATAAAGACTCCTCCATGTACAACTTCTGCCCTGGAGGCTGCGCATAGGCTTTAACTCCACCTCTCCCTGACTAACAGAGAACATCAAATCCCCCACCACCGCTGATGTCCTTGTACAGATCACCTTTTCCCCACTGCTGCTAGCAGCGAGGAAAGAGTGATCTAAATCAGGATTGTCCGGGGGCAGGCGGATGCATGTCTGTGCGTATGCAACCCCTGAGCCAGCATCATATGTGGCCCTCAGGCCCAAAAGGATTGCGCACCTGTAAAGAAATAAATCCTAAATGCATTAACAAAGAGTGGAGTTAGTGCATGAGAAAGGGAGACCAAAAGGCAAAGTCTCCCCCTTGAAATAAGATGGCCCGACTGGAGTTGCGTAAAGACCCCTTTGAACTTGCCTGACTTGAACTGAGGGCTGGCATCCTGTAAAGCTGTCACTTTGGCCTAGGATCATGGAGGACCCCAAGTGCCCACAGGAATAATATTAGGCTGCAAAGGTGTTCTCAGGGAGACTCTGGGGCTGCATACGCCTGGCTGACATTTGCAGGCAGAGGGTCCTCTTTTTCAACATACTTGCTGTCACTTATGATCCCCAGCAAGTATTGTCTATCCATCCCCTTCCATTCCTGCAAGCCTTGGGAAGAGTGTACATCAGTGGTTCCCAAAGTGGGCGGTATTGCCCCCTTGGGGGCGGTGGGATTGCATAGGGGGGCGTTAAGAGGCAAAGGGATGGCAGGGGGCGCTGGCAGGGGGCGCTAACAGGCAAAGGGGCGGCAGGGGGGCGCTCGAAGTGGTCTCTCCAGAAGGTCCTAAAACCCAGGGACCGAGCAGGAAAGAGCGGCAAATTCAGCTGCTCTCTCCACACTGCTCCTGCTCCGGAAGGACTTTCTCACTCACACAGCCACTCTCTCCTCCTATCTCAAGCCCACAGCAGCCCCACCAGAAGTAGGGGGTGGGGGAAGCGCCCACAGGAGGCAGCAGAGCAGGAAAGAGCGGCGAATTCAGGTGCTCTGCCCACTCTTCTCCTGCCTAGGAGGGCCCAGGGCTGCTTTCCTGCTGGAGCCACCGCCGCCTGCTCGCTCGCTCGCTCCCTTAGCCAGAGCTGCTCCCTCCTACAAGCTGCCCCGGCAGACCTCGTGCGATAGTTGCTGCACAAGGCAGGAGCAGCAGCCATGTGGCGGAGAGGAAGGAGCATTTGGAGGACAGCGGGCGGCAGAGCAGCTGCCAAGAACAGCAGTCAGCCGGCAGGCTGGGTGGGGAGCAGGACTGTTTGTGCTGCTGCAAGGTATCACCAGGCTCCCTTCCCCTGTCAGGAGTTGCAGATTGGGGCCATCTCCCCTCTGAGCTGCTGCCCTCCTGTCGTAATCAGCCCAGCAGCTACTGTGAGGCTTGGAGGGGGGGGTTGGAAAGAAAGAGAGAGAGAGAGATGCTGTGTGTCTCTGTGTGTGCTCCCACCCAACAAAAAAATCTGGACTACAACAGGATTGGGAGAGAAAAGAAAAGGGGGAGGGAGAGAGAATTTCAATTCCCCAGGTCCTTCCTGGCTAAAGAAGATTCAGCAGCACCTTTTTCAAGAATGCTTGCTGAAACCATTCCTAACTGCCCTTGCTTATTTCAGGGTGTCCAACCCCCTTTTTCCAAGCGTTCTTTTGGTAAACATGGTATGTGTGTATCTTGTGTCACCATAAAAACAGAGCTGCAACACAATCCTAAGTATGTCTACTCAGAAGTAAGCCCCACTGAGATCAACAGAACTTCCTCTGAGGTAAATGTGCATAGGATTCAGCCTGAAAACGAAGAGAGAGTGAAGAAAAGACAGGAGAAAATGAATTGTAGAAATAGAATAGCAAGGTAACTGTGGAATATTTAACCATATTGAAAGACAATAAGTACAGTAAAATTAGTGCCCCTCTACTTCAGTTCCAGCCAGGTTTTCCATAGGAAAACTCCGTACCAGGTGGCAGATAATTATTTTAAAATTTTAATTAAAATACATTATCCTTTCCTATAACAAAGTGGTGCTTACTCCTAAGTAAGTGTGTTCCACTGAAGAAGGAAATCCTATTTGATTCCTGTATTCATGGTAGTGTGACACTTTTTCAAGTGGAACGCTTTGAAGCTGCTCAATTTATTTTGAGGCAGATTGGAGGTGTGTGAGCCATGTCCCTGGTGCACACCGAAGCTAGGAAAAACAGAAAAAGGGATCCATTGTAGGAGAGGGTACTGTGTCATCTTTGCTGCTGCAGATTTCATAAAATTATGTCACAGGAGACTGGAGTGTGGAACAATCTGTGCAATGCTTATTACTTCAGAACCGAAAATAGCTACTGCCCTAGGTTTCAGTGCAGAGCTTGTGTTTCCAAGAACTGCTTTTTCTCACGCACCCTCTCAGGATACTTTGGCTCCTATCATGGCAGAGGGAGTATGCAGGGATAGGGTAGGATGGTGGGATGCATGTGGTGTCATGCCCTGGGATACGGTTGGAGATATTAAATATGGGACAAGAAATTTAATCATCGAGTTTGAGAGTTGAGCGAAGAGAGATGCTGGCGAATTAGCCTCTGCTCAACACCAAATATTTGGGGCCATTACAATGAGATGCTCAAAAGCAGAGATGTCAATGGCAGGCCTTGCTTCCATTCTCCCTCCTCATTGAAGGAGTGGGATATGTCAATTTAGGCCATTGCTTTTGTTGTTTATTCGTTCAGTCGCTTCTGACTCTTTGTGACTCATGGACCAGCCCACGCCAGAGCTTTCTGTCGGCTGTCGCCACCCCTAGCTCCCCCAAGGTCAAGTCTGTCACCTCCAGAATATCATCCATCCATCTTGCCCTTGGTCGGCCCCTCTTCCTTTTGCCTTCCACTTTCCCTAGCATCAGCCTCTTCTCCAGGGTATCCTGTCTTCTCATTATGTGGCCAAAGTACTTCAGTTTTGCCTTTAATACCATTCCCTCAAGTGAGCAGTCTGGCTTTATTTCCTGGAGCATGGACTGGTTTGATCTTCTTGCAGTCCAAGGCACTCTCAGAATTTACGGAGTGATATCCTGGGGTGATCCCCGGGATAGTCCCTGTGCATTCACATGACGCACAGGGGATCCCGGGATCAGGGAGGGATGATCCTTCCTTGCCCCGGGATCTCACCCTGCCCTTTGAGCCCACTTTTTCCATGGTCCTGGGCTGATTCCGAGACTGAGGAAAGTGTGTGCAGGCATCGCGGTTTGTCCCGGCTCCTTGCAGTTACTCGCGAAGAGCCGGGACCCGCGCACGGGGCACAGAGCTACTCAGGAGCTCTGCACCCATGGGGGGGGGGCAGGGAAATTATTATTTTTAAAAACACCTACCTTTGAGCGTATGTACACATCTTCTATTTGTTTTTTAAAAAGAAAATGGCGGGCGCGACGTCCTCTCCCTCCAAGGTTGTCGCGTGCCGCATGTAAACAGAGGGGGGATCTCGCTATAAAAACATTGCGAGATCTTCACCCCTCCGTCGTGCAATACCAGGTAGGTCTAGCTGAGGCCATAGAGCCGGCTGGTCAACAACAACAGCACCAGTGCCTCTTCATGAACATCTGATATACCATTTTGGGTTGAGGATCTCTATTCCTGTTGGGATTACTGGTCTCCAGAACAGATGGACTATGAAATTAAAGACAGCACAGATGACAGCCTACCATTGTTACATCCTGATCCTATGTGTTCTACTCAAAGGACCAAAAAAGTTAAGTGGGAGTCACACCTAGGTAAGTGCGCATAGAATTGCAGTCCCTGCATCAGGGGGTTTAGACCCTCGGGCACAGGGGCCAAATCTGGCTCTCCTGGTTTCCTATTCCAGTCATGATCCGAGGTTCTCCAACTGACCCCACCCCCTTTCCCATGACCACTGATCATTTGGTGGTTTCTCAGCTTTTGTTCAGCTTTTTTCCCATTCTAAAGGGTTGCAGTGCTTAAGGCTTAGTTACTGCAGTAAGAGCTTTAAGCTAAACTTTGCTGGTATTTTTGGTACTCCTTTAGATTTCATCCTCGCCCACACTGGAATGCAGCCATCAAAAGCTTCCCCAAAATGGAATTCGGCCCTTGGGCTGAAAGAGGACCTGCACCTCTCCTCTACATCCTTGCAGAAGCTATGTGAGCAGATACAGTTAAGATCACCTTCGTATTAGTTCTCTAGATAGACACAAATGTCTTTGCCTTCCCCACCCAAGTTAACCCCGCACATCAAGAACTAGTGAAAGTCACTATAGGTGTGAACAGTATTTAGACTGCAAAACTCAAAACAGAGTACTTTATTATATCATTGCAGTTACATATTTTAGTTGTGTTTCTCTAGTCATGCCTTCTCTTCCATTTCTTAGAAAGAAATTAATACCAAGTTCTTATTTGGATGAGTAATCTTTTTCAAATATTACTTACTGCTTTTGCTGAGTCTGGTGAAAGGCGCGGTTAAATGCAAAGTCTTTAGAGCAGCAGGTACTTATGCTCAGATTTGAACGCCAGTGCAATATTTAGAGATGTCAGTACTCTAACCACTTGTAAACATGAGTGGTATGAGTTGCCCGATCAATTAAGGAAGTCTCTTATTACATACAAATACTTGTCACCTACTGTGAGTCTGAAGAACTGGAAACTCAATCCAGCTACAGTTAGTTGTGACTATGGCTGAAATTTATGCACCCTTGCATGGGAGTAAATCCTATTTAATTCAGGGGGACTTATTTGTGAGTAAACACGTAGAAGATTGTACTGTAAGTTCTGTCAAAAACAATGCAACTTTAGCTGCAACTAACTTGTCCCATTGCTTTCAATGGGACTTATTCAGGACTCCTTTGTGCTAACCTGTGGTGAAGGAATACAAGCGATGGTTTGAAGAATACAGTTTATTTTACATGAACTTTCAACTACAGGAGCTAATTACATTTATTATTATTATTATTATTATTATTATTATTATTATTATTATTATTATAATATAGTACCATCAGTGCATCTAGCAGTGTACAGAGTAAAACAATAAAACAGTAACTCCCTGCTGCAGAGGGGTACATTCAAATAAAACCACAATCAAATAGACAAGAAAATAAAGGGAATGTGCCAAACAGGCATAGGAGACACTAAAGTTAATCAACACTGTAAAACAGTAAAATCAGACTAAAATTCCAAAAGCTTTGACGAAAAGTTTTCAGCTGAGCTTTAAAAACTGTGCTTGAACTCACAGTCTGGAAATGCTCTGGAAGAGAATTCCAGGCATAAGGAGCAGCAAGAGAAAATGGACAAAGCCAAGCAAGGGAAGGAGAAACCCTTGGGAGGGTAAGAAATATAACATTTGATGAGTGGAGAGCATGAAGGGCTATAATATGATATGAGAGAAGAAAGGTAAGAAGGAGCAAGATCATGACAAACTTTGGAAGTTAACAAGAGAAGCTTATATTAAATTCTAGACTCAGTTGGAAGCCAATGAAGGGATTTCAGAAGTGGAGTAACATGATCAAAGCGATGAGCCAAGAAAATTATCTTAGCAGCAGAAGGAAGAATAGAAACCAAAGAACTAATGTGAGATGAAGGAAGACCAGTCAAGAGAAGATTACAATAGTCAAGATGAGAAATGACCAAAGCAGAAGAGACAGATAGGATTGGTCAGATCCTGGCAATATTATATAGGGGGAAAGACTAGACTTAGCTACCGTCTCAATCTGAGGAGCAAAGGAAAGAGAGGAATCGAATAGGAAACTGAGACCATGTGCTTCCTCAACCAGATAGAGCATAAAATTAATAGTAACAGGGAATGAGAGATGGGGAGAGGATTTGGGAGGAAAAACAAGCAGTTCTGTCTTGCCAGGTTGAGTGTCAAATGAAGCATCCAAACTGAGATATCTGATAAACATGCCAAAATACGATCTTGAACTTCAGAAGAAAGTTCTGGAGATGAAATATATACTTGTGTATGGTCAGCATACAAATGATATTGGAGGCCATGAAATCGAATAAGATTACCTAAAGACCATGAGAAAATGACAATGGGCCCAAAACTGAGCCCTGTGGAACCCCAACTAAAAGGAGAAAGGAAGAAGATGTGTAGCCATTGGCCAGCACACTGAACGACCATTGTGACAAGTAAGAGACAAACCAGTCATAGGCAGAGTTGCAAAATCCAAGGTCATGAAGGGAATCCAGCAAAAGATCATCATCAACCATGTCAAAGGCTGCAGAAAGATCCTGGAGAATAAGAACAGAGTAAAGGCCTTTAGACTTGGCAATAAGAAGATCATTGGTAATCTTCATAAGGGCTCTCTCAATGGAATGCAAGGGATGTAAAACAGATTGAAAGAGATCCAAAACAGAATTACTAGAAAGAAAATCGAAGCAACGCGAATAAACCATCCATTCCAGGACTTTGGAAACAAAAGGCAACAAGGAAACAGGCCGGTAGTTAGAAAGAGAAAGCACATCAAGAGAAGGCTTTTTACAAATAGGAGAGAATGTAGAAGAAGGAAACAATCTAGAAGACAAAGATTAATTATATGAAACAAGGAAGGGAGGCATTGCATTTATCGTGCAATGAAGCCATGATAAAACTCAAATTACAAAAGTGCACACACTTTTGATAATGACTATATTACCATATCTTATCTTGTGCCAGGTACACTTCTGATAATCATCTATCAATAACCAATAAACACTCCTGAGTCATGATCTATAACTAAAGTCCCGATTAATAACTAACTTGATAAATATGCTATGTCAGTAGTCATATGCAATATCTTCATTTTCCTACAAAACAGGAAAGTTTTGTTCTTTGGATTAGGATTAGGTACTTTCTGAATTTACCCAAAGTAAGACATATGGCCTCATCTTAATGGCACTCTATTTCCTTGAGAATGATGACCAGAGATACATTTGCTCTGACTGTACCAAGGTTCTTCCTGCCTCCATAGGCTCTAGCAATGTATTGGTTATCCAAATGAGTTGAGAAAATGATAACTTAAGTCCGTACATTAGCTAATCTCCCATAGTGCTCTTCTCACAGATTCCATATGTTGTGGCCCAAACATTACGAAGACGCTTATGGTCCAACACACATTTATTGATAGAAAGGAATTCACATTGCAATGGAGAGAATATGTACCTCTGCCAAGGAATACCCTTCTCTGAGGCTTGCTGGGTTTGTCAGCTGTTTTATTAACCAATTTAGCAGAAGCAACTAGAGCAGAAGCAGAAAGCTTATTTACCAAAACAGAAATTCTAGCTGACCACAACCTTCCTGCAACAGACCTGTTACCAAGGTGACTAGGGAAAAGGGGATCTGTCTCAGTGGCTAGGGAAAAAGGGGAAGTCTAGCTTTCCCACTGACTCTCTCGGTTTGCATAAGCGAGATACAGGTTGATGTAGGGGGGATCTTGTGAAACACAGATGGCTTCTAAAAGCTGCTGCTCAGCTATTTAACAATGCCCAACATCTGACCTTTCCATTTAGATTAATCACATGATCAAACATGGCTTCTCTTATGTCAAGATATGCTTATAGATGTGGCTGCAGCTGCAACACATAGTAGCTTAATAACTTTTCTTACTTCCTACATACGTTTTTCTGAATTTCATGGTAAACAATTGTTTGTTACAGCAGAAGGAAATTCAGGTGGCATTTTATTTATTTATCCAAAACATGAATTCACATCTGTCAAGAGAGAGAGAGAGAGGTTTCTTTTTTACTACTATCAGAAAATAGCAAGTAAGAGGGAAAAGATAAAGAAATGGCATTATCTATTACTCATCCTCAATCCAGTTGGAATGAATTAATCATTAGAGACAGCTATTAAGTTTTTTTCTAAAGGTGGTGGACTCATTTTTAATTATCCACTTCCCACTCACCTTATACACAAGTAACAGGTTTCAAATAATAAAAAAAGGTTGGAATTAAGTGGGACAATAGAAATGAAGTTCCCAAGTCTAATGAACATAGTTTATTTTTATTTATTTTAAATCAAGCTCATCATATAAAGGGGGATTCAAAATTATATTTTCTTTTCCTTTTTCTTAAAATAAATTCTTGCCCTCGTGCCAGCTATTGGAAATGAACAATGTGGAGAATAAGGTTTCAAAACAAAATCAATGGCATAATATTACGTTTTATGACAACAATGCAACAAATTCAGAAGCTTCAAGTTTCCCGCAGGTTCAAAGAAGTTATGACTAACTTCAAAACTCTGCGACAGATACAGCCCATACCATCCCAGCAAGCAGTATCCTCCTAGCACAGTGTGCTGAAAGAAAATGAGTGTAATTTGATGTCATTTTTCATTTGCAAGTGGAACGGGGATATGCTAATGTGGTGGACTTCTCTGAGCAGTGTCTGCTAATTCACACCATTTATCTTTGTGCCTGCTGTGTTATTTGCTTCTATTAAAGTATTTTCCCCCTACTTTTTTTCCATAGAGACTCGGGGTTCTTCCAGGCAGATATTCTGAAAGTACACATTCAGTTCCCACTGTTTACTTGTGCCAGGCCTCCATTTCCTGTTGCTCCCCCATCTGTCTCTGCCTTTCTGTACCACAGGCCATTGCCAACATAGGACTGGGCAGTCGGCATAGCTATGGTAGTCATAGAGTGTGGAGTGAAATTATACCGAGATATTTTAATTGCTCTTTAATTGTTTCTTTTATCTTGTACACCAACTTGGGAGGATTCCACCCATAAAAGCATTTCTAATCTTTTATTATTATTATTATTATTATTATTACATTTATATCGTGCAAGCACCTAGCCAAAAGCACTAGAAGCTGCCAGATGAAGGTGATCTGAATTATTAGGCTTCAAATTATTAGGCTTCAAAGAGCTACTGGGCTAGGCACGTGTCCTCTTTGACAGAGGGCAGTCCTCTGTTTGGAGGGCTGCTAGAGGACTGTTCTTTATTCTGAAGGCATCCTCTGTTTGAAGGGCTGTTCAGTCCAAGTTTGATTAAAAGGTAAAGAACCTTCAGACAGAAGCACTAGGCCTTGAAATTACCCATTAACATTACCGGGACAGCAGAATGAACAAAGCACGCTGGCCACTTGGCTACAGCCTCCCACACCATGGTAAGATGTACTGTATTGCTATTTAAATTATATAATTATTTCTAAGTTTGCATATATATATACATATTAGTAGATGCAAATGTTATGCAAATCACTGCCCTGTTTTGTCCTCTGGTGATGCATCTTCTCCTTTTTGGCAATGCATAAATGGTCACCCTAGCATAGGCAAGTGTCAGCGGAGTTAGCCCGGCCTGGCCATGAAGATCCTAGCAGCTATGTGCTGATGCCGGCCTGCTGCAATTCAATCTGATTTAAAGAAAAATGATCAAAGAGGTTACTCTGTGCTTCTGTGTCGTGGATTACCTGCGGTTATCCTACTCCTCAGAATTGCAGATATATATCTTGAACATATGACAACCTGACAAGCAGGGCCAGCCCCACCATTATCTGGAGTGAAGCAGTAGCCTCAGGTGGCAGATGCTGGGAGGTGGCAGCAAGGTGTTGGGAGGAGAGAGCTGCGAGCCATGTGGCCTGCTCTGTACCCTCTAAGTTACCCTGTGCCATTGTCAGTGTTGAAGACAGATCCCTCTACCAGTCCAGCTGGCTTTTGTACATAGAATGGGAGGGGGCGCCATCTTGTCCTTCGCCTCAGGCAACAAAAAGTCTTGGGCCACCACTGCTGATGAGATTACAGAATGAATTATTAGTGAAGATTCAAGGGGTACAAATGACAATCTAGTCCAATCTCTTCTCTAAGGTAGGGTCTTCTATACAAACATATACGAGAGAGAGAGAGAGAGAGAGAGAGAGAGAGAGAGAGAGAGAGAGAGAGAGAGAGAGAGAGTTAGCCTATATTATTCAGATCAGAATGCAACAGAAGCAGAGAAAACAAGGTCTAGCATGAAAGAACAGCCAGTTGGAGAAGAAATGATGGATAAAAGTAGATCTAAATGAATCAAAGTGGTAACCAGAAAAATGGGGGAATAAGGGGAAGAGTTGAATGTGATACACATGATTATTATTTTTTAATGTCAGCCACCTTGGACATTAGTTGAATGAAAAGATGGGATTAATCTATTTTGAATATATTAAAGGTAACATGTGGTTGTTTAGGAAGAAGAAGAAAATCCTACAACTTCCAGCATGCCCCAGACAGCTATGTAAACAAGCATAGGATTACACTCTAAATGCTGGGAGTTGTATGACATTTTTCTGTCTAAACAAGGATAGGATTGCACCCTAAATTAACTTTAATTATGGTTGTTTTGAGCAGATAGAGCCTTTGAACAGCCAAAGTAGAAGTTAGATTTTACTATGCCAAGGAAGATGCATTTATCATTAGGGAGTGTGGATATCATTCCACCCCCCACAAAAAAAGCTGGCTGTTGATTTCGCTGAATGAAGCCTGGGAAAGTGGTGAGAAATGGTCCATTTTGTAAACAGCCCCAGCTTTTCGGAGGTTCAAAGATACTTATTCAGTGCAATGCATAGTGTGGGAGTGAGGGGGTTCTCTGAGTCACAGCACAGAGGCTGATGTAAAGAGAGGCCTATTAAAATAGCAGCAAGTGCAAAGCAATATCCAGAGAACAAAAGGAACACTGAAGGTCACCTATTCCTTTCTTGATAATAACACAAAAGCCTGAAATGTCACCACTTGAGCTAGATTTCTCCACTACAAAGTTAAGTGTTCTCAACTTCCTATATGTATATGCCATATATATCTGGATCCTGTATAATTAAAATTCCACACATCACAGTTCATAGTCTCCACTATGGTTTCTCCCTACAATTATAAATCACAAAATCCTAGCTATGAGGTGGGAAGAAAAGATCCTGCCCCTCTATGTAATAGGCGTTTGCGCCTGCATTCATCTATGAACTCTGGTGAATGAGAGATTTTTAGCTTCATCCCACATACCTGTTTCCCTCGAATTATCCCCTATAGCGTTTAGCTGTCTTCTTCTTGTTGTTGTTGTTCGCTAAATCACACGCCGGGCGGCAGCATTCCTAAGATCCTTTGCATACCAGGAAAAGGGTTTAAGGGGGGAAATGTAAAAAAAATCATAAAAAATCAATAGATGACCCAATCCGATTCAAATTTGGTATGCTTAAAGCTCTCGTTAATATCTATTACTGTGCCAATTTTGATGTCTTTATCTTTAAAACTTACGCAGATGTAAGCATTAGTTTAATTTGAAGCTTCAGAGTATCAAATCCTGCTCCTGTACCCTCAGTGGCCGCTCGAAAAACAACAAATGATTTGCTCCAAAACTAGAAGCAAAATAGGTCGGGTCTTTTGGCTTTATAGCACAATTAAAGCAGGATGCATGGGAGTACTTCACAGTCAAAGCAGATTGTAAACTGGAAAACTTCAGAGTCCTTTGCACTCAATTTGCAGCGATTGCACAGTATAACTCTGCTGTGAGAAAGCTCTTTGAATTCTGATTTGTATGCTTGTCCAAAATACAGCTCAGTATAGGGCTCCTTAGAAGAAAATTGTATGGCTGCAGAACAGAAGACTATAAACACACGGGGCTCTTATTAGCAGTTATGGAATGGTAATGCTCCTTGTAAAACCAGGGAATTTGTTCTCAGGTACAGGTGCAGTAACATGGATAGATCCAGTGGACCCAGCAAGAGATGGAGTAGAATAACAAGCTTTCATGTTGCCACCTCATTGGGGTTAGAACCTACCATCATTGTACCGTGAATTTATTTACTTCAGGGGTGTCAAACCTCTTTCTGTCTGACGGCTGAATTCAATTTCAGAGACATTTCAGGTGGGCAGGGCTGAAGGAAATAGGGGTGGGGCCAAGATGTCCAAAATGCCAGCATATCAGCTTAAAGCTCTTACTACCAGTAGTGTTTAGACCTCTTAGAATGAGGGAGGGGGCAGAAGCACAAAAGCCAAGAAACCCAGAAATGGGAGAGGGAAAGGGGTGGGGCATGGACAGGGCTGGCATGGTTTTGCCCTGGCCGAGGGCTGATGAGAGCCTCCCGGACATGCTCCCTCCTCTTCTTCTGTGCAACCTGCTTGTTCATCTCCCTCTCGCAATTGCTCAGACAACAGTGGTGGTGAGAAGGAAAAGCATGAAATGCCACAGCCTACTTGCTCTCTGACTCTCTGTCAGGCAAGCAAGTGGTAGCAATGATGAGAAAGAGGATGAGGAGCAAGAGCAGCTGATGGCAATGGTTGTGAGAAGGTACAACTCACTAGCCCCATTCAGAAGACACCTTAAACCAATGCTTTAATCACGGTGGTTAAGCCAGAAAGCCGGGTCATGTTCAGAAGACGCCTTAAACCATGGCTTTAACCACAGTGAATGCTTTTTGCAGGATCCCTGTATTCTTTAGTATCTGGTCACTCTAGTATAGCTCCTGCAGCTTTAACTGTGGTGATGAAGGGGAAATTTCACCAGGTGCTGCATACATACAAATGACACCTGCTGGAATTCTCCCTTCAATACAACTGTTAAAGATAAAGGAGCCCTGTCCTCCTTTTCATATGGTCACCCTACTTAAGGACACTTTGTATATAAATTGCCTACAAAACCACAAGAAGAGGGTAACAAGCAAATCCCCTTTTAATTCCCCCCCTCACCCACACAAAATCAGCTTTAAAGATACTTAGCACAAAACTCCTGAACCTATCCTTCTGAAAAATTTTAAAGTTTCTTTCCAAGAAGCACCAATATTTTCATACAAATTGTCCACACACAAAGAACAAAAACAACTTTTTTGAACTCCCCCACAAACTGTAAAGTCTGCTTTTGCAGAATCTCTCCCTGCACTTAACTGTCTGAAATTTGGCAAGTTTCATTCCCTCAAACAGGGAAACTATTCCTACGAAACATAAATTATCAATAGTTACACCTTTAAAAATTACTAAGAATCAAAGGCTACTTGCACATAACAAAACCCCAAACCTATTTGTCTTAAATTCAGCAGGCTTCATACCTCAGAGGGGGTTACTATGCCTGAAAATCTCATCCAATTCTATCAAACAGTTACATCATTTTGTTGATGAAAGTCAAGGAATAAGCATGAAATTTTGATTTTTCCAAAGCATGGTTCTGAAACTGACATGTGTTGAATCATATGCCCTCTGCAGTGGTAGAGCAGGGTCCAAACTGAATCTTGTGATCAGTGCCCACAGGACAGGTAACAGAGAACATGTCACAATTATGTTTCTTTCTCTGTCAGAGAAGAAATATTAAATTGTCTTGAATCCAAATACTCCAGCTTAAAAATTAGGCTGAAAACCTATGAATCAAGCATTTATTTATTTATTTCAATATTTTAATGCTGCCTTTCTGGGCAAAAACACCCTCCTAAGGTAGCTTACAAAACACACATGCCAAATATGTAAAATAGCAAACCAGAACAGCCATCCACATACAAAATGATAAACAAATATAATATAAAATAAGAAGTAGTGGCAGTTTTTAAAGATCCAGCCCAACTTCATAAATTAAAAACAGACTGCTACAAAATGTTTGATATAAGACCCATTTATAAATGGCTAAAGAGGAGGGACAATGTATATCCTGTGAGAGGTAGCTCTACAAAGAGGGGGCCATCGGTAAGTAGGCTCCATCTCTTGTGCCCCACAGCCTGAAGAACCTTGCTGGTGCTCCAGTAAATAAAGCCCCAGAGGCTGATCTTAATGGCCAGGCAGGTTTGTGCAGGTGAATATTTCTTCAAATAACCCAACATCTTTAGGGCTTTAAAGGTGCCTTTGGCCCAGAAATACACTGACAACCAGCATAGCTGGCATAGAATAGTTCTTATCTGATCACTTTGACCCCACAAGCAACCAAGCAGCTGCATTCTGTACCAGCTGTAGCTTTTGAACTGTCTTTTTACCTTATTCACCATGGTTAAAGCTGTGGTTTAAGGTGTCTTCCGAACAGGGCCAGTCACATGTAGAGCACATTGTGGTAGTCTAGCATGGATGTAACTATGGCATGAATGGAAATATCCATTTTACCTAGAGATAGCTGGAAAAGCAGCCAGAGCTGATATGAGGCAGCCCATGCAATCCACAACAGCTGCAGAGAGAGAGAGGGGGAGAGAGAGAGAAGCACCAAGTTGCAAACTTGGTCTTTCGCGGTGAGTACAACCCCATCCAGCACTGATTCTCTGTCCCCATCTGGATCAACAGATCTTTACCAATCCACAGAATACTGGATAAGCACCAGAGTATTGCACACTATTTTGAAACATGTTATAGGTGTTTGCTTCACATATTGCATCCTGAATAGGATAAGTGCAGACATCCTGGATGATTTTGAAGAGGGAAGTGTCACAGCTGAGGATTTAATTTATTCAGCCATGGCACATCATTCATTTTTACTGAACAGATTAGAAATGAACAGTCTCCCAATATTGCAGGCGCTGAACTGAAGCTACAAGTGTCCAAGTAGCAAGAATATGGATGATATCTGACATGACGCACATTATAATTTCAGAACCTGTAGTTATTTTCTCATAACATTGCCACTGAAATAAAAAATGATTCAGGTTTGTTGTTTACTGTTGACACATCCGTTTCCCAGCACAGTAAAATAAGCTGAGAAATAATTAAATACTAACATGAAGGAAATGGACCCAGATATATAGTGCCAAACATAATTTCTCGGGGAACGGTAAAAAGTTGTCATACAGGATTGAACATCCTTAAGTGTGATCTACAATTTAGCCTCAGCTTTTTCCTCCTAGCAATGGGCTTTCAGCCAAGGCTGGACTCCCTTGGATTCCTTGTAAAGTGTACCCATTTCCCCCTTCAAGCATATTTGGGGCTCACCTGGTAGTACCCCAAACAGCTGCATCTGTGAGTCTATTCAGTGCATTTTAATTGTAAAAACTGTTCAGAGCATTTTAATGGAAACAGACCCTCCACTGCAAGTTAAATGCGTCTGTTGCACCATACAAGTTACTGTTCATCATTCTTGCAGTCATGTATATAACTAAATACATGTAAGCACCAAACTTAATGGCAGTCACTTACTACTAAGCTCTGGTAAATGGGGGGGAGGGGGAGGTGATAGTTTCTAACAGAACAGAAATGAAGGATGAAAAGTTTGTAGTGAAAAGACAGACAGAATGTGTAAAACTGGCACCATACAATCAGTTAACAGGGTTTTGTTTGAGATTGGAAAAGTTTTCCTTGGTAACTAGTTCTGTGGCTGTTTGTTTCAAGGACTCTTTAAGAGAAATATAAATTCACCACCATACTACAAATTCTAGTCAAAATTGCTTGATTGCTTAACCCCAAGCCTTGAAACCAAAACTATACTATAGCAAAATAGGCAAGCTATATTAAAAAGGGTACAAATTATTTCAACTTAAAACTTGTACCTTTCAGTCAGAAAGGCCAATGTTAATTAAGAAACCCAAAGTAGGAAGGGTGGATACTACTAAAATAGGCATTATGAATGGCTCTAGCCCCATGCACCTCAAAACCTAATGAGGCCTGGCCCTCATCTATACGACAATGAGATTGCTCCTCATTGAATATTATCCCGAATTTTCATTGATTCGAACCTAGTCCAAGAGCATCACACTTCAGGAATAACAACGATTTATGTCCTGTATTTTTTTTTCATATTGCAGTTATTACTGCACGCATGCATGTGTGCGCGCACACACACACACACACACAGGTATGGATTATTGCCAAGCAAGGCTCTAATTCTTATCTGCGGAGCTCTGAGGGAACGGAAGAGAAGAACGAGTGGGGGAAAGGAATGAGCGGGGAAAAGGAACGACATAGCAGAGCAGGATATGAAAGGGGGGAAAGCAGAGCATTGAAAACATTGCTCCTGCCTCTGGCTACCCGTTTCCCCCTGTTTATTTTCAAATTCAATATAAGTTCTATCTGTCTCCGATCCAATCGGAGAGGCAGGTAAGAAATAAATTATTATTATTATTATTATTATTATTATTATTATTATTTCAAACTGAAAGGACACGAAGGGACGAGGGAGGCAGAGGAGGCTGCGATAGGTGAGAAGGCATTCCTGCCCTGGAAGATACGCCCACAAGTCAAAAGGCAATTTAACCCCCTCAACGACACATAGGTTTAATGCGGTGCACACTCAAACATTGTTCAAATATCATGTTAAATCGGAGCTGTGAATATGCACATTATTGTGTTTATAAGCCGGCGCTACGGCGAATGGACGGCTGCGAAGCACGAAAATGTGTCATCCGGAAGCGCGAAAATGTGTGTTTAGGTCAGGGTAAAGAAGCCGTATAGACATGCCCCTGGATAGCTCTGCCTCCTCAAGTATAGTCAAAATCCTGGCATCATCTCTTCTGACTACAACTCAAAACAGGCTAGCTGGGGAGCAATAGGAAAACTGGACCACCCAACCAGAGGTGCAGACCTCTCCTCCTCCAACAAATGGTTCACTCCTACCAATTACTAAAACCCCAAGCCTGCCTGTTCAAAGGGAGATAGTTGCTCACAAGGACCTAACACACATGAAATGGATGCTACTGCTTTCCGATTTATTTATTTATTTATTTATTTATTACATTTTTATACCGCCCAATAGCCGAAGCTCTCTGGGCGGTTCACAAAAATTAAAACCATCATAAAACTACCAACAGGTTAAAAACACAAATACAAAATACAGTATCAAAAACACAACCAGGATAAAACCACACAGCAAAATTGATATAAGATTAAAATACAGAGTTAGAACAGTAAAATTTAAATTTAAGTTAAAATTAAGTGTTAAAATACTGAGAGAATAAAAAGGCCTAAACAGCTCGTAAACTCTACCATGTCCCTTCCCAAGCCAAGGTGCACACGGTTCCTGCTAGCAGGCCAAGAAAGAGAAGACACAGATTAAGGGGGCAAGGGATAGACTATGAAAGCAGTTTTCTCGTGTATGTGTGTGTGTTGTGTTCTGTACTACACTGTACCATACTGTCTTCCACTGACTGGCATGTCAGTACATACCAAGCAAATTGTTGATAACTGAAAAAAATACTACAATTGTCCTCATATGAAATGCCTATATATTTTTGCTGATCCTGCATTAGTGCTTAAGATGGAAATCCCTTTTTCATAAAGTCTTCATCTTATTGTGTAAAGCTTAAACTTATCCACCAAATGATCAGTACACTGCATATGTAAATGCCATCAAACATCTTTAATTAAGTGTGTTTGGGGGTGTATGTGTGTGATGCTTCTCAAGGCAAGATCCCCCAGAGACATATGTGTAATTAACGTTTATGTCTATGTTTATGATATGTGATTTTATATCATGATTCATTTGTAGGAAAATATGAAAGTGAGTATTTGGAAAAGCATCAGTAATGCTCACCAGTGACAAATGTCCCTAATTCCCTGGTACATGGTTGAAGCTGTAACTGAATACCTGCCAGCGACATTTCTGAGCACATTTTTCTGCATTCTTAGCATTCATGCAGTCAGTTTTCCTATTCATGGCTGTCAATGGGAAGCATCATATCTACCCTCATTACGCAGAGTTGTGATTAAATCCCTCAATCAAAATAAAAAATGAGACTTCTGCTTTGAAGGAGCTGAATGTTGCCGTTTGATAGGTGGTTTGCTAATGCGCTTGGCTCAGAATACATTTTGGGAAAGTGTTACCCAACAGCCACCGTACAAAACAGTATACCGTAGCATAACTCTCAGATGCTTTATTATTTATGATTTCGATACTACTTTCAGTGAGCAAAATGCTTTTTATTTACGTTTTCATTTTATCCTTACAACAACCTTTTGAGAAAGATTTGACTGAGAAGCATCATCTTGTCTAAGGCCATCAAGTTAGAAATACACACCTGGATCTTTCACATTCAAATCCAACAATACCTGCAGTTTGGCACTGGTCCACAAAATCCCTTACAGTTCTTCCCATGTAGCTTTACAACAGCCCTGCAAAGTAGGCTAGCCTGACAGGTGGCCACTTGCCCAAGGAAACTAAATGAAATCAGTTCAGAAATACAAGACCCATTATAAGCCTGGAACTGCAAAATAGAAGATTTTGGTATAAGAAGTATCTTTCTTGTTTATGGCAAGTCTGTGCTATTCCAAAAATTAATCTATAGCAGGAAGATATTGCCTTTATTGTCTTACTGTTGGAGAAACCATGTTTAATATATAACACAATAGTATCTGTTCTGCTGTAGCTTTAAATTCAAAGGTTGGCATAGCAACAGATGTTCCCACATTGCTGTGTCTGCCTTCTGCTGCCATTTTGTTCAGGATCCCCGGTGACTTCAGGATTAACCGCCTCCACTATTTCGTTTCGAATAACTAAGTCAGGTTGGGAGTGGGGGTTAGAGCATGGAACACACAGCTGAAGCCTGGTATGAGCTGTGCACTTTGTATTTCGTAGCTGTTCTGCAGTTTTAAAGTATAACTATGTGCAATCCAAGCTATTTTGGGTAGCTCCAAGCTTCAGCATGAAGGCTGGCTTAGGAAACAAGCTGGGATCAGAAACTGTGGTGTGAAGTTGGCTTGTTCAGAGAATGTTCAGAGAAACCAGTACAGTTTGTCCATAATACACCAGTTAATTGAAGATGGAGTCAAATACTTCGTCTCTTCATCATGGCCATGCTGGTGGAAGGGGAGAGGGGAGAGTTCATAGATCTGAAGCTTCTTCATGTCCAAATGTAACCCTAAGGTATAGCTGGCCATTTTCTTGCTTCTCTAAGATGTTGGCTGTCCCTGAAATCATTCATTTCCTGGGTTTCATAATAGTCTTTGAAATGTGTTTTCTAGGAGCACTGATTTAACTAACTTGGCAGGAGCAGCACATTATAAATGGAACAGAACTGTGTAGGTTCCAGCATTATTAGGAGAACTCTAGTTCTAGGTACACAGAAAGCTGTAACTTAATCAGAGCCCCAGCAGGATGCAAACAAGATTAAAACTAACACTAAGCAGGGGTGGTCTGTCAGAGAGCAATCAGAATGTCATTTAAGGCCAAGGAATCAGTCCAGTTGAGGATGTGAAAATTAGGGATGTGCTCCGCTTCTAATCGGACCGGCGAATTAGAAGCGGAGCGGGGGGCTTCGCCTGCCCTTAAGGCGGAGGCGAAGAGGATTGGGGGGCCGGTGGACCGTGGCGAAGAGGATATAGGTGAAGGCGGATCCTTCGCCACGATCCGGAGCTCCGCCGGAAAGGTAAGTGGGGTTTACCGGGCCCTGCTGCTGTCGCTGTCGCCCATGCGGCGACGGCGGCAGGGCCCAGTACCCCCCCTCCTCTCCCTTACCTGCCTCCATCCGCGGTCCGTCAGCTTCTTCAATTGAGCCCGCGGTTCAACCAGGAAGTCAATTGAAGAAGCCAACGGACCGCGGACGGACGCAGGTAAGGCCCCCCTCCCCCTTGGTCCCTTACCGGGCTCTGCCGCCATCGCCGTCGGCTTGTACCTTGGCGTGCGTGTGTATCCCTGGATAAGCTATCATGGTGGCGAGTTTGAGGTTTCCAAAGTGCAAATTGACGGAGCTATCGAAAGGGGTGTGAATGGGGTGCCCGACTTTCATAAATTCCCCAAAAATCAGGGGATGATGGGACTGCCTTGAGTCTCGGCGTGCGTGTGTATCCCTGGATAAGCTATCATGGTGGCGAGTTTGAAGTTTCTAAAGTGCAAATTGACGGAGCTATCGAAAGGGATGTGAATGGGGTGCCTGATTTTCATAAACTCCCCCAAAATCAGGGGATGATGGGACTGTCTTGAGTCTTGGCATGCGTGTGTATCCCTGGATAAGCTATCATGGTGGCGAGTTTGCGGTTTTTAACGTGCAAATTGACGGAGCTATCGAAAGGGGTGTGAATGGGGTGCCCAATTTTCATAAATTCCCCAAAAATCAGGGGATGATGGGATTGCCTTGAGTCTTGGCGTGCGTGTGTATACATCCATGAGGTATCATGGTGCCAAACTTGAGGTTTCTAACTTTCACAGAAAAAAAGTTGTATACTTTTTTAGCTTAATGCAAGCCTATGGGGGGGGGGAAATGGAGCTCCGATCCGGATCCGGAGCTCCGCAGCGGAGCGAAGCGGACATAGGCGGAGCGGGGGCAGGGCGGAGCGGCCCGATCTGCAAATCGTGGATCTGGAAGAGAAGCGGAGCGGGGGGTCCGTGCACACCCCTAGTGAAAATGCACCGTTACTTCTGGAAGCAAAGAACAGGCATGATCTGGAGCAAGGTGAGGCAGAGAGTAGTGCGGCTGGAGGTTCCAGGGCCGGCCCAAGGCGTTTTGCTGCCTGAGGCAAAGGACAAGATGGCACTGCTCTTCAATGCACAGAAGCAAACTAGCTGGCAGCTGAATCTTTGTTCAACCCTGGTGATGGGATAGCATCCTTCGTCACACCTGAGTATTGTCATGGCGGAAGACTAAGAGCCCTTAGAGACTGAGGTTTCTAGTGGCAGCCATCTTAAAGAGGATCCAGAACCAGTTCCTGGATCTTTCACTCTGCCCTCTCAATCCCCATGAGGTGCCTCTGAAACGGAGGAGTGGATCTTAGACTCCTTCAGTGAGCAAGGCGGCCTTGGAGAACATTCCCCAACCAGCTCCTTACTCCCCAGACCTTCACCACCTAGAAGAAGCCATTGACTGTAGGAAAGGGCACTGGCACCACTTGAGGAGGTGGAGCGCCCAGAAGGACTCTCCTGACCTGTCTATAAAACACTGCCAGTTGCTTTCAGCCACTGCTGGAGTAAGTTGATAGATAGGACTCCAGGTGTTGGATTGCTCTCTGTGGTCCTAAACTCATTCCTGGTCTGGTACCTGTGGCGCTAACTATGCCCACCCCAGTTGCCTGTTCCATGTTGTGCCTCCTCACATGAGCCATTGCCCAAAGTTGGTGACAGAATTCGTGATGGAATATGACAAGTACAGCAGACAGGACGCATGGCACACATAGCTCTGTCTTCTTCTCGCCATCCTACAGCATCTGCTGCCTCTCGTTGTCTTGACTTTCTCTCTAATAACTCTGCTCTGGATCCCTTTCAATCTGGCTTCCGTCCTTTGCATTCCACTGAAACAGCCCTTACCAAGATCACCAATGATCTTCTTACTGCCAAGTCTAAAGGCCATTATTCCGTTCTTATTCTCCTTGATCTAACCGCAGCCTTTGACACGGTCGATCACGATCTTCTCTTAGATTCCCTCCATGACCTTGGACTCTGTGGCTCTGTCTATAACTGGTTTGCCTCCTATCTAGAGGGTCGCTCTTTCAGCGTGTCTGCTAACGGCAGCTCGTCCTCCTCTTTTCCCCTTTTAGTTGGGGTTCCTCAAGGCTCGGTGCTTGGCCCGTTGTTGTTCTCTCTATACATGCTGCCCTTGGGCAAGCTTATTCAATCTCACGGCCTCCAATATCACCTGTATGCCGATGATACACAATTATATCTTTCATCTCCAGAACTTTCTCCAGATGTTCACGATCGTATCTCAGCATGTCTTTCAGATATCTCAGCCTGGCTGCTTCATCGTCGTTTGAAACTTAACATGGCAAAGACTGAATTGCTTGTTTTTCCTCCTAAACCTTCTCCTCACCTCTCATTCTCTCTTACTGTCAACGATGTCACGCTTACTCCGGTCAAGGAAGCTCGTAGTCTTGGCTTTATATTTGACTCCTCGCTCTCCTTTACTTCTCACATCGAGGCAGTAGCTAAATCCTGTCGTTTCTTCCTATATAATATTGCCAGGATTCGACCATTTTTGTCTGTCTCTTCTGCCAAGACTCTCGTTCACGCACTGGTTATCTCTCGGCTGGACTACTGCAACCTTCTTCTCTCTGGCCTTCCTTCGTCTCACATCAGTCCGCTGGTCTCTGTCCACCACTCTGCCGCTAAGATCATCTTCCTGGCCCGCCGCTCTGACCATGTCACTCCACTTCTGAAATCTCTTCATTGGCTTCCAATTCACTCCAGAATCCAATATAAACTTCTCCTGCTGACCTTCAATGCTCTTCACGGTCTAGCTCCTGCCTATCTCTCCTCTCTCATCTCACACTATCGCCCCGCTCGGGCTCTCCGCTCCTCTGATGCCATGCTTCTCGCCTGCCCAAGGACCTCCACTTCCCTTACTCGGCTTCGTCCTTTTTCTTCTGCTGCCCCTCACGCCTGGAACGCTCTTCCAGAACACTTGAGAACTACAAACTCAATCACCGCTTTTAAAACTCAGCTAAAAACTTTTCTTTTCCCTATAGCCTTCAAATATTGAGTTTGTTCTGACTCTATACTGTTAGCTTCACCCTACCCGGTGCCTGTTTACACTTCCCTGTGCCTGTTTGCATTCTCCTTCCCTCTTTATTGTTTACTACAACTTATTAGATTGTAAGCCTATGCGGCAGGGTCTTGCTATTTACTGTGTTATCTGTACAGCACCATGTACATTGATGGTGCTATATAAATAAATAATAATAATAATAATAATAATAAGGTGTCTGCCTCACTCTGCCTAATGACAGGAACTAGAATTTCAGGCTGAAAGCAGCAAAAGGCTGGCCAATCCAGAGGCCTCTTGCTATCTATCAAAAAAAGCTGATATTTATTCCCAGCTGAGCCTGAGGAGTTTCGATATTTGAATATTCCACCGTGCTAAGCCCCACCTCAGCCCAGCTGGGCCCCCTAACTATAGTTCTATAACCTCTAACAAATCATCTACTAGAATAATGTTAACCAGAAAAATGAATTCAGCTGCTGTAAAATATGGCCCCCAAGTTATTGATCGACTCATGCGACACTAACGCTGTGCCAGCCGCACAAGCAACCAGTGCCTTTCCAAGGCCAATTGAAAGTGCTGGTTTTAAATAGTTTGGGCCCGAGCTACTTTGGTACCAGCCTCCCTGCGCTCTAAGGTCATCAACAGCGGCCTTTCGCTCCTCCCCTGCTGCCAAGGCTGGTTAGTATGAGGGGCCTTCGCCACAGCTCTGGAATCAACTTCCCTCCAGGGTTCATTAGGCCCATTCTTTGCAGGTCTTTAGGAAAGCTCTGAAGACTTGCCTATTTTCACTGGCCTTCCCTTTAGTCTGGACTGTTGGGTTTTACTGGTAGGTTTTGCTTTTTGGGTTTCATTGAAATAGGTTTTTATGGATTTAAAAAAATTGTATCTCGTATCTTGAATGCTACCTTCCTTGAGAGGATTCTATCCTTAAAGGTGGCCTAGAAGTAATTTTGGATGGATGGATAGTGGACTGGTAGTGCTTTAATGCAGAGAGATTGAAGTGTTTCACTAGCAGCATTAATCCCTACACATCTTGTTTTAAAGCATTAATGTGTACAGCATAAAGAAAAACATGTACTAAAAGAAGCAAATAACACTTCTAGACACGCAATTATGCCAACATATATGGGAAGGAAACCCCAGACCCATTCCAAGTATTTGACATTAGTGTGTGGCAAAATGTTCTTAGAGGACACATTGAAATTGTCATTTGTCTGCATAAGATATTAACCAGGTGCTTTATATAACATTGCCAACTTAGTAGACTGATCTTTTCATATTTTTGAATTTATCCCAGACATTTGCTCATCTTCATTGCAGCTATATACTTTTAGTCCTTTTAAAAACATGTAATATAAGGTCCTAAGGGAAGAATCCTTAGTATTCCAGTACAAAATAAAGCTGAGCCAAAATTATTTACTTTTAAAATTTCATTAGCACAGCCTCCCCTCTTATTTTTATGTGTTTTAAAAATTGCGTGGTCATGTTCCATGATGTTATCATTTCTTCCAGTGGTGCTCTGTGACCAGAAATACCCACCACCCACCCCAGGGAATAAAGCAGTGGGAGCAACCTCAGATACCCTATATGCTTGTTAAGTTGCAGTATTTTAATTGATTTGAATTATTGTATTGGGAAACAAAATATAAATTTTTATATTAAAAAGTGGCTTCTGGAAGAAAAGCATAAACTAGATAAGGGTCCAGCTTCCCCCCTACAGCTAGCCCATGATGCACTTTAAATTTGCCCCAACTACCTTTGCATGTACTCCAGGTATAAGGATTCACCTTGACCCAGGTTGGATTATGCCAAGTCAAATCTAGTTTCAGCCTTACAACTAGAGTGGCCATCTTTTTTCTTTTTTTTCTTTCTTTCTTTTTAAAGAGGACAGTCCTCTATTTAAGGATTTCCGGAGGACAGTTCTCTATTTTGAAGGCCTGTCCAGTCCAAGTCCAGGATAACGGTAAAGAATCTTCTGAAGGAAGAGCTGGGCCTTGGAGTTGCCCATCAACAGCACCTGGAGAGCAGACAAAGCACACTGGTCACCTGATGACACCCTTCCCTACTATAGTAAGATGTCTTGTATTTCTATTTAGATCATAATAATTATTCCTACATTTGCATCTATACACATTCATTAGCATATGAAAATGTTATGTAATTCATGCCCTCTGTTGTGGTGATTCATAAGCGGCCACCCTACTTATTTCAATACCAAAGACTGGGAGATAAGTGGAAATGAACAAAAGAAAATGGCAGAAAGCCTTAAAAGTGTGGGGTGTGGGGGGAAATTAGCATAACCTGAGTACTGCTCCAAAATTTTGTCCCTTCAAATACGCAGATTTTGATACCTAAAAGGGAGTGTAAGATTTCAAGTGGAAACATGTTGGCTCTCCACTTGAAAAGGGAAGTATGCCTCTGTCCCTCAGTGCATGGGTGAGATGGCAGTCAGCTCAAGCAGAACTAGGAATAAGGTTGTTTCTTTAGACTTCAGTCTCCTGCAGAGTGGGCAAGCAGGAACGTGGATGGGAAGGGAAGGAACGTATCACCCTTGCAGGAGAAGTTCAAGAGTCTTGTAACCAGGCATCGACTAGGCCTAGAAATATATGGTCAATTACCTTGAGCTGACAAATAAGACAAGGAAAGAATCCCTCAGGTTCTGTTCCTTGCATGTAAATTGGCCCAGCCTCAGATTTGTCTATCATTCCAACAAAACCAAATTCAAAGTAACAAGCTAAGGGATACTTACAGAGGCTGAATAAACATGCCCGATGTGTATTAACACTGCTGAGGTGTGTTTATTATTTCCCTATTGCTATTCAGTAACTGTGTAATGATTACTTTCCTATAACTTACTAAATAAGTAAGCAGGAATTGTTGCTAGGTAACAGAAGGCCCACTACATCACTGGTTTTTCAGGCACTATTTGACAAAGGGGGAAAAGCTAGAGAGTTTCACATGTTATCGTGTAGGATATGTGCAGTCGCACTTCACAGCCTTATGTTCAAACCACAAAGAATCTTGTATTTTTAAAGACGTTCATGTTGGTCGATGCTTTCATGCCCCACAGACCATTTTATTTCATCAGAGGGAGGCATAAGGTGTTATCCTGAGCTACAGGCATACTATTCCTTTAATCTTATACAAGTACAAAGTTTTCAAACTTTTTTAAAAATAATAATAATAATCAGCTATTACATCCACAAATATTCAAGTACACCTTTTTTAGTTTTTAAAAATTTGGAATATTTCTCAGTCAGTGTTTATTTCTTCTAGATGTTCCTTTTGCTTCTTAAACACAAGAAAACCAGTTCTACGTGGACATTATGGAGTACATGGATTCAGTATAGAGTGCCATCTAACTTTATTTTTTGTCCGGGATCATGTCTCTGTGAGCTTCCTCCTGTCCTGTTTTCCACCCTCTCTTCTCTGTTCCTTGTTACTATTTCCTCCATTTCAAACGTTCCCTTTTCTCATATTACCTTTTTTAAAACATACCTTTATGTCATTATTTACAATAAAAAATATTTTAAATAAATAAAGAGGTAGATAATTACAACACGACTCAACAATAACCCACCTTTGAATGACAACCCACAATTCAATGATTTAGGCTGAGTTCAGATGACACACTAATCAACGGTTGTTTCCCATTCTGTTCCTATTATCCCCCCCCCCAATCCCAGTTGATTAGCGTGTCATCTGAACTCAGACTTCGAGTTCCTTTTGATGGGGGGGAGGGGAATCACATTTCCTTACCGTTGGCTCTGAAACTGCATCTCTTCCACTTCTGTAACGAGCTCGAACTACACGGAGGGAGAGAGCAGGAAGAGAAGCGGCCACGTGACTTGTACCGTTTCAATGCAGTTTAATAGAACAATGCCCTCTAGTGGGCATTTTGTAATGGATTTTTTCTTGCACATGGCAAGAAATAGCAACATAAATCCAAAGAACTGGCTTTTCTGAGCCTATTTTTAAATCGCTAAAACTGGAAAATGGAGCAAGAGGCACACGGGAGTATCACTGCGTCATCAGAATGACCCATGAAGATCTGTGAGTGGCCAGTCACAAGCGTGCAATAAAACACTTGCCTGAAGAAGCTCTTAATGATCTACCTAGAAAAGAGTTATGCAATTTATGGCTCAACAGCAACCTACGATTCAATGACAACCCATACTCTAGTTCCATTTCTTCAGGTTCGTGATCTACCAACGAAAGAGATTAGTCTGCAGCAAAGTCTAGAAGAATTGCTTTTGAAGCCACAACATTATGGACGGTTATCTTCACAAGGGCCAGAAAAGGCCAGACATGAAGTGGGCTTACCAGCAAAGGCACTTATGTTCTTTCATACCTTCAGGTGCCTTTGAATCAAGTCACATATTCCAGCAGCAAATTTACTTGGACTTGTAATCTTCACATTTGGAGGCTGGAAATTAAAATGTACTCCTTTAAGATGCTGAATGCTACATGGTTGCTTCTGCAATCATATTAGAAGCCAGACATGTTTTAAGTCAAATGAAATCAATGAAAAGTATGTCTCTGTGTGCATGTGCATATGTGGGCATTATAATAGAAATAATGCTACTTTTAGTATCAGAAATGTGTTTTTATTATTCCTGGTGTTCCTACATATGCTACTAAAATTATTCCCTTTGCATAATGTAATGGGTGGCATTATGTAGACAAGAAAACATAGATTTTGGTGTGGTACAGATATACAAAAAGTATCCAACATAAGGCAGCAGCAACAGGAGTAAGAGAGGCTTATAGGTTGGTTGGAAGGCAGCCCTGATTACTAAATTGCCATTATAGTTGTCAGATCCCAATATGAGGTTTAACTGGTAATCCTAACAAGCCTAGGGTGGCCATATGAAAAGGAGGACAGGACTCCTCTATCTTTACCTTTATTGAAGAGGGAATTTCAGCAGGAGTCATTTGTATGCATGCAGTACCTGGTGAAATTCCCTCTTCACCACAACAGTTAAAGTTGCAGGAGCCCTGCCCTCTTTTGTATCCGATCATGTTAGGCAGGGCTCCTGCAGCTTTAACTGTTGTGGTGAACAGGGGATTTCATAAGGTGCTGCACGCATACAAATGACACCTGCTGAAATTCCCTTTTCAATACAACTGTTAGAGATACAGGAGTCCTGTCCTCCTTTCCATATGGTCACACTAAATAAGCCTGACCCAAGACATTTTGCTGCCTGAGGTGAAGGACAAGATGGTGTTCTCCCCCACTCCCAGTTCCACCTACAGAAGCCAACAAGATTGGCAGCTGAATCTTACTAGCAGTAGGATGACATCCTCCACTGTACCAGAGGACAGAGCACTATCTTAGGGCAAACAGAACTCTGCCCTCTGAAACCTTGCCCCCATCTTTATGGAGGCACTTTGGCACCACCAGGCGCCTAGCATCCGCACTTGCCTTTCCTCCTAGCATCTGTACAGGAAGGAAGGCAAGTGCAATTTTTCCTGCCTGGCGCCTCTTGAAAAGTTTTAAAAAATGGGTGGTGGTGGTGGAAAGGAACGGGGACATTCCTACCCCCTTTTTTTAAGTTAATGAGTTCTATCTGTGGAGCTCCACAGATTCATATAGGAGGGGGGAGGAAATAGGGGGAAAGGAACGAGGCAGCAGAGGAGGACGTGAGAGGGACTGAACACATCTCCTCCCTCTGGTTGCCTATTCCCCCCCCCCTTTGTTTTAATTTTATAAGTGCTATCTGCAGAGCTCCGCAGATTCATATAATTAAAAATAAAAACGGGGGGAAGGAACGAGGCAGCCAGAGGAGGACGTGAGAGGGACTGGAGACCAAGTAGCATCTCCTTCTTCTGGCTGCCCATTCCTCCCCACCCACCCCATTTCTTTTTATTATTTGTTTCTGCAGAGCTCCGCAGAGAGAGATCATAAAATTAAAAGGGGGGAGGAACGGGACTGTTCCTCTCCTCTCTCCCCCCATTTGTTTTTTTAAAGAAACATTTTTAGAGGCGTGGCACTTACCAAAAATGTTGGGGTAAGTGCCTGACTTTTTTGGAGCGGAGTTTCCAGGGTTTGCTCCCGGATCGCTTCACAATGGCGGCTGTGTCATATAGATGACTTGCCTCTAAGCAACCCAGGGGCAAACACTTGTGTAGATATGCCCCGCATTGCCACTCTGTAACATTTGCTGACCAAGACAGGAATCTATTGGCGGAGGGGACTGACTTACTTAGATATCAGCCTTTACCATTTTCATAATGCTGGGGTTTCATGTTTCTCCCTTGATCCAATCTCCTGGTTGTTTACATTGACAACAGCTAATTCCATAAGATGTTAAAACATAAGAAAAACAGACCCATGGTATAATCCGAATCTCTTTCTCAATTTGGTTGTTAACTCAGAGTAACCAGCTCTGTGCTGAAAACTGCCCTCCACATCATTCAGTGTGGTGGGGTTGCCTGTATACTATCCATACACTCGATTAAGCAAACAGATGGAAGCAAACGCGCACGAGACTAGTTCATCGTTTGCAGCCCTCTAAACTGCACCCATGTGGAACATTGTGCATGGTAATGTTTGTTATACAGCCACACGTTCACCTCTCTTTTTGTATATACAATACCTTTACCTCAGTTGTGTCCCAGATGGCTGCAAGGGGGTTGGTAGGTTTCCTCTCTCATAATACAAAGCATCCAATACATTTTCTCCTATACAAATTCACCAGTCCATAGCCTTTGCATCTAGGGGAAAAAACTCTTGTTTGTGTAGGCAGACTGAAAAGAAGGCTGTTAACTGAATCAAAAGCCATTCTAGGACCAGTCTGGTATAGTTGCTGCCATACTGCCCAATAGCCGAAGCTCTCTGGGCAGTTCACAAAAATTAAAACCATTCAAAGTCTAAAACAAGTATAAAACCATAATATAAAATACAATATAAAAGCACAACCAGGATTTATTAATACTGACTATTTGTTCTCTCTAATCAGACAGGTGATAATCTCTGTTTTGCTTCCTTCCTGTATGTGAAATCTATAATTAAAGCAGAATCTTCATTCAGCTTAACCTGATCTAAAAATAAAGAAGTTAGGGGAATGAGTGTGGGGGGATGCATATTGCAATTAGCAGCCTTTGGAATTTGAGAAGTGTATAAGTTTATCTTCAAAGTGGTTCGCATTTCAAATTATTTCAGTATTTTATTTGCAGATAACTGTTGCAGAAGACTCTACAAACGCTCGGATATCTATTTGTTTTCTTTAATTTTGGAAAATGGCAATAACAACAACAACAATAGATTTATTTATTTCCCTTTTGATCGAGGCGTAGAACATTGAATACAAAAATACTATAAAATACATAAAACTGATTAAAAATATCTAAAACTAATACATTATTAAAATAACAATCAGACATCTAAAATTCATCTGGGTAGGCCTGCCAGAAGAGATCAGTCTTTATGGCTTTCTTAAACTCAGAAAGACTATTACATTGATTAATCTCTCCTGGCAGGCCATTCCACAGTCTGGGAGCGGCAGAAGAGAAGGTCCTCTGGGTAACAGTTGTCACTCTAGTTTTGGCTCACTGGAGTAAATTCTTCCCAGAGGACCTGAGTGTCTGGGGCAGATTGTACAGGTGAATGTGATCCCACAGGTAACCTGGATCCAAACCATGTAGGGCTTTAAAGGTAATAACCAACACTTTATACTTCACCCAGAAACTAAATGTGTATGTATGAATGATTCTGTTCTTTTCAGATCTTAAAGCCTGTTTGAAGAAATTGGTTGGCTTTATTGTAAAGATATTGATTACTTGGGGTGGAGGTGGGGGCAGAATGTATACTTGATACATTTGTCCTGATACTTTAAAAGAACGGCAATATATTTCTGGTTGTTGTCTTTTAAAATATTAATCTCTCCTGGTCTATCATTTACTTCCGTAAGCTGGCATTTGGTGGTAAACCAAATAAACTGTACGACAGGGAAGAATTTGAATGCCATGCCAGCCAACCATTTGCACTGAGACACAATGATGTTATGCACATACGTTCTTCATAGATCTATATAATGGAAGCCTAAATAAATGTAAAGATAGATTTGTCAATCTTCATTACAATGGGCTAAAAGCAAAAGCCCCGAAATGATAATGGCCCTGCTGGGATTGCGTGCAGCACAATCCTAAGCATGTTTACTCAGAAGTAAGTCCTACTATTACTGCTTCCTAGTAACAGGGGCCATGGCTAGACCAGGCCTATATCCCAGGATCGTCCCGGGATCATCCCTGTGCATCCAAATGACACACAGGGGATCCCGGGAGCAGGCAGGGACGACCCCTCTATTTGCCTGGGATAATCCTTGGGTCTAGCTAAGGCCTGAATGTATGATTGCAGCTTTATAAAGCTACTTTTGCTGTCACTACAGACAAAACAAATTATGACTTTTCTTTGTATTGATGCTGTTGACACTGTTCTCGGTACTCACTCACCACAATTTGTACTAGTGTATTTATTGTTACTTAATTCCATGTTATTACTACTAACTTAATTTTAAATAAATTCCAAAAGAATACACATTAGAGAATACACCTGACTGGGAATGTCTCTTGGATGTGCTGCATACATAGAGGGTTCTTCCTGTTGGTCTTAAGAGCTAAAATTGAAGCAGACATTATTCCAATGACAACAGCATCTATCTTTGACAGGCTTTATCACAGGCCTGTCACAGTTGTGTAAAATATGTCTTAGTAAATGGCTGCTTTGTAAGCTGCTCTATTTAAATTATTCAGATGCTGTTACTATGGAAGCACAAGCTTTGTTTGTTCATATTGCACACATAGAATCTAATAGTCTTCAGTGTCCACTGAACTGTGCAAAGTCTCATTAATGGAACTTTATTGTGTGCGTACAAGGCTTCTGAATACTTTCACTGTTTTGTTTCATGTTGTTTGTTTTTGTTGGCACTTGCAGAGGTAGAGCTAGGCAATTTTAGTCCCTGGACTTCAAGGCCTTATTGGGGGCGGGGCTTTAGACCGCCATGTGAATTACTTCAGTTGGGAACATGCAACTTACATTTCTCTTTGTCTCCCAACTGCTGACCGTTCCATGCTCCACAACTGCTTCTACATTCCTGATACGTTAGATCACACACCCCACAAAAGAAACCTGTTTGCCAAAGTTCCCCCAAATTCTAGGTTTTTAAAACTTTATCAAAAATTATTCTCCAGTATCTTCTGACCATTTTGAGAGCAAGAACATTCAATTTGGTTTCTTAGTTTTCAATGTCCCATTAGTTACTGATACATGGGTGCTTTTGGCTAAACAGAAATTGACAATTTTTCAATATGGTGGCTTTTCCCCAAGCTGTTTTTTTCCGGGGTGTGTGTGTGTGTTACTTTCAATGGCCCCGTTCAGACAACACGCTAAACCATGCTGCTTAACCACAAAATGGTTAACGGAATGCCATTAACCATTTTGTAGTTAAGCAGCATGGTTTAACATGTTGTCTGAATGTGGCCAGTATGTTTATCACAGCTATTAAATGAACATACCCTTGAAGTTTAAAGGAATGCCTAGCAGTTTAAAGGAATGTGGGGTACCTCAGATGTGAATCAAAGTGCAAGCGAGGTTTACTAAATTTCACTACTTTCAAAAAACTGCACATTCAGATGCTCATCAAAGTGTGCATTCCATAGGAAGCAATGCTGCCTGTGCATCCAATATAAAGCAATAATAAAAATGTCACAGATCTACAACTCCATATTAATAATTACAATCTACAAACAGTGTAAAAGATTGTATAACTAACGTTGATACTACGGCATGTCTGTTAGTTTAAAGCATGAATTAACCTTTCAAATAAATAATCAAAATAAAAAAAGAGTCCTTTATTGGGGCGAGGGGAATCCAGGTGTGTTGGACTACAACTCCAGCTCCAGGATGCTGGGAGTTGTATTTCAACACATCTAGAAAGCACGAGGGAGGCTAATGTGCTTCTCAAACCAGACAATATCATAGCAAGTTTGGTTTTGTATCACTGAAAATCAAAGGCACTGTGCTGGCTGGGAATGCTGGGAGCACAGCTAATGAATACTGGGAGTAGTAGGACTTTTTTCTGTCTAAACATGCATGGGATTACACCCTAAGATAATTTCAGTGCAGTTACTTGGGTTGAAGTTATATTGGGATAGGGTTTAGGACCAAACAGCAACATTCAGAAACAATGTGTGCTGGAAGTTCCAGTAATGACAACGATCAACGCAGCCAGGGTGTGTATGTGTTATCATCACCACCTTGTCTTATTAGTATGTCTTGGTATAAATTGGGTGTGAAGGGCCCAGAGAAGGGAAAGGAGAGTGGAGAATACAGAAACAGGGATCCACCAGGCTCATGTCCTTCCAAGCATGTAGTTCTCTGTTCTTATTTGATAAGATGCTGCATGGCAGTAAATTGTGGGATGACAAATTTCTTGGTAACATCACCTGGCTAGATAGTTCAAGGCTGGATTAATTGCAATGCATACCAGATTTCCCATGCCTTTTGTGGGATGTGCTCTGTGGTATAAGATTTTTGAAGTTGAATATTAACACAGTTTAACAAAATTAGCAATTATTATTTAACTTCAGATCCCGGAGTAGCTCTATGTCATCTGGAGGACTAAGAGCTGAAAATGAGTTTATCAGCAGCTACTAAGATGTATGTAGAGACAACTAGGGGAAAAGCAGTGATTCCTTTGGTTTCAGACTTTTTAAAAAAGAATATGGTATACAGTTAAGATGTCAAAGCTGATCTCTTTAGTAAAGCACCATACTCATGGGCACATTTGATCAAAATAGATACTGTTTTGGAACACAAAGTTCCAAGATTGTGTTCATCTGCATGCATTTTTCCTCAGTGCTGTGAAACACTCTTTATATGTTTCGTCTGTAACTCGTCGCCTCTCTTTTTTTCCCTACATTTTTTTACAAAAAGAATTAAGCCAATTTAAATACTGATTTAAGCGAATCATAAATTCCAGCCTAAGTAACATGATTAGCAGCTCAATCCTTTGCATGTCTACTCAGAAGTAAATGCCACTGACCTAAATGGGACCTATTCCAAAGTAAGTGTGAATAGGATTTCATCCCAAGTATTTCATGGAGATTTACACATAAACATAGAGCTGTATAAATCAAATCCCTACATATGACTTATGTTTCCTTCATGTTCTGATTGCTAGATTTGCTTTTAGCCCTAAAATAACTGGGCACTCAATGAATGCACCTTCGTGCCTCCTCTTTCTGGAAATAGCACATATAATACATAAATACTTGAAAGGCAAATCAATACAGCATAACCTTATTAGGGAAGACTCCTTCTCACACATTTTAAATAGGCTGTCAAAAGTGCAGGCCTGAAGCTGCTTTCTGAATACCAATGAAAATCAGTACGTGAGCCATTTAACTGTATGTTTTTTAAAGGGTCAATTAAAAATAAAAGTACTGATAGCAGCACCATTTCTCTCTCTCTTTTATTAGGAATGCTACACATTTGTCAATTTCATTAGTCGCATCAAATATTTTGTCTTTGCCTTTTTGGCTTTAATTATTTCAGCTCTCAAACAAGATCAAATAATCATTCGCCAAAAACAATCACTGTGCTGCAGAGTGTCAGTGTTTTAAATGGTAATGTTTTATTTGCCTTTTCTTAGCCATTATCCTTGAGTATAATTGTTTTGATCACAAGACTGCATTTCATTTGTTGCTTGTTTGATTGATGGAAATGGGGCTGCAGCCCTTTCCGTCGGGTGAATAAGAATTCATCTGTACCAACCAGATAAGCTGTACAACCAGAAAGTTTGCAGCTAGCCAGAAAGTGAGTTAGGAGACTGGGCATTATGGGTATGCTGAGAGGGTCATCCCAAGCCAATGGGGGGACGGACGGACACAAAGCCTAAATATTGTTTGATATGGTTACATTAAATTTATTTAATTATATAAGTAATACATTAAAATATAATTGCATTCAAATTCATAGGTATGGGCTTGCTAATCATCCTAAATGTCAGAATAGGAAATGGCAGCACATTTTCATTTAAAAATAAATAAATCAGATTTAAGGGGGTTTATTTTGTGCTGGCAAAAGGGAGCAGGAGACGCATGGGAGATGGACGTCATCATCAAAAGGACCTGAGAACATCTATAAGTGGGGAGTAGTGAGTGTGCAATAAAACACTTGTCTGATGACACTCAATAACATTTGTTGTGGTATTTTGGATAATATGGAATAAAAAGCTGGAAATAACACTATGAGCTCCATCAGAGGGGAGGAAATCACGCTTTCCCACCATCGCTTCTCCGCCCTCACTTTTGTTGCTCAATACATAGAAGTAGATAGCAGCAAGTTCCATCTCTAAAAATAATTTGGACTTACCGGAATCTTTTCTTGTCTCAGGAAGAAGGCCAGATAGATCCTATCGTTCAAGGGATGTGAATGACGTCATGAATAAGATCATCTTCTTGTCTCACCGCTCTGACCATGTTACTCCACTGCTGAAATCTCTTTATTGGCTTCCAATTCACTTCAGAATCCAATATAAACTTCTCCTGTTGACCTACAAAGCTTTTCACTGTCTAGTTCCTTCCTATCTCTCCTCTCTCATCTCACACTATTGCCCCGCTCGTGCTCTTCGCTCCTCTGATGCCATGTTTCTTGCCTGCCCAAGGGTCTCTACTTCCCTTGCTCGGCTTCGTCTATTTTCTTCTGCTGCCCCTTATGCCTGGAACGCTCTTCCAGAACATTTGAGAACTACAAGTTCAACCGCAGCTTTTAAAGCTCAGCTAAAAACTTTTCTTTTTCCTAAAGCTTTTAAAACTTGATTTTGTTATGACTTTATACTGTTAGTTTTACCCTACCCAGTGCCTGTTTACCCTACCCTGTGCCCGTTTGCATTCTCTTCCCCTCCTTATTGTTTTATTATGATTTTATTAGAATGTAAGCCTATGGGGCAGGGTCTTGCTATTTACTGTTTACTCTGTACGGCACCATGTACATTGATGGTGCTATATAAATAAATAAATAAATAAATAAATAAATAATAATAATAATAATAATAATAATAATAATAATAATGAATAGGACCCGCAAAAATCCTTGAGTGCCCAGCAATGAGCGTGCAATAAAATGCTTGTCTGATGACACTCTATGAAGGTGGTATATGGAATGTATAATGTGTCCCAATAGTTATCAATGCACCAATACCACTATAAAGCAGTAGTGTAAATATAGCCAGATTTTTGTTAGAAAGACTATATTTGGTAAACCCAGCCTCAAGCTCATTTTTGTGAACCGCCCAGAGAGCTTCGGCTATTGGGCGGTATAAAAATGTAATAATAATAAAAAAAAGCTCTATTGGGGGGGGGGTTCTGTGTTTGTGAGCCTCGTGTGGCGCAGAGTGGTAAAGCAGCAGTTTCTGCAGCTGAAACTCTCCCCACGGCCTGAGTTCGATCCCAGCGGAAGCTGGTTTCAGGCAGCTGGCTCGGGTCGACTCAGCCTTCCATCCTTCTGAGGTCGGTAAAATGAGTACCCAGTTAGCTGGGGGAAAGGTAATCACGGCCGGGGAAGGCAACGGCAAACCACCCCGCTATAAGGCGAAAGCTGGCGTCCCTCCAAGAGTCAGTAATGACTCAGTGCTTGCACGAGAGGTTCCTTTCCTTTCCTTTCTGTGTTTGTGGATAGTTGGGTGTGGGTGTGTTACTAACATGGGTGTGTATAACAATTTGATTCCCATGTGAATGGATTTACTATTAAGGTTTCTTGATCAATACTCCCCAACAAAGAACCAATGATTTCAAAACAAATTGGGATTTGTTCTGAATAAAGTCTGTTCTGCATCCTGGCCAATAGTGTTTTGTGCAACACTGTGATAGCTTCCCTCTTGCCCAACCATATATTTCCCTGAGCAAAAGCAAAATGACCCGGTTAACATAGGTGCTTTCACAACCCGCCCATCTCTACTTCCCCCCCCCAGTCTAAAACTGTTTAAAATAATGCAGCTATTTAATTACAGCTGAGAAAACATTCGATAATCTCAATTATCCTATGGATGTGCATTAGAACTACTGAGATGATGCTATAGATTTAAAAGGTCTTATTTCTGATCAGCCTGAAATCTTCCAGCCGTGTAGATGTGCTAACTAGATAATAGATATGCTACACTGAGCTGAACACATCAGAAAAATAAATCTGGCTAGTCAGCAAACAGCTGCAGGGGATTTGCTAGGGCTTTGCAAGTTGCCCACCTCTATTCAATAGATTTATGAGATCAATGGAACTGTGAAGAGCATCTTAGTACAAAAAGGCAGCCGGGGGGGGGGGGGTCACACTTGACTCATTGACCAGGTTCTCATGATTATTGCAGGCCACTGTGGCTTGTTTAAGCCATGGTGGATTGCCAGCATGTGCCAGCTTGACTATTCAAGCTGCAATTGTGGTTAGTTATCTGAGCCCAGCATGGGTGGTTGTTGGTGTGGTTAACAAATCACCAAGAACCCATGCATGCATTGTTTTAGGGTCGTGGGTGGTTTGTTAACCATGCCAACAAGGTGCCACTTGATATTAGTCTCAGAATGCCAAAAACAAACAAACCCACCAGTGATCACCTAATGGAAGCATATTGCTTTCACAAAACACTATTGCAAACATGAAATTTCAATTAACTATACTTCATTTGGCAACATTCCCCTCAGAATGCTATCTCCTCCAGAAATGAGTACTTGACACCCATAATGGCAAAACAAAAAGAAAAGGAAGGGAGTGGAGGTGGGATTTACACTCTGCATAATCTTGATATGAATTGTTTTTAGGATCACATATGCTATAGAGAACACAATTGAGAATGCAAGCTATAGTTCACCAAAACAAAAGTAGTTCTACAAATGATGGGGGAATGAAACAGCTAAAGCTTAGGCTTTACCTCTCCTTTATCCACGATATTTACTGCCATGTTATGGAGTTAGAAGGGAGACATGGTCATGAAAGCCTGGATCATCTTCCCCACTCCATTTCGAAGTATGTACATTCATAACTCAACTTTTTCCTGAACAAGTTTGGTGTGATCATGGTTTCTGCCCTCAATTTATAGATGAGTTTCAGATAAAAAGAGGTTACTAGAACCAAGGCTATCCATGTTATATATCAAAATTGCCAAATACGTCTTCAAAAAAATATTGTTTTTTTTTAAAAAAAACCAACACTAATTATACAAATCAATGTAATTTATGCAGATTTGGGGGGGCTGTGACAATATCACAGTGCAATCCTATAGATATCTGTTCTTAAATAAGCCTCATTAAATTCAATGCAACTTATTCCAAGGTAACTGTGCTAAGCTTTCAGCCTTAATTATGTGGCAGCATTTTGACATTTTTCACAAAGGGTGCAATGGTAGCTATGAGTAGTAGTAAGGTTTGTGTGAGTGTACTAGATAGAGAAAGAGAGAGACCCACATACTTGCACACACACTCCATTCCATTAATATTTGACCTTTGAACATAAACTGTAATAAAAACTAGAAACATTTCTTTTAAAATTTGGGGGGGAATAAAATGGAGCTTTTAAAGATTCCATGTTTTCTGCCAAATATCCCATTTTATGTGAAATTCTGAGCTCAGAGAATACTATAAGATGAACAATCCTACCTTTACCACATCTGATTGCAACAGAAAAATCTGCATCATGTTTCATACTTTCCAAACCTCACGATCTTTGTTACAAATCTTGCACCCTCATGTCTACATTAAAGTGCAAATTAGGGATGAGAATCTAACCATAAAGAGCTCAGTTTATGTTTTTTAAAAAGTTGACTTCAGGAGCAGGATCCATGATGCTCTCTAAAGATCAGTGGCTTAAAAACGGGTCAAGTATGTTTAAAAATGTGACTGCAATGTGCAACTAAACACTGAAATAAAACGCACGTTTAATTTTAGTCTGTTTTGACCCACCGCATTGTTGTTGTTTTTGACAAAGATTCATTTTTATACCTCTGGGGCTGGCAATTGTCATGTATAATTTATCTTTTTCTGAAATGACACTCGTTTAAATGGTTGTACCTTGCAGAAACTGCTAGGGAATATGGATGCCTTTGGATTGACGCAGCAGCACCTGGGAAGCCAGCAACCAGCTTAGCAGTCAGACTACATAGCCTTCCATAAACTTCTGCACCTTGTGCTTATAATATTCCTTTCGTCTTCACTGATTTATTAATGCTCTGCTCACTCATAAGCATAACATCTATCTGTGGTTCACAGAGGGATAAATGAATTCTACTTTATTGGTCACTCGTGGCTTACTCAGGCATTTAAAAGCACTTCATAATGTTCAACACAAGATGTATAAAGAGGATCTATTCTAATAGTATTTATTTCACTCACTCTGCCAGACTCTATTTCTGTTTATACACACTGCTGATCTTTTATGCTTCTTGTTCTACATTTTACTCACATTTAATGCACTCTGAAATGTGAATGGTCAGGATTCTTTATTTGTTTACCTAAGGTGCTCTTACCTGTCACAGAGTAGCCTCAGATTAGCACACAAAATGTGCATCTCAGATTAACCTCGTGCCGAACAGAGATGAGGTAAAAAAATGGCCCTGTTCAGATGACACGCTAATCATAATGGTTAAGAGTTTTGAGGTAAACATTATGGCTTAGCATGATGACACATGAACCATGACTTAGTGTGCTGCGTGAGGCCTTAGCTAGACCTACCTGCTATCCCGCGACAGAGGAAGGAAGATCTTGCGTTGTGTTTAACGCGAGATCCCTCCTCCGTCTACATGTGACACGGGACAACCTCAGCAGGAGAGGCGTCGTATCTGCCATTTTTTTATTTTTTAAAGGAACGCTTGTGCGCTAAGTGTTTTTTTTTTAATTGGCTACTAGGAGGAGGGCTTTCTCCACTGTGGCACCCCGGTTGTGGAATGAGCTCCCCAGAGAGGTCCACCTGGCGTCTACACTGTACTCTTTTCGTCACCAGCTGAAGACTTTTTTATTGTCTCAGTATTTTAACACTTAATTTTAACTTAAATTTAAATGTTACTGTTCTAACTCTGTATTTTAATCTTATATCAATTTTGCTGTGTGGTTTTATCCTGGTTGTGCTTTTTATACTGTATTTTGTATTTGTGTTTTTAACCTGTTGGTTGTTTTATTATGGTTTTAATTTTTGTGAACTGCCCAGAGAGCTTCGGCTATTGGGCGGTATAAAAATGTAATAAATAAATAAATAAATAAATTAAAATTATTTTCCCTGCTCCCGCCACCCTACCCTCAATGGGCGCAGTGCACCTGAGTAATCACATGGAGCCAGGTCAATCCGCGGCACCTGGCCACACGTTCCGCGGTCTCAGGCTCAGTCTGGGACCGTGGAAAAACCGGGGCCAAAGAGAAGGGCTATATCCCGGGGCAAGGGAGGGATGATCCCTACCTGATCCCGGGATCCCCTGTGCGTCATGTGGATGCACAGGGACGATCCCGGGGTTTGCCCTGGGATAAAGCCCCATCTAGCTATGGCCTGAATCATTCTGAACCATAGCTTAGCATGTTGTCTGAACAGGCCCAATGAGAAATATCGTAAGGTCTTTTCCAGGAAACACAAGGGTGAACTAACCAATCTTCTTGGCCAAGGTTTCCTCACTGTGTACATTGTATAGATTCTACTACATTATAAACAGCAACTATGTTGAGCTAGCCTGAACCCAGTTCTACAATAGGAAAAATATTCATGCTGAGCACCATGGAGTTCCTGCTGTGTTTTACAAAGAACAACAACACATTGCTAACCCTTTGGGTTGTATCCAATATTGGTACCAGTTAGGATAGACCCATTACAATGAATGGGACTTAAGTTAGGCTAATATTGGATAGAATCCAATGGATACAATCCGAAGTCTAACAAAGTCTATGATACAGAACAAATAACAGCTAACTATCCTACTGTTACAGCTATCCCGTTTTTGTTAAAAGCTAATAGGTTTGAATATATGTTTTTATGTTTTACCTAGAAGTACGTCCCATTGAACTCAACGAGGGCGTATTTCTGAGTAGATATGTAAAGAGCTGCTTTGTTAGTGTCAAGTAACTTGCAGTCACTTAATATCTGAAAGGCAGAATGTATTTCTTCCATCAAAATTTAGTTAATTTAATGAAAATCTCTTGATTTCAAAACATTACAGAAGCTGGGAGAATCAAGAGTGTCACAAAATCCCAGGCAAATATCTATAGGATTGCATCCTTAATAAGAGCTCCTGATCTGAATGTTTCCAGATACGACAATCAACATCTAAGGCCTTGCTCTGAGTGCCTCCCCCAAGGGAGGCTGGGGGAGGAGGCAACAAGAGAGAGGGCCTTCTCAGTTGTGCTCCCCGACTATGGAATGATGGAATGAGCTCTCCACTGAGGTCCTCCTGGCGCCGACACTGTCATCTTTTTGGTGCCAGGTTAAGACTGCTCTCAATTCCCAGGCATTTAATGGCACATGATGGGCCATTTATGTCTGCCATTTTAAAATATTTTTACTGAAATTGTTTTTAGCTGTTTGCTTTAAATGTTGTATGTCAAAAACATTTTTAGACTGTTTTTATTATAATGCTATATTTTGTAATGTTGTTGTTGTATTTTTATTTTCTTAAAATGTATTGTTGTTTAGGTAGTGGTGGGACAAACCCTAAATTGGGAGAATATCCAAGTTAAGAATATTTTTATTTAGTTATTTTTAAACTACAGCATGTGTTACCTCTGTCCACTACTGCATCATTTTTCCTTCTTTACCTTGTTCTTGGAGTTATCCAAACCAATCGGGTAGTGAATGTGATTAGATTACAATGCTAGATAGCCAGTCAAATTTGGCTGCATGCCAAGAAGACTGCTTATCCTTATTTAAATTAAGTATTAGCCTATTTCTGTTCTTGTACTCTGGGTAAAGGCAATTCAGTAGCATGTATTGAGAAAGCAGATAACAATCAAATGACAAACACCAACAGAGAAGATCTCTCTTGCTTTTCTGTAGGATGTTCAACATGATGCAGAAATACATGTGGGGCATTACATAGTATGTCATTTTGCAAAGAACTTTCCCATGAAACTGATAGCCCCACAATTTATTAAGTGCAACACAGTGGTAAGTTATGAGAAGGAACTGTATAAAACAATAATATTCTCAAAAACCTCACAATCTACATCCTCAGTATTAAGAAGATTCTGGACAAACATTTCAATGCATCTCCATCCGAATCCCTTCCTGTCAGCCTAGAATACTGTTAATTCAAATCATACGTAAGCAAAACCTCTATGGCAGTGAGGGTTCAAGGCCTACGACTCAGCCTGAGCGTCCATCAAGCAGCAACTGTCAGCTTACAGCAGCACAGAGGCCTGCGAAATAATTTTTGTTTAGAAGACGGAGATCTGGGGGAACTATTAAAATAATCCTCCTCTTCTTTGCGGAATAGGGCTCGCTGTGTCATACTTGAGTGGTGTATTAAAGTTGTTAACATTCTGCAGGAAAATGCATTAAGACTTACATATCTCATTGAAGTAGTTCAAAAAATATATACAGCACTGTTAACAGCGCTGAGTTTTATACAGTTTCTATAAATAAACCTAAGAGTCATATTGCTCCCTTACAACATTAGCCACTGGAAAAAGAAGTCTTTATTTCAATTGCTCTTTATTCCAGTGCAACATCAATGCGTAGAATCAGCCATGTGTATTTATGGAGGACAGTTTCTATTTTGCACTCCTGGGCTGCAGTCTTAAACGTGCTTACTCTGGAATAAGCCCATAGCAAACTTACTTCAGAGTAAACATGCATAGGATTGTGCTGATGACTGCTCTCAAAGGACATTAATGTTTTATGTATTTTGTACCCAGAAATAGAGGCCCACTATGATGAGTTTGCCAAACATTTTGAGGATAAAATCATTTACCTTCCTGCTGACCTGAACACCACTATTGATACAGTGTCTGTTGAGTTGTCCGGTGGATTCTCTGGTTCTGTGTGGTGGGATTAGTTTCAGTTGTCAAAGCCTGAGGAGAAGGGCAAGGCACTTGCATCTGTGCGACCACAACATGCTCTCTTGACCCATGCCCATCATGGCCTCTTTAAGCTAACTGCAGGGGACTGCCTGGCTGCATCATTGTGTGGTCGTCCACTCTGCCTTGAAGGTAGTAATGGTGCAACTACTCCTGAAAAAAAAAACCTTCCCTTGATCAGATTTTTATACTAACTGTTGCAAATAGCCCTTGTTTGGCTAAGGTGCACAAGAGTTGCAAGTGCTCTTGGATGAAAGTGATTATTTTGATCCATTCCAGTCTGGGTTGAGGTGCAATTTTGGGACAGAATTCTTCACCCTGAGGGATGACCTTCTTCGGAAGAGGGAAAAGGAGCGTGCAACCCCTGTTCATTCTTCTTGGTCTCTTAGGGCTTTGCTAGACGGAGGTTTCAACCCGGGCTGACCCCAGGCTCACCTCTGTGCGTCCAGATGATGCACAGGGGATCCCGGGGTCAGCCAGGGCTGAAACCTCCTTCGGCCCGGGCTAACCTGAACCTCTTTTGGCCTGGTATTACCTGCGGCCTCGGGCTGAGCCCGAGACTGCGGGCGTCCAGCTCGTTCTGCCACTTTCCCCGGCTACCGTGCTTACTCGCGAGTAGCTGGGACAAGCGGCGGAACCCGGGCGAGGGGGGACTCATGGCTGGGGGGGAGTGGGGAGAAGGTTTTTTTTGTTTTTTAAGGGCCTTACCTAAGCAGGAGAGTTCCTGTGTCTGGCCCCTTTAAAAGAAAAAATGGCGGATGCGACGGGGCTTTGCTTTCCCCTATCGCATCCACGCCTAGCAAGGCGCAACAGCCCGTGCTACTTGTAGCATGGACTCGCCACTTCTCCCGCACGGATTAGGCGGTAGGTCTAGCAAAGCCCTTAGTGGCTTTTGATACCATTAACCACAGTATCTTCTTGGAGTAGCTCCATGAGTTGTGAGTTGGGGGCACTGTTTTACGGTGGATCAACTTTTACTTTTACTTACAGCAGGTGTAGGGCAACCTCAATCTGGGTGTAGGGCCCGGATTGCCCCCCAGACCAAGCCCAGCAGGCTGGATGAAAGCCCCACCCCTCCCATGCAGTCATAGGCACTGTGATGCCCACTTGTTTTTTTCTGTGAAGAGAGAGGCACGGAGCTCCATGCACCTCTCTGCATGGAAAACAACTCGGTTGGCATTTGCAGGAGCCGGCTCCTGCAAGCATGTCCAAGTGCCTTCTTCCTACTCTGCTCACATTCTGATCAGGGCGTGAGGAACTCAGCTGGTGTTTGCATGAGCCAATTTCTGAACACCATTGATACATGTTCTGAACTGGTGCCTGGATGGGAACTAATGAACTGAAGCTGAATCCTAACAAGAGAGAGGCCTTATGGGAGAGTTGTTCCAAAATCCAATAGTTAGGATGGAGTGGCACTCCCTCTGAAGGAACGAGTACATAGTTTGGGGGGTGCTCCAGGATCCATATTTGTCACTAGAGGCCCAGGTGACCTCAGTGGCTCAGAGCTCCCATTAGCAGCTTCAGCAGGTGCACCAACTACACCCATTCCTGGATAGGGGTAGCCCAGCCACGGTGATCCATGCACTAGTATCATCATCGTCATCATCCTTATATTATGTTGTATTTTAAAGTGAACCACTTAGGGCTTTTAATATATCAAGCAGTATAAAGATATTATTTGTAAAATAAATAAATAAATGTTAAACCCATGCCCTCATCCAGTCCATTACTGCAGCCAGGCTCTGGTCCAGCGCCCGCAGCCTCATCTGGCTCTGAAGAGAAGGGAAATTAGAGTTGTATGTCAGCTGTGTACTTACGAAAACACCCTCCGAACCTCCTAATGAGCTTGCTCAGCAGGTTCATATAGATGTTAAATACTATGGGGGATAAGTTGGAACATAGCAGGACCCTGAAGCAACATGCCCAAGCACTTTGCCAAACAGACATTTGCGACTGGCCTAAAATTATTAATATCTTTTGGGTTCAGCAACAGTTTCTTCAGGAATGGTCACACTACTGCCCCCTTTAAGGAAGCTGAGCCCACACCCTCTCATAAAGATAAGATGAATGCCTCCTAGATGCAGCCAGCTGTCCCCTCTTTGCTAGAGTTAATCAGCCATGAGGGCCACTGGTCAGACAAACATTTCCCAAGCAACAAACAAACCATATAGGCCCAGATGGTGCTTGGAACACCTCCATGGGTTGACCCGTAGCAACTGCGAAGTCCAAGTTGTGGCAGATACAGACAATTTGCCTTGCAAACATGCCAAAGGCCCAAAGCATGCCCCAGAGTGTTCCACGTCATCAGCATTACTTACAAATATGAACATTACTTACAAATATTAATATTATGATATTAACCTAGTTATTTGTTTATAAGCATATACACATTACTTAAGAGGAAAAGAGGAAGCTGCCTTATGCAGAATCAGACCCTTGGTCCATTCAGCTCAGTATTGTCAGCACTGTCTGGCACCAGCTCTCCAGGGTTTCAGGCAAGGGTTTCCCAAACATCCCTGGAGATGCCGAGGATTGAACCTGGGACCTTCTGCATACAAAGCAGGTGCTCCGCCACTGAGCAAGAGCCCTTCTACACTAATGACATCAACACCCACTGTTCAAATTCAAATGTGCTGAGAAATCTCTTTTCCGATACATCAAGATGAATCTTTTTATTTGTCCAAGATCTGGCTTGCAGGATGGAACTGCTTAGGGGTACAATCCTATGCCTTTTCAGACAGAAAAAAAGCCCTACTACTCCCAGAATAGCTGGCTGGGAAATGCTGGGAGTTGTGGGACTTTATTTCTGTCTGGGCATGCATTGGATTGTGCCCTAAATGTGACTGCAATCCATTTATTCGAAACAAAGTGAAAACAAACAAATGCAAAAAGCACCAGGAAGGAATCTACACATCGTTGTGAGGGCGCTTGCATGCGCCCCCAGTGTGCCCCCACAACGACTGTGCAGACCTAGAAAGAAGAGACAGAGGAAGAGGCAGAGGAGGAGGAGGCTGGGGAACCGGCCGCGTCCTTGCCGCCGTCGCCGCCTCCCCGCCGGCCTCCTGCTGCCGGGGGTAAGAGCCACCCAGGTCGGAGAGCTCGGCGGAAGCGGAAGCCGAGCTCTCGCCACTTCTCCCGCACGGATTAGGCGGTAGGTCTAGCAAAGCCCTTAGTGGCTTTTGATACCGTTAACCACAGTATCTTCTTGGAGTAGCTCCATGAGTTGTGAGTTGGGGGCACTGTTTTACGGTGGATCAACTTTTACTTTTACTTACAGCAGGTGTAGGGCAACCTCAATCTGGGTGTAGAGCCCAGATTTCCCCCCAGACCAAGCCCAGCAGGCTGGATGAAAGCCCCACCCCTCCCATGCAGTCATAGGCACTGTGATGCCCACTTGTTTTTTTCTGTGAAGAGAGTGGAAGCGGAAGCCGAGCTCTCCGACCCGGGTGGCTCTTAGCCCGGCAGCAGGAGGCCGGCGGGGAGGCGGCGACAAGGACGCGGCTGGTTCCCCAGCCGCCACCTCCTCCTCTTCTTTCTCGGTCTACACAGTCGTTGTGGGGGCACACTGGGGGCGCATGCAAGCGCCCTCACAACGACGTGTAGATTCCCTCTAGGAACCCTAAAAGGTATTATTGACAAATTGCACAAAAATGTGGTTGAAGTGAATATATTTGAGTCCAGTACAGATACAAGGACCTCAGAGGAATTAGAAATATATCAATGGAATTGGGAATATGCCATTTACAAGTATGTAACTTGTTTCAAACACTTCTTCAGGAAAACATGAGCATAGAACCACTGGCCCAGGATATCAATCCTGTCCTCTGGAAGGCCATGCCCCTCCCCCCACATTTGGTGGTTGAAATGCCTCTCCTAAAGCTTAGTTATTGGCAGTGAGAGCGTTAAGCTAAAATATTTGGGTATTTTTGGTATATGGGCCTCACCCATCATGTGATCCCCTGAGAGCTTCTCCAAAATGGAATTCAGCCCCAAGGCTGAAAGAGGTTCTGCAACCCAGGTCTAAAGGACCTCCATAGCAAGTCAATGCTACACCCACTTGTCTATCCCTCTGCATATTAACCAAAAATTCTATCCAAATGCAATTAGACATGTTAACACCCTCATTAGACATTCCCTACAAGAGGTTAATTGAAAACCAGTTCAAACCCATGAGAACAGATGATTAAAAGACCTTAATTAAGATTTGGAAATCTGGGGAAATTAACCAATTGAGACTGCATTCTCACATAGGAACCTTTCATGTGTTTGGTATCTTCAAAAAGTAGCCCAAACCATCTAGATCTGATTTTTGTTCATCCAAATGAGAACACAATCAGCTTTGCTGTTGGAACAATCATTTCTGGCCACATCATTACTTGGAGCGATGAAGATAGATTATGCCAATTGACAGAAATGCAAGAGAAAATGATTGAGGGGCTTGAGAGATGTGATCCATAAGGAAAGACTAAATGCTCGTTTAAGCTGTCACCAGTATACTCAAATTCTTGAATGAGTGTCTAATAGAAAGCAAATGGGACATGATAGCATCTAAAAATATTTTAAAGGTCCTAAATAACTAGGATGGATGGTTCTGACCCGTAATGGGAAGATGATGTAAGTAGATGCACTTCTTCCTTGAAAGAAACACACTGGTGTTCATGTTGCCTGTTTTTATATTATTATTTGCTCTCCACTTTGAGCAATGAGACACTTCTGGGGCAATGCAATTGGAGTTTAGTTTCCTTTGACCAAGAGAGCACTGGAGATTTCTGTGTCTGCTTTATTTACAGATATACAAGCAGACCATGGCGTAAGCTCCTAGAGCAGGCAGTAGTTCTTCAGACAACAACTTGCACAACTCATACTCCTAGCTGCACCCCAGTTTCAGCTAACGCCAGCTACAAATCCATACATCTTTGGGCTCTTTCAGACAGGGGGAAATCGCCTTTCCTTACCGTCGCTCTTGCTTCCTGCTTCTCTTCCATGATAGGGAAGAGTAGAATCACACGGGGGAGAAAGGGGAAGCCAGCAGCAACCATCCAGCCCGTTCCTTTTAGTGGGACAGTGCCTTCTGAACACGGCAGGAAATAGCAACAAATAACGCTACAGCTCAGAAGAAGTGTTTTCTGAGGATTATTTTATAACAAAAAATGGCAGAAGGAGCAGAAGGCAAGCAGGAGATGTGCAGGAGGATCACTATGGCCCTGTTCAGAAGACACTTTAAACCATGGTTTTAACCACAGTGGTTAAGCCAGAAAGCCAGGCTGTGTTCAGAAGACACCTTAAACCACGGCTTTAACCACGGTGAATAAAGCAAAAAGCCTTATTTACTGTGGTTAAAGCCGTAGTTTAAGGTGTCTTCTGAATGGGCCCAATATCATCAAAATGACACGCAAACAACCGTGACTGGGTAGTCACGAGCGTGGTATAAAATCCTCGTCTGAAGAAGCGCTTAGTGTTTCACTCTCACCCCAGGGCAGATCACTCCTCAGCATGCCATTCCTGGCCATGGTCAACATTGACACAAAAGAGATACTGGAGGTAAGGGCTGGCTGCTGAGCCTTGTGGGACAGATCTTCCAGCAATCCTCAGCTGGTCTTCTTTCCCAGGCTTCTCTGTAGGTCTGCTCTCCCTACCTGAACATCTTTACCTGCAGCATCCTTACATTATACCTCACCAAGTATAATCACTCGGAAAAAGAATAGCAAGCATTGTTTGAATTAACTGAGCCAAAGTTTCTCATATTCATAGATTAAATCTGATTCTCAAGTAAAAAGTATAAACATAAGGCACTATAGGATGTAGCATCAGTCTATTCCATTATAAGAGCATCTTCTGAGATTTTTAAAAAGACAAATTAGATAAAAACCCAGAATTTTCCCAAAGGAATGGATATTTTATAGTGGATGAGTAGACCAGGAGGGACCAGTGCCCCTTTCTACTGCTGTGATCCATTACTCTGTGGCTGGCATTAAAAGGCCCTGACTTGCAAGCAGCTGAGGTTTGTTATAACAAATTACAACTCATTATTGAAAACGTCCTTTTAAAAAACAACACAATTACATAGTTGTGCGCATGATAATTCTATTATGAAAATCTTTAATGGGGGTCAAATGCCTCTGCAATTTTAAATGTATAAAAATTCCCTCAGATAGCTGATTGTGGAGGTGGGGGGTTCCTTAAAATTTCCCAAATTTTTGTGCCCCCACCTCCCAGTAATGACTTGAACAGGAAGCTTCACAACATAAAGGAGGTGATGGAAGGAAAATAGAGGGACTGTGATGTTTTTTCATCCTCACATATAAGAGTAGGTGTTGGGGGGGGGGCATTTTTATCTTCCTGCTTTCAGATTTCTGTTTTCTCTTTCTTGACTACGATATCCTACAGAGAACCAATGAAAGGTATTTATAGCATAGAACACAGTAAGCTTGTTGCTAGGCCCTTTGTGCCTATGAAACATAAACTAGCATCATGTGGCCTTTGTACAACAGCCTTGGAAACAACAATACAGTCAGAGAGGACTCCAATTTTAGGGCGCAAACATGCAGCTTTGATTGTTATGATATTACTGAAATGAGGATGACTTATTTTACATTTGCAGGACTTTTGATATTTATTTGTTCGTCTGCGTGCCATCTGGATGAAATGCTGGTATATAGGCAGACAATCTGTGAAGGTCCAGCCGTCCAAAGCGGTACTAGAATTGTGAAAGCTTTTAAACTGCTAGAGCATATTATATATTCCAAACACCTCCTTTAATGATGTGCAGCTTCATTGGTTCAGCAATTCATGATTATATATTCCAACTACTTCCTTTAAGGATGTTCAGCTTCATTGATTCAGCAACTCCAGATTTTCATGTCATTTTGGGTCGTCTCCAACCACTGTGGTCCTCAGCACCTTCTTCCTTTTTGGTAATTACCAAACATATTAAGCACCTTCTCTTCATTGTAACAATAGCTGCAATCCATTATGCATTCCAGAACTATCCCAGGGAAAATCCTTCTGGCCATGTTCAGAAGACACTTTAAACCACGGCTTTAACCACAGTGAATAAGGCAATAAGCCTTATTCACCATGGTTAAAGCCATGGTTTAAGGTGACTTCTGAACAGAGCCATTAAGGCAGCGGGACTGTTCTGGAGTAAATGGAAACAAAAAAGGAAATATGCTGTAGGAAAGGATGAGTTACTCTTTCACTACATCCTTCTGCTATCGAAGAATTCTTATTTATTTATTTATTTATTATTATTTATTAATTACCGCCCAATAGCCGGAGCTCTCTGGGCGGTTCACAAAAATTAAAAACATTCAAAGTATAAAACAACAGTATAGAACCATAATATAAAATACAATTTAAAAGCTCAACCAGATAAAAACAGCAGCAATGCAAAATTACAAATTTAAAACACCAAGTTAAAATTTATTTATAGACTGTTAAAATGCTGGGAGAATAAAAAGGTCTTCACCTGGCGTCTAAAAGCATATAACGTAGGTGCCAAGCGAACCTCCTTAGGGAGCTCATTCCACAGCCGGGGTGCCACAGCAGAGAAGGCCCTCCTCCTGGTAGCCACCTGCCTCACTTCCTTTGAATTCTTCTTTTTAACATTTTACCTTTACTTGGAGCCTCACCAGACGGGGGGAAATCGCATTTCCTTACCATTGCTTTGCCTCTTGCTTCTGTCCCACAATAGGGACAAGCAGCCTCTGCTTTCTTCACATGCAGAAGAAAGAGGAAGCAAGCAGTGACCACATGGCCCATTCAGTGGGTGTTTTTATCGCTCAGCTTCTCCTGCACTCAGCAGGAAATGGCAGCAAGTATCATTACAGCCACACACAAAAATCGGATTTGATGAGGCTCATTTTGTGAAGGAAAAAAGAGCGGAAAGAGCAGGAGACACACGGGAGGAACGCTGCATCGTAAAAAATGTCCCATGAAGAACCATGAGTGGCAAGTTGTGAGCATGCCATAAAATGGTCATCTGATGACGCTCTTTATCTCAACAAATGTTTAATGCCTCCAAACAAACATTACCTCAGTGCCATTACTAGCTAGTGTAGCTCAATTAATAGTCCTGTTGAATAGGTTTTCATGGTAGCTCTATTTCTTTGTACTCATGTTTGTATGTATGCATGAATGTGCATGCATATATCTGTCAAATGAGAAGACACTTCATATATCTCCACTTCATGCAGATCCATCTGCATCTCCTTCTAATCCCCTCCCTCTGGAGGGAAAAGTGTATATCCTGGTCTAGGTTATCAACTTCCAGGTGCTAGAAGACTCTGCCATATCGCTATTCTAACTACATTGATGTATGCATTTTAACTGTAAACAACTTTGGGGACCGATCTAGGCTGAAAAGCAGGGTATAAATATATTAAATAAGAAGTGAAAGTTAATGCTACAAGAAATCTGTTAAACTTGAAGAGGCAACAAGACTCTATTTTCTCCTGTGCTGATCCTGATGAGAATCCTATGGAGCAAGGAAGGTCAGCAGCAGTCTCAGTTCCAAGGAGCTGCTGACCTTCCTTGCAACTTCCACATTGCAACTGCCTCTGACAATGTGTGGGGCCACACTGAAGCCTTCTTAGGCATTAAAATCCAGATCTCAAGCTTCACCCATTCCTGGAAAAGTGGAATCCCTTAAAGGGGCAGGCCTCTTGGAGCCTAGCACGCCTGGAGGTTCCCTCCAGCTAGTTGTCGGGCTGGCATGCAGGGTTGAGTCCCTGGTGGGGAGGAGTTCCTGGCATGGTTCAGGATCCAAGGATATGGACTCAAAGGGGCCCTGGATCAAATTCTGATTTGACAGGCTCTGGCTTAAACCTGGCCATGACTGTAGAGCCTGACTTGGTTCTGGTTGACCCTTTCCTGCCTGGGCCAGAGTCCAAGCCCAGACTGCCGCTCCAGGTAGGGACCCTGGCATATGTTAACATTCACTGGCAAAGTACAAAAGAGACTGTGCCTTTGTTTGTCTTTTGAGTCAATCTAATGCCAGGCAAGAGCATTGTAAGGGTTCTAAGGAAGCTGCCTTATACAATTGATCCTAGTTCCGTGTTGTCTATCTATACTGACTAGCAGCAGCTCTCCAGGCTTTGAGATGGGTGTCTTTCCCAGCCCTACTTGGAGATAGTAGGATTTGAACCTGGGACTGACAGCTTGCAACACATGTGCTCCACCACTGAGTTATGGCCCCTCCTTGGAAACCTCTAGAATCTTATTGCTGGTAGCAACAGGCTGATCTGAAAAGGTCTCATAGCATTTGCTGATATCCCTTCTCCACATTTGACTAGCTTACTGAAGAATGCACCCTAGCATTTCCCTTTGCACAACTACTAGCTATTTACTGCCACTTTGGCTCCTCCTGCTCCTTTTGGTGGGGGTCTCTTACATACCTCACTTCCCACAAACAAACAGAGTATATGTGGTGAAATAAGGGCCAAATAGATCTTATAGTGAACACAGCACTGCCACGGAAAACAGCGGCCACATATTTAGTAGGGATGTGCTCCTCGAACCGGAGAAGCAGGAGCTGAGCGGGGGGCTTCGCCTACCCTTAAGGCGGAGGCGAAGAGGATTGGGGGGCCGGCGGAGCGTTGCAAAGAGGATCGAAGTGAAGGCGGATCCTTCGCCTCGATCCGGAGCTCCGCCAGAAAGATAAGTGGGGTTTACCGGGCCCTGCCGCTGTCGCCCATGTGGCGACAGCGGCAGGGCCTGGTAAACCCCCCCTCCCTCCTCTCCCTTACCTGCGTCCGTCCGTGGTCCCTCGGCTTCTTCAATTGAGCCCACGGCTCAACCAGGAAGTCTAGGCAGCACTTGCGGCCCAGACTTCCTGGTTGAGCCACGGGCTCAATTGAAGAAGCCAAGGGACCGCGGACGGACGCAGGTAAGGCTCCCCTCCCCCTTGGTCTCTGCAGATAAGGGAGAGGAGGGAGAGGGGCCTTATCTGGTGCCACTCCCCTCCACTGCGGAGCTCCAATTCGGAGCCGGAGCTCCGCGGCAAAGAGGAGCAGGCTATGGGCGGTGCAGAGCGGGCCGATCCAAAATTTTCGGATCGGCCCGCGGGGCGGATCGGGGGGTCCGTGCACACCCCTAATATTTAGCTCTCCCACTCCCCCTAATCTGTAGTAAAACATTCCCATCTTCTGATGTCACTGGGTTCTGTCTGTCTCCATCCTAAATAATTGGCCGTTGCTGGCAGGAGACAGAAAAACACATCATGTTGTATATGGTTATGTTTCAGAGGAGAAAGAGAGACAAAACATGCTGCTGTCATTATGTAAACACGCAATTCACATTTAAGCATCTAATTGGGCACCTAGCCAACATTTTGTATTTCAGTAATACCCCAAGTTACATCGAGCTCATGGAAGATTGACAAGAAATTAAAGATTGTCACATTTTCTTTTCCTCATGCACGTATTCCCTTCATGGGGAATACGTTTTACAAAGTATTTTGCATGTTTTACAAAGGGGTCATTGTTTCACAACTGTCATACAGTTTCTGCATTCCTTTATTTACCATAAAGCAGGTAAACAAAACTGTACAAGACTAAGGCCTCAGTGAGGAAAAATCTAGCTTCTTCAACATATTATAAAATGATTTACAGAAGCCTCCCCTAACCGGGGGCCCTCCAGATGTTCTGACCACAACACCCAGCATTTCTGACCACTGGCCCTGCTGCCTAAGGCTTATAGGAGCTGAAGTCCAAAACATCTAGAGGGCGCCAGGTTGGGGAAGGCCAATTTATGGAATGCTCTTTAAACATTTTAAGCCACCTTTGCCACATCCATAATTATCATTTACAATGCACACATTGCTCCTACTACACCTTCTAGCAGTCTACATATTTAGTTCTATTTATGAATATCATATGCACCAAATATACTAAGAGCACAGTCCACCAGTCACATCCCCAGCAGAAGTGCAGTTGAAATGAATTGAACTTGAGCAAGAGCATAAATGTGCTCCAATTTGCACCACACTCATTCATATACATAGGACTTCCAGAAGACGAACTGGTTTACAATGGGTTATGACCTACACCACCATTATACAAACCACAGTTTTCCGAAAGTCCTAATGATTCATATTCACTCTTTATATTCCATGAGACCTAGATCAATATTTATTTATATGGCAGGTCTTTGGTTCTGCAATATTTTAGTGTGCCCAAGAAATTGCCATGAAGATGAAGAAATAAAGCTATACAGATAGAGGCTGTTTTAGTTCTCAATGGATCCCATAGAGTTCTGTGGAGTTAGTCCCACTTCAAGACCGGCCCAAGATATTTTGCTGCCTGAGCTGAGGGAAAGATGGCACACACCCCTCTCATTCCATTTACAAAAACTGACTGGACTGGTAATTGAATCTTTCTTGAACACAGGCAGTGGGACAACATCCTCCACTCACCCACCTTGAAGGCAGCGGGCTAACTTAGGGGGTGCAAAGCAGGCCACTCTCTCCTCCAACACCTCACTGCCACATCACAGCATCTGCTGCCTTAGGCAACCCCCTCACTCTGCCCAGTGGTAGGGCCCTGGAATGGCTGCCTTTCACTCCTACTGAAAAAGCCTGGTGGTGTGTGATGCACCCACCCTGCTGAAACTAGTACTGGTTAGTACCTAGATGGGAGACCACCTGGTAGCTTCATGTACACAGCTTTGAATTCCATGATGGAAGAAAGGCAGGATATAAATGTACTAAATAAATTACAAATAATAAACACATTACTGCACATCAACAATACGGGAAGATGAGACCTATCCATCCCACTTTATAGGAGGCAGTGTGGCACAGTGCACAGACACATGTAATGCCCCCACACAATATACTTCATACCCATGCTGGTTGTCACAACAGCCATTTAGCTAGTTCTATATAAATTTCATCCCTCTTTATCCAAAGATTGATTAGTTGAATGTTCGCGTAATGGACAGTTCAGTACTACTAGCTAGCTCTCAGGTATAACAACATCTGGCAAAATACTGTTTAGCCAGACAATTTGTTAAGAGTGAATGATTAGAACCTGTAACAAATGGAGAGATGACCCAGAGTATTCTTGTACTGAATTAATGTTTTACAGCTTTTAGGGCCTGTGTGGGCTGACTGTTCTACTGAAATGTTTTAGTGCCATGGAAACGCTGGTAGATATTTTCTCTTAATTGCATGAATGGTTGACAGATAACAGTGCAGCACTATGGAATTAAGCCCTTGATTGCCGATGAATTGTGCCCAGAGTAAGGATGAAGCAGGGAGCAGAGAGAGCTGAACTCCAATCTGGGATGAAAAAAAGCCACAATGTTATTGCAAATGTAGACACTGAAACGCTTTGGCCACTCTTTTATCTTCTCCGTCAGTTTTGTTTAATGTTATTGATTTCGATATTGCATATAGAAAGAAATGATTGACCATGAATTCATTAATTGCTGCAAAAAATTATCTGGGCCGAATACTGGAAGAACGTGTCCCTCTCAATCTAAGAATGTTTGATTGTTTGGATATTGCTGAAGTGGACAGGTTAATGGGAGTGGAAACACAGAACCATTGGAAATTCGTATGACATTATCACTGCAGATAAATGGAATCGTTTGATTCTTCATCAAAATAGTCATTGTGATTATATGAATCTTGACAGAATGCTGTTTTTGACATAATTAGAAGAGGATGTTTATTATGGTTGTTTTCTTTCATGTATTGAATTTGATAGCTTTGCAATGGATTTTCTACAATGGAAGCATCATCATCATCATCATGTCGTCCTAAAAGATAGCTTAGCAACGCCAGCAGGGATAGACTTGATATTTTGCCGAAGTAACCCAGATTGAAAGCTTGCTAACCAAAAAGGGAGGGAGATAGCCTTAGGAAGAGGCCAATGCACATAAAATACTGCACTGCCAGTTCTTTCCCAAGTTTGGGTATGTCTGGCACTCAGAGCCTCTTAAGGAACCATAAAGAGCCTCTTAAGGAACCGGGATGCATGGGAGTACTTCACAATCAAAGCACATTATAAGATGGAAAACTTCTGTCCTTTGCATGCAATTCACAGTGATTGCACAATATAACACTGGTGTGATAAAGCTCACAGACACACACACCCTTTGGGGATCGTGTCCCTTCCCAGGAGTAAGTAAAATTTTGATGATGTAACAGTAATTGAGGATAAGCTTAGACTTTTCCATGTAGCTGGAGCAGAGTTTGCAGCTTCTGGGCCTTGTTTTCCAGCAGCCAAACAGTGGTAGAGATGGAATCCAGCTGATTGGACGTCGTTAAGGTAATGGGAAATGTGACCCAACCTTTTGACAACTGCTCAGGGGAGGAGTTGAACATTTCCAATGCAACACAAGCTTTCAAAAACTCTATAGGCATGCTATCGCGTTCCCATCCTTCCCAGTGAAATTTCCCTTTCTCACCTCCAAGCAGGAACCACCTTTTCTCACACACACTTATTTCACTGCCACCAGGACCCTTAGGGCTCAGAACCAACCTTTACACAATTGGCTCTCTGTGGGGACACACAGACTTTATGCTTTGACCTTATAGTCACCCTTTATAACCTGCCCTTATGCAGCCATGAGCAGTAGGCGTAGGATTTTATAAACAAGGAAAGTTTTAGTAATTACAATAATAAGTCGATGAATAATAAAAGAAAACCAATTCTTAAATAGCCCTATCAATATATGTTCTTTCATCCACAATACTCCAAAATCACTCTCTCAAACAATCCCTGCACAATCACCACAGACCTCTCTCTCTCTCTCCTAAAATCCTAACTCTGATCTAAATCCAATCTCATCAAATCCCTATCTCTGTTCCCTTTCTGCCTCACACAGGGACAGCACCTGGTTTTTATGGCACACACACTTCACCAGGTCCTTCTCAGCCAATGAGCTCTCACTTGCAAATCCACCACTCTCACCCTAGAGATATTAACCAAACTATCTATATAAATAAAAATGAAAAAGACCGTACGTTACTGTCGTTATATCTCCGAAAGTTCTTCACCGATTGCTTTGAAATTTTGACACAGCGTTGCGTTCGAATACGCGAGCGTTGTTATGTAACTATGTTCTATATGGGGTCAAAGGTTTGTCTTAAAATCGAAGAAATTGGCCTCCTCAAAACCAGTCCTGCTGATCATTGTGACATCGCCAACCAGTAGGCCAATCCACTGCCTCTGCCTCCTCTCCTATTTGCATATTCTCTCGCAATTGGCTGAGTGAATATAGATGTCACACCTGTGACAGTTACACGTTCTGAAGAAAGGTAACTGCCATGAGTTTCCAGTAACCTCCTCACCGTAAAAACATGCTTTTATATCTCCGAAAGTTCTTCACCAATTGCTTTGAAATTTTGACACAGCGTTGCGTTCGAATACGCGAGCGTTGTTATGTAACTATGTTCTCTATGGGGTCAAAGGTTTGTCTTAAAATCGAAGAAATAGGCCTCCTCAAAACCAGTCCTGCTGATCATTGTGACATCACCAACCAGTAGGCCAATCCACTGCCTCTGCCTCCTCTCCTATTTGCATGTTCTCTCCTATTTGCTCTTATAGGTCATAGAAGCAACAATCTTGACAGGACCTTTCAAAGGTGAAGATGTCCTAATTCCTCGCATTCCTATGATTCCAACAGATATGCCATTTCAATTTAAGAGATTGCAATTCCCAATTCGATTGGCGTTTGCAATCACCATCAACAAAGCTCAGGGCCAATCTTTAGAATTGTGCGGTTTAGATCTAGACACAGATTGCTTCTCACATGGACAATTATATGTTGCGTGTTCTAGAGTGGGCAAACCAGACAATCTCTATATCTACACAGACAATGGAACAACTAAAAATATTGTATATCCACAAGCATTGTGAAATTAAACATATTAGAAACATCCGCTTTGTCTTTTCTTTCTTTTCAATTTAACCAGACTGAGCCACAGCAACGCGTGGCAGGGTACAGCTAGTAGATCTATAAAAAGAATACAGTTATAAACATAAACTCAGTATGTACATTACATGTACAAACATGTAATGTCACACATGGCTCTGTACTTTCCTTGAACAAGTTCCCTAGCAAATTAAAGTCCCCCAGGAAGCAACCAGAACACCGATTATTTATCACATTGCCCCAGATCAAGCAGCTCATACTAGCTGTAGTGCTTGGCTGAATGCAGAGGGGGGAAATATCATTCTTTATACTCAAACCACATTGCTTAGCAACTAAGCTAAAAGGAATTTCTAAGGCTAAAACAAAAGTCCAAAGGTCTTCATGAGGCTTGAAGTCATTGGCAATTGTTCAGCTTCAAACTCTACCTGGAAATGTAAAGATTCATGTAAATACTGCATGAATTTGTCTGAACATCTAGTAGAAGAGTGTTAACTCCCTGAGTAGCTAATGCTCAATTTGAATTCAGATTATTACAGCTCTATCAATTCTCATGCCTAACTATCCCTAACAGCAATATTAATGTCCCAGGAATGGTAATGTTAACATTAATGGGAGCTATTCACACACATCAAGGGGAGAATTATGTTCCTTAGATTGCAAACAGAGCTCAGTTTAGGGACAAAACCTTCTATCTAAGAGAGATCACCGATACTTATTCTCAATACCCCTCAAATGGGGCAAAATATATGTAACAGTCACCATGAAGCTTCACTCCCCAGAAACTGTTCTCTAACTAGATGGATGTGGGTAGTTTGGCACACTTCTGTGGCATGACTCAAATCTGCTTTGATTTTATTTTCTCTTCATTACATTGCTTTTACCATCTTCGACATTTCTCATACTTCAGATTCACTTGCATTCTAAAATTAGTCCATCAAAAGTGGAACTGGGGATGGGGTGGGGTGGGAAGCACGCATCAAAACCAACTTAATGAAAAGTGCATATAGCATACATTTTCATAGCACTGTATAAAAGCTTAAATAAGCACCTTGCCGATAAACAATGCAGAAACAACAAAGAGCAGTGAGAATAGAGAATATACAAGGAGCAGGTTAAAAAGTACCTCTTCAAGTAATTTTTAAAGCTGTATTGAAAATATCAGATAAGCTGAAATATGAAATGGGCTAGGTAAGAAAATACCTGGCATATGCTCCCCGCCCCAAGAGTCCATCGCCTCTTATACTGGAGGATAAGAAGGAATTTTCAGTTACAAAAGCAGGATGGGAGAGGATGGTTTGCTATTTGTGCTTTGTGTCTTAATTCTCTGATTTTATGAAGCTAGTGATCAATGGGTGTGAGCTCTGAGCCTGTTTATGTCCTACCCCCCACCCAGCTGGTGGCTCCGATGTCAGTTGGATGGTGAATCCACTCCAGGTTTCAATCAGAACTCTAAAGGAGCTATCCAAGATGCCTCCTTTAGAGTGCTGACTGGTTCTGACTAAAACTCAGAGTGATTCACCACCCCACTGACTTTGGAGCCACCAGCCTCCACTGTTCCCCCACCCAGTTGCTATAGAGCTTGCCAGCAATCTGCTTTGAAGGGTGAGGATAGTGCTATCCTAATTCACCACCTTTCATCGCTCCACAAAGCAGGCCTCAGTAAAACTGCTGCTTAGGATGTAAAGGATTCCTTACATCTGGGGTGGGCAACCTCAAGCCCTAGCACTGCAAGCAGCCCTCTACTCATTTCAAAGGCCCTCTGCAAGCAATCACCCCACACCTCTGGCAAGGGTGATCTGTCCCTCCCCAGGCAGTCTGATGGATGGGGAGGAAGTGGGGGAGAGAAAGAGGGAAGGGTGTCAGAGAGAGAGACTGAGAGAGACAGAGAGAGAGAGAGAGAGAGAGAGAGAGAGAGAGAGAGAGGTGTGGCAGAAAGAGAGAAGAGGTGGCCCCTGTCTGCCAGCACGTGTCCCTTGACAGCTTGCCCACTAAGGAATGTGGCCTTTGATAGAAGAAATCGTTTCTCCGCCTCTGCCTTACACGGAAGCACCTCTGGGACAGTGGCATGCATACTGTATTTCTTCAATTCTAAGACACACTTTTTCCCCATATAAACATCTCTAAAAACGGGGTGCGTCTTAGAATCACGGGTGCGTTTATTATTTCTTAGAATCAAAGGTTTTTTTTTCTGTTGGTGGTACTGAAATTACTGTATTTCTTCGATTGTAAGACGCCATCGATTGTAAGACGCACACTAATTTCAGTTCCACCAACAGAAAAAAAAAAAACCTAAGAAACACCCGCGATTCTAAGACGCACCCCATTTTTAGAGATGTTTATATGGGGGGAAAAGTGCGTCTTCGAATCGAAGAAACAGGGTAGTGTGCGTCTTAGAATCGATGGCGTCTTTGAATCGAAGAAATACGGTAATTTGGATGAGTTGGTTTGTGGGAATATAGGAGGATGTACTGAAGACAAACCATTGGGCTAGATATAACTTCTTCTCCTGCATCAATGTCAATCCCAGCTCAATGCAAACCTCTGCTAAATTCTTAATTCTAATGAGAGTCACTACAGCCTAGAACATGACAGAATTTAGGGCTTGGGTTTAGATAATCTAAATCAAGAGTAAGCAACACACACACCCCACCAGACCCAGCATTTTTGCAGAGGCCCCTACCCCCACTGAATTTGCCACTGCAGTGGCAAAACATCCAGAGATTTTGGAGGATGCATATTGTCTGGAAGGCAAATTCTGCTGGTAAACAAAGCACATGCTCCCCCAGCACCTTGTTTCCTTCTAAAATGGTGTGTGTGTGTGTGTGTGTGTGTGTGTGTGTGTGTGTGTTGGGAGGGGGGTACTGCTGGTGACATGGGCAAATTTAGGCAGTAGGGAAAGGGCAATATGACCCTGAAACCCCTGGACCTTTTCCATGCCTGGGACATGGAAACACAAGGCCACTTTCACTGATGATCCCTCCACAAAAACCCACAGCATCAGTTTTAATCCTTGCTTGGCTACAAACTGAACAGGTGAACATAAGAAGAGCCATGTTGAATCTGACCAAGGATCCACCTAGCTCAAGACTCAGCTCTCACAGTGGCCACCCAGCTGTCAACCAGGGACCCACAAGGCAGTGTCTGCATCAGAGCTCTATCCATACAAAAAAGCATATAATAAGTATATAATATTTCTAATCCCTGGGTGCCAGCTTCTATTTCTTGGAGGTAGCATTCAGTTTTCATGAAATCCCTGCCTAGGGCTGTTCCTGGTCAACAAAACAAAAACAATCCAACGGCTGGGATTTTTGCTCCCAGGAGTTTTTGCTCCGAGGAGTTTTTTCTACACAGCGCTGTTAGTTGCCGTATCTACTTTCAGTATTGTTGCAGAATTGAGATCCAAGTTCTACACAAAGAGCTATTCCTTTCCTGCTTTTCCACTACACAACTTCTAGGTGGTGCTGTACTATAGCTGAGTATCACAATTAGACAAATAAGAAAATACCTTTTCTTTCATTTTCAGAAATAATACCCCATTTCCCTTGCTCTAAAAAACAGCAGGGAAAGTGCTCTTAAAAAAAGAAGTGAAACTGGAGGATCATGTCATCATCTAAAGAACCCATAAACAAGGAATCACGAGCACACAATAAAATGCCTCACGTAGAAAAGCTCTATTAGCGCCACTTCACACATTGCAGATTAAGAGTCTGAAGCCATTTTAACACCACGTTAAATGGATAACTTACACAACAGTCTACTGAATAATTCTGGAGTTCTTATCTGGAGGATAAGAGGTTTATAAAACATTTCCCCATTTTTTCCACAGTCATATTTATTTTCTGCGATAATCCACTAATCCTTGTGTGGAGGGCCATCTAAATGAGACTTAAATGAACTGTACTTCAATTTATGACACTATGCACTCCACTTAGAATGGGTATTTTATTTCCCAGTGCAGTAAAGGATCATATTCTCCCTACATCTCTTGCAAGAGGACTTCCCCATAAGGCTGTCCAGAAACAAACTTTTTGTAAGTTTTCCTACTATGACAGTGCAAAGCTTTTGATTAAACACGTTGAAGAACAAAATCCACATTTTTAAAAAAAAAATCAGGAACAGCAGGAGAAACTGATTCAAAGCCAAGAGAAAAGCAAAAGGATTATCTGGACATATAAAACGAGAGCCAGGAATCATACAATAAATCAACCAGAAATCACAGGCTAAGTAATTAATTACTTGGAAGTAATTTGGTTCTCAGGAGAAAATTGGGTCATGGCTATTCTTCACCCAAACGTTCTACATTTTATAATGGTTGGTTAGCATTTAAGACAGTGCATTTTAAGTGTCCAAAGTGGCATGTGCTCACACATTATTTCAGTCATCCTTCCAACAACCTTGTAATGTAACCTAGTGTGATTAACCCCCATATTGCAAAGGAGGAGCAAAGAGAATAGTGACTTAATTAAATCCACCTAACAAGTCCATGGCTGAGGCGAGGTTTTGAGGTGTGCTTGGCTCACGGCTCATCTTTTTAGCCTCTGTATCACACAAGCTCAGCAAATCCAAAACTCTGAAGTAGAACGCAGCATACATTCTGCTACGACAGCTAAACCCCAGGCCGCCATTCCATTTTAAGAATTATTTTCTCGAAGATGGTTATTAAACAGACAAGCGTGATCCCTGTTGAGCTACCACACGACACAGTCTGCACAGAGATAAAATGAAGCCCTTTAGGCATTACAATGTCTAACAAGTTGAATTTATATGAACAAGATGTTTAATTATGTAAAATTATGTTAAAATGGCTTAAAGACACACAAAAATCTCTTGTGTACATTTCTTTTCTAATGAAAAACAACTGTTTTCGTTCATGATAACAGCTCATCAGAACAATCAAAACCCATCATGGACAGAATTGGTTTGAGCAGAAATGGGACAAGAGCCAAGAATGATCATTTAACCCCCTAAGACCCTGAAAGTATTTTCCATTGACGTTTCTTCAGGAGCTCACCTAAAAATAGCAAAAGCTTTATTATAGCCTGAATGCAATAATAATAGAATGCTGGTAATTAAAAAAAATGATTCAGATTTAATAATATAACGGTGCAGCAGTGGTGCTATGGTTTTAGCTAAATGTCATTCAAACAGCTCAGCTCCTGAAAAATCCATTGACATGCCTAAAAAGAAATTCAATAGCACCACCGTGTGGCAAAAACAAACACAAGAAACTCCTCTTTGGTGTATCCTATTACTACCCATACTTACCCAGAAGCAAACTCTCAGATTTCAGTCAGCTTACTCCCAAAGAAGTATGCCTAGGATTGCATCCTAAGGCAGATTGGATTCCCCAGGGAGAGGTCTGCATGGAGACTTCTAAAAGGGAACTGAAGTGACTAGGCTTGGCTTGAGCGGGGCGGCCTTCTCACTCTCAGTTAAAATAATCAACATTTGCTGAGACTTCGTTCTGGTCAAGTGCTAGTGACCAGGTTTGGATGATAAGGGGTAGGTGGGTTGCTTCCTCTGTCCCTGAATGTGCCGGTCATGCAAAAGCCTTACTCTGATTACCTACGTCACATCTTGGGCTGCCGTGTCATCTGAAAGCGGTGTGGCGGGGTTGACTTCTTGTTCACCCTACTGCAACTCCACAACTTGCAGTAGGAGTTGTGGGGTGGGTGAGAAGCCACCCCCATGACCCCGGTGTGATCGGGGAAATGCTGGTGTCATGTGACAAGCACGCAGTGGGACAGGGAAACATTCTATATTGTGTTGTCCCCGCAACCTCCGATTGTCAGAACACAGCCATTGTGTTGAAGGGATGTGGGTGGCCTGGTACAAACCTGTAATATGCCTCCCACCTCCAGGTCCCTTCTCTGTTCGTAAGTCAGACATGGTAGTGGCATGCATATATACACACTTTATTTATTTATGCTTTATTTATTTTTGATACTGCTCTACCACTTAATATAATAAAATCCCTAAGCGAGGCACATGCAAATACTAAAATCTCATTTGAAATACATTATTAAAAAAAACAACACCTATTCCAATTACAATAATAATACAGAGCCATACAAGGAGCAATAAGATGGAGCAGCATGATTAATTACAGTAAGTTACAAGCCAGGGAATGCCTGAGTGAGTTAGTGCGTTTTCCAGAGGCGTTTGAAGCATGCCATATTTTCTGCCTCCCAAACTGTGCAAGTGACAAATGCACTTAAAACAGTGTTAAGAAGATAAGAAGAGCCATGCTGCATCAGCCCAGCTGTTGAACAGGGACCCACAAGCAGGACACAGTGCAACAGCACCCTCCCCCCCCCGTGTTTCCCAGTAATTGGTGTAGATAGGGTTACTAGCTCTGATACTGGAGGTAGCACATAGCCATCAGAGCTAGTTCCCCATTGCTTGGATCCTGTGTCAAGACATGTCAAAAAAAATTGTCTTCTATGCACACTGGAGATCAGAGGCCTTGCTCATTTGCTCTCTGGGGGCTGTAGATTCTATCAGCAGCACTTACTTCCACTAATCCTTATTAACAACCCTCTTGGACCTGAAAATATACACCTGTTCACCTCTACCCCATGCTTGGGTGCCTGTGACTATGATAACTCTGGGTGTCTCCAGACGGAGGGCTACCAATGAGAAGGAAAGGAAAGGAAAGGAACCTCTCGTGCAAGCACCGAGTCATTACTGACTCTTGGAGGGACGCCAGCTTTCGCTGACGTTTGCTTGGCAAGCCTTATAGCGGGGTGGTTTGCCGTTGCCTTCCCCGGCCATTATTACCTTTCCCCCAGCTAACTGGGTACTCATTTTACCGACCTCGGGAGGTTGGAAGGCTGAGTCGACCCAAGCCGGCTGCCTGAAACCAGCTTCCGTTGGGATCGAACTCAGGCCGTGGGGAGAGTTTCGGCTGCAGAAACTGCTGCTTTACCGCTCTGCGCCACACGAGGCTCATAATGAGAAGGAACTGTGCAGTTATTCTAACTTTCTTTCTTGGGGTGCAATCCTATGTAGAAAAAGTCCTAAAATTCGCTGGCTGGGGCATGCTGGGAATTGTTGGGCATTATTCTGCCTAAACATGCATGGGATTGCACCATTAATTATCTGTGGTGAGAGGAAAGACAAAAGCAGCAGTGGGAAAATACACCAAAGACAACCTCATCTGGATCCCACCCCTGTAAAATTCTGTGAATGTGGCAGAGCAATGGTGCCATAAAACCCTCATATGGAAGCAGCCCCATTTAGGCTTACATGGGGCAAATGCTAATATATCTGGTGTTATTTCTTCCCCCGGACTTAGCATTTGGTGAGGGAATTAAATCTGTTGGGACTACTAACGTCCATCATAATCTTTCTTGCATTTCCAACAATGATCAAAAAGAGCTTTTCCATCAGATTACACTGACTGGTTTTCCTTAGATTGCCGTGTCTTTGAGCATGTTGTACAATTTACTTCCTTCAGTCATCACAGTATTTTTTTAACTTAATATATTATTTATACTTTTAAAATCTCTGGCAAAGCATAACTTGCTCCCAGGGCTGGCCCAAGACATTTTGCTGCCTGAGGCAAACAACAAGATGGTGCCCACTTCTACTCCAGGTACAGAAACCAACTGTACTGGCACTTGAATCTTACTTCAACACTGGCAACAGGATAGAATCCTCCATCACCCCCGAAGGAAGCAGGCTAGTTTAGGGGATGTAAGACAAGCTGTGAGGCACACACAGCTTTGTCCTTCTAAGAGACTATAGAATGGCCGGGGATTGCCACTGCTGCGTTAGGCAATTGCCTCACTCTGCCGAATAATAGGGCCAGCACTGCTTGCTCCCTCAAATTCATGTGCTCTGCTTGTAAGACATTATAAGGCAAGCATGAGCTAAATTGGATATGGAGAATACTGCATTAATACAAAGTTAGTTCTTAGTCAACTTTAAGGATCCACTCACTCCTACAAATAACATAAGAGGAAGGTTCTTATGTGACTCTTCTCCCACTGTTGTACAGTCCTTGTCCAAATCCTTGGATCATTTGTCCAAATATCCTAATATAAATACATTCAGAAACAGCATAACAAAGCTTACTAAGGTCCACACTGTGCTAACAGGTTCAAAAACTGGCAACTTTTGAGAAAATTAAAGAAGCTCTTGACACAACCTTCAAAACTTACAGAAATGTCAATAGCTGTCTATCCAATTATGATCAGAGTCTTGAAGCCATCACCTACTAACATTCCCAAATCTGGCAGGAAATGTATTATTCTACCTGATGATCAAGGGAAAACATCTGGATTCAAATCACGTATTGCGGTCAGTTACAGTAACTGAAAAGTCATTCTTATTTAAAAGCGGGACAATGTATTGAGAGAGCTTCGTTTTTTATCATCTCACAGTTGAAAACAACAGGCATCTGGTTAACCGCAGGTTGAAAAAGTTTCTGCTTTCATTTTCTTAATAAGAAAAATGTATTGCCATCAGTGAGACAGGAAGGATAACACTCCTGATCCAAGTGGAAGTAAGATCACATCCAATTAAAGGATGACTCAGAAAAGACTGAATTGCTCCCTAAGATGTACAGAGCTTGAAGATTCAATGTTCCATTTCCTACAGCTAGTTGCAATGGGATGTTTGAAGATGTTGGAGGGGTCTGTTGACTCCATTCACCTGAGGAGAGTAGGGCTGCCTCACAGCAGTGGGGCAGGGATATAACTGTTACCCTTGGGTTACTAATTTCCCCTGGCTTCAAACAATGTGCTGGTTTCAAATGTCTCCTGAAGGTTAGGGAAGTGGCTGAAGATGTGCAGCAGGCATCATGGATACACTGGACATATTTAAATTAATTAGTATTAGTTAATGTGTTTAAAAAATAAAATAACACCCCCAGGTGCACACCCTTAGGGTCTCCTTAATATGCATGCCAAGTTTCAGGTGTCTAGACGGTTTCGGGGCTTGGAGCTATGGCAGTGAGAGAAGGACAGATAGACATACATCTTTTATTATTACACTTTCCTTACAAAGAAGAGGATATTTTCAGTTTTAAAGAGAGATGTGCCCAATACTATCTACAACAGGAGCAGGGAACCTCAGGCTCAGGGACCAAATTTAGCCCTCCAGGATTTCCCAGATAGCCACGCCTCCTTCCACTAGCCCCACCCCTTTCCCCCAACCACCAGTCGTTTGGTAGTTTCCAAGCTTTTGCACGGTCCCCCCACCCCCATTCTAAAAGTTGAAATGCCTCTCCTAAGTTTAGTTACTGACAGTAAGAGCTTCAAGCTACAATAAGCTGGAACGTTTTGTATTTGGGCCTGAAATGTGGCCCCTGAAGGCTACTCCAAAACTGAATTTGGCCCTCAGACTGATTGAGGTTCAACACCCCTCGTCTGTGATTTTACTCTGATGGGTAATAGTTCTTCAGGGTCAAACGGTTGCTTTTAACTGGAGGTAATGGGGATTTGACCTGGGACCTTCTGTGTGCAAAGCACATGCTCAACCACTTCTTACATCCCTTCCCGGTTACATTAGCTCCAGAAGTCAAAGTATGAGTTTATTCTGATGAAGAGCTATGTATGCAAGGGAATTTCGAGCCAAGAGCAAAGCTGTGAAATTTAATTCTGCCAGAAGAAAGAATTCCGGTTTTGGTCTACAAAAAAATCAATTAAGAAAGGCACTAACAAAGCAGTGATTGCCTAGGGACTTGGCAATCACTGCTTAGTTAAAAATAATAGATTGTATTTCTACCCAGACAACACTAATTACCCCTTATCACACCATTTTTAATCCCTAGTTTGTGCATGCTCAATAATGTGTCCTGTGGAGAATAGTTGGAAAGGCCAAGAAGCTAATTTGAATGTTTTGATTGAAAACTCACTTGAATGCTTGATTTCTGACAGGTGGGGCAATTAACTGAATCTGCTTTATCATCCTCATTTTAAGACACTTTATTTCTGAAGATTTTCTAGGAACGGAAGCACTGTTTCACACACACTGTCTTTCTTGGGAATATAGTTTTCATTCAAGTTAAGTTCTCAAAACATGTTGCAAACTTTTATAAAGAGCTTCATAATTCAGAAGTAAAAGTACAACTACTGGAAGCTAAACAAATATTAGAAACATAACATTCTAGCTAGCATATGCTGAATTTGAATACCACTAGATCTTGCATTCGATTCAATATTAAGTGTTTAGCTTTAGCCCATCATATATTTTATCTAATTTCTGTTTCTTGATTTTATACATGAGCCACAGCACATTAGTGTGCTGTGAATTCAGGGACAACGTCCTATAGAGAAAATGGCACACACAGACTGTACAGAAGGGAACTTTAGAAGTCAAGGTCTATTGTGTAAAACAAAAAAATACTTCGAAGCATGCAAGCAATTCCCTCTCGTTAGCAGAACATTTAAATCCTAAAATTAGATTTACGTAAGAATGGCTTCACTGAACATTTATTTGAACAAATATTGCCCACTTATAACAACTGCAATTCATTTCAAAAGGCTTTTGTGTGTGTGTGACCTTTTTTAAAGAAGTCAGCCATGAGTCTGGGCAAAAGTTGGAGACCAACTTTTACTTGTCAGAAATGGAGAGAAAAGAATTTCTGGTTTAACGGACCAAGAACTGTCATTTAACATTTTTAAATAAAGGGCTTGCTCACATCTGTATCTTATTATTGCTTCTGAAGAGTCAAGGACTATCACCAGTTGGTTATTGAACAGCCCAATGCCACAGAAACGTGTTCTATTGAGTTTAGCTGACCTCATTCCCCGGTGTGAACAGGCCTGATGTCTTTCCCTACACCCTAACAGCTGGGACTTATGCCTGCCTGGAAAACACTATACCATTTTGTCACTAACTGCATCCACAATTTTAGTGTGCAATTGCCCTGCCTCATTCATGAAATTTCGTATCTTTCTTTCCTAGATGACGAGAGTTTGTGGCCCTCCCATGTTTTCTCCTATCTTTTTTTCTCTCACCCCCACCCCCCCCCAAAAAAACTGTTGAGGGAAAATCGAAATAGCAACTATGTCTTTTGAATGGCACCATGAGCAGTCTATCTGAAAGCATCCACAATGTGTGATAGGGAGTAACAATCCATGCTAAGCCATAATGGGTGATCATTACTGGGTGGCTTAGGAAAGAAAGCTAAAATAATAAAATTCTCAACCCAACCCACCCCGCTGCTTGCAGGGGGTGGCGTTTCCCCTAAAGTGTTTTGTACTTCTGCAAACCCTGGAGTTGCCCCAAAAAGGCAACTTCAAGGAAATTTTAGACACTCCCCCCTTTTCTCTTCATTTTCCCCTACGTGTTCACACACAGTCCAGTCATTCAGTAGGGAAGTTCTGGAGATTCCCATCCACGCTACTCTTTGGAAAGAGAAGGCGAGCGAACGCATCCAGCCCGTCTCTCCCCTGCAGCCCCGCGAACCTTTTCCTGCGACCTTCGGAGTTACGCAGACCTGCCGGGCTGAGCGAGGCGCCCCTTCCGCTCTGTTCCGTGTGTGTATCACGTGCTCCAGCGCTCGCCCAATCAGAAGGCCCGGGGCGCAGTTCAAACCGTCAGGCAGGCGGTTGGTTGGAGCGGACGTGCCGGTGTCGCTCGGCCTGGGCTGTCTCCCACCGGCGGGTCGCGCGATGGAGAGCCGGGTGGTGTCTCCGGGTCCCTACCGCGCCACCAAGTTGGTAAGGAGGGCGGAGGGAAGGGGCTGCGGCCCCGGGTGGGAGATGTTACAGGAGTGGGACGAGAGGGAGGGCGAAGAGCCTTGAAGGGAGAGAGGAGGGGAAAGAGTTCGGGCTGTCAGTCGCCTCGTTTATACAGAGCGGTGCGCTAGCTAGCAAATCCGTCGTGTGAAAAGTCGTCCTTGGGGGATGCTGCACACGCGACAGAGTTCAGGAGTCAACATGCAGCTTGTCGGACTCTGTGCTGGAGGTGGGTAACCCGGCGCCCTCTAAATGTTTTGGACTACAACCTCCATAAGCCCCAGCCACAATTATCAAAGTTGATGGGAACTGTCGTCCAAAAGCATCTGAGAGGCACCAGGTTGTCTGTTCCTGGTCAATGCCATAGGTCTGTGCGTGTTACAGTCATCACACATGCAGGTTTTTTTCTTCACGTCTGTATGCTAGTAAGTCACGCCTGTTTGCGACTCCTACAAACACCACATGTACATGCAGATCATTCACACACGTTACACACAACTGTACACAGGCTGGGGGTTGTTTCCTACCCCAAAGTAGGTTGCATTTAGGGGCACTAATAGAGTGATCCTGTACATGCCTCCTTAGTAGTATGTCCCACTGAGACTTACTGCTAGGTAAGCATTTGCAGCCTAAACGTGATTAGAAAGTTCCCAAATCCATTGTTATTGAAGTAGGCAGTCTTAATTTGATTTGCCCATTCCCCTAGGAGTGCATGCTTAAGATCACATACACAAGGCGACGGTTAATCCATATTGTTTCCAGAGAGTTAGTTGTGTTCATCTGTTGTATCAAAAATAATAGCCTTGTGGCATCTGAAAGACTAATGAATTTACTATGGTATAAGATTTGCGGACCACAGACATGTGAAGGTTGTTCCATATATGTTCAGGAGGGGACAAAGCTGTGAACAATAAGGAATTGTCACTATCTGTTATTTCTTGCCTTTCATTTTCCTCTGTATATAAACCCGCCCCACTATGGCTACATACACATTTCTCAGGATAACATTTAAGAAAAGCTTATACCATAATAAATGTGTTGGTCTTTAAAGTGCCGCAGGACACTTTGTTGTTTTAATCCACATTAGAATCACTTACATGCCTGCATTGACAGGGCTAATGTGCAGCGAGTGTTGATAATAAGTGGTGCTACGGCAAAACTTTAGCCTGTATTGAAGAACTAGGACTTTGAAGAGATCACATGACAACCTCTTTGCACACTTATAGAATCCATGTTTCAGAGCACCTTTATAGTACTGTGAATCATCATTTAGTTACCCAGTAAAGACCTTTTAACTGGTCTGGCTTACTTGCAGCTGAGGTGGTTAAAAGGTGGATTTTGAGTACAATTTTGACAGTCTTTGCAGCTGAGGTGGAGATTCCACCCTGCATTAGTAATTCCTTGATACGTAGCAGAAGGGTTTTTTGTACTTCTGGGGGTTTGTGCGTATATGATAGGGAACTTTATAATCTCATAAACTCTGTTCCAAATTACAGATTATGGTAAGGATTTTGTTGCTGTCTGGGGAGGGGGGCATTTTGAAAACCTACATGTCACTTCTTGCTTTGCAGTGGAATGAAGTTACTAAGTATTTTCGGGCCGAAATGCCACGACGGAAACACAGGCAACACTTCAAAAAATATGGGAATTGTTTTACTGCAGCAGAAGCAATTGACTGGCTTCATCAATTACTCAGGAATAACAGAAATTTTGGTCCAGAAGTTACTAGGCTGCAAACTATTCAACTGTTAAGGAAATTTCTCAAAAATCATGTGATTGAAGATGTAAAAGGAAGATGGGGCTCAGAAAATCTGGATGACAACCATAATTTGTACAGGTAATATGCTCTCATACAGTCAGCATGTGGGGGGAAATGGATTGATCAGAAAATCTGGATGACAACCATAATTGGTACAGGTAATATGCTCTCATACAGTCAGCATGGATTGATCGAATACAAAAGTTCAATTGATTTCCCTATTTTTGAGATTCCACAAAAGTAGCGTGGTATGAGTTTATTCATAACTTCCACCTTTAAATAACATATGGAATCGAAAATTAGCTGAAGTACTACGTTGAAAATCTAGTTGTATGATGTAGGGCTGGTTCACATGATCAAATTAGTCATGGTGATTTCTATTAATTCCTGGTGTATGCCCAGTGCCATTTCCCTAATTACATCCGTGTCATCTAAACCCAGGTGGCATGGTTTATTTGAGTGGGGAAATACCCGCAAATAACTAACGGGCTTGTTTGAGGAGGAAATAAATAATTTTCAAATAACAGCCCATGGGTTATTTGGGGGTTATTTTGCCTAGGTTTGGATGACATGGCAAGTCGCTCTCAGGCAGATAGACAGGGAAATGGTGCCTGGCATGCGCCAGGGATTAAAGTGAACAACTGTGGCTTATTTAAGATACCATAACTTGTTTTGATCATGTGAAATAGTCATGGTGCTCATTATACTTGTAAAAATACCAGGGACAGTGCATTTATACTGGCCTGTTTAAATCCCAAAATACTTCTCTCTCTAGCTTACAGTATCTGTATGTGGCAGATGCATCTACATCAATAATTATTAAATTTATCAATTGTCAGTAAATATTCATGCTTTTTGAAATATTTTATTATCTTGGAAGGCAAACCTCTCTTCAGCATAGCCAGGAAGCTAAATTAATGTTGTGTTAAACTGATATATTGTAAAGTTGAGCTTTTATGTGTGAATTATAGATTTCCTTCAGCTTCTCCAGTTAGAATACTGCCACGTCGATGTCCATTGAGTGAGAACACTGATAAAATGCCTAAAGGCACAGAAAGTACATTTAAACTACGACATTACTCCAAGAGGACGCCCAAAAAATATGAATTTCAGGAATGTCAGGTAAATTATTCCTAGCTAGCATTTAGCTCATGTTACATTTAGCTAATATTAATTCACAGACAGATGCACTGTGCACTGTGTGTGCATGATACATTTACCAGTCAGGTTCCTTGGCAACACATAGTTGAGTCATCAGTAAATCTGTTTAACCACAGACAATTGGATATTTGCTTCTGAATCTGCGGGGGAGAATTCCTACTCAGAGGTGACAACAGTCCCAACTAAACCCAAAGTATGGATGAAAGGGCTCATCCCATTCTCGACACCTACCCATTTAGACTAGGATATCCCAGAGAAAAAGGTTAATGTCCTACACTGAGTGTGAAGTTAGGGGGCTATCCAATCAAATAATCACAGGAGTCAGAGTTCAGCAGATGGGTATCTTCCTCTTTGAATGTGGAAGAAGTGTCCTGCTCCTAGAGTACCTAGGACAGGGGTGGGGAATCCCAGGCTATCCTGGGGTCCCAATCCAGCCCCCTAGGGTTCCCTATATGGACACACACCCCTTCCCTGCACACTTACACACATTAATTGATTGGCGGTTTCCCAGTTTTTGTACATTTTTTCCCAGTGTAAAAAGTTAAAATGCCTCTCCTAAAGCTTAGTTACTGATAGTAAGACCCTTAAGCTACTAGCTTCTCTGACATTGAATTCAGACTTTACGCTAAAAGAGGTTCCCCAACCCAGCCCTAGGAGATTGTTTCTGTAAATCACCATCCTTGCCCTGGGATTCTACAGATTGAAAACCAGTGTGTGATGAAATATCTGTCTGGCTAATATCTACTTGGTGCCTTGTTTTTTTCATTTTAAAAACCTCTTGACTCAGGCTAGAAGTTTTTTGTTGTTTTTGTTGTTTTTTTGACAAGGAGAGGTCCTCTCTAACCAACTCCAAATCTTCCTGATCTGAGTGATACGGTAGTATTGCTTGCAGAAATGGTGCTGTGCTGTGTGCCGGGAACAGCTTCTGAGCCCTGCATGGCCATGCAGGATTGCTGTTAGCAGGATTGCTGTGATAGCAGATTCTGAACTTTCAATAGACTTACTGCTTTGTTGTGGGATGAATGGCCACCTGCCCAGTGATTTGAGTGTGGAAATGAGCACTAGCAGTCTCCTTCTAACCGCCAAACTCTTCAGTTATTAGACAGCCTAAATGACCCTGTCCCAGCTCTTGAGCAAATTTATAACACATTTGTTATTGGCCCTTTGTAGGAGAACATAGAAAATATGAAAAGTGAAACAATGGAAGAGGAGAAAAGGTTGGCATACGGCAGGCAAATAACCCAAGCAGACACTGAAGAAATTTGGAGAAACATTGTTTTGATACAGTGAGTATATGTGTGGTCCCTCCTATCATTTCCCATTGTACCAAAGAGCAGAATTTTTAGCTTCTGGGGGAAAGATAATTGTGCTTCAAAGCATTCTTTCAGTACAAATCTTGTTAGCAGAGCATTTTGACAATTGGAACTTGCAAGCTTATATAGCAAATAGTTGCAGTTCTAAACATCAGTACACCTACTAAACTGTAAAAAATACAGGTACATTTTAATAACTTGCCCTATTAAATACGGCATGTATTTAGAAGAAGGAACTACTTTATCATAGAATCATAGAATAGCAGAGTTCTAAAGGGCCTACAAGGCCATCGAGTCCAACCCCCTGCTCAATGCAGGAATCCACCTAAAGCATCCCTGACAGATGGTTGTCCAGCTGCCTCTTGAATGCCTCTAGTGTGGGAGAGCCCACAACCTCCCTTCCATTGTCGTACTGCTCTAACAGTCAGGAAGTTTTTCCTGATGTCCAGCTGGAATCTGGCTTCCTTTAACTTGAGCCCATTATTCTTGAGCCCTTTAACTTGAGTCCATTATTCCAACTTGTGTTGTCTCTGAAATGTTTCATAAAACTGCTCCTGGACTTTGAAGATACCTTCTCTCTGACTTCTTACAGCGTTTTCCTGTCTGCTATAAAGAATATCTCTTCCCTTCAATATTCTTCATATTCTACACGGGAATTAGTTTTGGACTGGAGTAGGCAATCTTGAGCCCT